>NC_092798.1:16290721-16890721 GCF_918797505.1 Bemisia tabaci
ATTGGACGGATCGATTCTCAGTCCTCAGTCCGAGAATCGTCATTACTCCTTTTGAAACTGGATAACACGTACGAATGAACTTGCTCTCTCTGCTAGGGATAACAATTCGTTTATCCGGGACAGCGCGAACGCAGTCCCGACTCCCAAAAATTACGCGCCCGAGGTATCTACATTTGAGATACTCGCAGGGGTCAGCCCGACCGGAGTGCAATGGAAGGGCCTCGCCCTGGGGGAACCGCCTTCTTGATCACGGTAGCCCCCACGCCAGGTAAGTATGAGGGTAGAAGAGTCACTACTGGATACCCGTGTAAAGAGAAGCTCTTTCCTCCACCGAGAGTGTTCCAAATTTATTCGACTTGTTTTGATGCTTCAAAGTTTTTCAAGATAAATTTTTTCGCTTTTTTGACTTAACAATCAAATTTCTCTACGAAAAACATGATGAAATCGTAGCTTCAAACAGATTAAATGCCAAAAAATAAATCAGAAATCGAAACAAGAAGTAGATCGAAAAGATCGAGTCGTCGTGCACATGCTACAAAATGCCCTCAGCAATAACCGCGCCAAACAGCCGCACGGAGCGCTGGGTTGCACGGTCGGTAGATTGTGCTGTACGCTTCCAGAGGGAGTCTCTTCCGACAAGCGCGATTTTTAAATGCTGCGTGCGTGATCCGACAGTTCGTAGGATCGCACTGCTTCCTTAAAATGGCTTTCCTTTCTCACATTTGGTGTCGATTCGCCAAAAAATGAGAGGTGGGCGGGGTTCCTATTGGACTGAAATGCAAAATTGAAAGATCGGAAATTTTTGTGAGTCATATCATGAAATTTCGCGAAGCTGTGAAAAATATAAGTATCATCTCTCATATTTTCAAGGGCTGAGCATGGAAAGTAACACGGAAACACATCAGAAAGCAAAACCCCCATTTTTTGCCGTCTAATTTCGAACCTTATTTTTCAGTGTAAAATACCACATACGCACGAAATATTAAAAAAATCGGCGCTGACTTCTGCTCGAGATTTTTTTCATATCAACCCGGGACTCCTCCGACGCGATCTGCACTTTAAACTACAATTTGAAGGGATATTCAGTAAAAAATAATTAAAAAAATATAATTAAAAAAAATAAAATAAAACAATTTTAAAGAAAAAAAATCTGGACATCTAGTCGGTGCCGACTTTCTTTGTTTTCCGTGGTGCCTATTTGACTCTAAAAACACGACATATCCTCGATAGGAAGGTCCGGCTGCACTGCTAATAATTGAAATTTTTAATTGTATATTGTTTTAAAAGAAGGTAGAACGTAGATCACTTTAATGTGAGGGTGTGACAAGTCTCACAAGCCGAGGGTCATATATTCATGGATTTCCACCACTTTAGGTTAGGGATGGTCGAATATTTAGATAATCGAATATTCGATATTCGAATTATTGGCACCGAGATGATCGCATCACATTCGAATATTTGCTTCCGGAGTATTCGCAATCGCAAATTCGAATAATCGCAATCGAATTCGACAACCGTCCACCCCTATCGTCAATCTCGTTATTAATTAAAACTACTCCACAACTCCGCACGGGAATGACTGACCGTCTTAGTTAAAAGTGTCATTTATCTCTCACGGTACATAAAAAATAAAAAATCGAAGCAATAATCGAAAATATTCGAATATTCGCTTCCGAAGTATTCGCAATCGCAAGATTCGAATTCTCAAATAAACGCAATAATCGCATTCGAAAAGTTTCGAATATTCGAATAATTATTATTATATATCGAATATTCGAATTCGACTTTCGTCCATCCCTAGTTCATAAAAAATCAAAAATCGGAGCAGTAATCGAATATTCGCTTCCGAAGTATTCGCAATCGCAAGATTCGAATTCTCAAATAATCGCATTCGAATTCGATATTCGTCCATCCCTACTTTAGGTCCTGTTGTAGTAGGGCCTTGTCTCGGCGCGGCGCGGCGGCGCAACTGTTGCGGGAATTTGGCGTAACTGTTGACGGAAGGAGGTGTTCCAGGAATGTTTCACTGATAAGTGAAAAGTGAAACTTTCAAGATGAGAGGCCTTTGAACATGTTTTTGGAAGTATTTCAGTATTTGGTCGCTTTGACTTTTTTAGCACGAATAAATTTTGTTTCCTCGGAGTTATGCAGGCCCGTATAAATTATAGATTTATTTTTTGTTCAAAAATTCACTTATCCGAAATTATGTTGCCCAGATGGCAGATCGGGCTTTGGATTCTTGGAATCAATGTGCGCCGCCTACGGAATTTACTTAAGAGCTCTGTAGCGGGTGGTAGCGGCGCGGGGTTGCTCTGTGAATTTGGTGGCCCTGAAAAGGGCCGTTTTAAAGGGATGCACGAACAGTGAAAGCGCTTAAGCACGTTCTCCACGGATGCGGCGGGCCAGTTGAATGTCCTTTGGCATGATGGTGACACGCTTGGCGTGAATGGCGCACAAGTTGGTGTCTTCGAAGAGTCCTACGAGGTAAGCTTCGCTGGCCTCTTGAAGGGCGAGGACGGCTGAACTCTGGAATCGGAGGTCAGTCTTGAAGTCCTGAGCGATTTCACGGACAAGACGCTGGAAGGGCAGCTTGCGGATCAGGAGCTCCGTGCTCTTCTGGTAACGACGGATTTCACGGAGAGCAACAGTTCCGGGCCTGTAACGGTGAGGCTTCTTGACTCCTCCGGTGGCGGGAGCGCTCTTCCGGGCGGCTTTGGTGGCCAGTTGTTTGCGAGGGGCCTTGCCTCCAGTGGACTTACGAGCGGTTTGCTTGGTACGTGCCATGGTTCACGGTGCGAGTGCGAGCGAAGACTCAGACTGAATCAACGGAATGATGGCGCATGGAGGGTGCTCCGAGTATTTATAGTAGAACTTCCCGCCAATTCCGCTCCCCAGTCGAACAGTGGCCAATGGGAGCCTTTCGCAGTGGCGCTCGATTTGAAAACCGGTAATGCTGCGAGCGGCATAGGGTTTCAAGTACGTCGCAGGCGAACAGTATGTAAGTAAAATCGCACAAACAGTAATAAAATCGTAAATAAAGTAATACTAACTCGACAAAATGCCTGTTGCCTAGGCCGATAGTCGAATGTTCTTGCGTAGCTTGAAATTCTGATTATTTCCGTACTGTGAAAAATATTCGAAATAATTGATTCCTCCTGCAAGTAAGAATTCTCAGTGAAAATGTACATCACCCAATGGTAATTATAACGATGTTCAGCCTCTGAACGAACATTCGTCTGGAAATTGTCAGTGTGGCATAAAATACAGAGTTCTTGAAAGTTCAACATTTAAATAAATGGGAAGCATTTAATGAGGAAGGAACGAGAAGAGCGTGTGGATTTGATGAGTTAGTCTTCCCAATATATTGAAAACTTATGAGCTCTCCGCCATACATGCATAAAATTCTGTAGACGGCCTTATATTACAATACTCCTAAAGAAGTTATTAAATATATAAGTGGTCTAAGAATGTCTAATTATTTGGTGTTCAGAAATCAAATAAACGCAACACATCAAGATTCTCTCTCTCTCTCTCTCCCCTCTCTCCCTCCCTCCCTCTCCCTGGTGGAATTTACTCTAGGCTTGTGACCGCGATCGCAGTAGCAGGTAAAAATCACTGTGATTCTTGAGTAGCAGTGATCGATCACTGTGACTGGCGAGGAACACCTGTTATTCTGCTCTTTTTTTGAGCAGTTTTCATCAAAAGTTAGTCGCTGATAGTTAAACAGTGAGTAACCAAAACTTTAGTGTTAAACGGCGAAAAAAATGTATGAATGAGCTTGCACATGGTTAATCATAGTTACAGTTGGATACACTGCGATTGCGATAACGAAGCAAAAAGAGCAGTAGCAGTTTAAAAGGAGCAGCATGATAACAGTGGCAGAGCAGAGTAGCACCCTAGGGCGGATAGCCAATCACGTGAAATCTCCGAATATTACAATGCATTGTAGGTAGTGACGTCAACCAGTCCAGTGATAAATCACAGGTAAAAGTAGCAGTGAACCCACGGAGTGATCTCTCACTGGTTGACCTAAAAAGGAGAATTTAACTTTAAAGAACATGGCATTATGATAAAAACTGAGAGCTATTAAAATATTCACCTAGATTATCACTACGAGAAGTTTTTTTTTTAAAGTTAAATTCTCTTTTTCATGTCAACCAGTGATAAATAACTCCGTGGCCTCACTGCTACTTTTACCTGTGATTCACAGATAGTTCCGGAAATTATGACTTGTGGATTAAACATGAGAAGAACGAGTGATTTAAAGAGTTTATGCTGTAGAAAATCAGTGGTACTTTTAATTTTGAAGATGTAGAAAGCATTTGGGAAGGATCGTTTGATAAGGTTAACCTGTGATAAATCACAGCATAACCGCCACCTGCTACTTTTCACATGTGAATCATGTGATCCGACTAGAGCCAACGAACTGCTGGAGACGGCGGTATTTTTAGGTTATGTTTGTCAGTTATCCTGTGAAAAATCACTGCTACTTTTCACTGTGATTTTTGAGTAGCAGTAACAGTAATCACGTTCCCGAAAAGTAGCCGTTAAGCACAAGCCTAATGTTGCTACGCTATGGAATCGGAAAGTGAATTTAACTTTTCCGGGGAAATTGTGCGGATTTAACTGGGTAGATAGTCTCAGGATTTTACTGAAGGACTGAACTCAGAAAGCACGAATACCGCAACTAGGTCGGCTAATTTCAGTTCATTCATCCTGGACTCTTCCATTATCTCATTTTTGTCCGGATTTTATTCCACAATGCGCTCAAAGCATCTGTCCAATTAAATGGAATAAGTTATGAAGAAGCGAGCAGCTGTGCTCGTTGAAACGTCGAGCATCAAGGACCTGTGTGACGCGCCTACTGTGGCGACCCCTCACACGATCGAAGTTACTACCCGCGCTCCTCCCATTGGCTGCCGGAAGGCAGCCGCTCAGGTATAAATACCCAAGGTTGAGCCCTCTTAGTCATTCGTTTCGTTCTCTCGACAAGCAGCAGACCTAAACGCACAATTCAACATGTCTGGAAGAGGTAAAGGAGGAAAAACTAAGGGCAAGTCCAAGACCCGTTCATCCCGTGCTGGGCTCCAGTTCCCAGTTGGTCGTATCCACCGACTTCTCCGCAAAGGAAACTACGCCGAGCGTGTTGGTGCCGGAGCTCCCGTCTACTTAGCCGCTGTCATGGAATACTTGGCCGCTGAAGTTCTCGAGTTGGCTGGTAACGCCGCTCGTGATAACAAGAAGACCAGGATCATCCCCCGTCACTTGCAACTCGCCATCCGTAACGATGAAGAATTAAACAAGCTTCTCTCTGGTGTCACCATCGCCCAAGGAGGTGTCCTGCCAAACATCCAAGCTGTACTTCTGCCCAAGAAGACCGAGAAGAAAGCATAAGTTCACTTTCTCCATTCGTCTCTTCACTTTAAAACGGCCCTTTTCAGGGCCACCAAATGTTTATGCTACCGACGCTGCACGATTATCGTGCAGCGTCAACAATTCTCCGTATAAAGGGATGTGTCTAACTGCAGGTCTCTAATACCAGTTACCACCTCATCTGTCATTTAGATTAGAAATAACAGTCACTTATTCACGACTGATATTTTGGAGGAAATTGCTCGCAAATTGCCCAATTCGATTCGGTCGTAAAATGATATGTCCTGCCAGGGTAAATCAACTCGCGATATAATTTCGAACATTTTATGTAGAATGCCTTTTTTTCCCCAAGCCACACCATTTCCAATAAAATACCTACGTCATCAAAAAAATCCACGATGCGAAAAAAAAGTTTGACACCTGTGTGGCGGCCAATCACCGCTCACCTCTGACGACGCAGCCGATGCTCGCTCCTGATCGACCGACGCAGTCTCAACTACGGCTATATAGTATATAAGCTCCAATAGTATATACGTCGTGACCACACCGACTGTCAAATCTACGCGTTTTGACGACTTTCTAAAATTCCATTTGTCCATACCTGTAGTAGAGTGTACCTTGCCGTCAACCACACGGATCGCATTACCACACCTAGCGGACACCTCGCAGCCGACCGGCCTGCCCTAATTCCAACGGCCCTGCTTAGGGTCACCACACTAGAGCATCTCCTCTGGTCTATGGCCATACCTACATCCAGAATTCCGGTTGGCCCAAACATGAAGTCTGGATGCGCCAACCAGCCGTTTCTGGTATGTCCAATCAGAAGTTTCTGGTTGCCACAACCAGAAATTCTGGTTACCTTTACCAGACGTCTGGTTACGTGAACCAGAAAATCTGGAAGTCAAGATCAGAGTTCTCCCAGGAGTGCGGCCTTCCCCTAAACAAATAAATTTAGCCGTAATTTATATTTAAAAAAGTACGAAAAAATAAAAAATATAGAGAATTCCATCTCATTTTACTTTTAGAACTAGTTGCAATTGAAACACACGATATAATGATTTTGTACACTCATCGGGGATTGAATCTGAGCCTACCATTTTCTAATCTAACACGCTAACCGTTACACCACGAGAACCGATATCAACCTCCGGCTGGAATGAGATATTTGAAGTAATATAGTGAGTTAGTTAGTTTTAGTTAACGACGATCAGCATCTAGGCTATTTACGTCGGGGACCAGGCAATTTTAAATTATGAAATTCAATTTCTTGAAGAGTTATATTATATATATATTATATACATAATATATATAAAATATATATACACACACACACTTCCCTACTTCATGCTGTTACCCTTTAATTCAATTGAATAATAAACTGCGAGAGTTACAGCCTATTTTTAGGTATTAAGTTATGTCGGTGTATCGTCCGCAATACCATACAAATGGCAATATCTCAACAAAATCAAATTAACTTTATTTGACATAGATACTTGATTGAAAAGTGGAGACGACGACGTTACCAGGGCCATCCAGAATTTAGATGAGGTAAATAGTTTCTAGGAATAGGAATTAAAGTCAAAGTAAGGTCTTCAAAAATGAGAGATACATATATTTGTTTGTAACGCACCCAACGGCCTTCTTTGCCCTGTATCTTGCATTGCATTGTACATATACTCTGAGATGGAAAATTTCATGAAAAATAAGATTTTTGAAATTTCACTTGAAATTTCACTTGAAATTTCATGAAATTTCAATGAAACCGTGAAAAATTAAATTCTAAGCTTGATTTTCATCAATTTTTTGATTCTAGTAATTTTTTCTGCCCAACTGCTTGACACAACAAGACGAATATGCATAGGGAGTATTAGGGAGTCGTATCTCGTGCCCTCTTGCCGTCACGCAACAAAATGGCGGCTAAAATCGAAATGATTCAACCGTCGTTGTTTGTTTTGTCTGCATTCGTGCCATAGATTTTTGGTACTGTAGATTTTTGCCGGTCAACTAAGACAAAATGATCATAAAATTCCTACCTTTACTTTTCGTTGTTCGTATTCTTTTGGCTCTAAACTTCATGTATTCACTGCGAAGAAAATGATTTTCAGTAAAAAAAAAAAAATAAAAAAAAAAAATAAAAAAAAAACGGTACTCAAACGTTACATACAATGCACTGAGCACTGGGCTCTTCATCTATAATTCTTGAAATTTACCATTTAAATGCAAATAAAGTTTAGCGCAATAGAAAAGAAAGGTACTTAGGTACATACTATTTATTCTAATCTTAGAGAAGAATTTTACCTACTGAAAAGAATAGCACAATCATGACTTTTTTTTGAGGGACACAATTGTTTTACGATGCCATATTATTTGTAGGAGAGTAAAAAGACTACCTGATTGGAAAGAAAGAAAAAACAGGCGTGGGGAACAATAAGAAAATGTATTATTATTAAATTTAGGAACATGAGTGAAGAAAAGAGATTAAGGGGCCAATAAATCAATTTTTCAAAAAAATTGAAATTTATGAGGCCTTTTGAAATTTCACTGAAATTTCACGTGAAATTTCACATGAAATTTCACATGAAATTTCACATGAAATTTCAAGGGCGAACTCAGCATATACTTACATCTTTTGCGACAAAAATTTGCTGCATTATTGAGAGCAAGGTACATTAATTTATCCATCTTTGAAAAATTTTGAATGAATTTTCGGGCTGAGCACTTAGCAGTGAGCAGACCAACTTCGGGACAGTTGACGGCATAGAACGAAACGTCCGCAACAAAAATAATTGCCCGGCCGAGGTACTCGTGATAGGGAAGGTAGCGCATGAGAACCTTAAATACGGAATTTATAATGAACTCTACGATTGAGCGGTCTGCGCTGAACGTAAAACGAAATATTATACGAGCCCGCCACCGGAGAGGACAAAAGAGTAGAGAGGGGAAATGGGCAAGCACCTGGCGCCCCACCGCGAGCCGGCTAGACCGCTCGGGATTGGGCGCAGCGAGGCGGCCCGTTGTATATAAAAACCCGAGCCGAGCTGCGTTCGTCATTCGTTTGCAGATCGAACACAGTGACGCAATGGCACCGAAAGCAAGTGGTAAGGCAGTGAAGAAAGCGGGCAAGGCCCAGAAGAACATCACCAAGGGTGACAAGAAGAAGAAGCGCAGGAGGAAGGAATCCTACGCCATCTACATCTACAAAGTCTTGAAACAAGTTCACCCCGACACCGGAGTTTCCTCCAAGGCTATGTCTATCATGAACTCCTTCGTCAACGACATCTTCGAACGTATCGCCGCCGAAGCTAGCCGTCTCTCCCACTACAACAAGAGGTCCACCATCACCTCCCGGGAAATCCAGACCGCTGTCAGGCTCCTCCTCCCCGGAGAATTGGCCAAGCACGCCGTCTCGGAAGGAACCAAGGCTGTCACCAAATACACTAGCTCGAAGTAGATTTTCTCTTCATCCGGCTCCACACTTTAAAACGGCCCTTTTCAGGGCCACCAATTTTGCGAGCACTCACTCCAAACCAATTAACAGTCGAAAACTTGAATTTGAATTACCGTGTGATCTCAAAGTTGTCATTATACCCAGATTTAATGCGGCTACATGTTACGGATCAGTTTCTTACATAGCCTTGTGCGTAACGCTAATTATTGTTTCCCCATCACACGCAGCGCAGCGTAGTGGCGTATCTCGTCCCTAGATCACATAGAATCACTTATCTTCCAACAATACTTTCGCACAGGACTATGGTTGGGTTGGTTCTGTTTAGATCTCTGTTCACGATGCTAGAAGGTGGGCTTCTACGAATTTGACGAAATTTTTCCGAACTCACGAATAGACTTCAGATAAAATTAATAATTTCTGAGGGTAAGACTCAAAAATGGAAATTTTGCTATTTTAGCAATACGTGTTGAAAGATTCAAAGAATTAGATGGAGCCCCACCAAGGCGGGAAGGAAGTTCCATCTCACATTGGATGCTTACAAATTGGATTTTGTCAGCAAATTTTTCACAATTATATTTCAAAATAAAGTGGATAATATTTTGCAATAAGGAACCACCTTTCCGCATAGGGAAACCGATGATCTATATGTTGTTTCCAAAAATTTTCCTTAGTGGAAAATGTTGTACTATTATAGTTGAAATCTCTAATAACTCGATTTTCCAGTGACTCCACACGAACGCGCCTCGTCAATTGAGCCCCTTAATTGAACGAGTGAGTTCCAAAACGCCCAACTCGGGTTTTTCTCGATTTTTACTTTTTAATGGTTTGGTAACACTGATAGATAGGCGCATCTGCACGCAAAATGAAATTTCTAAATTGCAATCTGAAATGCTCGAAACGGCGACGGGAAAAGGGCAGTGAGGAAAAAACACGCCCTATTTTTTATCTTTTCTATATCATGTAAGAGGGGAAGCGGTGGAATTTTCCACGGCTGCTGGCTCACGAAACACTTTCCTAGGGTATTCAGTTTCATCAAGTAAAATATTTGCCAGAAAAAGTACTGCAAAAAGAAAAAAATCAGTATTTCATCGGAAATACCGATTTTAGGCCGTTCAAGAGAAACGGGTGGATTGTATCAACAAGTTTTAAAAATATTCCAGGGTTACATGTCAAAAAATATTAATGTTCCGGGGCGATCCATGAAAAATCAGCATCTGAAAGTCGGTGAGAACGAAAACACACCAAACTCAGCAACTCGTAGACGCCTGATTCTCTGTCATTAAACATAGCGTATCTATTTCAACTTTGACCTTTCCTCCAAGAGCTTATCCTTCGGCACCAAAAAGCTCCTTCTTGAAGCAACTTTTTCGCCGGTCAATTGTGATTCCCAAGGGGCCATCCATAAATTACGTAAGGCACTTAAGGGGGAAGGGCGAGGGCTGAGACTTACGTGAGCTTTCCAGCCAATTTTTAAAGAAAATGCAAAAATCCATCTTAAGTCAGGTTGATGGTAAAATTCAAGATGAAATATAGGAAATCAGCAGTCAGCACATCACCGATAGCTGACCAATCGGACCAAGCCTCTTGTCATTTCTCTAATATAATGGGAAAAAGTGCCTTACGTAATTTATGGATGGTAAGAAGGGTACGAAATAAAATTGAAATGACGAGCAACAGAGGAAGATATACTGCCTAAGTGCCTATCTTTCTCGTTTCAACTTGTGCGATCGGGGGCTGGGTGTGGAATCCGCACAAAAAGCACCGAACAACGCAGGAAACTACTCCTTACTTCGGTTTTTACCTTTTTTTGAAAAATATTTTCCTCGAATGCGCACTAAATGTACGATAATAACAACTATTAATAGAGATGATTCTTCCTCGTGGTATTGGCGGAGGTGGTAGGATCAGGTGAGTCAGGTGAGTTTGGCTAAAAAATTAATAATGTTTACTAATGGACTGAGGGTTACAGAATTTCCTCCTTTTCTGGGATGTACAATTAAATGAGAAGTAGTCGGTTATTTTTAGCGTGTTGATTTTAAATTTTAATTAGATTATTAATTTTGTATTCTTCGTTATCAGTCAATTGTAATTTTCAAATATTCTTTCTTGTTGTGATAACATTTGGTATGTAGTTGATTAAAATGGCACAACGATAGATTTATCAAGTTTAGTTTGGTTCGGTACATTTTGTGTTTTTTCCGTCTGGCTGATTTTTATTTTATTGAAATTTTAAGTTAGAATTAAAGAATTAGCGTTGGGCAGATACTATACGATTTGACACATTAATCGTGACTAGAGTCCCTTTCTACTGAGAGTCAAGACAATGCGAATCCATTTCGGATTGATTAACCGGATTTTAGGCCTTCACAGTGTCACAAACGGGAATAAAGATTACATTTTCACCAATTGCAAAGATTATAATCTGGAATGGACCGAGGAATTTCGGGTTCGACAAGGAACAAACGGAATGAGAGAAGGAAAGGAGAAAGGAATTTGAGAATGAGCCGATCGAAGATTACGAAAAACGTTCAATTTGTGTAATCTTTATTCCCGTTTGTGACTCCATGAGGATTGAGGGATGTTGCCTTGACTCTCAGTTTAAAGGGACTCTAATCTTGACTAAAAATAGATGCTAATTCATAAGCTTAGAGGTGAACTTCCCACTCTCACTAGATGTATCACGCGAAACTTCATGAAATCCACCTCTCGCGCCCTTCGCGTTCCTGGTCATGGCCATGGCTAGGGCTTACTGGGCTACGCGCCTTCCCGTAAGCGTGCATCTCGGGAACCTGGCCTTATATTCTGTGGAGAAGTGACGACTGGTGCCACTGGTGGGTATGAGCCGCGCGGCACTCCTCTGATTGGTCCATCTCCCCTCGTACAAGTAGCGTTAGATCCGACGAGGTCCCGCGCGCGGCACCGTTTTTGAAAGCGTCGCGTGGCCCCTCCACTCGTTTCGTATTTCCCGCGATAGCGCTCCATCATTCTTACCGTTTATTGGTTCGTTTTAGTGGGAGACGGAAAGTAGTTCGGCCAATCGTGACGCTTCTCCTAAGTCGAGCGACGGTATAAAAGGCGGACTCATGCCCTCTCAGACATCATTCTCGTGTTAATACTTGAAACAGCGCAATCATGACTGGACGTGGTAAAGGAGGAAAAGGACTCGGAAAAGGAGGAGCCAAGCGTCACCGTAAGGTGCTCCGCGATAACATCCAGGGAATCACCAAGCCCGCCATCCGTCGTCTGGCCCGCCGAGGTGGAGTCAAGCGTATTTCTGGACTCATCTACGAAGAAACCCGTGGTGTCCTCAAGGTTTTCCTTGAGAACGTCATCCGTGATGCCGTCACCTACACCGAGCACGCCAAGAGGAAGACTGTCACAGCCATGGACGTCGTTTACGCCCTGAAACGTCAGGGCCGCACCCTCTACGGTTTCGGAGGTTAATTCGCTTCCTGCCGTTGCCGCACATCCAACTCTTTAAAACGGCCCTTTTCAGGGCCACCACATATACGAGCTCTCTCACTCACCAACATACACTCCTTTTCATCGGAAGAGTAGAATCGAATAAGTTATGCTCTACCATGTCTCCCGACTTTTTAGCCCTTCAAAATGGCAAAATCTGACCTTTTTTTTTTTTTTTTTTTTTTTTTTTTTTTTTTTTTTTTAAATTTGTTCAAAATTTATCGTTTAATCAGATCCGAACATCGTTTTAGGCAGTTTTTGCCATTTAATATCAGAATTTTGGCCCTAAACAGCTGAAATGTCCTGTACCGTAGCCTGTCTGCAACTCAAGTGCGCAACTTTAACGCTTCATAACCATCATCTTGCATCTAAATACTTCCACTTCTGCTGTAAATTCACACTCAACTTGTACCTAACTTATTATTTTCAGTTATATTCATCCAAATAAGTGAAAATATTGACCGTCTTTGCGTCAAGCAGGCTTGTCTGCGGAATTCGCGTCCTGTACCGTAGCCCCCTTTTTTCAGCATCATTTCGTCCGTTAGAGTGCAGCACTTATGAACTTTGTTTACTTTTTTTGCGTTATCGTGACTATCACACGCTGATGTCGAGCAGAGGAAAAAAAAACCGCAATGAAACAGTAAATGTTGATCGTTTTTTTATGAGTTTCTAGGTTTAACGACCATCTAGGATGTCCTTACCGTATACCTACCTTTTTAATGCATAAATCACTTCAAACTCTCGAATTTTGGTATTTTTTGATACGCTCTAATATCTTAACCTCAAATCCAGAATTTCAACCACATGCGTGAATATGCCCGAGCACCGTTGCCAATAATCACACGATTTGTCGCACCGTGCCTCGTACCGTACCCGTAGCCGTCCGGTACCGTGGCCCGTAGCTGACGCGCGATGCGGCCGGGTCTACGGTAAGTACGGACAAAATGCGAAAGTCATCCAAAAATCGGTGCGCTGTTTGATGGATCATCCCACTTTACTTTATTTTATCTATCACCATTTGGAATTTAAAAAAAAAAAGAGAGACGTATTTTCTTTTAGTACGACGCGACTTAGAAGAAGAAGGCTTTTTTTTCGATGATTGCATAAGGATCTTTTTATTTTTTTCATTTTTTTCTTTTAGAACTTTGAGTCCTCTTTTTCGTCTTAAAACCTAACTTATTTTTTTCTTATTGTCCTTTAAATATTTATTTAAGGTGATTTGTGACCACATTTTCGATAAATTTACCTTTTTGTTTTCTTTCTTATTTTGTTATTTTGTAAGAGTGCACCTAAAACGTTCTAACGTTGTTAAGCTTGTTTTAAGATCTCAGCTTCTAAGATTTGTCCCTAATTATTTAATGCGTTTACTTTAAAATAAAAGCAGTTAATTATTTTTGAAAAACTGATTTACTTACTCTTTTTACCTTTATTGCCTGTAATTATTTATAAAAGTGGCACTTATAAGCTATGCTATAACTTAGCAGTTTATTCCCCAATGAATTTCAGTTCTTTATAATTCGGCCCTTGCATACAGTAATATTTACGAATGCCTCTTCGTCCTTACCGTAGCCCGTTTGTCCGTACCGTAACGTTATTGTCCTGTACCGTAGACCAGTAAAAAAGTGTACAATTTGTAGCTTTAAAAAGAGCAAACCTGTAGAAATTCTTTAAAAAAGTTGTCTACCACATCCTCTAAGTTAGTTCTAAAGAAATTAATTAAAATTAAGCGTTTAATTACATTTCCTGGCTTTTTTGGGAGAAAAATGATGGCGCAAAATTCTAGAAATCGGACTTTACAGCAATTTGGGGGCTAAATTTTGAAAGTAAAAACTTTGAAGGATATTTTGTTTTATTTTTCTACAAGAATATAGCTCTATGAGTGCAAAAAAACTTAAAACGGTATTATTATCGCACGTATTGATAGGAAAACAAGCCTGTTTAGTTGGTCTGCGGTACGGACAAAAAATTTAACTTCCAGTGATAAAAGAGGCCAAAAAAAAATTTCTGTTGAAAACGAAGATTGACCACCATTAAAATCGACTTTCCAAGAGGATGAGGATTTCAGAAAACATGCTGAAGTTTTAAAATAACTAAATTCACTTTTTTAAAAAACGATGGCTCCAAGAGCAAAACTTATTTGATTCTACTCGGAACTTGAACACTCGATCCGAGTGTCTAAGGTTCCGATGTAAATCGGTACCGTCGGAGGTCAGAAAGTAATTCTATGCGTTTTTCTTACAACGCGATTTTTCCGTATAGTCTCTCCCTCTCCACTGCTCCTGAGACGACTCAATTTATCAAAATCTACCGTCAGAGCCAGAAAGTAATTCTATGCGTTTTTCTTACAACGCGATTTTTCCGTATAGTCTCTCCCTCTCCACTGCTCCTGAGACGACTCAATTTATCAAAATCTACCGTCAGAAGCCAGAAAGTAATTCTATGCGTTTTCTTCAAGCGATTTTCCGTATGTCTCTCCCTCTCCACTGCTCTGAGAGCTCAATTATCAAAATTACCGTCAGAGCCAGAAAGATTCTTGCGTTTTTCTTACACGCGATTTTTCGTATAGTCTCTCCCTCTCCACTGCTCCTGAGACGACTCAATTTATCGAAATTCCCCCCACCCCTCCCCGTGGGGGGGGGGGGGGGGTATAGCTAGGAGAATTCCCCGAACTCTCCTTTGCCAATTGCAGGTAAAGATAGTCCCGCAGATCCCCCTGAGTTGGGGGTTTTTTGGTGCCCCCAGACTCGTCTTGATGAGGCAGCCCTCTGCCGCCACGAAAAGTTTGTGACGAACAATTGTGTTTTGTGCTAAATGGGCTTATTGTTTGCATTTACAATTAGACTGAGCGAGTGTAACTTAATCGATGTTGCCGGCTAATCGGATCGTCACAAATAGTGCTGAGAGCGCCGATCATCCCGTCAACGGCCATACCACGTTGAAAGCACCGGTTCTCGTCCGATCACCGAAGTTAAGCAACGTCGGGCGTAGTTAGTACTTAGATGGGAGACCGCTTGGGAACACTGCGTGCTGTTGACCTCTCTTTTGCGGGATAAGAGTCGGACGGTGATGGTTATCATGATTGACTTTTCCGAGGATTTTATTTTTGTTTTGCCGTTTCGATTTTTCCTGCAATTTATTTTCGCGAAGTTATTGTCTCTGCAATTGACACTTCAGAGGATTTTTTTCAAACTCTAACACCTTGCGGAACCTCGTCAAAATCTTCAAATTCTGCTAAAAAAATGTACTACCCGGTCCTATGGAAATAAATAAAATATTAACGCCGCTAACGCACGTTTATGACGTTACAGCTTCCATGCATATCCAGTCTGAAGTTAAACAAATTGAAGACGGCTAGTCCTTATGAAATAGATGAAATTGATGAGCACACCTCTCGTACAAGGTACTCAGACTCTCTCAGGTTTGATGGATACAAATTCCGATGAAATCATAGTTCGTTTGCAATTCGCGGATGGATACGCTTGATCAACCCTGAAGAGCTCTAATTTTTTATTCGTTTTATTGGGAGACGGAAAGTAGTTCGGCCAATCGTGACGCTTCTCCTAAGTCGAGCGACGGTATAAAAAGCGGACTCATGCCCTCCCAGACATCATTCTCGTGTTAATACTTGAAACAGCGCAATAATGACTGGACGTGGTAAAGGAGGAAAAGGACTCGGAAAAGGAGGAGCTAAGCGTCACCGTAAGGTGCTCCGCGATAACATCCAGGGAATCACCAAGCCCGCCATCCGTCGTCTGGCCCGCCGAGGTGGAGTCAAGCGTATTTCTGGACTCATCTACGAAGAAACCCGTGGTGTCCTCAAGGTCTTCCTTGAGAACGTCATCCGTGATGCCGTCACCTACACCGAGCACGCCAAGAGGAAGACTGTCACAGCCATGGACGTCGTTTACGCCCTGAAAACGTCAGGGCCGCACCCTCTACGGTTTTCGGAGGTTAATTCGCTTCCTGCCGTTGCCGCACATCCAACTCTTTAAAACGGCCCTTTTCAGGGCCACCACATATACGAGCTCTCTCACTCACCAACATACACTCGTTTTCAGCGAATCGGTCCCATAATGAGTGTCGTCACCGGTGACACCGCAATCTTACGCTGAATGTGGCTTGAATGTGTAAGTCATCGGCCCGATGCCTGAATTTTGCGCGTGACGCGCAAAATTCAGCAACCATCGGACCAATTTTGAATTTGTCTGAACTATTCGAGTACATTCAATACACATCTGGATGAAAATAACTCGAATTTGCTAAATTTCAGCCGTTGAGCGATGACTGTTGACTTCGTCTGATTGCGGCATGAGAGGCCGGCCATGGCAATCAAAATTACGGGTCTGCTTGTAAACTGCTAGAATTACTAGAGGCACTGGACGCGAGCCGGGCACTTCTCGAATGCAGTGTTATGAGTCCCCTCTAATACTTCATTCATTGTAAGGAAAGTAAATACGTCTATTTCACTCAAAATTTTACTGAATATTCCCGATTCCTCTATTCCTCACTTCAGGATTCTGCAATCTTCTGTAGAAGGAATTCTGGGAAAATCACCCATTAAAGTCTTTTCTATGGGATTAATAAGCAACAGAGATTCTGAAACACCGCAGTAGAGAAGTGCCCTTTTCGCATCCAATGCCTCAATTTCAGTTCGTACAAGGTTGCATGAAAAAATCAACGAAACGTAATTTGAATATTATGCGATATCGGTATATCACGCATCAGTTCGGTTGAAGTTCGGACTAGCCGCAACTGGTTCCTAAGCCCTTTGCACACGTTGCAAGTTTTGCTGCAAGTGAGCCGAAAGTGGGAGTCATCGGTGCATCACGCATCGATGATTCTGAAATTTGCGGGGCGCCCGCAATTTTCACGATCATCGATGAGGTCGCGGCTCTACAACCAACGTTCACACTGCATTGTGACATGGCCTGATATAACTTAAAAACACAAATCTTAGGTTGCTTCTGTGAGATATCCAGTACCAAGAGAAAAATCTGAAGACAAAAAAGCAAAAATCAAAATCTGGAGTATTACTTCTAAACAAGAAAAACTTACCGGACCCAAAATCTCCTTTCTCCGCGTCGCCTCCGTTTTGACTCTTCCCGGTAGGCCGCGATTATTAGTAGGAAAGTCCAAACTGCCAAAGCAATAAGGAGGTCGGTATCCGTGATACGTAAAGCGAAAAGAACTTTAGTCCTTAAAAAAGTTTTCCTTGCATTATGATCACCAGGATAACAATAACCTCAAACTTTTCAAAAAAAGTCATGTGCCGGCGAATATTGTCAACAAAACGAAGGACGCTCATTGGTCGAAAGGAGAATACGCGCGCCGCTTTTACTTGCAACGTGTGAACGCAATTGAAAGTAAAATCGGGCGTCAGCACGCGCTCAACAGCGCATCGATGACCCTCACTTTCGGCTCACTTGCAGCAAAACTTGCAACGTGTGCAAAGGGCTCTAATCTCACTCATTAGCTATATTTATGCGAGCCTCTTAACCTAACTTCAATCGAAACCTGAGTTTGAAACCAAGGTTCAAATCACGGCATAAACGATACGGAACTAACGAAATGTAGGTTTCCGAAATTTGTGTTTGAAACCTTATTTTACACTAAAGACTAGGTTTTCGCACTCCGCATAAACGAACCGGAGGTTGAAATTAGTTGAAATTCGACTTCAAATGCGATTTTCAGGTGCGCGATCGGCAATATGGCGGATTTATTATCATACCGTTCGTAAACAACTGGTGCTTATCCCACGATTTAGCTTTAATTTTTGCCATTATTCAACATTTTTTACAATCATAATTTTACTATAATTGTTGCTTAAGCACTTTTACGTGATTCCTTCAGTTATATGTGGCTTACTTATCCTTATTTAGCTAAACGTAGGACGTTATTTTCTAGTGAAGGTGTTTAGTGTCAGATGGAATCCAGGCTTATTACTGCTTTTTCAGATTATTCTTGCAACTCTAATCAACATTTTATGACTACAGAAGCAAAGCAAGCAAAGAGCTTTACAGGCTACAATTGAGTAATAGCCTT
Source organism: Bemisia tabaci (assembly GCF_918797505.1). Taxonomy (NCBI): domain Eukaryota; kingdom Metazoa; phylum Arthropoda; class Insecta; order Hemiptera; family Aleyrodidae; genus Bemisia; species Bemisia tabaci. Next base: position 16,309,047 of record NC_092798.1, read on the forward strand.
ACCCACCAGTTCATCATCTGCGGAGAACTTTTTTACTGCATCCGCACGATTTGCCTAGGATTTCAAGATAAGGCACCCTGCTTCCCTTTAAGTAGTGCACCGAATTTTTTCATTTCAATCTACCGATTAAATCTAAAATCTGATCCAATCAGAGCTGCATAGCTCTTGAATTTGTGTGTTATCCGTGTACGTATTTCCTGATTGTCCTACTGGAAGTGTGACTCCAGCCACAACCGTGACCTGCTGACTTATTTCTTTGATCCAATCTCTAGTAAATGATGACTCAAATTCTGAAGCCATCATTTATTGAAACTAGTTCAAAGTTATTGCTCCAAAGTATCGTCACTCTTCTCATACTGATGCAGAAGGAAGGAGATTCTTCGGTGAGTGCTCTGTGATCCAAGATTTTCAATTTGAGATAAGAATAAGGTTTTTATTGAGGCGTGTAACAATTTTTGGTCGTTGAACCACTTGTCATAATTGAGCTTTGGCGTTAGAGATGCATCAACTGTGGAAAGTGGCTCTGCCTGTGCAAAAATATCTTGTGACAGCAGTGAATGTTAGTAAATGCGCTTTACAGATAGACTGAGAGCTCCAGATTCCAATCTACCTGTATAATTAAATTCAGAAGGATTTTTGAATTGAGTTCATATCGAATCTCAGTGGGAGAATAATATACAGTGTAAGCGAAAGAATATCAATGGTAAGGTTGGGTTGGTGTCTTAGGTTAGTGAAATGCAATGGCAGGTTCTGAAATCTTGTTTTTCAGTTGCTCTTTACATGAGTCACCTTTGAAAATCAAGTTTAAGAAAAACACACATAGGTAGGCAAACAGTGGTAGGTAGCTTGCCTATTTTCTTCCTGTCTTGCTCATGGACTCGGAGAGCAGTCGGAAAGAGGGGTGAGAAACAGGATTTCAGCGCGTGTCTCTGGGAATGTGGAAATTCAAAATTTGTGAAGCGTCACCAGTTTGTTGAGATTGTCACCGTCCGTTGCCTCAAGAGGATTTAGACGCTTCTGCTTCAGCGATACATTGTTGACCTATCAATATCTGCTTATTTTGATCATATCTTGAAGGAGGAATTCCCATAAGTATATCCCGATTCTTTATTTGTTTCACTACAATAATGGCAGACATACAATCTTTACAACAGCATGGAGTGAAGGTGCGGTGCTTTGCTGCGGATTAGCACTCCTACACTTTCAATGCCTATATCTACCTATTGTAAGATCATTAGAAGCTCAATAAACAATATGATGAATTTCTGCGCCTGCCACAATTATTTTTAACATCACTAAAATTACCTATGGCAACTTTTCTGAACTCAGAATGTAAGCTCGAGCATGATTTGGAGGGTTGTTGAGATTAGGTATTCATTCAATTTTAAAGATGAACGTAAAATGATTAAACATCTACTGTCATTTTTCCAACTGTTGCTCAGAAAGTCAGTAAAGGCTTTTCTAGTGAAGATGAAGCCTCCGCTTATATATTGTGGAAAAATTGAACATACACAGGATAAAAGAGTAATACCTAATAATTTATTGAATCAATTCATAGTGGAAAAATGAAGTATAGCTTGTGAAAATGGCGCCAACATGAAATTCAAGTTCAATCGAAAATATGCGCATAAACAGCGCCAAAATCGGAAAGTTTGATTTCCCGCGAAAGTCGGGTTACAGCGCCCGCATAAACCCGACGGAGGAAACTTGCATTACAAACTCCGGTTTCGAGCCTCGCATAAACGTAGCTACTGTCAGTCTAATTCTGATTCTTCCCATGTCCATCAGATGATACAGGCAAGCAAGCATCAGGATACCACCAATACGAAATATTTCTGGTAAAGCATCCTCCTTTTCCAAGTCCTTTTCCTCCTTTACCTCGTCCAGTCATTATTGCGCTATTTCAAGTATCAACACGAGAATGATGTCTGGGAGGGCATGAGTCCGCCTTTTATACCGTCGCTCGACTTAGGAGAAGCGTCACGATTGGCCGAACTACTTTCCGTCTCCCAATAAAACGAATAAAAAATTAGAGCTCTTCAGGGTTGATCAAGCGTATCCATCCGCGAATTGCAAACGAACTATGATTTCATCGGAATTTGTATCCATCAAACCTGAGAGAGTCTGAGTACCTTGTACGAGAGGTGTGCTCATCAATTTCATCTATTTCATAAGGACTAGCCGTCTTCAATTTGTTTAACTTCAGACTGGATATGCATGGAAGCTGTAACGTCATAAACGTGCGTTAGCGGCGTTAATATTTTATTTATTTCCATAGGACCGGGTAGTACATTTTTTAGCAGAATTTGAAGATTCTGAGGAGGTTCCGCAAGGTGTTCGAGTTTGAAAAAAATCCTCTGAAGTGTCAATTGCAGAGACAATAACTTCGCGAAAATAAATTGCAGGAAAAATCGAAACGGCAAAACAAAAATAAAATCCTCGGAAAAGTCAATCTTGATAACCATCGCCGTCCGACTCTTATCCCGCAAAAGAGAAGTCAACAGCACGCAGTGTTCCCAAGCGGTCTCCCATCTAAGTACTAACTACGCCCGACGTTGCTTAACTTCGGTGATCGGACGAGAACCGGTGCTTTCAACGTGGTATGGCCGTTGACGGGATTACCAGCGCTCTCAGCACTATTTGTGACGATCCGATTAGCCGGCAACATCGATTAAGTTACACTCGCTCAGTCTAATTGTAAATGCAAACAATAAGCCCATTTAGCACAAAACACAATTGTTCGTCACAAACTTTTCGTGGCGGCAGAGGGCTGCCTCATCAAGACGAGTCTGGGGGGCACCAAAAAACCCCCAACTCAGGGGGATCTGCGGGACTATCTTTACCTGCAATTGGCAAAGGAGAGTTTGGGGAATTCTCCTAGCTATAACCCCCCCCCCCCCCCCCACGGGAGGGGTGGGGGAATTTCGATAAATTGAGTCGTCTCAGGAGCAGTGGAGAGGGAGAGACTATACGGAAAAATCGCGTTGTAAGAAAAACGCATAGAATTACTTTCTGGCTTCTGACGGTAGATTTTGATAAATTGAGTCGTCTCAGGAGCAGTGGAGAGGGAGAGACTATACGGAAAAATCGCGTTGTAAGAAAAACGCATAGAATTACTTTCTGGCTTCTGACGGTAGATTTTGATAAATTGAGTCGTCTCAGGAGCAGTGGAGAGGGAGAGACTATACGGAAAAATCGCGTTGTAAGAAAACGCATAGAATTACTTTCTGGCCTCTGGCGGTAGATTTTGATAAATTGAGTCGTCTCATGAGCAGTGGAGAGGGAGAGACTATACGGAAAAATCGCGTTGTAAGAAAAACGCATAGAATTACTTTCTGGCTTCTGACGGTAGATTTTGATAAATTGAGTCGTCTCAGGAGCAGTGGAGAGGGAGAGACTATACGGAAAAATCGCGTTGTAAGAAAAACGCATAGAATTACTTTCTGACCTCCGACGGAACCGATTTTCATCGGAACCTTAGACACTCGGATCGAGTGTTCAAGTTCCGAGTAGAATCAAATAAGTTTTGCTCTTGGAGCCATCGTTTTTTAAAAAAGTGAATTTAGTTATTTTAAAACTTCAGCATGTTTTCTGAAATCCTCATCCTCTTGGAAAGTCGATTTTAATGGTGGTCAATCTTCGTTTTCAACAGAAATTTTTTTTTGGCCTCTTTTATCACTGGAAGTTAAATTTTTTGTCCGTACCGCAGACCAACTAAACAGGCTTGTTTTCCTATCAATACGTGCGATAATAATACCGTTTTAAGTTTTTTTGCACTCATAGAGCTATATTCTTGTAGAAGAATAAAACAAAATATCCTTCAAAGTTTTTACTTTCAAAATTTAGCCCCCAAATTGCTGTAAAGTCCGATTTCTAGAATTTTGCGCCATCATTTTTCTCCCAAAAAAGCCAGGAAATGTAATTAAACGCTTAATTTTAATTAATTTCTTTAGAACTAACTTAGAGGATGTGGTAGACAACTTTTTTAAAGAATTTCTACAGGTTTGCTCTTTTTAAAGCTACAAATTGTACACTTTTTTACTGGTCTACGGTACAGGACAATAACGTTACGGTACGGACAAACGGGCTACGGTAAGGACGAAGAGGCATTCGTAAATATTACTGTATGCAAGGGCCGAATTATAAAGAACTGAAATTCATTGGGGAATAAACTGCTAAGTTATAGCATAGCTTATAAGTGCCACTTTTATAAATAATTACAGGCAATAAAGGTAAAAAGAATAAGTAAATCAGTTTTTCAAAAATAATTAACTGCTTTTATTTTAAAGTAAACGCATTAAATAATTAGGGACAAATCTTAGAAGCTGAGATCTTAAAACAAGCTTAACAACGTTAGAACGTTTTAGGTGCACTCTTACAAAATAACAAAATAAGAAAGAAAACAAAAAGGTAAATTTATCGAAAATGTGGTCACAAATCACCTTAAATAAATATTTAAAGGACAATAAGAAAAAAAATAAGTTAGGTTTTAAGACGAAAAAGAGGACTCAAAGTTCTAAAAGAAAAAAATGAAAAAAATAAAAAGATCCTTATGCAATCATCGAAAAAAAAGCCTTCTTCTTCTAAGTCGCGTCGTACTAAAAGAAAATACGTCTCTCTTTTTTTTTTAAATTCCAAATGGTGATAGATAAAATAAAGTAAAGTGGGATGATCCATCAAACAGCGCACCGATTTTTGGATGACTTTCGCATTTTGTCCGTACTTACCGTAGACCCGGCCGCATCGCGCGTCAGCTACGGGCCACGGTACCGGACGGCTACGGGCTACGGTACGGACGGCTACGGTGCGGACAAATCGTGTGATTATTGGCAACGGTGCTCGGGCATATTCACGCATGTGGTTGAAATTCTGGATTTGAGGTTAAGATATTAGAGCGTATCAAAAAATACCAAAATTCGAGAGTTTGAAGTGATTTATGCATTAAAAAGGTAGGTATACGGTAAGGACATCCTAGATGGTCGTTAAACCTAGAAACTCATAAAAAAACGATCAAAATTTACTGTTTCATTGCGGTTTTTTTTCCTCTGCTCGACATCAGCGTGTGATAGTCACGATAACGCAAAAAAAGTAAACAAAGTTCATAAGTGCTGCACTCTAACGGACGAAATGATGCTGAAAAAAGGGGGCTACGGTACAGGACGCGAATTCCGCAGACAAGCCTGCTTGACGCAAAGACGGTCAATATTTTCACTTATTTGGATGAATATAACTGAAAATAATAAATTAGGTACAAGTTGAGTGTGAATTTACAGCAGAAGTGGAAGTATTTAGATGCAAGATGATGGTTATGAAGCGTTAAAGTTGCGCACTTGAGTTGCAGACAGGCTACGGTACAGGACATTTCAGCTGTTTAGGGCCAAAATTCTGATATTAAATGGCAAAAACTGCCTAAAACGATGTTCGGATCTGATTAAACGATAAATTTTGAACAAATTTAAAAAAAAAAAAAAAAAAAAAAAAGGTCAGATTTTGCCATTTTGAAGGGTTAAAAAGTCGGGAGACATGGTAAAGCATAACTTATTCGACTCTACTCTTCCGATGAAAAGGAGTGTATGTTGGTGAGTGAGAGAGCTCGTATATGTGGTGGCCCTGAAAAGGGCCGTTTTAAAGAGTTGGATGTGCGGCAACGGCAGGAAGCGAATTAACCTCCGAAACCGTAGAGGGTGCGGCCCTGACGTTTCAGGGCGTAAACGACGTCCATGGCTGTGACAGTCTTCCTCTTGGCGTGCTCGGTGTAGGTGACGGCATCACGGATGACGTTCTCAAGGAAGACCTTGAGGACACCACGGGTTTCTTCGTAGATGAGTCCAGAAATACGCTTGACTCCACCTCGGCGGGCCAGACGACGGATGGCGGGCTTGGTGATTCCCTGGATGTTATCGCGGAGCACCTTACGGTGACGCTTGGCTCCTCCTTTTCCGAGTCCTTTTCCTCCTTTACCACGTCCAGTCATGATTGCGCTGTTTCAAGTATTAACACGAGAATGATGTCTGGGAGGGCATGAGTCCGCTTTTTATACCGTCGCTCGACTTAGGAGAAGCGTCACGATTGGCCGAACTACTTTCCGTCTCCCACTAAAACGAACCAATAAACGGTAAGAATGATGGAGCGCTATCGCGGGAAATACGAAACGAGTGGAGGGGCCACGCGACGCTTTCAAAAACGGTGCCGCGCGCGGGACCTCGTCGGATCTAACGCTACTTGTACGAGGGGAGATGGACCAATCAGAGGAGTGCCGCGCGGCTCATACCCACCAGTGGCACCAGTCGTCACTTCTCCACAGAATATAAGGCCAGGTTCCCGAGATGCACGCTTACGGGAAGGCGCGTAGCCCAGTAAGCCCTAGCCATGGCCATGACCAGGAACGCGAGAGGTGGATTTCATTAGAGTTCCTTTATACCCAGAGTTAAGACAACTCACTTTTGGTTCGGCTGAAAGTGGCCTAAAAAAAATCCAATTCTGATTGGTTCTCGCTCATGGAGGCCGAAACGAGTGCACCAAGATGGCGGTACCTCGAATGTGAACAAGAATAATGAAAATATCACCTAATTGTGGTTTATCAAGAGTAAATTGTCATTTCCATCGGTCCAAAATGAAAAGAGATTAAGAAATTACTCACAAACCAATCTCATTTTCTTTTTAATTGATCAATTTGTTGATGTTGTTGTTTTTGTGTGACAGACATCGCAGGATTCCTGATCCTTACCCCTCAATATCGTTCGTTTGGGTGCACTCGTTTCGGCCTCCATGGCCAGCCAAGGCCGGCTGCCAGTCAGCTGATAATCGAGTTGTCTTAACTCTGGGTATAAAGGGACTCTAGATTTCATAAAGTTTCGCGTGATACATCTAGTGAGAGTGGGAAGTTCACCTCTAAGCTTATGAATTAGCATCTATTTTTAGTCAAGATTAGAGTCCCTTTAAACTGAGAGTCAAGACAACATCCCTGATCCCTCATGGAGTCACAAACGGGAATAAAGATTACACAAATTGAACGTTTTTCGTAATCTTCGATCGGCTCATTCTCAAATTCCTTTCTCCTTTCCTTCTCTCATTCCGTTTGTTCCTTGTCGAACCCGAAATTCCTCGGTCCATTCCAGATTATAATCTTTGCAATTGGTGAAAATGTAATCTTTATTCCCGTTTGTGACACTGTGAAGGCCTAAAATCCGGTTAATCAATCCGAAATGGATTCGCATTGTCTTGACTCTCAGTAGAAAGGGACTCTAGTCACGATTAATGTGTCAAATCGTATAGTATCTGCCCAACGCTAATTCTTTAATTCTAACTTAAAATTTCAATAAAATAAAAATCAGCCAGACGGAAAAAACACAAAATGTACCGAACCAAACTAAACTTGATAAATCTATCGTTGTGCCATTTTAATCAACTACATACCAAATGTTATCACAACAAGAAAGAATATTTGAAAATTACAATTGACTGATAACGAAGAATACAAAATTAATAATCTAATTAAAATTTAAAATCAACACGCTAAAAATAACCGACTACTTCTCATTTAATTGTACATCCCAGAAAAGGAGGAAATTCTGTAACCCTCAGTCCATTAGTAAACATTATTAATTTTTTAGCCAAACTCACCTGACTCACCTGATCCTACCACCTCCGCCAATACCACGAGGAAGAATCATCTCTATTAATAGTTGTTACTAGGGGGCTACGCCCCCTGGCCGCTACGCGGCCCAACCCCCTGAAGGCGCTCCGCGCCATCAATGGGCCGCTTCGCGGCCCCATTTTTACCCTCCTATCAGTGTTAGTTTTATTTTTCCCCTAAAAAATTACGATATGAGGTATACTTCAATTTTAAACTTCACTTAAAATTACTTTAAAATTAAAAGGACGCGTTATGGAATGACTGCTTGATGAAATATTGCAGTAAAACAAGGAGCAATGACGGTCAGATATTAATTAAGTATTCATGAGTCGGGGATCGGACCCCCATTGAGTTCCAAATGGACGAACTCGACGTCTTTTAGACGACTCGGCCACCGCTCTACATGAGATCTCCGGCGCGAATCTTGTGTACTTAGATAAGTGTAGAGCTGATGCGCAGGCTACACAGCTACTGCGCAACCTCCTCGACCACTGCGCATCCTCCCGCGCATAGCGGTAGCAGTACCGGAGCATTCTGTAAACTCACTCACTTTTATAACGTGATTTTAAAAAAAACCTGGGTCCTTTTTCCAAAATCTGATTACAGCGGGCTCATCTAGGGCCAATTACCTGTCGATTTACGCAAAAATCATGGAAATCGGCCCGGTAGAACGCTCAAACGAACTATGACAAAAAGTATAAATTTACATTGTTTAAATGGGAGAATTCGCAACTTTACCACGTAATATAAAAAAATCTGGGCCATATTTTGAAAATCTAAAAAGAGTTGGCTTATCTAGAGACAATTGCCCGTTGATAGCCGCAAAAATCATGAAAATCGGCCCGGCAGAACGCTGGAACTAAGCGTTACCAGTTTCGCAAAATTAGGAGGTCTCGGAGCTTATAGATACAAATTTTTAGGAGCAGCCCGAGACGATGATAACAGTGGAACAACAAAGATGAAAAAACGGGAAACAAGGCTAAAAATACACAATTATGAAACCCGAGACGTTTCGACTCAACACTGAGTCATTTTCAGTCGGAAACAATAAAAAATTTTTAAAAGAAAAACGCTAAAACCTGAGCTCTACATGGTGGGGCTACATGGGAGCTTATAGTATAGATTATCGTACATTTAGTGCGCATTCGAGGAAAATATTTTTCAAAAAAAGGTAAAAACCGAAGTAAGGAGTAGTTTCCTGCGTTGTTCGGTGCTTTTTGTGCGGATTCCACACCCAGCCCCCGATCGCACAAGTTGAAACGAGAAAGATAGGCAGTATATCTTCCTCTGTTGCTCGTCATTTCAATTTTATTTCGTACCCTTCTTACCATCCATAAATTACGTAAGGCACTTTTTCCCATTATATTAGAGAAATGACAAGAGGCTTGGTCCGATTGGTCAGCTATCGGTGATGTGCTGACTGCTGATTTCCTATATTTCATCTTGAATTTTACCATCAACCTGACTTAAGATGGATTTTTGCATTTTCTTTAAAAATTGGCTGGAAAGCTCACGTAAGTCTCACCCCTCGCCCTTCCCCCTTAAGTGCCTTACGTAATTTATGGATGGCCCCTTGGGAATCACAATTGAACGGCAAAAAAGTTGCTTCAAGAAGGAGCTTTTTGGTGCCGAAGGATAAGCTCTTGGAGGAAAGGTCAAAGTTGAAATAGATACGCTATGTTTAATGACAGAGAATTAGGCGTCTACGAGTTGCTGAGTTGGTGTGTTTTCGTTCTCACCGACTTTCAGATGCTGATTTTTCATGGATCGCCCCGGAACATTAATATTTTTTGACATGTAACCCTGAAATATTTTTAAAACTTGTTGATACAATCCACCCGTTTCTCTTGAACGGCCTAAAATCGGTATTTCCGATGAAATACTGATTTTTTTTCTTTTTGCAGTACTTTTTCTGGCAAATATTTTACTTGATGAAACTGAATACCCTAGGAAAGTGTTTCGTGAGCCAGCAGCCGTGGAAAATTCCACCGCTTCCCCTCTTACATGATATAGAAAAGATAAAAAATAGGGCGTGTTTTTTCCTCACTGCCCTTTTCCCGTCGCCGTTTCGAGCATTTCAGATTGCAATTTAGAAATTTCATTTTGCGTGCAGATGCGCCTATCTATCAGTGTTACCAAACCATTAAAAATTAAAAATCGAGAAAAACCCGAGTTGGGCGTTTTGGAACTCACTCGCTCAATTAAGGGGCTCAATTGACGAGGCGCGTTCGTGTGGAGTCACTGGAAAATCGAGTTATTAGAGATTTCAACTATAATAGTACAACATTTTCCACTAAGGAAAATTTTTGGAAACAACATATAGATCATCGGTTTCCCTATGCGGAAAGGTGGCTCCTTATTGCAAAATATTATCCACTTTATTTTGAAATATAATTGTGAAAAATTTGCTGACAAAATCCAATTTGTAAGCATCCAATGTGAGATGGAACTTCCTTCCCGCCTTGGTGGGGCTCCATCTAATTCTTTGAATCTTTCAACACGTATTGCTAAAATAGCAAAATTTCCATTTTTGAGTCTTACCCTCAGAAATTATTAATTTTATCTGAAGTCTATTCGTGAGTTCGGAAAAATTTCGTCAAATTCGTAGAAGCCCACCTTCTAGCATCGTGAACAGAGATCTAAACAGAACCAACCCAACCATAGTCCTGTGCGAAAGTATTGTTGGAAGATAAGTGATTCTACGTGATCTAGGGACGAGATACGCCACTACGCTGCGCTGCGTGTGATGGGGAAACGATAATTAGCGTTACGCACAAGGCCAGTGCTGCCGTTCTCGCTCAGCCCAAGATTCCGTGATTCGGAACTATTTTATTCCGATTATTTTCAAATATTCCGGGAAAAAGTTCCGAGATCGGCCCGGAATTAATTCCGATTCCTGACGCGGGCTTTTCAAATGGTTTACCCGTTTTATAAGACGGCCGCCCCTTAAAATCACTGTCAGGGCGTCATGAATATTAAATAAACAGTTCTCAACTGGTTTGGACGTAATTATGACGCCCTGACAGTGATTTTAAGGGGCGGCTGTCCTATAAAACAGTTAAATCGTTTGAAAAGCCCGCATTAAGGAATGGGAATTAATTGTAATTAATAATTAATTAATTGACATAATTGACCATCTCCCCGGAATGAAAACTCTGCAAATTATTTTAATTTTATATAAATTGAAGATTAAACATTAGAGATGTAAAAATGACACATTTAAATGGATCAGTCCATTTACTTGAAGCTTTCCTTTTTTAGGAACATAGGTTTTCCTCGCTTTACAGGTAGGTACTCTAGGTTTTCCCAGCAGCAAAATATTTGCTGCTTAATAAATTTTCAGAGAACTTTTTTTTTTTCATTTATGCTACATCAACTTTTGAAATTTTTAGCTTTGAACTTGTTTTCTTCAGAGTCACTGCAATGGATGTGTAGTGTGTAGTATAGAGGCGCGACTGACACATCCGTTTAGGAAAGGAATTTTTTGGTTTTAATGCATAAATTGGCTTTTATTTTCTGATAATTTATTTTCTTACTTGAAAATAACAAACAAATATAGAAAAAGGACAAGGAGAAAAATAAGTACGGCTTGGACAAAAATAGACACGAAATCACTGATAATTAACTATTTACCAAAAAAAAAAACTACTTGGTAACAAGCACCAAAACATGATGTGAACAGTTGTTCAGTTCATTTCATTATTTTCATATTTTGATTTTCTTTCTTGAGGTTATAGGTTTGGTAGGAAACCGCGGGAAGATGGATACGACACTCGAGAAAATTCTGGAAAACAGAATCCCCATTTCCAAAATGATCATTGCGAGAAAATGTCCAGTTTAATCTCAATACCTCCGATGAAAATATAAACAATTCCTAAAAAAAAATGGCTTAAATTCCGGGAAAAATCCGAAAAAAAGCAAAAATTCCAGGAAAAATCCTAAAAAAGGCAAAAACTCCGGGAAAAATCCGAAAAAACGCAAAAATTCCGGGATATTCCGGGAATTACAAAGATTCCGGGAAAAATTCCGAGAAACTTCAAAAGTTCCGAAATTCGGAATTAGTTCCGGGAAACGGCAGCACTGCACAAGGCTATGTAAGAAACTGATCCGTAACATGTAGCCGCATTAAATCTGGGTATAATGACAACTTTGAGATCACACGGTAACTCAAATTCAAGTTTTCGACTGTTAATTGGTTTGGAGTGAGTGCTCGGCAAAATTGGTGGCCCTGAAAAGGGCCGTTTTAAAGTGTGGAGCCGGATGAAGAGAAAATCTACTTCGAGCTAGTGTATTTGGTGACAGCCTTGGTTCCTTCCGAGACGGCGTGCTTGGCCAATTCTCCGGGGAGGAGGAGCCTGACAGCGGTCTGGATTTCCCGGGAGGTGATGGTGGACCTCTTGTTGTAGTGGGAGAGACGGCTAGCTTCGGCGGCGATGCGTTCGAAGATGTCGTTGACGAAGGAGTTCATGATAGACATAGCCTTGGAGGAAACTCCGGTGTCGGGGTGGACTTGTTTCAAGACTTTGTAGATGTAGATGGCGTAGGATTCCTTCCTCCTGCGCTTCTTCTTCTTGTCACCCTTGGTGATGTTCTTCTGGGCCTTGCCCGCTTTCTTCACTGCCTTACCACTTGCTTTCGGTGCCATTGCGTCACTGTGTTCGATCTGCAAACGAATGACGAACGCAGCTCGGCTCGGGTTTTTATATACAACGGGCCGCCTCGCTGCGCCCAATCCCGAGCGGTCTAGCCGGCTCGCGGTGGGGCGCCAGGTGCTTGCCCATTTCCCCTCTCTACTCTTTTGTCCTCTCCGGTGGCGGGCTCGTATAATATTTCGTTTTACGTTCAGCGCAGACCGCTCAATCGTAGAGTTCATTATAAATTCCGTATTTAAGGTTCTCATGCGCTACCTTCCCTATCACGAGTACCTCGGCCGGGCAATTATTTTTGTTGCGGACGTTTCGTTCTATGCCGTCAACTGTCCCGAAGTTGGTCTGCTCACTGCTAAGTGCTCAGCCCGAAAATTCATTCAAAATTTTTCAAAGATGGATAAATTAATGTACCTTGCTCTCAATAATGCAGCAAATTTTTGTCGCAAAAGATGTAAGTATATGTTCAATGCAATGCAAGATACAGGGCAAAGAAGGCCGTTGGGTGCGTTACAAACAAATATATGTATCTCTCATTTTTGAAGACCTTACTTTGACTTTAATTCCTATTCCCAGAAACTATTTACCTCATCTAAATTCTGGATGGCCCTGGTAACGTCGTCGTCTCCACTTTTCAATCAAGTATCTATGTCAAATAAAGTTAATTTGATTTTGTTGAGATATTGCCATTTGTATGGTATTGCGGACGATACACCGACATAACTTAATACCTAAAATAGGCTGTAACTCTCGCAGTTTATTATTCAATTGAATTAAAGGGTAACAGCATGAAGTAGGGAAGTGTGTGTGTGTGTATATATATATTATATATATATTATGTATATAATATATATATAATATAACTCTTCAAGAAATTGAATTTCATAATTTAAAATTGCCTGGTCCCCGACGTAAATAGCCTAGATGCTGATCGTCGTTAACTAAAACTAACTAACTCACTATATTACTTCAAATATCTCATTCCAGCCGGAGGTTGATATCGGTTCTCGTGGTGTAACGGTTAGCGTGTTAGATTAGAAAATGGTAGGCTCAGATTCAATCCCCGATGAGTGTACAAAATCATTATATCGTGTGTTTCAATTGCAACTAGTTCTAAAAGTAAAATGAGATGGAATTCTCTATATTTTTTATTTTTTCGTACTTTTTTAAATATAAATTACGGCTAAATTTATTTGTTTAGGGGAAGGCCGCACTCCTGGGAGAACTCTGATCTTGACTTCCAGATTTTCTGGTTCACGTAACCAGACGTCTGGTAAAGGTAACCAGAATTTCTGGTTGTGGCAACCAGAAACTTCTGATTGGACATACCAGAAACGGCTGGTTGGCGCAACCAGACTTCATGTTTGGGCCAACCAGAATTCTGGATGTAGGTATGGCCATAGACCAGAGGAGATGCTCTAGTGTGGTGACCCTAAGCAGGGCCGTTGGAATTAGGGCAGGCCGGTCGGCTGCGAGGTGTCCGCTAGGTGTGGTAATGCGATCCGTGTGGTTGACGGCAAGGTACACTCTACTACAGGTATGGACAAATGGAATTTTAGAAAGTCGTCAAAACGCGTAGATTTGACAGTCGGTGTGGTCACGACGTATATACTATATAGCCGTAGTTGAGACTGCGTCGGTCGATCAGGAGCGAGCATCGGCTGCGTCGTCAGAGGTGAGCGGTGATTGGCCGCCACACAGGTGTCAAACTTTTTTTTCGCATCGTGGATTTTTTTGATGACGTAGGTATTTTATTGGAAATGGTGTGGCTTGGGGAAAAAAAGGCATTCTACATAAAATGTTCGAAATTATATCGCGAGTTGATTTACCCTGGCAGGACATATCATTTTACGACCGAATCGAATTGGGCAATTTGCGAGCAATTTCCTCCAAAATATCAGTCGTGAATAAGTGACTGTTATTTCTAATCTAAATGACAGATGAGGTGGTAACTGTTATTAGAGACCTGCAGTAGCAGTTAGACACATCCCTTTATACGGAGAATTGTTGACGCTGCACGATAATCGTGCAGCGTCGGTAGCATAAACATTTGGTGGCCCTGAAAAGGGCCGTTTTAAAGTGAAGAGACGAATGGAGAAAGTGAACTTATGCTTTCTTCTCGGTCTTCTTGGGCAGAAGTACAGCTTGGATGTTTGGCAGGACACCTCCTTGGGCGATGGTGACACCAGAGAGAAGCTTGTTTAATTCTTCATCGTTACGGATGGCGAGTTGCAAGTGACGGGGGATGATCCTGGTCTTCTTGTTATCACGAGCGGCGTTACCAGCCAACTCGAGAACTTCAGCGGCCAAGTATTCCATGACAGCGGCTAAGTAGACGGGAGCTCCGGCACCAACACGCTCGGCATAGTTTCCCTTGCGGAGAAGTCGGTGGATACGACCAACTGGGAACTGGAGCCCAGCACGGGATGAACGGGTCTTGGACTTGCCCTTAGTTTTTCCTCCTTTACCTCTTCCAGACATGTTGAATTGTTGAATTGTGCGTTTAGGTCTGCTGCTTGTCGAGAGAACGAAACGAATGACTAAGAGGGCTCAACCTTGGGTATTTATACCTGAGCGGCTGCCTTCCGGCAGCCAATGGGAGGAGCGCGGGTAGTAACTTCGATCGTGTGAGGGGTCGCCACAGTAGGCGCGTCACACAGGTCCTTGATGCTCGACGTTTCAACGAGCACAGCTGCTCGCTTCTTCATAACTTATTCCATTTAATTGGACAGATGCTTTGAGCGCATTGTGGAATAAAATCCGGACAAAAATGAGATAATGGAAGAGTCCAGGATGAATGAACTGAAATTAGCCGACCTAGTCGCGCGGTATTCGTGCTTTCTGAGTTCAGTCCTTCAGTAAAATCCTGAGACTATCTACCCAGTTAAATCCGCACAATTTCCCCGGAAAAGTTAAATTCACTTTCCGATTCCATAGCGTAGCAACATAGTAAATTCCACCAGGGAGAGGGAGGGAGGGAGAGAGGGAGAGAGAGAGAGAGAGAATCTTGATGTGTTGCGTTTATTTGATTTCTGAACACCAAATAATTAGACATTCTTAGACCACTTATATATTTAATAACTTCTTTAGGAGTATTGTAATATAAGGCCGTCTACAGAATTTTATGCATGTATGGCGGAGAGCTCATAAGTTTTCAATATATTGGGAAGACTAACTCATCAAATCCACACGCTCTTCTCGTTCCTTCCTCATTAAATGCTTCCCATTTATTTAAATGTTGAACTTTCAAGAACTCTGTATTTTATGCCACACTGACAATTTCCAGACGAATGTTCGTTCAGAGGCTGAACATCGTTATAATTACCATTGGGTGATGTACATTTTCACTGAGAATTCTTACTTGCAGGAGGAATCAATTATTTCGAATATTTTTCACAGTACGGAAATAATCAGAATTTCAAGCTACGCAAGAACATTCGACTATCGGCCTAGGCAACAGGCATTTTGTCGAGTTAGTATTACTTTATTTACGATTTTATTACTGTTTGTGCGATTTTACTTACATACTGTTCGCCTGCGACGTACTTGAAACCCTATGCCGCTCGCAGCATTACCGGTTTTCAAATCGAGCGCCACTGCGAAAGGCTCCCATTGGCCACTGTTCGACTGGGGAGCGGAATTGGCGGGAAGTTCTACTATAAATACTCGGAGCACCCTCCATGCGCCATCATTCCGTTGATTCAGTCTGAGTCTTCGCTCGCACTCGCACCGTGAACCATGGCACGTACCAAGCAAACCGCTCGTAAGTCCACTGGAGGCAAGGCCCCTCGCAAACAACTGGCCACCAAAGCCGCCCGGAAGAGCGCTCCCGCCACCGGAGGAGTCAAGAAGCCTCACCGTTACAGGCCCGGAACTGTTGCTCTCCGTGAAATCCGTCGTTACCAGAAGAGCACGGAGCTCCTGATCCGCAAGCTGCCCTTCCAGCGTCTTGTCCGTGAAATCGCTCAGGACTTCAAGACTGACCTCCGATTCCAGAGTTCAGCCGTCCTCGCCCTTCAAGAGGCCAGCGAAGCTTACCTCGTAGGACTCTTCGAAGACACCAACTTGTGCGCCATTCACGCCAAGCGTGTCACCATCATGCCAAAGGACATTCAACTGGCCCGCCGCATCCGTGGAGAACGTGCTTAAGCGCTTTCACTGTTCGTGCATCCCTTTAAAACGGCCCTTTTCAGGGCCACCAAATCACAGAGCAACCCCGCGCCGCTACCACCCGCTACAGAGCTCTTAAGTAAATTCCGTAGGCGGCGCACATTGATTCCAAGAATCCAAAGCCCGATCTGCCATCTGGGCAACATAATTTCGGATAAGTGAATTTTTGAACAAAAAATAAATCTATAATTTATACGGGCCTGCATAACTCCGAGGAAACAAAATTTATTCGTGCTAAAAAAGTCAAAGCGACCAAATACTGAAATACTTCCAAAAACATGTTCAAAGGCCTCTCATCTTGAAAGTTTCACTTTTCACTTATCAGTGAAACATTCCTGGAACACCTCCTTCCGTCAACAGTTACGCCAAATTCCCGCAACAGTTGCGCCGCCGCGCCGCGCCGAGACAAGGCCCTACTACAACAGGACCTAAAGTAGGGATGGACGAATATCGAATTCGAATGCGATTATTTGAGAATTCGAATCTTGCGATTGCGAATACTTCGGAAGCGAATATTCGATTACTGCTCCGATTTTTGATTTTTTATGAACTAGGGATGGACGAAAGTCGAATTCGAATATTCGATATATAATAATAATTATTCGAATATTCGAAACTTTTCGAATGCGATTATTGCGTTTATTTGAGAATTCGAATCTTGCGATTGCGAATACTTCGGAAGCGAATATTCGAATATTTTCGATTATTGCTTCGATTTTTTATTTTTTATGTACCGTGAGAGATAAATGACACTTTTAACTAAGACGGTCAGTCATTCCCGTGCGGAGTTGTGGAGTAGTTTTAATTAATAACGAGATTGACGATAGGGGTGGACGGTTGTCGAATTCGATTGCGATTATTCGAATTTGCGATTGCGAATACTCCGGAAGCAAATATTCGAATGTGATGCGATCATCTCGGTGCCAATAATTCGAATATCGAATATTCGATTATCTAAATATTCGACCATCCCTAACCTAAAGTGGTGGAAATCCATGAATATATGACCCTCGGCTTGTGAGACTTGTCACACCCTCACATTAAAGTGATCTACGTTCTCCCTTCTTTTAAAACAATATACAATTAAAAATTTCAATTATTAGCAGTGCAGCCGGACCTTCCTATCGAGGATATGTCGTGTTTTTAGAGTCAAATAGGCACCACGGAAAACAAAGAAAGTCGGCACCGACTAGATGTCCAGATTTTTTTTCTTTAAAATTGTTTTATTTTATTTTTTTTAATTATATTTTTTTAATTATTTTTTACTGAATATCCCTTCAAATTGTAGTTTAAAGTGCAGATCGCGTCGGAGGAGTCCCGGGTTGATATGAAAAAAATCTCGAGCAGAAGTCAGCGCCGATTTTTTTAATATTTCGTGCGTATGTGGTATTTTACACTGAAAAATAAGGTTCGAAATTAGACGGCAAAAAATGGGGGTTTTGCTTTCTGATGTGTTTCCGTGTTACTTTCCATGCTCAGCCCTTGAAAATATGAGAGATGATACTTATATTTTTCACAGCTTCGCGAAATTTCATGATATGACTCACAAAAATTTCCGATCTTTCAATTTTGCATTTCAGTCCAATAGGAACCCCGCCCACCTCTCATTTTTTGGCGAATCGACACCAAATGTGAGAAAGGAAAGCCATTTTAAGGAAGCAGTGCGATCCTACGAACTGTCGGATCACGCACGCAGCATTTAAAAATCGCGCTTGTCGGAAGAGACTCCCTCTGGAAGCGTACAGCACAATCTACCGACCGTGCAACCCAGCGCTCCGTGCGGCTGTTTGGCGCGGTTATTGCTGAGGGCATTTTGTAGCATGTGCACGACGACTCGATCTTTTCGATCTACTTCTTGTTTCGATTTCTGATTTATTTTTTGGCATTTAATCTGTTTGAAGCTACGATTTCATCATGTTTTTCGTAGAGAAATTTGATTGTTAAGTCAAAAAAGCGAAAAAATTTATCTTGAAAAACTTTGAAGCATCAAAACAAGTCGAATAAATTTGGAACACTCTCGGTGGAGGAAAGAGCTTCTCTTTACACGGGTATCCAGTAGTGACTCTTCTACCCTCATACTTACCTGGCGTGGGGGCTACCGTGATCAAGAAGGCGGTTCCCCCAGGGCGAGGCCCTTCCATTGCACTCCGGTCGGGCTGACCCCTGCGAGTATCTCAAATGTAGATACCTCGGGCGCGTAATTTTTGGGAGTCGGGACTGCGTTCGCGCTGTCCCGGATAAACGAATTGTTATCCCTAGCAGAGAGAGCAAGTTCATTCGTACGTGTTATCCAGTTTCAAAAGGAGTAATGACGATTCTCGGTCTGAGGACTGAGAATCGATCCGTCCAATATGCAGGGCCGTTTGTAACTAAAGATACGAATGTTGGCAATAATGATATAATATATGAAATATTCATGATATACAGGAAATTTTGAAATATATATACGAACTGTCGCAATATATAAGAGATGTGTCAATATATAGGAAATCGACTCCAAAATATATGGCGAAAATCGTGCAATATTTAAGAAATGTGTTAATATATAGGAAATCGACTTCACAATATATATGGCGAAATTCACGCGATACACAGGGTAATCCATAAGTCCTTTCCATCCCCTCGAAATGTTTACCTAATTGAGGCAAATATTTGAAACTTGGGGATGTTCCTAGGTTAAAAGGAGCTCCTTTCTGGCCCCCAAAATTTTCCGGGGAGCCCGGGGGGCGGGGTGGTGGACTGAAACAAATTATTTTTTCAATTGAGAAGACCCCCTTTGTTATACCTCCTTCGAAAGAGCATATATATAAAAAAAAAAAAAAACTTTTCGGGTAAACCAGAGGTCAATATCCCAAACCGTTTCAAAATGGCGTTCGGTTAAAATTCAAGATGGCCGAAAATTGACACCGGTTTTTCGTCAATAGATTTGTAAGAAAATCGGTATCCACGGGTAATTTGATAGGAGAAAAACGAATTTGAAGTTACATTTTCTAAGAAACATTAAATTTCCAAAATCGCCAAAAATTCAGAAACTTGGGAATTTGGGGTAGTTTGGCATGAGATTAACTTTGAAATTAGATTTCTAAAAAAAATAAATAAATAAAATAAATATAAAAAAATAAAAAAATCGGACATTTTAGAAATTTGTCAATCTCATGCCAAAATACCCCAAATTCCCAAGTTCCTGAATTTTGGGCGATTTTGGAAATTTATTGTTTCTTTATAGTTCCCCCCCAAGATTTTCGAAGTTGCCTTTATAATGACTCCACTGAGTTTAAAAAGGAATTAGGCAATTCCAAATGTCAAGTCTAAACATGGTATCCTCATCATTTCTATTTCAGCAATCGATTGGCTCCGATAAAATTATCACCAGATTCGGAAAAAAAGAAACAACAGTCGACGAGACAGAGGTGACAAAAATCCGATTTGACCGGTTTGTTCTCGACTTTAAAAGTCGGCTCTGTGTAACTGTTCCGTCCCATAATAGCTAATACCTTGCCCATTATCGGTCATTTGCAAAGCCCGTATCACTCAAATTAGAGCTCTTCAAGGTTAATCAAGCGCATCCATCCGCGAATTGCAAACGAACTATGATTTCATCGGAATTTGTATCCATCAAACCTGAGAGAGTCTGAGTACCTTGTACGAGAGGTGTGCTCATCAATTTCATCTATTTCATAAGGACTAGCCGTCTTCAATTTGTTCAACTTCGGACTGGATATGCATGGAAGCTGTAACGTCATAAACGTGCGTTAGCGGCGTTAATATTTTATTTATTTCCATAGGACCGGGTAGTACATTTTTTAGCAGAATTTGAAGATTTTGAGGAGGTTCCGCAAGGTGTTAGAGTTTGAAAAAAATCCTCTGAAGTGTCAATTGCAGAGACAATAACTTCGCGAAAATAAATTGCAGGAAAAATCGAAACGGCAAAACAAAAATAAAATCCTCGGAAAAGTCAATCTTGATAACCATCGCCGTCCGACTCTTATCCCGCAAAAGAGAAGTCAACAGCACGCAGTGTTCCCAAGCGGTCTCCCATCTAAGTACTAACTACGCCCGACGTTGCTTAACTTCGGTGATCGGACGAGAACCGGTGCTTTCAACGTGGTATGGCCGTTGACGGGATTACCAGCGCTCTCAGCACTATTTGTGACGATCCGATTAGCCGGCAACATCGATTAAGTTACACTCGCTCAGTCTAATTGTAAATGCAAACAATAAGCCCATTTAGCACAAAACACAATTGTTCGTCACAAACTTTTCGTGGCGGCAGAGGGCTGCCTCATCAAGACGAGTCTGGGGGGCACCAAAAAACCCCCAACTCAGGGGGATCTGCGGGACTATCTTTACCTGCAATTGGCAAAGGAGAGTTCGGGGAATTTCGAAAAATTGAGTCGTCTCAGGAGCAGTAGGGAGACTATACGGAAAAATCGCGTTGTAAGAAAAGCGCATAGAATTACTTTCTGGCCTCTGACGGTAGATTTTGATAAATTGAGTCGTCTCAGGAGCAGTGGAGAGACTATACGGAAAAATCGCGTTGTAAGAAAAGCGCATAGAATTACTTTCTGGCCTCTGACGGTACCGATTTACATCGGTACTTGGACACTCGGATCGAGGTCCATCCATACACCCTAGAATGATTAACGACCACTGGTAGTATGAGGAATTCTAAAGCTGGAAAATGAGCGAGTTTCTAAACAAAAGCAAAGTTCATGAATCTCTTCTGAATAGTAAAAACTGGAAAGGAAGAAAAATCTTCGGTGTCAAAAGTTTTCCCCGACCGTCCGTTAAGACTGCGCTCCATCTAAGTACACATACCGTCGCGGCGCACGCTGTGATATTTGTCCAAAATGCTGAGCCAAATAACACATTTTATTCACGATTTTCTTCTGAAAACGGATGTAATAATTGGAATCTGCACTATTCTTTACCCTGGAATCGTTTTAATTGTATATGCTATTTTTTCTAGTAGCGGAATCTCCCGCGTCGAGGCCACAGAGTTGCCTGTTTCACCACAATTATTTTGATGTGTTAACCACAGTGCATCCCTAAGTTTCCTTTTTTAGTGCTTTTAAGAGGAGAATGAATTATAAATACACTTTCCCCTCATATTTAGAAGCATTTTTTGCTTTTTGCCCATTAACTTTGCTCGACCAACTAAAAAGCGAAGTCTTTACTTCGTGGTTCCGAAGGTGGCAGACATCGGAAAAGTTCGGAAGTTAAGATTTTTCCCTTTGAAAGTTAGACTTGCCAAGGCATTTTCACGAATATGAATAATAATTAAAATCATGTTAATTAACATGATTTTAATTATTCATACTCAACTCGTATCATCTGTTAGCATATAAGGCCACCTGTTCATCTGGCTATCATCTGAGCTATGAAGCATAAAAATATCGTCCCCAGCATAAGAATGTAGATGGCTGTAAAGTGTAATTTTACTTTATCTCACTACTTTTAACTTATAAAATTACGTAAATTGGATACATTTAAGGCTATGTTTGCGTTGACGGACAAATCTGAGTCAATGCGGTCGTTGGATTCTTTAAGGGGAGCTTTCAACATTTTTGAACCCTCCTTAAATCGTCAGAAGATGTTTTGGGCGGTTGAACTTCACACATTGTCACCTCAAATCATCAAAAGAAGTAACGATTGTAAAGACTTCGTCAAACTCAACGATTTTCGTTAGTAGACCTAAAATTATGGCCAGTTTTATAGGTCAAATCCCACGGAGCGCGGCGCGGTCGTTCTCAGAGGCGGATAGATGAGATACATTGAGATACATTTCGAACCGGCGGCGATTTGCGGCTACATCGCTAAATCAACTACTGCTAGGTACCTACCATTACAGCAGTACTTACTTACACAAGGGTGGACACAGAAATTGGCTCAGCGGCTTTCTTCCCAGAAAAATTGCACTTGCGCTGTTGGCCCTTTTTCCGGAAATAGCTTATGACCCCTGACTCAGCCACACGAGACTTAATGGTCTCTCGGTTCCAAAAGTCGGTTAATAAAACGCAAACTCGGGGCATATCGATAGCCAAAGTGAGAAACCACTTTTCTCCTTTGCGACCCTGTAAACTTCCCTTCATACCTATTTTTTCTTCGAGAAACCAGCGAGCGTAATTTGATGGAGACTTCCTTGATTTTTCTCCGCGGTTAGCATAATATTCTGTAAAAATTTCGACCTAAAAATTGGCTTGCTTCTCTTCGAAAAAATAAAATCGGAACTGACATGTTGAAACGCCGCAATAGAATTACGTGGTTTCGCAATTTGACCAAGGATATACGCATCGTTAGAATACGGAGAATCCGTTCCTGCAATATCGGAAAAAAGAGCACATACGTAGTTTTCCATCAATGAATTTTTAAAAAAAATTAGGTAGTAGTACGCGTTGCGTCCATGCTTTGCGTTACGGAATGCAGCCCTGAAGTCCTGCCTGAATGCCCCTTCCTCTCCTGAAAGCACGCGTAACGCAGGCTCAGACATCCCCCTCGCCCTAGAGTGTAAAGCATTTTCTGAATAGCCCTTCATACGAATAGAAACATTCCATATAACCACAGATTTTACCGGCAAAATAAAGCGTTGTTACAAAATTCTACGAATTCGTAAAATACAGAAGATGAATGATCGCATGATAAGAAAGTCAAAGAGAGGGACAGAGTCGACAGAAAACAGTCGGGTCTTACGAAAAAAAGTACCATTCACATTTTTACTCCATTTAGTAGAAAAAATTATCAGTCGATGAAATCATTCCACCATAAGAAAGGTGTCGTTAATTGTGAATTAACCTTTGGAATTAACCGACTACACCTTTCATGATACTTTGACGACACGAGACAGTGTACCTAGTTTCGTGGCCGAACCAGGGTGGCAAAATTTCATGAAAAACAAATCTTGAAATTTCATGAGAAATATTTCATGAAATTTCAGAAATTTATGAAAGATATTGAAAAGTTACGGTTCTTTTTCATGTTTCGCAAAATGTAAAAATTGTGACATTCTTCTATTTTTGTGCGTTTGAGTGCGGGTTGCATACTCTGGCCCCTGAAAAATATGAAATATTTCACAGCCTCGTGAAATTTCATCAAACATTTCACAGTCTCTTAAAATTTCATCAAATATTTCACAGTCTCGTGAATTTTAATCAAATATTTCAAATGTTTCATTTCTTCATGAAAAACAAATCTTAAAAATTTCATGAGAAATATTTCATGATGTAGTAGTACGCGTTGCGTCCATGCCGTATGTATGTCTTCTCTGGTCCATGCTTTGCGTTACGGAATGCAGCCCTGAAGTCCTGCCTGGAATGCCCTTTCCTCTCTGTCCTGGAAGCATGCGTAACGTAACGAAAGCTCAGACATCCATATAGCGAAGCAACTTTTAAATTTTCTCTCCTTTTTTTTATTGTTAGTTGTAGTTGCTAACTTCTCCACCAGCTGGAGCACCTGAGGGGTTACTTCCCCTCCCTCCTCTCCTAGAGTCCCTCTAATCTAAACACATTTGGAGGTTAGAACACAATACCAGAACTAAACATGGAAAATAAAACAAAGTTTAATAGTTTTTCAGTTCATCATTTTTTATTCCGATGAAGTGATTAAATGTTCTCTCATCAGTTTGTTTTGTGCACGTTAGCTTAAAATAAGTTAGGAGTGAGTGTGACTTCAACCTCTTTCATCGAAAAATGACAGGAATCACCGATAGTGAATCAGATGCAAGTAGTGTTTCAAAGAGATTGAATAAAATTCTAGAGACGAGAGTGGAAAATGACACGGTTTGTATTTTACCTACGTCTCTTCATCTACAGATTCATTTTTCATAAATTTTTGCCTTGATTTCCTTTCAATTGCGATGAAGCAGGAGGTAATGTTTCCATTGTAAACTAAAGCACTTCATTCCTTCCGAGGTCTTTAACTCCTGCCAAGTTTGATCGGGAGCGTTTTTGCTCGTTGGTAGTAAAAGCCCTGTCTAGCAATAACATTAAAGATCCAAATTTTGGTGGAAGGTTTGATTCTCTGGCCTAATAATTATTTTGGACTTGATTGGCTCAACCTGTTGACTCATCAATATCTCTGAAATATCCTTCTCATAGTACCTCAATTACTGCTATACACAGCGATTAAACTGAACGATTTCCCCAACAATGTCCTAAGTTGGAACTATCACAAATGTTAGCATTGCATAGTTTTTTTTATTTGATTTCCTGCTAGTTAAAATCGCTTTGCTTTTAAGTTGGATCTTTACCTACAGCACTGAGCTTTTTGTAAGAATTTCTTTATGCACACCACCCTTGTTTGCATTCAGTTGCATATTATACGCCAAGGAAGACTGATCAATTTTATATATTTTTCAGAACACTTTGGAAGGATTGAAAGAGTTGTCAGTATTTTTCAAGGAAAACACCCTGCAGTCCCGAAGAAACTTGAGGAGTAAAATTGAAAAGAGGAGTTTAGAAATAAATGCGGTAAGTATTTTTATCATTTTCCTGATAGCACACCTAAAATATAGGCACTTTGAAAGTACAGCAAGAATCAGTATCTTCCTTCTATATTTTCTATATTCTATTCTATATTTTGCGGATCTTAAGTATACCTAAGTACCTAAATAACAAAATTTTAACGAGACTCTTTGCACTAATTACCTATTATCAATAATTTGTGAGAGTGAGTCCCATTAAAATTTTGTTATTTTTACATATCGACCATGTAAGTCGGCAATCACCTAACTCGGTTTGTGACGTCGCAGACTTCATGTCATACTTTATTTTTTTAACGGGAATTAACCCAACGGCAATTCTTTAAAACTGCTGTAATTTTTCTTCTCTGTGCGAAGAAAATTCTGCAAAAACATCAAGGAATAGTGTCAATTTGTTTTCTTTTAAAAATTATAACACAGAGGTGGAGATTTTCAGACACCGCTAACGAGTTATGTGATTGCCGACTTACCCTGTCGATATCTTGTGCAGTCCCAAGAAAAAAGTGTTTTTTGAAACATCTGCTGTCCATGTATTAGTCAGACTTCATGAGGCAAGAGAGAAGGTGTAGGATTTCCGCAACAGTGTTGCAAGCTGCAATTATCAGGGGGAAGCATATTCAAAAGGAGAGGACAAAGCTGCTAAAGAAGCAAAAGGCGGATTTTTCATTGCAATGCTGAACGTTCCTGCTCAGTTATGTCCTCATATCTTGGTCGGTGGGCCTGGTATTCTGTGATCTAAGGGTTGTCCTTCTCCACAAGTTTTTGCTAGTCTCTTCTCGTCCACCTGGTCAACATGCTCCGACCTTAGCCCTCTCTTCCCCAAACTGGCCCACTTCACAACTTCGTTAAGTACCGTAAATTTTTCAATTTACCTGTCTTACGATCGTCCTTTTTGTTTGAAGGATTTTTTGTCTGCCTTTCAAGTGGTGAAAGAAAAATTAGACTCAGTCTATAATGATGTGAAAGCAATGAATGAATCCGTCCAAATTATGACAACCCAGCTGCATTCAACGAAAACTCACACTCACAGACTGATAGAACAGACCCTAAAACTTCAGTCGGATGCGTAAGTTCTCTCTACTGAATTAATTCTCCTTTATTTTCTTTAGTCTGAAATACGGTCAAGTAAAGCAATTTTGTCAAATTAGTTAAATTTAAACTGTCGAACAATTTTTCCGAGAAGTTGAAATTTGTTTTCTCTTTTATAGTGAGGACGAGAGTATTTACCTGGAAAAAGACTGTTAGTGACAGTTGAGTGTTTAACTGTTAACAAGAGTGTTTGTTAAGATAACTGCTATTCCCAACCAGCGTTCTCGATTGGTTTAATGAATCAGATCTGCTAATTAAGAAGAAATCAAGGCTTGCGAGGTGTTTAAGAATGTGTGAATGGGCTTGGATCCCGACTACAAACACCTGCAGCGCTCTCAATCACGAGGGCTGGTAGTTCATCTTGCAGGATTTAAAGTTGATAAAAAGGGAGTTGCAGATACTTACTCTGTCCTCAGAAAAATTAATTTTTGTCCACATTTAGCCTGGCAATATTAAGCCCCACTCTAATTCCTTTTCGCCTATTGGAATCGGTTTATTCTCTTTCCCATGTGAGAATCCATAATTTCAATCCTAGCTTATACTCCTGGCCTATACTTCAAGCTCATACTTATGGTTCTCACCAGACCTTGGCGGCAACGCAAACGCAAAGTGGGATTTAATCAATTTAACCCAGCCTTTTGTGGGACATCGAATGTTTGTATAAATCGGTAGCATTGCACTACTGTTTTTTGTAATAAGATGAATTTTGCACAAACTTTATCACAGGATGGCTCCTTGCAGGGTTGTTTCCAAAGCCATCATGTTGACGTCATCCTGCCATTATCTAAAATTGCCCCCCCCCCCCCCCCCAAATACACCTTTATGTGAGCCATCTTAACATTGGGGCGGTTAGTGAGGAAAGGCATTTCTGCTGCTATATTAAGGTGATAGGTCATAGGTAGGTGATAGTTAGCACAATTGAAAGGGATAAATCCAAATGTAAATTTTAAAATTTTGGCGTTAAAAAAAGAAGCAAAGAATTCGAAAAGTCAGGGCTTTGGAAAATGAAAATGTTATAAAAACTCTTTGTCTTTTTTAGGAAGAAAATATCCATGCAACAACAGGTAGCGGAGGCATTTATTGGCCAGTTTCAGCTTTCACCTGAGCAACTTGCCCTATTAACTGATTCTAACATTTCACAAAGTTTCTTTGAAGCCCTTGATAAAGTACACTCCATTCATGAACGCTGTCGAACTCTGATGCAGTCTGGTCTTCGAACAGTGGCCCTCGATATCATGGAGCAAATGTCAAGATATCAGGTGTGTTGAAAAGTTAATTTTTGTTCATTATCATTGGGAGCCTAATTCAAAGCACAAATTCTATCATGTGCTTGTAAAGCACTTCAGTCCTCGAAATCTAGGCTTTTTGAAGGTACTTAATCATCTTTTATCTCAAATTTTTCCAGGAGAATTAACTGGTGTTGGGTGGATGGGTTAAAGATCAAAGAACAGAGTTCTCTGAAAAGGGAGTTTACTCACCCTGTATGAATACTTCAAATTAAGTTGAACTTTTCGAAAATCTCTTTACAAAAAAATTCATTATTACAGATTTCAGTGAATTTTTCTAACATCTTTTTATCCAAATCTGAATTTATGAAATCGTTCATGCTTAGTAACACCATTTTCAGTATGAGAAAGAAAAGGATTTTAGCCAAGGTGTTATGGTTATCACTGCTTTATTTATTTTATAAACATTTTAAACGCTAAAGCTTTTCGGCTCGCGGCCACCATGTTTTCCACGGATATTTTCGTATTTTTTCAGCCCCAACAACTCTGGAGGAAAAATTAAGTGACAAGAATATTGTGATTCATTTCATCATAGAGCTGTAAAAACTTGTATTCCCTCTTATGAGTGTTGTAAGGAAACTGATAAAGCTAGCTCAAAAGACAGAATAATATTGCAATTTGGAGGTTTTTAGCTGGCACCCAGTATCAAGTCAATTTAAACAATTTAGCAATACATTTCTTTCTCTTTTCAGGAAGCAGGTTTAGATAAATTGTATCGTTGGGCTCAGTTTCATTGCAAAGGGATTGAATCGATAGAAATGAGTAATCTTTTAACAAGAGCAATGGCCAGGCTCCAAGAACGGCCCGTTCTCTTCAAGTAAGTCGTTGAATCATTATTCTTCCCTACCCAAAAACGAAATTTTGGGTTTGTTTGAAAGAGAAAATTGGTTCATCCGATATTATGCAATTTTTACGTACACCTAACAAATTTTATCGGGCAAAACACTTCTCACTGTAGGTGTTAGACAAGTACGTTTTTTCGGCGTTTTGACCAGGGTGACGACAGAAATTTAGGTTTTACTCAATTCATTAAACCTCAGTTTACTCCGGTTAAAACTTGGAACGTCTATCAATGTCATCTGAGGCAGGTAAGTGTACATATTCCTGTCACCTCAACCGGCACCCGACATGAAAAATCTTAGTAGTGACTGCCTTGAAGTTTTCAGCAGAATTTTGTAAACTCATCAGATGTATACAAATGTGAATTTTCTCGGAAAAAGTACAGGAAATAGATGTTGAAACTTCAGGAAAAGAAAAATACCAGAGGTCCGCAATTTGCAAATTTTTATTCTCGACAAAATTCTCAAAATATCCGAAAATAGGTACACTAACAGAAATCAGGAAATTTACCTTGTAATAATTTCATCGCACTGCTGCTGATACATTTCCACAAATACTAATTCAGAGATTTTTTAAGTAGGCGTCATTTTCAACTGATGCGATTTTTTTTTTAGGTACGTTGTTCATGAATACTGTATCTCTCGTCGAGCTGTGATGGTGCAAATGTTCATTGATGCCTTAACCAGTGGTGGACCAGGGGGTACACCGAAACCAATCGAGGCTCACTCAACTGATAGCAAGCGTTACGTTGGCGACATGCTTGCTTGGCTGCATCAAGCCATTCCAAATGAAAGAGAAAATATTCTCCTGCTTTTAAGGGACTGTAGCAAAGAAGGTACTAGTATACAAGGTTTTAGTATTGCTGCAAAAATAATATCATGTTTGCAGTAACATGATTGGTCAATTCCATCATCGTCATGTTTTGGGGTCCAAAATTTGTCGTTAAAGCTTAATAACTTTTTTAATATTCAGCTAAACCTAAAAAGGGTGGGCATTATGAGTAGAGCTGAGTATCTTCTACCCAAATATTATAGGGTTTTTGGCATTTACTCTACGACTTAATTAGCAGGAGAGGTATATGGACCGCAAACCGTGCAGAAAAGCCCAATCGAGTTGTTTCGTGTATAATTAGTTAGGCAGCAGCCACCTGTCTTTTTTTTTTTTTTTTTTTTTTTGTCGTCAAATTTTTAGGGGGAGTTTTTTAGGATTGGGCCGGGGTGGCTACCGCCACCTAGAGTCCCTCTTATCATCACCTGCTTGAAGCGAGATGTCTCTTCATCATAAAATTTCGGCACTACAAAAAGGCGTATTTTTTCCCCCAATATTTTGCATCTGCTAGCTATACTGATTGTTATTGAAAGGAAACACAAAAATCCACTTTTTGAGATTGCTCAAATGTGTTCGTAGGGCCATTTGAGAGGCAAGATGTCCAACTGCAATGAAGTCCCTATGCTATGGTGATGGAGTCTGTGGCAGCTGAGAATGAAGTGATCAAGGATCAGCAAGCGACTCATGTAACTGCGCAATGCGTAGGCTGTTATCAGCATCAGAGAGGATCAAGATGTTGTGAGCGAGGCGAGTTGGTATCAATTCAACAAGATGTTGAGGTTGATGTTCATTTGTGAAGCTAGCTACTGCGTAGGAGACTCCTAGGCACAAATTTTAGTACGGGAGTACATGAGTTGTTGCTGACTGAGACATTTTGAGTGAAGAGAGGATGTATGCTGCATACCACCCTGATAATGCAAGTTGGGTCTGTATTTATAGGGCATTTACTTAGATACTCATTAGGAATGTTAACCATGCACTGAAAGTGCAATTTTGAATGTTATTTTACTTTTTTCAATGCCTTCTTTTCTTCGTAAGCCTCAACAGTAGGTGTTTGAGGTTTTGTTTCTCTAAAAATGCGTGTGTTAATTTTCATTCCCCGAAATTCCCAGGACTTCATGTTAGGGGTGGCGTTGAGAGCTGAAACTTTATAGTTATGAGTTTTCTCACACTTAACGCTTGTTTCTTGATTTTAGATTTTTTTTCTCCAAAAGGAAGTTGAAAGAAGTTGGGCCAAAAATATCATTTCCATTACTTAGAGATGGCTATGAAAGATATTTAACCTCCAGTGCCCTCCCAAAACATGTCGAAAGTTCCACCATTCAAGTTTTAGGATCAATAGAGCAAGAATCCAGATGGGATGATATGGTTAAACGGTGAAAAAAAAGTTTGAATCAAACAGGCACAAATCCATGTTTCCATCCAGGAAATCAGTATATTATTATTAACTTTGATTATTGAAATATTCAGGACTAAGCGCACTGGTCCTCAACTGTGATCAAAGCCATAGCTCTGAAATATTTGTCATACCAAAAAAGTCACTTTTTCCTGCGGTCCTCCAAAAGTAGGCCATGAAAAGTGACTTTTTGCTTCTTTGATTCTGCATGCTTCAATTATTCTCCCAGATTCTGTAGCTCTGGTGTCTTTTTGTATGATGATCGTACATCTGGCGCGATTGGCTAAATCATTATCTAAGTATAGCTCTCTCTCAGAAGTCGCTAATACTTTTTTCGTGTTTTTCCTCCCGATCCAGAGCTCTCCAAAGATATAGATGAAGCGCTGTCAAATATCACTGAAGGAGTTTGCAACCCCCTTCAGGTCAGGCTGGAGACTGTTATTCAACAAGAAACCTCACCGTCCAACTTATACTCGGTCATAAGTCTATTGAAGTTTTACCACAATATCATTTCGTCTGTAAGTAATTTGCAACACATTTCTGCAAGTATGAAGAAAAAATTTGAAAATTGAGAAACAGTAGGCAAGGTGAATTTGAGGAGCTTCCCAGAAAAAGAGCAAATACACCTTACCCAGGTGTGCCCTTATTCTGGAAATTGCTGAACTGGATTCTTTGTATCCTAATGTGTTCATGCCGCGAGTTTCAGTTCAATTAATCAACTTTTGGAGCCAAAGAGACCAAGTTTTGTGTACCCAAGTCAAGGGTCGTAGGCTATTTCCTGAAAAAGGGCACATAGCATAAGGGCCCTTTCTCTGGGAAACTTCGTTTAAGTTGACTTTCCATTTCCAGTTACATGTCAGCACAGCTGTCATGGTAGTAGTGTAAGCTGCTAATTGCTGCTCCAAAATGTATCTCATCTATATAACTCTGCTGACGGCCGCCGCAATATCATGTAGATAGTGTGCGGTCCTAACTGATGGGCGGGGAATATTTTTGACACCAAAGCAGATTTTTTTTTATTTTTTATCATACAGAAGAGATTAATTAACCTTATTTCTATCAAGAAGTTCGTTCATTTCTCAGAAGTCCAGCTTTAAAAGCCAACACCTTTGGCTACTGGTTGGTCACCCACAAGGTCATATAAAGGAAAATTTTAAGAAATTCCTCCCACAACATTAAAAGAATTGTAAGTTTTACCAAGAGTGATGATTTATTCTACGGTGTTCAAACTCAAATCTAAGTGTCCAAGTTCCGATATAAGACACCATCATTGGCCAGAAAGTAGTAATGAAAACTTTAAACGCATTTTTCTCATCGCGATTTTTTGGTACAAGCCTTTTTTCCAGAAAGCTCCTCAACTCTCCCCTACATCCACAGTGTTTACCAAGCTTATTTTGTTGACTTTCATGGTGTTTGTGAGGCCGATCAGTTAATAAGTCAAATTTTTGCAAGGCCCCATCAAATCCTAAAGCTTATTTTAATAATCTGGGCCTAACCCGAATGGGAGAAAGTAGCATCCACTTGATTTGTCAGAATAACCTCAGTCAGACGTATTCCTAGCAGGGCCGGATTTAGCTTTTTGCCGCCCCTGGGCAAGCTACATTTTGCCGCCCCTGGGTCTGCAATATTTCGCCACTATATTGTCAACAGTATCCCCTCCTCCCCCTCCCCCTCTCCGCACTCCCAACTTCCCACGCCATCTCATCTTGCCCCCCCCCTCGTGCGCCGCCTGGGCGCGTGCGCGTAGCTGCTTCAAAATGCGCCGCAAATATGTAAAATGGAATGGATGGATGAGACAAAAGTAAAATGTGGAGACAAAGTTGAAGCTAGTGTAGCTCAATGTATTAGTTGCAATGTATATTCGGAAGATCAGGTTAAAAAGTTTTTCTCCGGGTTTTCAGTTCAGCAAAGCTGTCAACCAGAGCATCAACGTCTAAATTGATTATCAAGTCTGCCTCGATGTTTAAAATTGCCGTGTTGTTTAGTATCACTCCAACGAACGATCATCCTAGTGCTCAAGGCCGGACCTAAGGGGCGGCAGCTTTACCGCTCCCGTCAAGCGTCAACTCCCTTCCTTCATATATTTTGCCGCTCATCTCTTCACTTCGCTCCGTCTCTGTCTCCATTTTTTCCTTTTTTCTCGCTTTAACTTTCAATTAATCCAGCGCCAAAATTTGCCGCTATGGGCAAGTGCCCCAGTGCCCTATAGGTAAATCCGGCCCTGATCCCTAGTTCTTTACGAAATTGTCGTAACATTGTGATTTATCTATGTAAATTTGACTTTACCGCCGGATGCTTAATGCAAATTTCCACTGAAGTGGAACTCAAACTTGATGCTGCGGCATATCGACTAAGTAACTGACTGTGACTGTGATTAACAGTATTGTCAAAAGGGTGTTCACAGCTTGCGTGGAACTAAGAATCCTTTGTCGAAAGTCGAAAGGTATCACAGGAAGGGGAAGGTTGAGGGCCACAGACAGACTCTCTAACAAGGGACCTCCTCGGGAAAATTTAGAAGAATCAAGTTGTCTTAGGAGGAACTGCGATTTTTTTTTACCAAACTTCATAGAAATAGTATCATCAAAATACCTGTCATTGTTTGCTTGTAGGTGATTCCAGGAAGCGTGTTGGAGTCTGTATTCATCGAGCAAACATCAGCCTGCCGAAAACAATTCTTTTCTTTGCTGGAGGATATTGTTGCCAAAATGTTGCAAGACCGTGTTGAGGCCCCTCCCTCAAATTTGACTCCAGCACCTGGCGTCCTCCATTTACTGGCTCTTTTGCGCCAAGTTTTAAGTGTTGCATCTGTCACTGAAAATCGCCAAGTTGATATTGTCAAGGTAATCACTTTTTTTGTTCTTTGGTTAGGACAGTATAATTTTACCCTCAAGACAGGAAGAAAAGGAGGAGCATGCTTTAATGCTTATATCGCCTCTATTGCAACTTAGAGTCCCTTTATACCCAGAGTTACGACAACCCACTTTTGTTTGGCCTGAAAGTGGCCAAAAAAAAATCCAATTCTGATTGGTTCTCGCTCATGGAATCACAAACGAGTGCACCAAGATGGCGGTGTCTCGAATGTAAACAAGAATAATGAAAATATGACCTAATTGTGGTTTATCAAGAGTAAATCGTTATTTCCATCGGTCCAAAATGGAAATAGATTAAGCAATTATTCACAAACCAATCTCATTTTCTTTTTAATTGATCAATTTTGTTGATGTTGTTGTTTTTGGATGACAGACATTGCAGGATTCCTTATCCTTAGCCCTCAATATCGTTCATTTGGTTGCACTCATTTGTGCCTCCATAGCCAGCCAAGGCTGGCTGCCAGTCAGCTGATAATCGAGTTGTCTTAACTCTGGGTATAAAGGGACTCTAATGCAACTCTTTATCTCATTGATAATACGTTGTCATTTTTAGTTCAATTGACAAATTTTATTTCTTACCAGTATTTGGTTAAAAAAAGTGGAGTATGATGTCAAGAAAAAATTGAAGCTACGGATAGGATTAGGGACATTTTTCTGAGAAGCTTTGGGAAAAATTCTGATTCAAAGTCTAAGAAGTCTGTCAAATTCAGGGTTCCTGCACGCAAACAGTTGCAATAGTAGTGGAAAGAGGTGGCCCGATCTTAGTTTGTGTTTATATGCTCTTTCAATGTGATCGTTTGAAAAGATCCCTTCACTTACATACTCTTACACTGTGGGGCTTTTTTTTCCATGGTGTTTTGCCGCATCTGCTCTGCTCATTGGACCTGTTCACTTTCTACCATTTCCCATTTTAGAGTCATGTCATATTCCTTACAACCACAACCAGTTACTTCTTCACCATGGCTTAAAATAAGTGTTTGAGTATCTGAGGTCTTCACTTATATTGTTTAAAGTGTCAATTAATCACTTTGAGTTGCAGATTGTAGCGAGTGTGATCGACCCTTTGCTTCAAGCAGTCAGTCTAAGTGCTGCGCGGCTCACCACGACAGACATGGCAGTGTACCTTTTGAACTGTTTTCATCAGATGGCATCCACCCTGGCTCTCTATGAATTTACAGATCAACGCCTTGAACGCTTGCAGGTACCTAATTCACTCGCAAAAAATGTAAACAGTATGAGGCAGTAGCAAAGAAATTTTGTAGGGTTGTAAGTAGTACAGTATTTTGCGCAAGAAATTCTGTGATAAAAGCAATAACTTCACTAAAAAGTTGGAAAAAGCCAATCAAATTTGGACCAATTTCAAATCAACAGTCAAGTTGACACAGCACGGCAATTTCTGAAGCTGAATTCAGCCGAGCAGCGAACGCTGTTTCCCCTACTGGCTCCTTCAGCAGAGCCGTTTAAAATTATTGTTTTTAACGGGTCTCATTTTTTGCATTTTCAACAAATTGTCAGAGGCTTAGCTTACTCCATACTTTTGCTAAGTGGACTAAGAAAGATGGGTGCCACTGAGCCAAATTTTCAGGCTTAATTTGGATGATGTCAAATATATCTTTATTATTTCTTGCTAATTATTCATTCTTTGGCATTATCCCGGTGATCCTGCATTGTGATTAAAGTATGCTTAAGGATGACTTATGCATTTTAACCATCCAGCCTAAGGTAAAGGAGAAGAGACCGTACTCATATCTATTGGGACTGATCATTCGACAAAGTTGCAGTGGAATAATTGTCCTTTTTTTTCAGGCTCAGTCGGATGCGCAAATTGACACCCTCACATCTGAGCAGGCTAGTTCTCTTGTTGCCAACTTAAACCTTGGTCCCATTTACACCATTCTTCAGGACAGCAGTGATGCCCCTTTATCGCAGATACCTGGGATGGAACCAGAATGTCTCGACAGTTTTTTTGTAAGTATTATGCTCTGCCAACTTGACATCTAATTCTTGCTCGACATGATGTCAATTATGACCGATTGTCATACCACCATGACATCTAATTTACGTGTTGAAATTCTGTGTAAACAATAATTTAAAAGATACAACACAAAATGATTAGGGCTGTAAAAGGAACAGAAATAACAAAACGAGTTAATGTCTAATTTCACTTGCAAGTTCTGTCCAACTGTTACTTACACAAAAGTATACAATCTAAACTCGTACGGAGAAAAATCAAAGCTGACTGTTTTTGAGGTATTTTGGCATGAATAAGGATCGACAAAAATCATTTTACTTTCAATAGATCCTAAATCACGACAGCTTGAATTAAATTCTAGCTCATTTTCCAAAATCTTCAAGAAAAATTGGGCTTGCAACATTTTGCATCAGTTGACAAAGCAAAATCAAAGCCATTAAGTAAAGACGAAGACAGGAAAGTTAAAAAATTGAAAATTGCTTCGAGCATCGCCAAAAATGAAATCATTTTTACAAGTTAATATTATGCAAACGTGTCATCAAAGGGAAAATTCCCTCCAATTATTTTCTCACAAAAACTCAAACAAACTCATAACCGAGTTATTGATATCAGAGTACAGTAGAGTATGTCTAACATTTTCGGAGGAAAAAACGTCTATAAGTGCCAAATCCAACCGTGGTTAAAATTTTGCGGGAAACAAAAGCAACACAGTTTTGAGAAGAAAATTCTTATTTGCTTCGTTTAAGAAATATAACTGTCTGATTATACTGGTACTGCCTGCTTTTCATGGGCCTCTTAAATGATTTGAACCACTCGCAACTTATTCCTTCGGGCACTGAAGAGAGTCTCTCGTTACAATCTCAGAATCTCAGTATTTGACCCAATCAGCCAAGAATCTGACGTCTGTTGAGCAGAAAAATTTAGGTTGCATCCAATAGTATGGAAGTGCAGGGATCGGGTTAATTCTACTAATGGAACCCTGCAGAACATATCATTAAAGTTGGAATAAGCTTCTAGAATGTTTACAGTTGTGGCCGTATTGCTTAACTGTTTTCAACCTTGGAACAGCACTAAGCCAACTGGTCATATTTACAAAGGGATTTAAAAACACTCCAGAGGCTGGGGCATTTAGTGGAGCCTCAAGTGGCCTATTATGCGAGTTTTCCCTGTTTCCCACTTCTTCTGTCTGAGTTCTCCTCTTCAAAATTCGTATGTGTCGTTATCTGATGTAGGCTCGTTAGCAGTCCCAAACTATTGCACATTGGTCTTTTTTCAAAACTCGCAATGTAAATGTGACTGGTTTGCGTAACACCATCCAACTTATTCATTTATCTCTGCATCCTACTCATTCTTGTCTGTGATTTCTTTTTTATATTAGGGAAAATTAGAACATTTTCTCATGATGCCTGATATGTTGCTTCTTCCTCAAATCAACTATCTGCAAAGCAGCAATCATCGATTGGAAATCCAAAGACGGGCCAACGAAGTCATTTCTGCTATCTACCGACAGCTGTATCAACGTATACATGATCCAAAGAATATGTACAGTAATCCGTCCCACCTCATGCCTAGATCCCCGGAGCAAGTTCATGAACTCCTTCTGGGATTGAAAGAGCCCAAGAAAAACGAGAATACAAGTGGTATCATTTCTTTGTAATCAATTATTCCAGGTGTGATATGTGTGTGTTTCGATGCAATTGAAGCAAATGAATTATGGCTCTTTGGAGAAATTCCTGGTATCTTTCTCTGTTTGTAACTAAGCCTATCCTCGATGGTCTTATTGACTTCATTTCAAAGAAGAATGCCTAATAAGTTGACTGATTTAAGTAAAGGAATGGAAGATTCAGAGTCTTGATTCTTACTTCTCTTTCCAATGTCGAAGTGAATATGGTAGATCTTTGTTGCTCTCCTAACCTCAGCCAACTGATTTGGCGCCAACACAGATTATTATTTTGTGACAAATAAATTTTTGCCGGAGCTTCGTAACAGATCCCACTAAAACCTAAATGTATCTGAGGAAATTTCATAGGTCCTTCTGAATTTGTGTTTTAGCAGTTTTCAATTTTTGCAATAAAGTTTATTTTTTTGTTATAAGAAATCTTTCTGTGAATTTTCAACTCGTGCATTTAACCACCTTAACACTTTGCCAAAGAAGTTGAATTTGCTTGTAAGGCCTGACTTTATATCACACATCTGTCACTCGGTTTCCACCAGTAAATTGCAAAATGATCAGATGGAAAGCAAGCCTTCTATTTGTTCTTTTTGAGGTCTCTCGAGACAAGAGTGATACTCAATTGAATCGTGAGAATGAAAACAAGTCAACCTGGAAACTTTAAAGTGCCCATTTTTCATTCAGGATACCCGATTTTAACAAAGGTATCTAAAGATGGCGCATCTATTTTAACCTGGGCCTTTAAATTATCTTTACATACTTATCTTTTGGTATCAAAAAGCATTTTCTTCAAGTA
Source organism: Bemisia tabaci (assembly GCF_918797505.1). Classification (NCBI taxonomy): domain Eukaryota; kingdom Metazoa; phylum Arthropoda; class Insecta; order Hemiptera; family Aleyrodidae; genus Bemisia; species Bemisia tabaci. The sequence goes on from NC_092798.1 coordinate 16,346,724, forward strand.
ACTTCTTCCCCAGCCGTGCTGTTTTTTCTGTATCTTTAAAATTTTCATTTTCCCGCCTTGGTGCGTTTTCATTCTCACAGATTCAACTCATATGAAGAAGGAACTATAGATTCAGATTGACTGAAGTGCACCCAATTTTACATTTTGACTGTAAACTAAAAGTAAGGAACAGTCGCATTGCAGACCAGTGAAAAGCAATGAGCATTCAACTTTCAAGACCGCATTTTTACCGTGAATTCTGCCAAGCAAGTTAAGAGTACCTCATTTTCTCAAATTTTGCATAGTTTGTTGAATGACTGAATATCCTCGAATATACCTCCTTGGAAATTCAAAAGAAAAATACATCATCCCTGCTCCAAAAGTGTAAAACTGAATCAACAATTGGTGTGTGGGAATGCCAAGTCTCTAATAATTCACTCAGATGGGAAGCATGATAAATCTGCTTCCAAGCAAATGAGGTGACACAAGGGAAGTTACCAGATGGCAGATAGGGGATTAATTAATTGTAATTTACCAAAATTATTAGTATCTGATCCCTTTTGCAAAGCCAGGCTCCTTTTAAGGTATTTGAGACTCTCTCTAAAATTATTTTTGGGCTTGTATCAGACCAGCCTTATGTCCTCCAGAGTGTTTCTTAAATTTTAATTTGAGTAAAAGGCTCACACATTTCACATCTAGGCCTTGATCTGAGACTCATCGAAGGGATTCACTAGATAAGGGAAGAGGATATTTTAATCAGAATCTAGGAACATGAATCGTTGAAAAAGAGCAAATAAAAAACACAGTAAGTTGAATCTATTCTTAATTTTATTGATAATTTTTAGTACAAACATGCCTCAATCTCATAGGTCTTACAATCGTCGAAGAAAGACAATGTTAGTTACCTATTGCGTTGATGGGGTCTGAACTTTGTGACAAGGACGAAATGACTGAAAAAATGTTTTTATTTAGGTACCTTTTTTTTTTTTTTTTTTAAAGTTCACAACAGATAAACTTAGGTATACACATGTGACAGATAGTTTCTTCATTTCCTTCAAATATTCTACTAAGTAGTGTTATTTGGTAACTGAATGCTCTTCAAAATACTATATTGGTGTATCATTTGGAGACCACATAGAAAAACCGAGAAAAATAGACGAAAATTAAACATAGTGATAACAACAGGCAGGGTGGAGGGTACTTTCTCTATTAAAATATGAATCAATAAGGTGAGACGAAGAAAATTTGTTTTAAATATATGTTAGATGCCAAGATAATTCAAATATGATGAAAGCAGTGAAAAAACAAAGAAAAAAACATTATTTTCCTACAGTTTTTATTTAGTAATTGACGTTTCGATTTTGCAGAAGGAACTATTTTAGAATTTGATGAAAACTTAATTCAGTTACATTCCGAGTTGATGGTTGTAAAACATTTTTTGCAACTCTTGAAAAGAAGCAAAATAAGGGCAAAGGGATAATGGATTATTTCCTGGATGTTTGACCAATTAAGACAAGTACAGTGCTTCAGCCTGATTGGTCAAATTTGAAGGCTAAAAAAATTAAGTTTTGTCCATTACTTGGTCCTTTGTTACTAATTGACTCTTCGATTTTTGCTAGAACTTGATGAGCCTGAATTCAGTTACATTTCAAGGCAATGGTTACAACTGCTTTTTGTGATGTTGGTGATGATCTCAATAAAGAATAAAATTAAATTTCTTCATTCATCGTTTAAACAAACTTACATACAAAATTCGCATAGCTTTTTGCAACTTGAAGCCTGTTTCTTATATATAGAGGAGACCATTCGATCAACCAATTCCAGCCTTCGGTTCATGCTTAGTCTCATGAGCTCCTGCCATGGAATAATTTCCTAATTTACCAATGCACAGGAACCTAGGTGTCTAACCTAAGGAAGCTCTTTTAGAGGATTTTTTCTCACTAATTGAACACCGAATCTTTCAACACCTGCATGAACTTCTGTTTAAAAGATGGAGGTGGTAAATGGATCAAGTTTCATCAAATTCTATCCCATCGCACCATTAGACAGGATGGTACCAGAGGAAAGTACCACAATACTTGTTCCCTCATCATAATTTCAAGTTGAACACATCTGATTTGCTTACAGTGTCAGAATTAACTTAGAGACAAGAAAGAAACACTTGGAGTTTTACATCAGAGTCATTCAATTCTAACCACCCTCTTTTGAGAAGGCCAAACTTAACTCAGGTAAAATAAAATCAGAGAATGAAAACAACTACTACATTCAACAAGTAACTTGAATTGGGCTCCACAAGAGTTGAAATTGGTTCAGTGTCAAATTTGAATCAAGAGTTGATTTGGGTTCTTTAAAGAGCAGAAGTTAGAATTGACAAGCATAAAAAACAGCAGCTGTTTACAAATGAACTGAATTTACAAATTTTTTACATGCTCACTATGTTCTAGAAATTGATGAGAAAATATGTACTGTGGTACTGTGGTTAGGTGGTATTACACTATTTAAGGTCCTTCTTTAGATGAAGGTAAGATCTTGCTATCTCATAAATGCATTTCTCAGAAGTTTCTGCATGCTAATAATAGGATAACGCTAGACTGAAAGCACTTCGCAGTCTTCCTATCTCAAATGGAAGTGGGGGTCGGTCTAAATGGACGATCATTAGCAAAATTTGCTTGACTAACTGATTTCGATTTGGGTTGAAATCTATTTGATAAAAATCATGGATCGATGCAGCCATATTTTCAAAGAAATGGCCCAATTCTACTTCAACTAATTCCACCAGTTTGAGAAGGAACTGTGTTGGGACAGCATTAGTGGCTCGTGTAATTTGCTTTACCAATGTTTGACTGATTGGGTCAGGGGGTACACTTGAGTTTGATAATAGAGTTTACATTTATAGTCAGAATTCCCAAAGTTTCATGAGAGAAAAAAACAAAAGATTAACAACAAAACAATATTGGAAAAAATAAAAACAGGCAACCATTATACTTGTTGAAAAAGTGAAGTATTGGAACAAGAACGTTTCACTAAATTCAAGATGAGTACATTAAAATGACCACAAACTAGTTGGCTGAGGATATAGTACAAACAATGATATAAAAATACAACGATTCAACTTCAGGATTGTTTCAAGTGTCAGATTTTAATAAAATAGAATTTGAAATACTACTTAGAATGAGGATGTTAGGTTGCTGGTCCTCTCAAGCACTGTTCCATTGAGAGAATACAAAAAGGTTGCACTAGGAAAGGAGACTGAAATCTCTGATAAGGATGTACATAATTCCTTCTTTTCATATTAATTTTATTTTATTTTTTTTTCCCCGTTCGAACTGAGAGTAAATTGTTTAACAGTGGAAACATTTAATGGCAGAAACAGTAAGGAGAAATCTGTTGCCTGAGTGAAACTGAAAATTTCAACTTGATATTGAGAAGTAAACTCGCTAACCAACTTCATATCAATACCTACTGAATAGACTGGACTTAGATAGTTGCTAGATGAGCTATCTGTCTAATTATTTTTGATTCCGTTAAGAGTTAGATAATAGAGTTGACATCAACAAAATTAAGTTTAAAAAAAAAAAAACAAAAACACAACAAGAATGTTGCACTTCATTACTATTCTGGAATGATTCCATATAAAATGGAAGCCATGAATTGATATTGTCACACTGTCTAGATTTTTTTGGAGACTGGAGTCTGTTCGAGAGAACAAGAAAAATGCTTGAGAGGATACCATTGCCAACTTGGACAAGTAAGCATAGTAGTCAACGGGTCAAGATTATTAACTCGCCAAAATATGCCATAAAGAGACCAACAGCTACCTCCTTGGGAATATGTATGATTCTAAATAGTATTTCTTCGTTTCTGAGTTGAGCCAAGCTCAGAAAAGAAAATCTGCCCTGAGGTTTCAAAAATGAATTCACTGGCTACGCAACAAAGCAAAACATTCATCACAGCCCGCAAGTAGAGCAGCCAAACACAGTAAAACGTTCGGATTAAGATTTCAATCCTTGAATCTTCCAAAGTATTCAATTGGTGATGAAGGAAACCTTATTGCATTACAGATTGAAAAAAAAAAAAATTCTAGGATAGTAGAGAATATTTTAGGAGGTTTGCCTGAAGGTTTCCTAAGGGAGAATGGCCAAGAGAATGTGAATGTACAAAGTAAATAAAATGAAAATAGAAAGGCCTGGTTGTAGCAAAATGACAGAGAGAATTTTCAGCTGACACTTTCTTTCCGTTACAAAAAACATCAAATTTTAGGAGAAAATAAAAATTTGAAATTAATTTTTTTTTGTTTTCATAGGAGCTAAACAACTGAAAACACCATTACTCAAAGAAAAACTTCAAAAAGAGGCTACCTTCTGCACTTCTAAAATTTTTTTGAAACTTTTTTGAATTTTTTGAAGGGTAAAACCTTTTTTGCAGTTAAAGAGCTGCTTCCTTCCAGAATTTAATGAATGGAATCATTGCTGCAAGGTAGAGTGAAGTACCTGCACGGTGATGTAAAAAAATCTCAGTAAACATATTATTTTTAAACAAATCATCGTTACACTTTCAGGTTTGGAAATTTCAGAGAAGTTCTGCATCCATACAGAGGAAAATAGTGGAGATTTCCGGAAAAATTGTAATGGCGGTTACTTCCTGATAGAATGAAATCGTTACAAACATTTTGATACACTAACAGAGCTTTGCTCCTCTGCGCTATAGCCAACGAAATGAGAAGGATAAATAGTTGATTCCTGTGTTTGACTGATCAATTTCATTTCCAACCACTGCCACAGAATATTCAAAGTTTCAAATATTAGTAATCTTCTAACGTTATTGCATTACTAATTAACTAACATTCTTCTTCCGGAATTTTCTAACATGTCTTAAAAAAATAAAGATCTTGATTTTACTATACTTATGTCTCTTCAGACAAGTATTTGATAAAATTTGTACACATGCACGAGAGCTCACTTCGGAAAAAATTTCGCAATAAAAAGAAAAAATGAACAATACTAAGCTCAAAAACAGACAAATGAATGTATGAAACTGGGGGTTCAATGGTTAAATCGTCGTTTCGTAGACGAATGAACGTATCTTTATTACAAGGTTGCAAAATTTACTTACAGAAAAACCTAGCTCCCACAAAAACAACAGAGCGATGACTGCTTGAAATTTTAGTTCTTGACAACTTGAACAAGGATTGAACATTTCATCTTAATTTTGGGGGAAATTTCATCAGAAGTGACTCATTTCATTAATCTGACAATCAAAAATGTGTACTTCTTTGAGAGTACCCTCTTGGAACACTACAAATCACAAGCTGATTCATTCTTTTGGTCAAAGATAATGGTTCTGAACTCACATTTTGTCTACAATAAATACAGTTTAATATTTGTTGACTTGAAAAGGCAATCGAGGAAATAAACGTCTAACATCATACTTGAAAAAAAAAATAAACTTCTATAACGAATAATTTCCTCAATGATGTTAACAAACAATTTTGAATGACTACAATAATGAGAGTAATTGATACTTAATTCAAATAGCTAATAAAACTCTAAACATGAATAACGCTTTTAAAGAATTTGAAAGGATAAAATAAATAATCTTTGATGAATTAATACAAGTTGTTGAACAAATCCCTATGTACAGTGACAAATGGCAATCCCTGATATGCTGCTGAGGTACGTCTGACATATCTAAAGATGAAAACTTAGATTTTGACTTTAAGAAGAATACTCACTAGGAGTGATACTTTGATGTAATCAACAATTCTTCACGACAGCAGGTTTTTGTTTGTACATGTACTTCCACACCTAGATGGTTAACTTTTTGGTATCAAGGCAGTTACGAAGCTAAACCATGCAGAATTACAGTCCAATTTTGAATGCCTTGAGTCCCTTATTAAAGCAAGTAACTCTCTGTGGATCTGATAACTGTTTTTCTACAACACATCAAAGTGCGAGGGCTTCTAGTCGACTTTACCTTGATAAAAAAATAACAGATGTTGTATTTCTTTAGACTATGTAGCAGCTCCTCATTGAACTTCAAAATGATGCAATGGAAATGTAAGAAGGTTTGGTTGCTGACTCACAGCTCACCAGGGTATACCACTGCCACTTAGAACGAAGTGTTTTGAAATAGACTGACAATTTCTCATTTCTGGTTTGCATTGAAGAGGTATTGTTCTTATCAAGAAAAATTCGGTAAATAAACTGCGAAAATGCGTATCTCACTGTGTGAATTCAACAAATAGAACTGCATTTGAAATGATCCAGTCTCAATTTCAAAACACTCCAGTTACAGGAGTTTACTGGGTGTATCAAATTTTGTCACAATATCTCAGATGGCTTCCTCAGATGGAGGGGATTGTGTGAGAAGGGAATGACAGCAAATATTTATTGGGAAGTTCTTTAAAATAAATTACTGCAACAGGAATTAACATTTCTGCTGCTATCACCTTTCTTAAATCAAGATGATACACAATTTCATAATTCAAAAGAAAGTAATAGAATCTTCACCAAACCACATTGACCAAACAGTGGCCTTAAGAAGCAACAATAGAACACCCAGCACAATTAAGTATAAATGCATACATACACGTATAGTTATATGCGGATAAATATACATTAAAAATAAAATTTAATACATATGTGTGTTTAAAATTAATATCTTTCCTTCGGTTGAATAAGGGCAAGCAATAGAATTTTTGTAAACAATAAAATACTCTGATTGAAATGATAAAGAGCATTTTCCTTTTCCTCAATGGTGAGGCTCAATGACATGGTAAATTCATTTATTCTGCTGATGGTTTTTTGTTGCGATGAGATGCATGACTCTACAATATGCTATCTCTTTACAATTTAATAAACGTTATTTGCCTTTGATTTCAGATTTGATTTTTTTGATTACAAAAATATCACTGCTTCAATTAAAAGATTCATTCTTAAAAACTACAAGGAGTCTACATAGTAATAAACCTTAATAACTACCTACAAGGAGTGTCGCATAAGATTTTATATCAGAGGACATGAGAAATCCATAAACCAGCATATGTAAACAGATAGTGATTGATGACCTTCATAGGCCGCAGAAGTTAACTCAAAATTCTAGACAAATTGAAAGTTACTTAACAACTGCTGCCCTTGAGTGACGTTCTCTTAATCTATTGCAACCCCTTTAATAAACACTAATTTGGTTATTACTTGATAGATAAAGAGATAAAGGAAAATATCATCAAAACACCACAATGAATAAAAATATATATGTAAGGGTGTGTAAACTAAATTAAACTCTGTAAAAATAATAATTAAAGTACAGTAATAAACTCTTCGAAATTGAATTTATTTACAAATAAAACCTTGCTAATGAGTCTTGATGATGGACTAAAGTCTCATTTTAGAGTAACAAGGGTCCTTGAACTTACTTTGAAAACTGAACCTGTTTGTTAAAAAATATTTCCAACAGTCCTACTTATTGTTTCAAGAATGATTTTTGTATTCCTCAAGCTCTCGTTAGCAGACGAAATACGAGTACTTTACAAAAACAAAAGCTAAAATTGAGTGCTGTTACAATGAAAATGGTTTGGAATAAAGTTTTCAAGAAAAAATTCAACTTTCGATTCTAGGGCTAGGCCAGGAATAGAAATCAATTGCTAAAAAGAGGCCAATGTATGTAAGTGTCACAGACCTGCAACAAATCCGCCGTAACTTTTATAAATTGATAAATAATAACTTTTTGTAGTGAGGGTGACTTCACTTTCATTTACCATACATCATGGTTTCTCCTCAAAAATAAATGGATAAATAGCCTTTGCTCAACAATTAAAATAATATCTGCAAATAAATTTGATACAATCAATCTAGCTTTGATATAGTAACTCAATTTAAAAGGCAATGCTTTTATAATAAAACAGATTAACAAGATTTTCATTTTTACAGTAAATATTCGTGAGACATTTGAGAATGGTATGTAAGTCAGATCTTAATACCCGTTTTAAGCTGTAACACCTCCAAACTCAAGTGTTCATATTACAGTGAAGTCATGTCTCTTGTACGTTCATGCTGAGGTCAGAGACAACATTGGTCTTCTCTGGAGACCCAGATAGGACTGGCCGTTGCCCATGGCAACTTTCCTTGTAGTAAGATGAGACAACAAAAAGTCTACTGATGGGGAAAGTAACTGCAGCGCCCTGTGTTTTTTGAGACACGACTTCACTGGTTTATTGTCTCTGGGGTTCTGATTGATAACAGCTAATAAACAATCTTTGTGCATCTTAACCTCTACTTGTTGGAAAGTCACAAAAAATAAAATAAATAACCTCTCGATTTAATCACAAATAGGATGGTATTTTGTTAACGCTACAAAAATTTGGTTCTTAATATCGTATCATATCACAATGTGTAAAGAGATCTTAAAAAGTGACACAAGTTACTAACAGCTAATAAATTCACCACTCAGGCAAGCAATCTAAAAAAAACAAGGTGGCTCAGACATTTGAAGTTGTAAAATACAACTTCAAGGTTCACATTCATACAAAGGCTAACTCGATGACACAGTCAGGTCCTGACTTTGGGACAGGAAATAATTGGAATCCTAATAAAGATGATTTGGTTTATTAACATTTTTACAAATAAGGGAGCGATGATTTGGTGAATAAAGTAGACATTGCTCCTTTAGGTACTTGAGCTAGAGAGGCCCCTAAACGCATCTTTGAACATATAAAAGTATCTCCTATATTCAGGTTTCGAGGCCAATGAACGAGGAATTCCTATCAATATTACTGTCTCACAGACAATATGAGTGCAAACTGGCAAAGTCTCAACAATCTTGGATTTTTTGACTTAACAGAGAGTTTAATTATGAGAATTACCAGATATCTAAGAAGATTTTCACACATATCTTTCTTGCAAGTGAGTTTCAAACATATGTCTCAAAAGACTGATGTAGTTTGAAAGGAACATTGCTACCCAAAGTAGTGTTCAGATAGTTGAGCTAGGCAAAGTAATAGAGAAATATTTACAATTTTCGGGATGATGCAACTTTTGTGAACTGACACTGAATAAACATTTATGATGTTAAATTGTGCCTCGAATTCAAGGGAGAGCGCGAAAACTGACCTTTCTTCAAAATCTTTGGCTTGAAGAAATTTGGTGGCGATACATGGAAATGTGTTGTATACAAACAGATACATTTTTTAGATAAATAAAAAGAAGTAAATGAACTATTTGATTCTTATGATATTGCTAGGGATGGAATTTTCACCCTAAACGTAGTTTGTTAGCCAAAGTTGTTGAAATTTGCTGTAGCATATCTTACAGCTAGAGGTACCTTTATTATTGCGCTATATGGACGACAGCCAACTCTAATGAGCCAGCGAACTGAATATGGCGAGAAAAGACCAACTTTTTAATTGAACTGAATATGGCGAGAAAAGACCAACTTTTTAATTATTTTCAAAGATGCATTGAAAAAATAAAACAGACCTTTCTCAGAGAAATACTACAATCAACCGGGATCAGTCAAAATCAACTCATGGATAGATGGAGCTAATTTTCTTGCTCCACAAAAGGTGCATATTAAAGTAGTTATTGCCATCAAAGCAACTCCCCTTTCAGCCGATTGCTGTTGGTATCATGGTTCATTTTTAGCTGAAGATTGAATATTAGCATCTCATTCAACGGTATCTTAATGAGAGAAAGCTTACAGCCGACGTCCTGATTATGGTCTTGCTCTTTTGCTGAAAGATACACTCAAGTATCATTCCATGTAGCTTACATTGGAAAGTTGAAAAAAATAAGTTATGGATAAAAAAAATCGTGAAACCTTGATGTGCAACAATTAATCAGATGTCACTCAATATTTGAGCGGACAAAAATACAGGTATCATATGAAGCACACTTTGCATCATGTTAAGGTTCATAACTTCCTCTGAAATTGTGGTGGACAGTATGATGGATCTTTAAAAATTTACACACCAACTCTGCATTCTCACCTTTATGACATTCAATAGAATTTAGGGAGCACTTCACAAACATTAATAAAAAATAAAAATCTTTCCAACATCAACTGAGATATCAACAAAACCTAGCTTGGTATTCTGGGTCAAATCAGAGATGACTGCTGGTTAAAAATATGTACAATAACAACGATGACATACATATAGAAACAATTTTTGTGACTGATTTTCTTCAAAATTGGTTGGAGATCTGAGAAATTCACTGTGCCAAAACTCTAAAAATTCAAAGGACTTATGATGCTATTCTTGTTTCAATGATCTTTGCTTAAGCATACAACTTTGGTAAGAGCAGTAATGGCTGGGACAGGATGTCTACAGATTTGGCAGGAAAAAATTTCCTGACTTTTCCCTGACCAAAATGGTCAAAATTCCCTGATTATTTCCGAAGAAAATTTGCATGCACGGAACTGAAAATGGACGATTATTTTTTTCATTAATTTCACTGCAAGTGACAGAAACATATAAACCTTTTTCTTCAGGTATTAATCATTACATTGACTAAAATTGCAAATCTTTATTGAAAATTATTCCTTTATTTGCTATTCAGTGTGTAGATCAAAGCACCGAACCGAACCCTGAACCAAACTGATTGATTGATCGGTTATGTGGGCAGCGGTAAGGTTATGCTCTTCAGATTTCAACTCTCAAGATTTTTTTAATTTTCATCCCATCTCAAAAAATTCCCTGATTCCCCCAACTTTGGGAATTTTCTGACAATACCCAGTTTTCCAGACCTGTAGACACCCTAACGAATGAAAATTACTCAGAAAGCTATTCATCACACATTCATTTGTATTAAATTGCAATTAAGAAGGTGTAAAAATCTTCGATGACAATCCTCTGGTAATTGCCAATTTGAAATTCAATTTGAGGAGTCCAAAAAATGTTGCATGGGTGAAGTATGGATTGAAAAAATTATGGTATTTGAATAATTCTACTCCGAATCAAAGCTGCTTATCTGGGATGGATATTAAAATTTGCATACAACTTGTGACCTAAAGACAGATCATGTCATTTTAATTAGCATACATTTTTAAAGCAGATAATTATCGTTCATAAACCATCTTTGTTTCTGCAAAACTAGCACCATAGTATTAATGATCAATGCTTCTCAAGTCAGTGTTTGGGACTTGCGAGAGTAATCAATCAATTTTGTTAGAGAAATCGCTACAGGCAAAGTAGAAAAAAAATTGCGAGTACTTTCAAAATTACCTCATTGCCTTTCGGTATGGACAATGACAAACATTCTCGCTCATAAAGTTATCATTTACCCTCATTACAGGCCTATTCTGAGATGTATAAGGGGCAAGCTCGATTGGATAAAATATTTGTACACAACATATTCAGACGTGGAAATGAATAGGTACCGAGTTGATGCTAAGCCCAACATTTCAGACCTCCAATCAAATTAAAAACTAACAATGACAGGGCTGATGAGGTTCTAATACATGCATTAATACATGCAAACAAACTATGATAAATATTACAAACTGTTCCATGATAATTTACGGACATTTTATGAATTTCGCTTTTTAAAAAAAAAGGAATGACTAAGACAAAATTTCAAAAAAGATGACATTTGATGTTCTTAACAACTAAAATAATTTTGGGATGTGATCTGTTGGGAAAGGAAATTTAATGCTCAGGTATTAGCAGCACAAATGGGATATATAAGTAGGGTGGATACATTCCTTAACAAGATGATTTAAATGGGAGGAGATTAAGACAAGGAGTATTAGTGATAAATCATTGATACCTGGTAAGGTTGTGAGAGATTTAAATTAGAAACATGAATGGTACTTGTAAAAGTAATGATAAATGATATTGGCGATATGTTAATCAAGAAAGGAAAAAAAGTAATCTACCACATGGCAAAAATAAAGGACTACCGGACTTTTGTAGTGGCATTTCTGGGATCAAAACCGGGGTTCAAACGGTGCTTAATAAAAAAGGAGGCAATTTCATTAGAGGAGTTTAAAAAGAGACGGTTAACTTCATGATACTACGTCTTGAGGACTGAACCCTTCACTCAAGACATTTGCTACTTCAAGAGAGCAAAAATTAGTATTCAATAAATGGGTCTACATTTTCCAACACGTACAAAAAGATTTTGAAATGACTGATTAACAGTTAGGGACAGCTGATGAACAATTGCTTGAGTCTGAAAAAACAGTATTGAATTTTGAAACTCTCACAAAATTGTTCACAAATACGAAGACTCTTTGAATGATTTTGATCAAATAGTTCGATTATTGGGCAGGGTGGCAGGTAAAGTCTGCGGGAGGAATTTTAAAATACCAATGAGGAGGATTGCTAAAGCAAGAAGAAATTTTTTCAATCTATCATGAAAAAGGAGAACCGCCAATGTGGTGGAAAACTGAGAATTTTGAAATAGATGGTTAGTTTACTGGTCCGAGTCTTTGTCAAATACCAATCCCATTCCTCGAAGATTTGAGTTTGATTTCATGACTAGTTTTAAAAATTGAATGTTATGAGCCAAGTGGCTTGGAACCCTTTGTAGATTCTTGTTTAAGTCAGTAATAGCTAGTTATTTCTACATTACATCAAAAAATATAAAACATCTTGTAAAATATAAGTACCCAATTGGTGTGCATTACTGAAGTACAATGAAACAAATAAAACTAAAAGCTACGAAAAAAAAGAGAAAAAAAATGACAGAGTATTTCCTGGAAGGACTTAGCTCTGCTTTAAAAAGCTTACAAGGTATGAATCATCACGATAACAAGATAAAGATGGTAAAACGAAAGGATAGATTATCTCTTCATAACAAATGACAGAGTCTTAGAAAGCGTTGGTTGACAGCCTGATTTTCTTAAATATTTTTGACAGAACACTCCTCTTATGATTGTAGAGCGTCTGATAGAAGAATATAAAACCCTTGTGGAGGTTTGATTGGATGCTGTACTTTTTTTACTTGGTGCCTTACAATACTTAATATTTAAAACAATTACTAAGACATCGTCTAGAGGTATGTTCTGCGGCGACTCAACTAGGTATTTCAGAGAGTGATTGAAGGTCTCGATTCGTTGCTTTATTATTACTTAATGAGACGGATGTTTATGTACTGGATATTAAACAAAAATATCCAGAAAAATAACAAACTGCTTCTGGAGGGAATTATAAATCTGTTTCAGAGAACTTACTCTTAGCATAGACAGAAGGATGTGGCCGTAATTCCACTAGCACGTTGAGAATAATGTGAGCTGACTCTGACTTATAGGGTTGGACACTTAGAAGAAAATACTGCTGGGAAATAATGAAAATAGGCATTTCAATAGAGCCCATGAATATAATTAAAGAAATTAAGTTATCAAGGTTGGGCTTAGAGCTGTCAAAAATATTGAGGAGAAAATCTGACTTTCAAGTTTTACTAGGAACAAATGTGAGGAAATTCTCAATCTCCTTTTTGTAAAGGACGTTAATAACAGCAATCCTGAACTCTGTTGATTTCTCAAGTTCCAACACACTCTTGGCACTGAACGATTGCAGTGAAGGAGTGAGCTAACTCCTCCAGCACTACAACCTTAAGACTGATTCGTTTAATAAACCATTTCACAAGTTCTTTAGCTTTGTAATTCAACAGCAAATCTACTATCAAATCTTGAAATGCACTCTTTTGCAATTGAAAAACTTTTCGAATTTCATAATAAAAATCTAAAAAAAAAACGGGAAAAACGTAAAAAATGAAGAGGCGAAAACAGAAAAATCGAGGGTACATAAACATGTTTCGCAACAATAATAAAACAATCACTGAATCTTCAGATATTTTAGGAGAAATAATCAGCTGGTAAGATGATCAGACACGATTACATGGTGTCCTTGCAGGATAACTTGGAATACGATATAACGTTACATCACAGATGGTTACAGTTTTCAAAACTGTTTGTTGGCAGAATCGGCAACGAGTTTGAAGCCTACCAAACATAATACTTTTGCAGTAACTTAAATTAAGATGCATAGAAACTTTGATTGCTAAAAAGAGTGACGTAAAAAAATTAAATTTCCCTAAACTACAATAGGAAATTTTAACAAACGCTTAACATCGTACAGATGCATACAACCAAGAATATCAGTTAAGCCCTATTATTATTTCAATGCAAAAATGGTGACAACGAACCGAATAATAAGTTAATGAAAAAGAAGGGTAGCTACGCTTTTCTTCAAAGAAAGACCCGCGGAAACATCACAAAACAAAAGGAAATCCTTTTTTTAGTTGATATTATCATGAAAAGGAAATTTTAGAGGATGAGGGAGATAACTATGAGGGGTCAATGAGGGGATAAAGTCTGATTTTGGGGTGGCAGAGAAATTGAGTCGGGTCTTATGAAAGCCACTTGTATCCATTCTTCCAAATTTGAATTTTTTCAGGATGATAGTATTTTTCAAGGTTAGATAAGAAACAACCATAAAAAAGGTGTAAAGTATTTGTTACCTCCATCCCAAAATGGGTTTTTACACTACTTTCACAAAAACTCAAAGCTGAAAAAATGGACATAAGCAGTTTCTGCACAGTCCCATTTGACTAAATTTTACCATACTGGACAGAGGAATTGAAGGACGTATGGGGAGGACAAGATTTGAGACAAAATGAAGTGACGAATCATTAACGGAGTAACACAGCACAGTTAAATTTAAAAGAATGATTTTTCGGTGTATGTAAACAGGATCTTGGGAAAATCAAATTTAAATATTTAAATACTATTTAGAAATTAATCGACAACCGATTCTTCTTTTTTCCTACGTTAGTTTAAGGAAGAGAAAATTCAAGGTGTGACAGCTTTGAAAATGTGACATACCAATGAAACTGCTTTTATGATACATAGATGTCATACGCTCAGAATAATGGTTAACAATCTGCAGGATAGAGGTAAAAAAAGGGGCAGAAAGACCCGTTCAAGGCAGGGAAGATTCAATTTGGCATCCCAATTATCTAAGTCCTCTTCACGGTATCGAAATTTTTAAAGAATCTTTCATTCTAATTCACAGGGCTTCGTTTTAGAAATTGTCTATGGATGAAGAAGAAGAGGAGAACGGAGGAGTTCATTAACGGTTGGTTGAGCAATTTCAGTGAGTTTGGTCCCGATCTGATTGAAATAGTAAAATGAAACAAAGAATCTTGAAAGAAGCCTTCAAATATATTTGAAAAGCAATGAAAATGGGGATGGAGGGTTTTTATGTACGGAGCAAAACAGGAAAAAGGTTGAGAGGATAAGCTGAGAGAATCTAAGAAGCTAATCATGACTTTTCATCCTTCAAAAGATCGGAGAGACAAGATGATTTTAGAAGATAGAGATGGAAATTAATAAATGCAAGAAAGTGGAGCGATAATGTTGGATAACTATTGGATTACAAAATGAAATCAGCCTATGAGAGTTAAGTGGAATTGAAATAGCTGCTGATGGGAAGTAAACACAATGGCAAAAGAAGGAATGTTTGAAAACTACACAACTAGAGATTCTAGAAGATTTTCGAAGGAAGAGATAAAACAGAAAATTGTAAAATATTTTAAGTAGTTAGTACACAGAAAGAGGTGGTGTTGCAAATTACGGATAGAGTTTTTTGCATGTAAGACTTCTAGACTTGACTTTAAAAGTTTAACTGGCGATGACTGGAATTTCAGTGACATGACTAGTTTGGGTCTAAATTATCATTTAGACAAATATCGTCCACAAGAAAGTTGTTCATCACACCCTAATTTAAAAAATTTAGACTACTGATGATACCTTTTCTTTTCTACAAACAGTCCTTCAAAAATTGGAAAACTTTGTTCTGCTTAAAAGACAGACGAAAATTAACAAGGAAAGATAAAGCCTGTCTATAGTCACTAGAATTTGTACCATACAAAATAAATGACAAGTGCCATCGAACGTATTTCAATTCCACATCTGATGATTGAAGAAAGTTACCAATTGACTCTCATGAATTCATGCAAATCTTCTTCATTTTTCTACTTCTATGAGAGGATATTCGAAAAAATAAAGCAAAAGAAAATACAGCAGAATAATTAGGCAATTAAAGACCGCTGATCATGAGTAAGAGAATCAAAAAAGCTTTGATTTTCTTGAATATCACTGCTTTAAGACACAAGAGACAAAAATTACTCAACATGAACTCTGAAGCAACTGCACATAGAACAACAATTGAGTGTTGTATTGTACGGTTGCTGCATTCAGCTCGCTATTCTGCAAGAACTCAGTTTGAAATGCACAATAATGCGCTACCCAAGGAACTTTATGCATCAAGCTTCGCCTATTCCATCAAGAAGGCACTTCCCATGAACATCTAGTGCCACTAGAATACTACAGGCAAAACTGAGGCATCAAAACCAGTGATCAAATTGATGACTCATAGTAAGATAATTGTGATAGGAGTAGAAAAAAGCATGACGAGCGGATAATAGATGCCAGTAAAAGGACAAAATCGAAGCTGATGCTCGTAGAAGGTCGTCGTCAAGATGTGACTTATTGTAATTCGGATTAGTGGCCTAAATTTTGTCAAGTTTTTTCCACGACTGAGCACAGAATTGGAGTAAAAGTCCTATTTTAGTTATTTGAAGCAACCTTTGTGTCCTGCGCATTCTTATTTTGAAGGAAAGTTTGATCCAGAGTGACTTGGTAAGTCTTAGTCTAAAAGATGGCAAAAGAACAAGCACTTATAAAAAATGAAAATTTCCTAAAAACCTAGACTTTATCTCTCCAACGCTACTAAGTTGATATACATCCTGAGTAAATGAGCCATTTTGTTCACCTGAAGGAAGTATTTCCTTCTCATTTCATTAGAATATAATCTAGACAACAAAAAAACATTTTGAGATGGTGCTATCCTGCACAGTCATCATGAAAGTAATGATGAATGTCTGATCATCTCAGCATATTTAAAATACAATTCAGTCATAACAAAATTTCACAATGTTTTCCAAGTTGTAAATTTTTCCTCTGCAATAAAATTGAGAAAAAAAAAAATTAAAAACAGAATCAGTGGTTGTGCTCATTACATGCTACCTTCATATTTTCCTAGGTGATGATGATTAGCATTTCCCTTTAATTTTTTCCATTCAATTGAAAAAAGTGAATGACCTAGAAAACAACAAAAACTGTGTGTCAATACATACAAACCCAATAACAGCGGGTATGTGCTTTTCGAGCACTCTTTTGCATTCCTGTCAGAAAATATGACGGTTTTACTGCTCTTTCTGTACTTTCTTGTCATTTGTTTTTATTATAAATATTTTCCCTTTTTCCTTGAAAAAATAGAAAAAGAATAGCACCCAGTAGTGAAAGATACAGTTTTAGAGTGTAGAGGAAGAAACAAAATAATACTTTGGCAAAAGGTTGTGGATAAGAAATCAAATAAAAAAAATATTAAAAGGATAATCGCCCTTTTTTCCTGCATTTTGAGAAATGGATAAAAAGCGCTCGGGAAGAATTCATGAAGTCATTCACTGAATAAATTTTAATATTCGACAAAGTGAGACACATAACTTAATATGGTGCCCAGTTTCACAGACATGTAAACTCGGATGGAGGAAACTTTAAATTTGGCAAGACTGAAAGATTTTTGGGAAAAGGAGATGACAGACAACCACTGATTATTAAAAACGACTGTAAATGACACAGAGAAACGTGTAAGAATTTATAAACAAAAACAAATTTTGATTAAAAATAAAAAGGGAAGGAAAATTTTAAAAAAATATATATGCATCTATATATGAATCCGTAGAGTTCAATTTATAGACTCCTTCTTTGAAACCTCTAAATCCTACCGTTAACATGGATTGACGAGATGGTCGACTTAAGTGACGATTGTGTGCAACGGAGGTAAAACAACGAACAAAATATAAAATGCTTCTCTTTAGGTACTCAGTGCTTAAAAATCTAATAGATGGTTGAAAATAAAATCTTATCTCATTTCGATCACAGAATACGGATAGTTTTCACAGGATTAGATTTGCAGATCTTGCGAGACAATCGGTATGATGAATTCATCCGATTCGCCGCCAGTTGGATTCAGAATAACTGAGTGCAGTTCTGAGTCGGGAGTTGCTGACCATGAGTGCCCGATGTTTTGCGTTACTTCCTAAGAGGACAGAGAGTCATTACAAATTAAAAGACTAATAAAACTAGCAGTGAGAGCATTATAGCAAAAATAATTGCCATTCAAACAAGGATGATTTAAAAACCTTGCTTCTGCTTAAAGGTGTCAGCTAAGTTTTCCTTCAAAAAATTAGGAGGATAGAATCCAACAAAAACGGATTATTTCGTAGTTAGACAGTTTGCTTCACTTTAAAAGGCTTATATGAATTAGCCACACCGTATGGGGGACTGCTGTCACAGGTTTAGTAATCCTACAGACCCCAACTGTGAATGGCATAATTTTTATGGATCTTCAGAAGGCGTATGACAGTGTGTCATTGGTGAAACTTTGGGAGACCTTGGAAAAATCAAATTTTAACGGGGGGGTTGATTGGCACCTCAAGCAATTTTATAAAGGGAGTTTCACCAAAATTAAGTGTCATGGGGGACTGTCAGTAGGATTTTATATGACGAAGGGTTTAAAATGGGGATGTTGTTTTTCGCCAAATCAATTGAAATATATCTAAAGTGCGTGCTAAAAGAATGGAAAAGGAAATTTTCTAGTATGGGTGTCCCCTTGGGTGATTTTGAAACTCTGTTCACTCTGTGCTTTGCTGATGATCAGGTGGTGGTTGCTTAAGATCAAGATGGCGCTGCGCATATGATGCATAAGTTTGTAGAGGAGTATTGAAAGTGGGGTTTGGAAGTCTGTACATCCAAATCTGAGAGGATGACTCTAGGAGGTGATCAGCAAAGCATTGAGTTGGAGGATGGGCAGCAGATCGGAGGCTGCGCAGATTGTAAATACTTGGGAATGCGGTTGACCCCGGATGGAAAGACGGATCAAGCTATCAAGGAGAGAAACACCTTGGCAAGGAAGGCTATGGTGACGTTAAATGGAGTCCTCTGGGATCCGCAGATTTCCAAAGTGAACAAGAGGAGAATTAACATTGCTGTAGTTAAAAGTATAATAACCTACAGATGTGAAGTTTGGCAGCTGAAGAAACGGACACAAAATATGCTAAGAGCAACGGAGATGGATTTCTGAAGAAGGTAAGCAGGAATTTCTTGGAGAGATCAGTTCCGTAATGATAGAGTGCATCAGATAATGGAAGTTGAAAATTACATCATTTTTGACGGCATGACCAAACAGCTTGTCTGGTGCGGTCATGTTAACAGGATGACGGAAGAGAGGCTGCCAAAAAAGATGCTTGAGGAGAAGAAGAAGACGCCCGGTGAAAGGGTGGGGACAGGGAGTTTTGAATGCGATGAGGGAGTGCTAACTCCCTGATGACTTGTGGGAGGACCGAGCTTTGTGGCGGTTAGGTGTTGCAGAGTGCCAGAGAGTGCTCTGAGAGCGACTCTCATGTATGTATATGAATTAGCCTTTGGGTTCAAATGTACTCACAGAATCTTGATTGTTTTTAGGGGCTTCATTACATTGAACTCGACCACTTGATTGAATCAATTTTGGACACTTTTTATTTTGGAAATTTAGATGAAAAACAGAAGTTGCAGCATTGGGGAAATACCTAAATTGATGGACATTGCTAGAGACAACAGTTCAACTTCGCGCAGCCATTCACTTTTAATGAGATGCTGCCTACAAAAAACAAAAAGACCAAACATCATTCGATACCAACCATAATAGTAAGTTTTGATTTCTTTCTTACGACCAATAGTAATTCATACATAGGGCTCGCTTCCATCCGACTGCTGCAATAAAAACATAGCATTCTACTCCCATTTCATTCAAATAAATCAAATTTCAAAATACAATTTTGGAGACATACCTTTTCTACTTCTTGGAGGGGTACACGATTCATAGGGAAAAACACTATGTCTGACTCAGGTAGCTTGAAGACTTTCAAACTCTGCCTTAATCTTGAAATAGCAACAACATCTTCTGCTAACATTTTATAGCCTGCAAATTATAATACAAAAATATGTTACAGAAGAGATAGGGAAAAAAACGTAATTAAACTAGTGATCTTATATGCCTAATTTCTTAAAACAAAAGACAGAGAATTCTATAATTCCTGCTCTTCTAAATAATCTGTACTTATTATCAAACATTACTTTTCCTTAATACTTTCGTAAATTTAATTCGTTTGAAAAAAAAAGTTGTTGAAAAAAAAGAAAAAATAGATAATTCATACATAATTTTCTTATGGGATTAAATGGACACATTCGAGGTAAAAGTTGTATGTGCATAAGATTTACTTGCTTCAAAGTGCATTTTCATACAGTTTTTTTTTTTTTTTTAAGCATGAATACACTGAAATGGTCTTTTACTAATAAATTAGCTAGAAAGCAGCATCAGAAGGAAAAGATTGTGAGCCTAAATTGTTTCTAACTGCTGAGCCTTCCTGAATCCTTTCAGTTCAAATACAGTAAAACTTCGATAGAACGAATTTTTGGGGACTGGCGAAAAAATTTGTTAAATCCAGAACCGCAGGAAACCCGGTTTTAAGCCACAATTTTTTTTTAAAAGTTCTGTTTTTTCCAGTTTTGGGTACAACTCCCCCCCGCCCCTCTTAAACTATGACGGCATTTTACGGAAAATCGGCGGGAAACACCCAGTTAGCATTTGATCAGTAAAACTGTGCAGTGGTAGTGATGAGCAACCGGCAGGGGTTGAATTCGCACTGATGACACTGTTCACGTAGCTCCTTAATCACCCCATTTACTCGAGGAAACATGTGCGCCTCGGAAATCCCCAATCCCGCCATATCAGAAAATGACCTTTGCACCGACACTGCACCGACACCGACACAAGCATGCTTTCTCCCCAGCAGTGTTGCCGGGTGTGTGGGAAATTCCCGTGCATACATTAAATCGAGTTCGATTTGCATGGTAAAGTTTGTACTCGGACCGAAGATTTCCTTCGTAAAAGCGAATATTCATTGTACCGAAATTCGTTATATAGAATTTATTTTACATGGAAAAGATGGGGATTTTTTCGGGACCGCGAAAAAAATTCGTTAATTCGAAGAACTCGTTATATCGACGATCGTTATATCGAAGTTTTACTGTACTGGAAAAGTATATTACAGTAACGTATAAGTGCAGTGGTTAAGTGGAATATATGTACTATTAAAAGTGTAAGTATATAATATACAAGAGAGATTCAGAATTTTTAATGTTACCTATACCATTGGTTGAAGTTGTTGTGCCAAGAGTTAAGCGATCAACAAATCTGCAATGGTTGGTAACGGAGGCAAAGTTTGCTAGGCCAACCATTTTGTGAGTGTTAGTTCAGATGATAGCCACTAAAGAGTACTCAATTTTTCTCCTATACAGGGTGCTTCATTTTCCAGTGGTTTGGAGGAACCACTCGGAAACTTTGTTGATTCTTTTTTACAAATTTTAGTAGATACCCTGTTTTCACAGAGTGGGATTCCTTCTAATAAAGATATAAAGAGTGACAGGAAGCTTACCATGAACAACTAATTCTGTGAGTTTGGAACATCGCCATGCTGCTATGATGAAAGGATTCACACCTAGCTCAGGTTGTTCATCTAAATCATTTGGTTCGATTAAAACATCAGCGTGGGATGAATTGAAAGAGTCTACCCACCATAAAGTGCGCAACGTGTTGGAAAAGCGGGAGAGTTGATGAATGGCAGGCGCATTCAGCTGAAAAATGAATAATGAAAACTGATTAAAATTTTTAATCCGAAGGTCTGCAAAATGCTTTGCGATTTTTAGTGTTGCCTTTTTCAATCCCTCACAAAAATTACATTTATAGGTACACAAAAAATTTCTTGAATTTTTCTCCACAACAGCAAACTTGAGGGAATATTTCATGAACGTGATTTTTTTTGTTGGTTATCAAAATAAGCGATACAGGAGGCAAATGAGAAGTTGCTGTAAATTTTATCAGGTTTAAGAGTCTACAGGCACATCAGGGTGTCTAGTTTCTTTTCACTTGAGGAAATCCTGATTTTTTGTAATTTTTTGCTGCTTAATCCTGATTTCATAATTTATCCAAATCCTGATCAAATCCTGACTTTTTGCTGAGAAAAAGTAGGCGAATGTAACTTCACAAAAATAGCTCGATAAAAAAATCCGATCGTATGACCAACTTTTCTCAAATCCTAATTTTACAACCAATTTTTTCTCAAGTCCTGATGAAATTGGGATTAAATCCTGATTGACCTCAAATCCTGATAGAATCAGTAAAATTCTGATGGTAGACACCGTGCTCATCTAAACTTGTTAATGCAAGTAATTCAAACTTAAAGTACAAATCTATTTTAAAGAATTATAAGGAGAATTCTACGTAAAGTAAAAATCTATTTTAAAGAATTATAAGGAGAATTCTATGTTCAGACAGAATGCACAAAATGCCAGTACATCATAGCACATAGGTCAGAATGCCTTGCAAATTTTATTCTATCTTTTTTAATACTTCATTATCTTCGATACATGGGTGATTTCACTATAACAGGGATAGTCAAGTCTGCTTTGATCTTCGTTAAGGCATTTGGTGATTTGTTTCTCTGGATGGGAAAAATCATTTCAAAACAACACTAATTTTAACAGCAACAAACCTGCTCACAGAAGAACACGCGAAGATGAGTCAATGGCATGGCGGGTTGAAGGAATCCGTTGTGCAACACTTCTACAGCATCGTAAGCATGAATCAGATTTAGACTGAGCTCACATTTGGAACTGCAGAAAGGGAATAAAATATTTGGTTAAGTTGGAGTTATGGTTCCCGAAATTATAATTTTTGAAGAAATGGGCAGTTGAGTAAAACACACTAAATATGGTTGAAAAAAAAAGAATATATACATATATAATTATCTCAGCAGCACCGCAGGCCTTAATACCCATGTTTACCAAAGAATTCATGATGTTTCTGAGATGAAATTGGGGTATTAAAATGATAAAACCGGAACTGATTAAGTCGAACGATTTAAATTTTTTTCAAAAGTCAAATAAGAGAAATGCCTTTACTAGCTACACGCATTCACTGTTTTGACTATTGCTACATATCTGGGTCACTACTAAAACAAATACTTAGGTGTTGTTATGTGCTTAATATTTGTACTCTGATGATGATAACGATATCAGAGAAGTTTCAGCCAACAATAAAGATATTGATGGCTAAATGCAAACAATTGCAGATCTTAGATGGCAGTGATGCAAATCTTCCCTCATACTTTACTTACTGAAGGACAACCAACTACTGGTTTCTATTGAAATTTTCCGTGATTTTCCTTCACTTTTTCAAATAAAAAAAAAAAAACAACCCAAATTGCAAGAGAAAATGCTGTGATTAGTTTTCTTTGAAGAAAAGAGACCGAATTAGAGATTTTTAAATGTTGCAATGCAGATGCTCCTTTTTCACATTTAGCCATCAATGTATACATTTTGTAAATACCTATTTGAATCTTTGGGATTTCCCTCAATTATTTATTTGCTGAGCAAATAGACTCGATCAATGGCAAAAGGTTGTTTGTTCTAAATGGAGCCATAAAGAAAGTTGGACCTAAGTTTTTTAATACAATGTGATGCAACAATTAAGTGGCTAAATAGTTACTAAACATACAAAACTATAGCAGGAGGAGTGGCACTTTGGTTAACGGAGTATTTAACATATATTTAAAAAAGAAAGGGTATTGAGCATAGTAAACTTTACATACTTCTGTTGTGTAAAAGTTTCCCAAGCACGGTTAGAAGTTCCCGGATGATTTTCTTCAATCCCATGGACATGTATAATTAATCTTTGTAGGCCAGTGGTTTTGTTTAAGGAGCCTAACAATTCATCGCACATGTAATCATAGTCCACACTGAGAACCTGAAAATCAAGGATCAGAAGTTGTCATACTTCAAGGCAAAACACTTCATATCTTTTCACAAACGAGACTGAAGCATTATAGCACTAAAATCAGCTTTTGTAAAGAATCAAATTATGTAAAACTGACTACAAGCACATCTAATGAAAATGCTTGGCTAGATGTACTTTAGGAAAATAAAGCTAACTGCATTACTGTGTTTCAGAATTTCTGGGAGGCTATGAACACCTAAGCCGAAGAGTTGCATACTGTGAAAATGGTCACATTTGCCGCCAGACAGACTCAATTATTGCTGCTGCTCACCATAAGGTATTGTTAGAACGAAATGGAGAAAGAGGTATGCTCAAAGCTATGAAGAGGGATCCAGATATCTCACGTAACCTAGGAATGTTTTCAGAGTCTGTCAGTGCTCCAGGCTGCAGTCCACATGCATCTTATCTGCTAACCTCCCAATATCATAAAAAAATATAAAATCAAAGGTGAAAAATTAAGTAAAAATGTCCAGGATGTTGCATGATAGTTACAACTTGATTTTCTACCAGAAAAGAAGAGAGCAAAAACGAGACGTCTCTGTCATAATAAGTGATCTCAATCTCAAGATAACAGCAAAGTGATGACTTATTCAAGACCAATCTACACAGGTCAGTCATTCTCATTCCCGAGGATGAGTTTTGGAACTCTACTGCGCAGTGACGTAGTATTGAGTGCCTGGAATGTATTTCTTATGGGAGCACCCATTGTGATGTAGCATTGAGTGCCGCCGAGTTAGGGCCAGGCGGGGGAGTGGATCTCAAGAAGATGCGCAATGACTGACCTGTGTGGATTGGTATTGGCCTTATTTTTGTTTTCTTTCTCCCAGTTGAAAATGAGGTTGTAATTATCTCAGAATGTACCTACAACCTTTTTCATTTGATTTTTTATCTTTAATCTTTACATATTTAAGTGCAGCCCCTCCCTGGATTAAATTATTTTACTGTGTTTTTTGGCTGATTAAGTTTTTCTGCATCCTTCTAATATCTCATCTGAAAAGTTATAGAATCTAGGTGAGAGATGAATTTCAAGATAATTCGCAAAGTGGAAAATTTAGGGAGGGATCTTGACAAATTCTATTATCTTTTGGGTTAATCAAAGATTTAAAACTAAATAAAATTCTTGCACATGCTCCCTTCCTTCAGGAGAAAGATTTTTTTCTACAAAATTTCAGAGATGCAAATAATGATGAGAAAGAACAAACCTGCAAGTTAGGAAAACTGGCAAAATGTGTTACATCTAGCTCAGGTAGAACGTAGTCATTAAAATCTTCTTTGACTGAAGCTAAACCAAGAGTACTGATTGATTCTGCTTGGAACTTGATTAAGAGTTCTAGGAAACTGCCAATGTGGAGTGTTAAATCTTCATTGCAGCCAAAATTTAAAACATTCAACGCTCGGCTGTTTGTGATGATTTCTTGAACATTTTTTATTATTTTCCTGAAAACAGGAAATTCTAAAATTTAAAAATGCACACCATGATCTAAGGGAAGTACAGTACTTGCACCTATCTGTACTAACAGAAAAGAATGTCAAATTAGTAACAGGGTGGCGTAATCTCAGTATCAAAATCTCTAGAGTACCTACTGAATAAAAGTAGGCGATGAATCATTGGAATTTCTTTATCAAGAAAAGTGCATAAAAAGGTACCAAGGAAAAAAAGGTTCACGGTATCAAGGAGGGTATTCTTTGAGACATCAAGTGACAAGCTTAGATAAGAGAGCCTAGTGGTTTGCGATGAATCTTGTTCATTACCTCGCTGCCCTTTGAATCCACAAGTGTGACAAAATCAGATAAGGCAATTTGCAGCTTGTCTCACCCATTTTCATCTTGCTCAAAAGGAATCCGGGTAATGTGCAAGTGAGAAACAAGATTTCACCACACGCCACTCAGGGAGCCTTCAAACTGAAGAGTCTTATGAATAGAACTGAGAGTCTATGAATATAAATTTGCACACAAAAAATAGGAAACAAAAAGAAAGTTTCTTGCAGTTGGGTGGAGCTGATTAGGATAACCCAGCCGATGACTCCCGGAGATAACATAAGAAAAATGTTGTGAGAAAATTGCTGCAACATTGATTATGGCAGTAACATTGTGATTATGTTTCCACAACCACTTTGAGCCAAGAGGGAAGGATCCAAAAGGAAACCAAGGCTATTCCCTGGCTACTCTTGCGATCTCACAACAGGCCTGTGCTTACAGGGAGTGTAATTAGTTTCTGGCAAAAGCATGAAGATTACTTCATACAGACAGGAATAAAGAGAGGGACTGTTGATATTCGCAGCTTCTGCTTGCTCAAATTAATGATAAGACAATAAAATACAGGAGAACTTAATTCCTTCATGCATATGTCCCATTATGCGAATGCTGCTTCTGAAAACTGATTTAAACAAAATCATAATTGACTCAAGATAGAATTGTTAATCATCTCCTAGGTAAACAATAGTAAGAGAGAAAATTAAAAAACAGATGTCATTCCAATGATTATTCTCACGAAAATACGAAAGAGAGAGAGGAATGTTTAAGGTCTACACACTTTCTATTTCCCACTGATGACCTTGTGCTGTATCAAAACTTTCTTTGACTGACAGTTGTTTCAAGATATGAGTTTTGGTATTCAGCTAGGATTAGGCTGAAAGCCATAATTTGGAATAAGAATCCTGCACATCCTTGAATTGGATCACACTGAGAAGAGGAATAAGAGAGTCTTGCATAAAGTCTGAACAGAAAGTAACTTACTGACATAGGATGGCTAAATATTGCTATATTCTAAAAAAATTTGGATAACTTAAGTGAGGCTTAAATCACATCAAGAAAATAGAAATTGTCTGCAAAGTCCTGAGTAAAGCAAAAAAATTTTGGAGACATCATGGAAAAATGCTTATGAAAATGTAGATACTTAAGTATATGAAACAAAGAGGAGGTCAATGGAGCACCATATTGAATCATGAATAACTAATGTAGGCAAGATTTGCTGAGATAATATTGTATTGAATAGATCAGTAGAAAACTTACTTTTCTAAAACAGGTATTCCGGATTCGCAGTCTGTACCAGGACATGCAAGGCTGCAGTAGCTCGATTCAAAATTGATCTCTTGTAAATTTGCATTGCTACTAAGGGCTCGTAAAACTGTTTCCATCATTTCTACAGATGGAGTATCGATGGAATCAAAAGTAATGGTGACGGCTTTAACTCTGTGTCCATACAGATCTGTTAGAAATTGCGTTCTGAGAAAGCTCTGAGAGTTGTTACTTGAAATTTTAAAGTTGATTTTCTTCCCCAACTTTGGATGGTGCAATCCAATTCTCCATAATTTGCAGCTTGAACTGGCGTTGAGGATATCTTTCCGTGGTAAATAGGAGAACACTTCGTACAATATTACACTTGGCAAATTATTCCACGTAATTTCACTCATTTTACTTCTATTCAACTATATTTTTCACATAAACGGGGCTGCGAGTGTAAAAAGATGGGGATGTAATGATGAGGGACTGAATAAAAGATAAGGAACAACTTGGTAGCAACACAACTTTCTGCAACTACATGAGCCACGGTGCCAAGTTTGTGTGTCATCCCATGAAATTGCAGAGGAATTGAGCTTACTAATACTAATTGTTTCGGTGAGTGAGAAAGCAGAATATTGAAACGCTGAGCATGATTAAAAATGATGGCGGAACATAATGCGGTACAGATTTTAAATCAAATTTCAAGTAATTAATTTAGAAATTTCTAAACATTCCGCGTTTATGAATTGTGTGTTGAGGAGCATGGCAACATTGAATACAACAGCTGTTTCCTCATCCCGATACCAACTTCATCAGTCAAAACTGGCGACATGATCTAACAATCCAATGGCGTACAAATCATTCTCAGTCAACCTATGGCGATATGTTTAGGGTTTTAAATTTTTCAAGTGAAAAGTAGCAATTTTTGAGCTCTCTCAGTGAGCCTACGCCATTGGTATCGGTACTTCACTAAAACAACCCGTTTCAGTAATGGCCTGATAATATTTCTGTTGTCAAGTTGTCAACTTGACGAACAGCTGATTTTGACATTTACGTGTTGCATGTGTATAGTGTTGGTGTGCGTTAAAATTTGTCTGTGTAGGTTTGTTTATATTGTCATAGCAAAGTCTTGATAAGCAAGCAATGCAGATGGCTAGAGCAGCGTTGGCAGCGTCCAGTGCCTAATTATTGTACTGTTGAATTTATTCGTGTTCTCAAAATAATATCAATATTAAGTATTCTACTCTTCTCACTCAGTTTTGATTTGTCACATATTATTTTATAGTGCATCGCTCCCTCATTCTTTATGTGCCCCGAAGGAGTGTTTGAATGACAATGATTTGAGCGATGAACAATGATTGGAAGGTGCTAGGCACACAGAAACAGAAATTGCGTACAGACTTCATCCACAGCCATCATGGAAAAAAAAGTAGTTGTTGAAGTGCATAAAGATGTGATAAAACCACTAAAACAGAATATCAGTCTTCCAATCGACTTCCAGCATTCAAATTCCACCTTTTTCAAAAGTCTAAATCACTTCAGCTCAATCCCTGAAAATTTAGCGTCTGTCAAAGAATTTTATATATTTTACATCTTCATTGGATTAAGTGTCATTATTCTGCTCATTTTTATTCTACGTGCAATGAGGTGAGTTGATGCCAACTGATAACAGTAACTTGAGCATGTTTTCATTAGCTCTCAGTTAAATATACATGCAGCAACCACCCACCTTTAGGGAGGAAGAAATAAGAACAATTTGATGGTGTGAGTCGGCAATCACATAACTCGTTTGCGGCATCTACAAATCTCCGCCTATTTTTCTAAGGAGAATAAATTGACATCATTCCTTGAAGTTTATTCAGAATTTTCTTTGCACAGAGAAGAAAAATCATGGCAGTCTAAAAGAATTGCTGTTGAGTAGTTTTCCTTTAAAAAATAAAGTATGACAGGAAGTCTGCGAGGTTGCAAGCCAAGATGTGATTGCCGACTTACATTGTCGAATTGCATGTTTAACATCTTAGTACGTTTGATTTTAACAAAGTTTGAGTTTTGAAACACCCGCACCCGCATGATGATGGTTTCAGCTTATTAATAAGTATTTATAATGCCACTTTTCAAAAGACCTAGTTTAATTTTTGGTCTTTTCAATTACTAATCTGTTAGAGTAGAGTGTTAGTAACCGAAAAAATGATATCATAGGAATTAATAAATTATCATAGGGAAGTCTAAAGAAAAATTGCCCAGTAACCCGTTTAGAAAGCAGAAATATTATGATGGATGAGCGTTTTTTAATCAAGCAATCAATTTTTGAATTAACTTATTGGTAGGCAGTTCTTATCATGATGTCCTCTATCTCTAAATCTGCAGTTTTGAAATGTACTCTGTCCAAAGAGATAACCAGATAGTACTTATGCTACATAAGCTTTTAACTTCTTGCTGTTCATTCACAGCAAACAATTCTCCCTAACTGTTTGAAATTACATGGTTAATTTTGGCAAGTTTGTTACGTTTTCTGTCACTGCAGGTTTCGTTCAAAGAAGTCAACCAGAATTCGCCGCTACGGAATAGTGACCTCAAGGGGAGATGTGGAAATGATGCCGCTCGATAATGAAGATGATGATGAAGAAGCAACTGTATTTGATATCACTGATCATTCTAGTCCGCAACCTTGACATGAAATTATTGTTTGAAGTGCAGGTGATTCCTTTTCATAAAAAGTAGAACTTTGGAAATTTCTCCCAAAAACTTATGAAGTTGGCACGAAAAGATTCGAATGTCAACATTGGTCTTTTCCCTCAGACTTTTTTTCTAGGTGGATGGAATTTTTTAATTAAATGAATGATTTTTATTTTCATATACAAGTCCACCAACAAACAAAACTTTACGCAGGAAAATACTGCCAAAAAAGAATTTGAGGGGGCAGGTTAAGTATAGACACAACTTACAAACATAACATTAGAAATCACAATTTAACAAAAACCTAGCAACATTCCCCAAATTAGGGTAAGCAATTCCACTCGCACCAGAGTAATACATGATAAAGCATTGCTCTGTCATAGTTCGTCTATAAGCCCCTTGAATGTGGACGTCTTCCATCAAGGTTGATAGGGGTGGTCGCGTTTGATTTTGCTGGTTTTGCAGATTATTTCTCACGAGTAATTTTACCAGTACCTCCAAATTTTCCTCATTTGCCACTGTCTCTCTCACAACATTGGTGGCACCCTCATTGGAGTGTTCGCGTGCTCTCATGTACAGTTGTGCCAACATCTCCCTCACCCAAACACTGGCAGCATCGGGAGCATGGAGGTACTTCTCTGTCCCATCCCTCAGAATTTCTATAGAATTGTAATTTGATGTGCTAATACTCCAAGCATTGCAGTTACCCTGGTCATGACACCGCCAATAAACTTGTGCCCCATCCTCGCTCTTTGAATGATAGCGGTACACATAAGAATTTAAGATACGAATTCAACAATTGAACAAGTGACAAACAGCATAGCTCTTCAAAATTAGGCACATTAAAAAGACTGAACATTTCAACAAAGGGATAAGTTTTAGGTATTTTAAGCAACATCTTGATAGCTCGCTTTTGCATCCGGATAACACCATTTAGGGAATTTGCAGTTGCTCCATCATAAATGAAAGTGAAGTAGGACAATTCGGACCAAAAAAATCGACAAGTAAATCTTTTGAAGTGCATCCACAGGCAAAAATCTCATTAAATGGCACAAAGTTAAAAAAGACAACCCTAAGCTGCACAACCAACTTCTCTGTGTAAGCTCTCCAACTTAAGGAGTCTAAAGTGACATCAGGATACCTGAGTTCTTTAACTACAATAATTTTAACACAATCACAATCTTTCTGCATGGTGCAATCTAAGCAATGAATATATAAAGCTCCAAGATCAACTGTGGAGGCACCTCCAGGAAAAAAAGGCAAACAAGCAGTCTTCTCAACAGGTATCTATAGGTACTCAATTTATTTTCATGAAACCAAGGAATAGAGCCAAAGAGCATTTCAAATCTGGATTTTTGCCAACTTTTTGTAGGTACTTATATATCCATGAATTGCTGCTGGCTGTCTTGAACTGTTATTCGATGAAACGAAATTTGCCGGTTGGCAGTGTGTTTTGAGGCCTGTGATGTTGTCCACCAGGGTCTTGTTGTGACAATCTGGAAGCAACTGAAACTAAGCAAGAAAATCGGAACAAATTATCGGAGTTGCCACGTCGGCAATGACAAATTTCCAATCAAAATCACGGCGTAGACCGAGGTGAAGATTGAGAGGAATGTGTCCGTAAGTTCGGATTGCGGAATCGTTTGCTGCAGTAAGCTCGTAGCCGGTGTCTTGCAAATTTTGCTGCACGAACCGCCGGGGGTAACAGGACATAGAGAACAAAAAGGAGGTGTTTGCATTTCGGGCATCTTGGAATATTTTGATGACTTGATGACGTAGGTGGGTACAGCTGGGTACAGAGACGTCCCCTTCACACTGTACCCACCTACGTCATCAAGTCATCAAAAAATTCCAAGATGCCCGAAATGCAAACACCTCCTTTTTTTTCTCTATGGTAACAGGAGACGTCTGAGCCTGTATCGACTAAGAATCGCTTCTTGCTGTGGGCGTCAGTGACAAAGAGGCGGTTGGAATCTGCAGAGCAACCAGCGGCCGCCACTACTGGTTGCCGTTGGAGTTTGTCGGCGTGGATTTGGGCTTGTAGCTGCAGGGTTTGCGGCATGCGTGCGCCTCATCGCCGAACTTTTGATGATACATAGTAGCAGATACCGTCGCGACGATCGTTCTGGGAGCGGGAGCGATAGCGTGACCGTGAGCGGGATAGGTCGCGGTGCAACTTTTTCTGTGTTACTTCTAGCTGGTCTAACCTTTCAGTGAGGGCTAAAAGCATTTTTTAAGTTAGGAAGATTGAGGCTTGGTTGGCGCAGTAGCGGCGCAGACAGTAGGAGCTGGGACGATATCAAGGATACGATCGGCGATTTTAGCAAATTCGTCAATTGGCGTGTCTTGCGAATGGGTCTGCAAGATGGCGTGCGCTTGGCGGGGTAGACGTTGCAGCCAAAGGGTTTTTCATTGACTGATCGTATACTTTTCAAGTACTAGCCAAGGCTTTCAATCGGTGTAGGAACTGAGAAGGTGTACTGTCACCTAGGTCAGCTTCACTGAGCGATTGCCGAACTCGATGAGTTTCAGATTTTGATAATCGGAGGTTTAGTTCCGACTTCAACTTAGTGTATGGTGTGTCCGTTGGAGGGGAAATAAGGATAACCTCCACCTCATTCGGATGCTTAACTGTGACGATAAAAGAGGACAACGCATCGTTTCGCTCGTAATTCTCCATACGTTGAAAATTGATTCGACTTGGGAGAACCAAAGCTGGGGTTTCTCTAAGTTAAAAGGAGGAAGCTTAATGTTCTTCTTTTCTGCCGTGTTGGCGGTAGCGGATGGCCTTCTGCCGAGTTCGGATTGGTCGTAGTCCATTTCTGCTCGCATGATTTTCATCTGCTCTGAGAGGGCTAGGTACTTTTCGTGAGCTGCCTCGAGCGCAGGATCCATGTCGTCAAAGTTTTCTCTCCCGGTGGCCGTGCTAACCAATTTCCAGTTGGCGGAACCAGAAATCCTAAGTGGCAGCGGAATCGTGGCACGTGAAGGGTGAAGCTAATGGCAGCGCTCCGTGGATGAGATCAGAAGGATTTCTTTCATGCAGTGCTGGATGGATAGGTGTATAGGCTAAGATGGCCAGGTGCTCGTGATGATTTGGTGGCCCTAAAAAGGGCCGTTTTCAAAGTGCGGCGAGCGGGCGTCTCAGATGCTGGCGAGACGGCTTCTTCATGCGGCTGGTCAGGCGACTTGTGCTAAGGTCTTCGATTTTGATTTAGGTGATAAACATACAAGGAACAAACTCCGAGGATATAAGCATGAAGCACGTTGTATTGAAAAGATACAGTTACATTACAGAGAGACCGACGACGACGACGACGACGACTAACGCCGACCACACCTAGAAAAGCAAACTGTATACCGAATGTTATGAATTTCAGCATAGTTGTTTTGATAAACACACGATTGGTCTTACTCCAATCTCAACACCCTCTCTCAATCTTGTGTGATCAAAACTAGAGAGAAAATATAGAACCAAAAAAAATACACCTGATTGTATCAAAACCCTCTCTTAATTTTTAACTTACATACCTACTACGGTTACAAATATTATGTTAGTTACACCAATAAATGATTCTGATAATAATTCTGATATGAGTTGCACTTGGCATGAACCTTGGCAACAAGACAAAAACTTCATTTAAGAAAGAAGAAGTTAACCTTTTTTATTTTATTTATTTTATTTTATTTTATTTTTTTATTTTATTTTATTTTATTTTATTTTATTTTTATTTTATTTTATTTTTATTTTTTTTTAAATAAACTTGGCTTTTAACATAGCATCACGGAATTTGGTTAACTTGACATTCCCCAGTGGTTTGGTGAGAATATCTGCTATTTGGTTATCTGTATTAATGTATTGTAACTTTATTTCCCCACTTTTGGTTTTTTCATGGAGAAAATGGTATTTCACATCTATATGTTTGGACCTTCTATTATTTGTCCCATTCTTTGCCATAGTTATACTGCTAGTATTGTCTACATGTACGTTTACATCTACTTTTATGCCAGTTAACTCATAAATTAAATCACGTAAGTATGTAGCCTCTCTCACTGCCTCGGCACACGCAATGTATTCTGCTTCTGTGCTGCTCAAACTCACAATCGGCTGCCGTCTCGAGCACCAACTTATAGGTCCTCCTGCCAGAAAAATGACATATCCTGTAGTTGATCTACGTGTTTCATAGTCCCCAGCGAAGTCACTATCCGCGTACACTTCTAGTTGTAACGGAAAACCTTGTACAAAGTCTATCCCAAAATCCGCTCTCCGCGAAGGTAACGCAACGTGCGCTTCACATTGTTCACATGCGTCGTCAAAGGAGATTCAAGATGTCGGCTCGCATAAGATACTGCGAACGCTATGTCCGGCCGCGTTTTATTCGCGAGATATAATAAACTGCCGACAGCCTGTCGATACGGAAACGTCACTTCCCCCGCACTTCCCCGGTCCATTATCCTCGGGTCCACGCTTTCTAACGGAGTTTTTACTGGTTTAGACGCATCCATATTGAATTCTTCAAGCATTTTTTGAACGTATGACTTCTGGGTTAAATGTATGCCATCTTCTGTTCTTCTAATTCCAATTCCCAAATATTGCGAAGGTTCCCGGTCAACCGACACCTCAAATTCTTTTTTCAAATCTTTGATCAAGTCGTTTATGAGATGCTGCGATTCTCCAACCACTATGCCATCATCAACATGAATGGCCAAAATTAAAGTTCTGTTTTCATTGACAAAAATGCACTTGTCGTTTTTAAGCTGTTGAAGTCCTCTGTTTAAAAGAACGGCTGTAAAACGTGCGTTCCAATTCATCGAAGACTGTTTCAAGCCATAAAAGACCTTTTCAGTAAACATATTTTTCCTTTAATTTTATCAAAACCGTCTGGTATTTGCATAAATATTTTTTCCGTTAATTCGCCATGTAAAAATGCTGTTCGAATATCAAACGTTGTTAGCGCGTATTTGTTGTGAGCTGCTAAGGCAAAGATAATTCGCATTGGGCTGCTGTTGACCACTGGAGCAAAAATATCCGTGTAATCAACTCCTTCATGTTGTTCACAGCCACGAACACAAAGTCTTGCCTTATGCCTTTGATTATCCTTGATCGAAAAAATCCAGCGACTTGAAAGAATACGTCTTCCCGCCGCTTCAGATTTATCAACCAAAACCCATGTGTTATTCTTCAATATGGATTCTTTTTCGCTGTTAATTGCTTCTTGCCATTGTTGGGCGTCAGGTGAATTTAATGCTTCATCGTGGTGGGTATGTTTTGTGACATCATTGCTTCATGTCCGAAACGTTCCGGTGGCACGCGTTCGCGATCGGGGTACCGACGCGCGTCGTCCCCCGCTCCGTCCACTGCAATCACGGTGTCGTTTACCGATGTTGATGCATCGTCATCACTATTGGGCATCCATTCACTGCCTGAAGTCTCCAAAAATAAAGTGCTGCCAGTTGAATTGAGGTCAGTTTCATTGTCCGCCGTCTCATCTTCTTCTTCTGTCCTCTGATTTTCTAGCTCCAGTTGATTATGCAACGGCTGTTTATTTTTAAATTCCACTTCGCTTCCACCTGTTGACAGTTGGACAGTGTCTTCCTCATTCCCCTTGTCATTATGCTCAACGTTGTTGGGCAATTTTAGAAATTTTACTTCACGGGAAATAACAATTTTATTGTTGATTGCATCATACAGTCTATATGCATTCGAAGAATACCCAGCGAACATGAACTTTTCGGAGCGTTCGTCTAGTTTCTTCACATAAGATAGCTTCTTGGCATAAGCAGTGCAGCCAAAAATTTGTAAATATTTTAGATTTGGAGGCCTGCCCATCCAATTTTCATACGGAGTTTTAGGGTCTCCTGCATGTGGCGCGCGATTAGCTAAAAATGCCGCCACAAAGTAAGCCTCGTTCCACAACTTTTTGTCACAATTCGCATCAATTAGCAAACTTCGCGCTTTCTCAGACAAAGTACGAACCATCCTCTCCGCCCGTCCATTCAGGGAAGGAGTATAAGGGGGGGTATAATCCAAAACTGTTCCTCGCGCTTTGCACCAATCTTTAAACGCACTTGACACAAATTCGCCCCCATTGTCGAGCCTAAATTTTACTATGCGCGATTGCTTTTTATTCTCTACTTCCGCCGCGTAATTTTTAATCTCGTCGAAAGCTTCACTTCTAAATTCAATTGCCGCGATCTGCACAAAACCCGTGTAATCATCAATAAACACAATTACATACTTTTTATTATTGTAACTTGTTGGACTGATCGGACCAGCCAAATCCAAATGCACCAATTCTAATGGCCTTGTTGCGCGACTTCTTTCGCTAGAAAATGGCAACCGCACATGTTTGGCTCTTATACAAGTTTCGCACTCGAAATTTTTAGTATTCGCGATTTTCATGCCTTCACTCATTTTGGATAATTTAATCATATTTTTCAAACTGAGATGTCCCAATTTCTCATGCCAATTACGAGTTTCTTCCACGAGGAAAACTTCCGATTTTTCGCGACACACTTTGAGTTTAACCAGAAAAAGGCCTTGTTGTTTATAACCTTTTATTATTATCACACCATTTTTGCAAATAAGCACCATATCCTCCTTGAATATCACTTCGCCTCCATTCTTCATGATAGCACTAACAGAAAGTAAGTTTCGACGTAAATTCGGCACGTATTGTACTTCATTGAGCACACATTCTTCCGAGACTAACTTTCCTGATTTTACAGCAACCATTTTTCCTCCTTCATTTGCTACTGCGATTTCAGAATATATATCTTGAGTGTCTGTTAACAGCTGTAAAGACTTGACGAGGTGTGAGGAACTGCCACTGTCAACGACAAAATCTTCAGTTGTCTTCTCATTAGCAGCGTAAAAACAAACTGTTGAATCCCCATCATTGTTCGGTGATCCTTGCCTTAATTTTTCTGTTTTTCTGCAGGTTGCGTTGGTGTGATTATTCATTCTACAAGTTGAACACCACTTCTTTTTGGCCCCTTTTGCGCCAATCCCTTTGCATGCTTCAGTTTTGTGTCCATATCTGTTACATTTTTCACATTTAGGGTCCTTTCTTATATCATATGAACTCCTACAAAATTTCATTTTGTGTCCATCGTTGCCACATTTATAACATTTAAATTTACCATTTGCTATGAATGCTATACTTTCATTCTCATTCGATTTTTCCTTGTTGTCTTCCGCTTGAAGTCTCGCAATTAAGTCAGTGAGTTTTTGCTCAGTTTTATTTTGCATCTCCCATGATAGGACGAAATTATTAAGCCTGTCTGGTAAGGTTGTTAAAATTTTTGAAATGAGCATTTGCTCGTTCACACCAGCCTCAACTAATTGTAGACGGCTATACAAGTTTTGTAATTCACTTACATGATCCATCAGTTTCGAACCACGTTTGAATTCCTTGCTGAAGAACTCCTTCAGTAGGGTGCACTTCAAATCTGGACCAGCTCTGCCAAATAGCTCCTTCAGTTTGATGAACATATCATGCGCTGTCGTTAGGGTCATTAGGTGTAACAGGATACTCTTGTCCACCGTTGATACTATGAATTTTCTTCCCATCGCATCGCGTTTATTCCACTCCGCTAGTCTTACCTCAAAGACTGTATTTTCTTCTGTTGCACCTTGTATAGGTTTCTTTGTGCTTCCGTTTACTACGTTGAGTATATTACTGGATTCGAAATGTATTTGTATTTCGAAGTCCCATAGTTGATAATTTTCTTTATTCTTCAATCTCGTTACCCGGTTCAATTCACTGTTGTTGTTATCTGTCATTTTTATTATTTTCGTTACACTTATATCAATAATCAAAACATTTGAGAGTCACGTTAAACTCTTTGTAAAATTAGTTGTACTTTCATGAGCTGCGTTAAGCTCTGAAGGGTTATTGTTGAATTACGAGTCTCGTTAAACTAAAAAAAAAAATGTTGATAAGTCCCGTTAAACTCATTGTCCGTTACATGTATCGCACTTAATTTCCACGCGAGGCTCGGAGTAACGCGATTTCTCGTTTCATCGATTTATTCGCTTGTATAATTTTCCTCACATACCTTATCGCTAAGGCTAGAATTGTTGTCACTGCAATGAATAAAATTGCCGAGATGACCCACCATTGGGCTTGGTCATGGTTAAAATTTATGTTAGCTTGTCCTGATACTACTACCGTCTGGCTTTTATCCCTTTTTGACGAAGAACCACCCATTTCTCTTGTTTCTATGTTTAACCACTCCTTCAGAATTCCAGACATGCACTTCAATTCACGCGCACTTTCAAAACGGCATAGCGTTAACTGCCAGTCGAAATTCGTTAAATAATGACTTCACGATGAAGTAGATCGCTACCACAAAAACACTGATGAGAATCACGCTAAGGCACCATACGCGAATTTCTGGACCCATAACCCTTTGATTTACGGGATAAACATACAAGAAACAAACTCCGAGGATAAAAGCATGAAGCACGTTGTATTGAAAAGATACAGTTACATTACAGAGAGACCGACGACGACGACGACTAACGCCGACCACACCTAGAAAAGCAAACTGTATACCGAATGTTATGAATTTCAGCATAGTTGTTTTGATAAACACACGATTGGTCTTACTCCAATCTCAACATTCGAGCGGGCAGAGTGAACCAGTGCGGGTGTGAGCTGGTCTGCGATCAGGCGATGATTGATTCTGCTTGTGCGCGCCTGCTGATTATACAGCTGGCGGCAGGTGGGTCGCCGCCCAATCAGCGCGGGCAGGTAGCCGCTAGTGGCGGAGGAGCTGCCACAGGATTCTCCTCGCCTCCAGACGGAGTCTGTGGCGGGGGTGTACAAATCTGAAATAGCATCATCTCGGGCGGCTTCATCAACGTTGTTCGACAAAGGCAAAATCTATGTGTACATCTTGCTGGCGGACTGGTGCAGCGACAGAGATTGTGACAATGTCCGCAAGATGTGCAGATTTGCGGGTGAAAAGATTTGTTGGCTTCGTAGCGGATGACTGGAGGTGCGTGCGCTAAAATCTCCGGTGGAACGAGCTGCAAGAATTTACGTTTGTGGCGGCAAGCCACCACTCCGCCAACCAGCGCAGCTCATTGGAATAAGATCTTCGATTTCTAGTATCCACTTGCCTTCGATTTGGCCGACAACATAGGCGTACTTTGTAGCCTCTGATTCGATATTGTGAATCTGGAAAAGTGGCTCGATTAGGTTGAACCAGAGGTCGGGAGACTCTGACTAGAAAGCTGGTAATTTAATTTGCTTTGATGATTGATTAACGAATGCTGTCGTGGGCGGTACGCTGGATTTCACTGAATCTCTAATTTTCGCTAGCTCCGAGTGGTAGAGGGCGATTTCTTCTCTCATCAGTTTCATCTCATCCTGCAAGATTTTGTTGCGCTCTGTAGCTTGTTGGAGTTGGGCTACAGTATCAGGATGCTTC
This sequence comes from Bemisia tabaci, assembly GCF_918797505.1. Lineage (NCBI taxonomy): Eukaryota > Metazoa > Arthropoda > Insecta > Hemiptera > Aleyrodidae > Bemisia > Bemisia tabaci. Next base: position 16,385,761 of record NC_092798.1, read on the forward strand.
GAGTGGCCGCCTGTGTCTTGACCTTCTGCTTGTTTCTTGGGTGGAGAGTGCAGGACCATCGTTGCCTACTGAAGTTAAAAAAGTTAGCTCATTCAAATAATGATCGCGTCGAGGTCACCACTATAGGCTAAGGTGGCCTGGTGCTCGAGGTGATTTGGTGGCCCTAAGAAGGGCCGTTTTCAAAGGGTGCGGCGAGCAGGAGTCTCAGGTGTTGGCGAGACGGCTTCTTCATACGGCTGGTGCTTCGGTCTTCAAGCGGGCAGAAAGAACCAGGGCAGGTGTAATCTGGTCTGCGGTCAGGCGAAGATTGATTCTAGATCGTGTGCGCCGGCTGATTATATAGCCGGCGGCAGGTGGGTCGCCGCCCAATCAGCGCGTTGGCAGGTAATCGCTAGTGGCGGAGGAGCCGCCACACGTTCCACTGTGAAGGTTGCTGCTCTGGGTTGGACTTTGGTTCCCGCGTTGGCAGGTAAGCCGCCAGACACTCTGGGTTTTGCTGGCTTATGAGGCTGGTAAATTGATTTCCTGTTTCGGCCGATAGTCAACCCAAATTGACGGGCGTACGTGGCGAAAGGAAAAGTCCGTGACTTCTGTCTGCTAGAGGTTGGTTGGGCAGGTAAAGGTGATGTTGCGTGCGGGCTTCTTGGGACAATCCACGTGTAAGAAGGCGGGGGCTTGTGATTTCTCGTTTCCCAATATGCTGGACGCATAAAATTGACTGCCTTCTGGAAAAGAGTATTTACTTCGTTACGTTGCATGGTGGAAGAAAGATCTGAAACAGAATTTGTGGTTAGAGCTTTTATAAGGCAGAAATCAGGAGAAAAAGAAGAAAAACGAACGAGACTTTACTGGTGGGAGATCAGGTTGGGGAAACGGAACTTCACTCTTCTCCCTGATCTTATCGTGTAGGCTTTTAGTACCTCTTTAGCATCTTTTACCTTGTCTGACAGGGTACTTCGGGTTTGTACGACTGTTCCTCTGTTTGTTTGGTTTGAACTTTCTGTTGTTTTGTTCGTTTTGTTTGGTTCTGCTTGCTCTGTTTGTTTTGTTTGAACAGGGTTTCCTCTTTCTTCGTTTTCTACGTAGGCCGGTTTTAGTCGATCGATGGAGACTACTGTTTCTTTATTTTTGACGAGGAGAGTAAACGTTTTGTTGTCTCTTCGGATAATTTTATAAGGGCCAGTATACGGTGGTTGTAACAATTTGCGAGCTTCGTCTCGTAGGAAAGCGTGAGTGCAATTTGCAAGATCTTTGAAGACGAATGAGCCGGGCTTTGAGTGATTTGAGGCTGGTTTTGGCCTCAGTGTCCCCATCTGGCTTCGCAACTTGTCTGCGTATAGTACTGGTTCCCAGATTGGTTCGTCGGAGGAAACCAGTAACTCTCCGGGTAGTCGGAGGGGTTCGCCGTAAACCATGTCAGCTGCCGAAAGATTGATGTCTTCTTTTAAGGCGGATCTTATTCCTAAGAGGACAAAGGAAGGGGGGGCATGAAGGGATAAATTACCGTTATCACGAAATAAAGAATTATTAGTCAATGTTTGCGCTAATTGTAAGATGGAGAATTTGATTTCTTTCAAAATGAAGTTCTTTAGAACTTTATTTCAAATTAATCAATCAACAATAGGTTTTTTTCAACTATGCGCTTTCAACTATATGTTTCTATGACCAACGTTTCTTACCGCCCCTATATTACATCTAACAGAAGAGGAACTTCACCTACCTTCTACACGAGATAGTATCATTGGAAGATCATTGTGCTGGTTCTGGTTTGCTTCGTTTCTTGGTGGAATATTGTTTTTCACAGATTGATTTTTGTTGATGTTCACTGGCTTGGGCTGGTTCTGTTTTGCTTCGTTTCTTGGTGGAATATTGTTTTTCACAGATTGATTTTTGTTGATGTTCCCTGGCTTGGGCTGTTGTCTTACGGCATTTGAAATCTGATTAACTGTACTTGTCCGAGGTCTATTCCCATTGGTGTTTCTTGCTGCAGGGCGTGGTTTCACAAGATTTCGAACAACCTGAGACATAGTACTTATCCGAGGTCGATTTCCATTAATGTTCACTGCTACTGGCGTTTCATTTAAAGAATTTCGATTCTGAGGAATATTATTTGGAGGAGGAATTTCTTTTTTACGAATTGATAAGGGCTTACTTTGGGTAGGGTGAGCTTGATGAGGTATTGGGGAGAGCATCTGAAGTGACTTACAGTTTGGGATGGTAAAATCCGTCAAAGAAGCAGAACAATAATTGGGATTGGAGATCTGGCAAGGTCCGAAATCCATTTCACCACCCTGTCTTTTAATTCATTTCCTAGAACCGCTTCTGGTCCAAACCTCCTAATTTCTGGTGAAGCAAGTCCTCTTACCATTTTAGACAGAGTTGTTCGAGGTACTTGGTGTAATTTTGCAGCAGCGAAGATATGAATTTTACCTTCTGTTACGTCTTTTATTGCATGCTTCATACTTTCAGCGGAATACTGGAATCTTGATTTTTTCACTTTGCTTGGTTTCTTTTGAGACTTTCTTTTCTTTGCTCTAGCCATCTCTGAAAAAGAGTAAAGTGAGGAGCTTTTGATCTTATTTTGAAATGAATCCATCTCTGAAAAAGAGTAAAGTGAGGAGATTTTGTTTGATCTTATTTTGAAATGAATGAATTGAAGACTTACTTTCGTCGAACGCTCATCAAACTTCCTTGTCAATTTAACATTAGGTGCATCACTTCAAAACAAGTTTTAATGTAATATTCTTTCATTTGTAAGTCATATTTCAACTACAACTGTGAATAACTGTTGAAATAAGACTGTAAAGTCTCGTAAACAAAACTGAAACTGATCCGTCATTCTCCGGGACACTCAAAACAGCTGTGAAGGTCCAGTAAGTGACAGTTGTGTCATTCACTGGCCATCTCTGTGATGAGTGTACGGGTTTGTGACAACGGGTAAAATTATGGCCAAAGACCGCATTTTTTCCTAGGAATTCCGCATTTTTTTGCATTTTTTTCTAGGAAACAAATCCCTTATCGTTTTTTTCGCCCTTTTGAGGAGTTGTTTCGGGCCACCTCCGCTGGATGTGCCAGGGGTAGGGGTAGCTTCTGTCAGTTTTGTCGAGTTTGGTGCATTTGCATCAGTATCGAGAGATGTGGGTGTGGGTGCATCAACGTCCACTTCCATTACTTCATCTCCTTGCCCTTTGCTTGTCCCGCTGTCGTTGGCTGCACCTTTATTTTTATTTACCTTGGCATTTTCACTTGAATGCCGTGCTAGCAAGTGATTCTTCATATTGCTAGTATTAACGCAATAGGTTAGGACTGTGGAACATAGGTGACACTTAACCTTTTTCTTATTGTCTGGGAAGAAGTCAAAGAACCGCCACACTTTGGACTTTCGTGGTCCCATGTTATAAACTTAGGTAGAATTAGGGAGAATGAGAATTTGAGAAATTGAGAATGAATAATATAGAATTAATATAGAAATTAGAATAATATAGAATTAATATAGAATTATCACAGACATTTACAAACACAGATATGACGAGGAGGACTGCACAATCTCAGGTGCATGATAGAATAATATCAATAATAATGACAAAACAAGAAAGAAAGTAAGAAAGAACAAGACAGCAGCTGCAGCAACATCTACAGCTGGGGCCATTCAGATTCTAGTGCCAGCCGACGTCATACCTAAAAGTTCGATCACATTTGTGGTTTTATCTGACCCAATGCTGGAGGTTGATCAACCTTTCGTTTGAATTAATCGATTATCGTTTGAAGTAATCGATTGTGTACGATTGTCGATTATTTTTTATTAATCGTTTGAAGTAATCGATTATACGATTGATCGGGGAAGAAGTAATCGAGTACTAATCGTAATCGAAAGGTAACTGATTAATCGATTAATCGGTTAGTAATCGATAATCGGAACATCCCTACTCGCTGGTTTCTTGGAGGAATCGAGTTTTCTTCTCCAGGTTGTTTTCCAGTCCGGCGGCGGTTTAAGCTTCAAGAGTAGCCTGGCAGGGGCAAGAGAGGTGAGTGCATGGAAGGCAAGATTTGATTTTACATGTACAAAGAGATGAACAAGTGAGGCGCAGGTGACAAATTTTAGGGTGAGGGGTGGGATTGAGGTTAAATTGGTAATTGGGTGGGGCGAATGAAAACATTTCGGGAGGAACTGAATGAAGTTGAGATTTAGGGATGGTGAAGTTTCGAGGTTTGGGGGGGATGGATGTGGATGCCTGCATTGTGGTCCAGGCCTTGTGACCTCTGAGCTGGTCTTCTTGGTTTTGGTTTGATGATCGCGACCTTCTTCGGGTCGCACGTCATACCGTGTTGTGCTGCGAAGTTTTTAGTGGTTTGGGCCCATTTACTGCTTGGCTTGGCGTGATTTCTCGTGCCGGATTTTTAGGTGGTTTGTTGGTTTGTTCTGTGGCGTATTTTTGGGTCGAGAAAGCTGTTGTGGGGCAGCCGCCAGGAAAAGGAGGATGGCTCCTCGTGGATGTAGCGGTGCTGGATGAAACGACCTGTCAGGTGGAAGAACTTGTCGACTGTAGCCATGGCTCGTGGATTGAAGACTGAGTACTGTGGCAGGATGGAAGGCCTTTTTATAGGCGAGGCTGGGGCACTATTTTCCGCGGGAAAGCTGCTTGATCGATTGGTTGAGCTTTCTTTCATTGTTTTACCAGGTCTGGGAAGCGGAAGTGCACCTTCCTCCCTGATCAAGTCCAGTATTCCGGGGCTTTGGTCTCCGCTTCGTCGGGTACTTGTGATCGTTGTTCCTGAGTGTTCGAGAGCCATTATCAGTGGGTCAAACTCAGGAGGTAGACCACTTAGCATAATAACACCAATAAACTCATCAGAAATAGCAGCGTCTGCATTCAGATCAGCAAGTTTGTGAGAAGTTGTCAAAATCTCACGCAGGTACTCTTCCATGGACGAAAAGTTTTCTCTTTTAATGCTGAATAACTTACGTAGCAAGGTTAAGCGTCCTGACAAACCAGAATCCTGGAACGCCTTGTTGAGATTCGTCCAGGCTTCTCTGGCTGATTTGCAGTCTTTTACGTGCGGAAAGATGCACGGTTTCACTGCTAAGCATATTTTGGCGAGGGCTTTCTCATCATTCCTCCTCCTCTTGTTTTCATCTCTCTTGTCAGAATCTGGATATCCATCAACACACACCCACAAGTCGTCGTGGATGAGCGACATCCTCATAGCGAACTTCCAGTCTGAAAAATTTTCCCGGCCGGAAGTTTTTCGAAAGTAAACTTTTCTAATTTTTCTTCACTCATCATTGATTTGAGTGATCGGACGAATAAAACACTTTAGTGGCGTTCCCACTGGAATTCTGTCTACGATTTCCACTACGCTTGTTCACCAAAGCCACCGTCTCGTCAGATTTGCGTTGCTCGTTCCCTTCCTCCAGTAGTCTGGACTTCACCAACCTTACAGTCAAGTTTTCTTGTTTCCCCAGTTGCTCGATCAAGGTTTCGTATTTCTTCAGCGGAAGCCCCAGAAGAATGATTCCTGCCAGTTGCCTATCCGTTAAGTCCCAGCCAGAAGATTTCGCGTGTTGATACTGGCACTGGACGCGTGCGACATATTCATGGATTTCTTCGGAGTCATTAAAGGACCTAGTGAAGAGAGAGCGTAAGTGTCTCAAGCCTTGCAGAAAGCTTACCTTCGTATGGATTTCTGCTAAAACAATCCAGGCATTTTTCGCCAACGTACAATCAGCTATATCGCTGAGATAACTATCGCTTACATTCTTGTACAGGAAAGCGATGGCTTTCCGGTTCAGCCGTTGCTGGTCAAGGTTGAGATCAGCAAGTTCCGAGTCACCGAAACCTGGTTCAATGGCGCACTACACATTTGTTTGTATGAGTTCGGCCTTTGCCCGAAGAGCCAATGCAAAATAGTTTTTGTGTGTTAAACGCGGTATGTTGCTTTTATATTCCGTATCATTATCTGCCATCGTATCGTTCAAGCACAATCTGTTTCAATCCGACAATCGACACAATCCAACTCTGTTTCAATCCGACAATCGACACAATCCAACGCACGAGGCACGAGGTAGTCCCGGCACAAATTTTAGGCTCAATCACAATCAATCACAATCTAGACTTTCGTTCGCGTACATTACACATTATATCCCGATCATCGCGGAAAGAGGAGAAAACGTAACTGGAGACCCATAACCTGTAGGTTTCCTAGAGGAAAAAAACGGATGAAAGAACTTGAGAATTAGTCTAGCTTGGAGACGACAGGTTTATTCAACATGAAAAACGTACAGCGGTAGGTGATGAACGAACGGGAACATGGCGAGAGAGAGAGAGAGTAAGAGTACACAGTTGACAAAGAGAGTCCATAGAGGGTAGCACTTTACGGCAATAGGGTTCCAACAGCCTGTGCGTTTTAATTTAGGCCATCATTATCCGAGAGTCTTGTCACAGAGATGATTAAAGTCGCGGTCGCGTTTCGCGATGCACTGCTGGGCAACCATAACCTGTTGTTTCTGTTAGGTGAGGGCAAACGAATCGAACAAAACAGACATGAAACTCAGAGAACTTTATTAAAGTCAAAACGGACGTGGTATATAAGATTCCATTAGTGGAGTACATGAACCGAACAACTAACAACCATGACTATCAAAGATGACGCAGGCATGCATGGCGGTGTTGCCAACAGGAGCAGGATTATCTTAACAACAGGGTGTTGGGAGCGGAACCGCAGCTGGAGCTGGAGTGATCTTGGGGTTGGGTGACTGGTTCTTCGGGTAGAATGTAGGCCGGTTTAAGGCAGTCGATATTGATGTTGTCTTGTCTGCCTTTTATCAGTAGTATGCACACTTTGTCGGCCCGCTCTACGATCTTGTATGGCCCGGTGTAGGGAGGCTGCAGAGACTTGCCGCTCGTGTCGTCCCTGAGGAAGGCGTGGGAGCACGTTTTCAGGTCCATGAACATGAATGTGTTTTCCGTGCCATGGCGGGAGGCAGGTTTAGGCCGAAGATTTGCCATCTGGCTGCGTAGTTTGCTGACGTATTCTGCGGGAGTGTCTCGAGTGTTTGGGTTAGTGACAAGTAGTTCCTCAAGTAGAGGTTCGCCATAGGTCAGCTCTGCGGGCGTTGCTTGAGCGTCCTCTCTGAAGACTGATCTCATGCCTAGAAGCACTAGTGGGAGGCAGGGGCGTAGCTAGGAAATTTCTCTGGGGGGCCATGGGACCACCTCTCGTGGTGAAGAGAGCGGGGGGGGGGGGGGTTTGAGGAATGGAGGATCCCAAGATTAAGAGGTAGCGCCCTCCCCCCGCCACCGGATTTGTTTTTAAATTAAACGTCTTTAGAGTGTGAAATAAACATGTTTTTCATGACATTTCATTCATGTAGAATACTTAGAGGAATAATTTGGGTCAGGAAGTAATAGCTTAGACTTCATAATCAAGTTGGTTACTTATCTTTAGACTCTATTCACTCCAAAAAAACAACAGTCACGTATAAATGTAGCATAAAGAAGAAAGCTGCAATTGATATGGTAATTTTACAAAAAAAAAACTTCTCTACTTGCATGTAATTGAGAGGAAGCGATGAAAAGTGGCAGAATTTGGATCACATGAATTTTCTTTTTGTACGACAAAAAACTTCAATGATAGCAGCAGTGGGAACCTTTTCTGTAAAAAATAGCTTTTCTATGTGAAGAATAGCAAGGTTTGAAAATCTCGATTGACCGGTCGTAGAACGAAGCCACGATTTGATTCTTCGCATTACTGAAAAACTCCTTTCACAACCGTGGCTACTTGGAGAAGCTTGTAAAAATTTGGCATGATGTCCACATTTACTTCTTTTTCGACATTTTTAAAGTTGACCTCAAGCCCCTTGTTTGCCAGTATATTTTTCAATACTTTTGCCTCTGCATTTAAGGAGTGGATGTCAATTTTAAAAATATTTTTGTAATGATTAATAAAATCTTCGGCTTTAGCTAAGTGTAACTGCATAAAAGCATCCCCTGACTCTGCCAGAGGAACGGACTCGAACCTGCGTTTAAAATGTGAAATGACGTTATCTAAAACCCTGTTGTACACATTGATTTTCCAGTAGTCACGGGGCCTGGTATCAGATGGGAGGGCGGTCAGTTGACTTCTTCCTAAAGTAGTTTTAACGTAGCACTCGCTCAATTTTGAAGGCGTCTGCTGCTCCCTTTTCTTTGAGATAGACACAGGCTCCAGCGAAATGTCGTTGTTGTTCGCAAACTCTTCGATCTTAGCCCATAAGTCATCAAAGTTATTTCTCGATGCTACGAAAGTAGTTTGAATGCTAGCAATAACTGAACTTGCTTTACCAAGCGTCGCATTTGTGCCGTGTAAATATTTACTCAGCACATTGGTCACTGATAAAACTGAATGTATTACGAAAAGATTTACAACGAATTCAGGTTTTGTGATAGATCTCAACAAACCAATGGCCTCCACCATACCTCAATCCTGCGCCCCCTCGACCTCCTTCTCAAGAGCTTCTTTGACTGCGCCGAAATTGAGGAGTTAGGTGCAAAAGGGGCGTCATTGACAAAATCGCGTTTTGAGTTATTCGTGTTCAAAGTTTGTTGTTGTACAAATGAAATGTATGTTTAAAGATATGGAAATAATGTGGTAAGTTTAAATATAGATCATTTTATCAAGTTTAAGTTTGTACAATTAGAAGCTCTGAATAATCGCGGGTTTTTTTTAAAAATATGAGAAATACGAAAGTTCCAATGACGCCCCTTTTGCGGAGAACGACTTTTTTTGCTAGGATTAGTGGTTTAATATAAAGAAATAACTGCAAAACATCTTCAAGAAAGGTTCAGATGGGTATTATTATCAATACTAATGGCATACTGAATATAAGTAGTAAAACATATTTTAAATAAGATGAGAAAAGAACAAATTTTCATTTATTCGTCTTCTTATTCATTGGCACCGGATTCGTTCGCATCACTTTCCATTTCCCCATCTTCAAAATTAATCAGACTTTCATAGTACTGGATTTGAGAGTCATTCAGGAATCTATAAAGGCTACGAATGTCTAAAAGTTTCGCTGGTTTCAAAATTTTGTTCGGCACATGTGGTAAAGTATTCTCAAAGTCTGCTGGGAAACGCATTCCTACAACAACCAAAAAAAATACGGCTTCTGTCAGCACAATAAATTTGATTGATATTTTCTGTAGTAAATTATTTTTAAATTGTTCATTACGGCATTGTAGTTAGCGTAACGGGCGCTCCATCTTGTGGTGCTTAGGCTTCCCAATTCTTTTCCAATCTTGATGTTTAGCTTCTTTTGAATCTCTGCTAAGATGGCATGGTTACCAGGTCGTGAATAGTGGATGTAAAGAGCTTCAAGAGTATTAAAGAAAACATTAGCTGACTGGATATCGGTGCAGGAATTGACAACGACCAAATTTACTTTGTGAGCCAAACAGTGGATGTAAATTGCGTGTGGGTGCAATGCCCTCATTTTCATCTGTAGACCTGCGTGCTTTCCGGACATCACGCTGGCTCCATCGTATGATTGTCCAATCATTGGTAAACCGTCCATACCGCAGTTTATTAAAAAGTCTTGAATCATTTGACCCAGCGACTCAGCATCTCTCGCCGTGGAACAATTGAGGAAACCCAAAAATCTTTCAACTGCCTGCAAGTCTCTTACATACCTCAAAACTACTGACAACTGCTGCTCTTTGTAACATCTAGCCTCGTCGACCATTAGTGAGTGAAACCCACACTGGCGTACTTCCTTTCCAATTTCTTGGAGGGTTAGACCGGCTGCAATGTCAATTATTTCATTCTGAACATCTGGGCTGTGGTAGTTGACGCGCTGGTGAAAGTGTTTTGCAAAGGAGTCATTGTGCTTCGCAAAAAGCTCACACAACTCGATAAAATTCCCTTATTCGCAGTCAGCCTTCTCATCATGCCCTCTTAGTGGCATACCTTGACAACTAAGGTAGTAGATGATGTCAGCGAGTACTCTCAAGTATTGTTTCTTCTCTTTTATCGCCTCCTGACTCTGATTTGCAACTTTCTCGCGCACATCGCCGGCTGCGTTGGCCATTAGGTATTCCAGATACTTTTGATGACAATCCGAGTGCTTGTCTGATTTTTCGTGTTTCTCAATGGCATCTTCCTTTTTTTTCCATTTGAAAAACCCCGTTTTCGTGAACTTCTCATTTTGGTCACGAATATCCCCGGTAGCAAAATGTCTACACTCAAAGCAGTACCTTCGATCATTTTCTACACTATACTCCAGCCACGGGTGATTTTTATAGTAAACATCGGAAAATGATCGGGTTCTGTCACCACTTTGAGTTTTCGGGAAATTAATTGTTGGTTGTTTCGGCCCACTCTCTAGAGTCCCAAGATCTGACGATTCAGGTGCTTTTTCCTTGGTTCGGTCCATTTTTTCAGTCGAGGGATTTGTTGAGGCTTCCGCTTCAGATATTGATGGAGGGAAGGCGGGTGTGGGCATTATTGTGCAGTCACCTCTGGGGAAAGTATCATCATCACGCTGATTCCTACCTGGAGAGGAGGAGAGTGTTTTTTCAAAAAAAGATCGAATGTCTGCCGCTTTCTTCATTTTAAAACCGCAAAAGAACAAAGAGGAAAAACACGAGAACACGGGGAGCTCTTGCGCTCAAGCAACGGGAGGAACACCGGAAACTACTTCTACTTGATAATAATGTGGCACAAAAGTGAAGGACACACTAACACTGGACACGCTCACGAATAGTCAGGATAATTGAACTATTGGCCGAGGCGCACCGGCATCACATTTATATCGGTGTAGCGAGCGCCGAGAAATTCGAGAAGCATCTAGGCAGGTTTAAGGGATGAGAAAGATAGCGAGTCTGGAAGAGTCGGGCAGACTCAGGAAATTTCTAGGAACGGCCCGCTAGCGAACGCGCGGTTGCCAACTCATCTGCGCCGTGTGCCGCGTGGCCGGTCACATGTTGTCCGAGTTTGTGTCTCCGTTTTTTTTTTTGGGGGGGGGGGGGGGGGGGCACGAGATTTCTGGGGGGGGCCAGCCCCCCCCACCCAGGACCCCCCTAGCTACGCCCATGGTGGGAGGGCTTCTAGCCATGTAGAGTTTGGGTGGCACATAATGGCGTCTTGAGGTGTCTTTGCATCCGTTCGACCATTCCGTTTGCTGCGGGCTGATATGGAGTTGATCGGATGTGGTTGATTCCTAACTGTTTCTCCAAGGTTCGGAAGAAGTGAGATTCGAATTGTCGACCTTGATCACTTGTGAGTTGGGAAGGTGAACCTAATCTGGAGATCCAGCAACTTGTTGTCGACGAGTTGCTGTAGATAGGCTCCAATCGATGCTTTCGAAGTGTCTGAGAAAAGGCCTATACTTAGGGGTGCGAAGGCCCTTGGATGCGCGAGGAGTGTGGCATCTCCGTGGCTTTGTTTGCAAGCTTCAAAGGCGTCCAACAGGGAAGGTGTCCAGTGAATCGGTTGATTTCCTTTTATGCCAATGAGTGCTTCGTGCAGGGGTGCTTGATAGTAGGCTGCGTCTGGTAGGAAAAGACGGTAAAAGTTCATCATGCCCAGGAATCTTCGTAGACCATGTGCACTTGCTGGAGGTGGGTATTCCATCAGTGCTGTTATACGGTCTGGAAGTGGTGTGATGCCTTGAGCGGATACTTTGTAATCAAGGAACTCAAGGGAAGCGGCGAAAAAGATGCTTTTCTTGATGTTGATGATGATGCCATATTTTGCTAGTCTCTGGAAAATCAAGCGCAGATATTTCTTGTGTTCTGTTTTGTCTTTTGAGGCGACCAGGATGTCATCTAGGTACGGGAAACAGAAATCTAAGCCTTGTATGACTTCATCAATAAAGCGTTGAAATGTTTGTCCTGCATTTCGCAGTCCAAAACTCATGCAAAGGAAGTCGAATAATCCAAAAGGAGTAGTGATAGCTGTTTGAGGTACATCTGCTGGGTTGACAGGGATCTGGGTGTATGCTTTGACCAGATCTGCACAGCCTTTGAGGTTGACTGTAAAGTCGTGGGGGTGGCGAATGGGGTACTTGTCGGGTACGGTACGAGCGTTGAGTGCTCGGTAGTCGCTGCAGGGGCGCCATTCGTCGTCTTTTTGGGGTGCATTGTGAAGAGGTGAAGACCAAGCGCTTTCGGATCTCTTGATAGTCCCTTCGTTAAGCGTTGCCTCGAACTCAGCTTTAGCGATTCGGTCTAGCTTGGGTCGGAGGCGGCGAGGACGGGATGAGACTGGGGGCCCCTCTATTGTGCGGATGAAGTGTCGTGTTGCGTGAGGAATCTTGTCTGGTTTTGGGCTGCCTGGCGGGCGAGTCAGCGCTGGAAATTCTGATAGGATGCTGCAGTTTGTGGCCGAAATTTCTTTGACGCTAGGTTGATTGCTAGTTGCTTGACTTCCTTGGGCTAGGAGTGTAGCGACCCCGTCCACGAGCTTCATCTTGTGGCAATCCGGGAGTAGGTGGTATTCAGCTAAAAAGTCCGCGCCAATGATGGGCACGTCGACGTCGGCGATGATAAACCGCTAGGTGAAAGCACGGCGTAGGCCGAGGTCTAACTTCATGGGCAGGAACCCATAGGTTTTGATATTGGATTCGTTAGCTGCCTTTAGCTCATAGTTAGTTGATTGTAAATGGCCCGGTGATAGGCGTCTGGGAAAACAGCAAAGGTCAGAGCCTGTGTCGATTAAAAAGATGTTGTTGCTATCTTTGTCTTTGATGAAAAGGCGGTTGGGCCGTGTGTGGCAGCCAGCAGCCGCCACTATTGGCTGCCGTTGTCGTTTGTTGAGAATGCGCATGGTTGTTGACACTTGTGGGCCTCTTTCCCGAAGTTTTCATGGTAGAAGCAAAATCCTCTCTCGGATTTAAACGGTGTGGATGAGCTATAGCGTGAGCGAGATCTGGAGCGGGAACGGCTTCTGCTTCGGTCGATGTTTCTCTCCAGATTTTTGACCTCGACATCCAAGAGATCGAATTTGTGGTTGAGGGATGTTACCAATTCTTTAATGTCGGTTAGAGGGTCTGGTTTGCTAATTTTGTGAACTGTGGGAGGATTGGTTGGAGCTGTGGTGGAAGTGGCGTTGAAGTCAAAATAACGAAAACCAGTAAAATTACTGAAAATCTGTTGTTAATACAATCCTGCTCCTGTTGGCAACACCGCCATGCATGCCTACGTCATCTTTGATAGTCATGGTTGTTAATTGTTCGGTTCATGTACTCCACCAATGGAATCTTATATACCACGTCCGTTTTGACTTTAATAAAGTTCTCTGAGTTTTATGTCTCTTTTGTTCGATTCGTTCGCCCTCACCTAACAGAAACAACAGGTTATGGGCCCAGTACGCTCTTGTCAGAATCTGAATAGCCATCAACACACACCCACAAGTCGTCGTGGATGAGCGACATCCTCATAGCGAACTTCCAGTCTGAAAAATTTTCCCGGCCGGAAAGTTTTTCGAAAGTAAACTTTTCTGATTTTTCTTCACTCATTATTGATTTGAGTGATCGAACGAATAAAACACAAATCAAGGGAAAAAAATGATGAACACCGAGATGAGGCCTGTGCGTTTTAATTTAGGCCATCATTATCCGAGAGTCTTGTCACAGAGATGATTAAAGTCGCGGTCGCGTTTCGCGATGCACTGCTGGGCAACCATAACCTGTTGTTTCTGTTAGGTGAGGGCGAACGAATCGAACAAAAGAGACATGAAACTCAGAGATGACGTAGGCATGCATGGCGGTGTTGCCGACAGGAGCAGGATTATCTTAACAACAAAATCGTCCCTATCTGGCGTAGTAGGTTTTATTGAAACAAAAAAAAAAAAAAAAGGCTCAGAAACAAAAGAGACATGATCTGGTAACCAGAAGAAAAAGAGAGAAACTAAACTGAGAGGTTACATCATCTTATCAAAGACAGAGACAAAAAAAAACAGAGCGATCCAAGTGAGCAACTGGGGAAACTAAGAGATAAATATCACTTGCATACTGACACCCCCCCCCCCTCCCTCGCTCTGGGATATTTTGAACTACAAAAGAAATTTAAGAAAAACTAACAATTGAAGTAGTTACGGAATATTGGTCAAAAAAAAAGAGGGAACAACAATTTAAAATAAGGACTAAAGAGTAACACCAAAAAACTTACTCGCAGAACTTTGCTTAAAATTATAAAATTACATTGAGGATCAAAAGAGACGCAAGATGTCGCCTAAAAATTTAAGATTAATTTACAGTTGTTCTGTGTAATTTCTGCGAAAATGGGAAAAGTAAAAAACGAAAAAAAACTTTTAAAATAAAACTCTGAGAAAAATAGAAAAACAGTTGAGAAACAAACACAAAATTAATGCAACAAAAAATAATCAATCAGTCACAAGACCAGGCATTTGAGAAAATTGCAAAGTTTTGGGGCCGGTGAGAGATTTAGTAAAGAGGTCAGCGCAATTTTCATTACTAGGGACATAAACCGTGTCTATTTCTCTCTCACCTACCAATTCTCTAACAAAATAATATTTTACCACGAAATGCTTGCTCCGTTCTTTGACAGCGTCATTCTGTGCAATTGAATTAGCACCTTGATTGTCGCAGAAAATCTGAATAGGTTTACGTGGTAGTAAAAAACAATGATCTATTTCTGCCATAAATGTTTGGAGCCATGTCAATTCACAGGCACACTCATACAGTGCAATATATTCAGCATGGGTGCTGGAGCTCGCGACACATTTTTGCTTGCGGCATTTTAATCAAGGTGGGTTTTTCATACGTTTTCGGTTTGGGTTTGGGGGCTCCTCCTTTATGGGCTGAAGTTGATGGGAGGATAGGAAAACCTAGAGGTGGCTGCGAAAACGAAAATTTTTTGTTTTCTTTCCTAGGGCGTTTCTTAGCTGTTTCTGCCTCACTCTCTTCAGCATTCTTTTTTGTTTTGTGACCCGGACCTTATCCAAATTGCAATCTTCGAAGTTTGCTGGAAAACTTCGACCTTCGACCGTTACAAGGAATCGGCCGACGGAACGGTCCGAGGGGCACCGCGCCACCCCGATTCGCAAAAAAACGAAACGGCCGGAGGGACAAGGAGCTGATAGCCGGGACGCGACCGCACGTGGAAGCGCGACCGGAAAGACGCGCGCCAGGCCGAGGGACGGGCGAAAAACGGAAGCACCCCCGGGCCCGTAGAAACCCCCCTGGGGGTGGGAACGGGAAAACCCGCGGGGAGAACGGAGACCCGGCCGCGGGGGGTCCGCCGAACGAACATCAAGGGCGCGGGACGCAATGGGACGGCGTGGCGGGGACCGGTGTTCCGGGGGTCGCGGGGTAAATCGTATAACTTTATATAAGAGAAGATAGAGAGGATGTTCCTGTTTTTGAAAAAGGACTTACATGATATGATAAACATAATTAAGTTCAAAGCACGGAATTTGTTGATTGATAACGTTGATTGATACCGGTTGGATTCATTGATAACGTTGAAGAATTGTGCTGCCAAGTCAAGGTTGCTACACGCTATTCCAGAGCACCAGCACAGCCTTTGTAGTTGCTGGATCTCGAATATTCAAATAATTTAGAGACTGCAAAATATCTTCTTCTGTGTATGGCTCCATCCGCGGTATGTGTATATTCTCAGAGGCAAACACAAAAAAGTATCCCAAGACATCGCAAAATTGCTCCACGGTGAGATTTTCGTCTTTTAGCAATTTTATTACCCTTTTAACTCCAGCATTTTCTGTTTTATTAAAAATTGCGAGGCACGTTTTTGTATGGAAGATGTAATTTCCTGGAATTCCCTTGAATTTAACGTTATCTGGAACACTTCGTAAATCCAGACCATACCTCACCTCGAAAACTTCAATTTTTTGGCGAATTGCCAAAACCGGCAAAACCTTATTTACAACTGACTCAAGTTGTCTCTGAAAGAAAAAACAATATATCCAGTAAATATTTCCCGTAAAATTTGGATTTTGTCTTTTCAATGATTGCTCTTTTCATGGTTTGGAAATCAGCTTACCTCATTACATTTTCCTGAAGTTATTATGGGAATATTCGGACTTCTATATCACCTAGAAATTGAAAAAAATTGGTTTGGTTCGATGGACAAACCAAAACCCGAAATTTGTTGTGCGGTGTTATATGTTTTGTTACAAGTTAAAGAATTAAAAAAATCGTTAGAAAGTCAAAAAATGTAAAACGTGAAATATATGAACTGAGCGCCAGCCACGTCACATGTCTCGTTATTTCTTCTTATAGTATCGTTAGGTAACATTTTGGGTATAAGGTCATAGGTCAATCTCGTAACGTCATATCGCAACATCGTTCGATCTCACGTTTCTGTTATGTTTTTCTAGCGTTGCTGAATTATGTTGCATCGTTACGTTACGTTTGACACATCGTTTGTCGTTATCTAGGTACGTTGACAAATCGTGGACATGATCAGGATTGTCGATTGGATTACGTTCCACATTCATAGTAATAATAAAATTAAGATTCGTACTGGAAACATGGCACATAATATCTATTGAGCTATCGTACCTATTGTAGGAAAAAGTAACGTGTCTTGGACACAAATTGAATTTGAAATGCAAAAACTATATAAAAAACTACTATAATACTAAAAACTATATAAAACTCTATCAAAAACCTAATAAATAGCGAATTTTTGAAAAATCTGTCTAACAGATATGGGGTTGAAATGAAAATAAATCTATCAGAAAAGCAGTTAGGCATTCGTGGCCTCATAAGCCTGTGAACCTAATAATTATTTACATAAAAAAATTACCGTGAGTTTATAGTAATTTGTCTAAACAAACCAATTTTGAACTTTCAAAAGAGATTATTGACTAGTAAAATTTCTCTATTCTCTCTTTTACACAATTTATTAGTCTGTCGAAAAGTCAAAATACATAAAATATTACGACTTACAACTCCTGCAGAAAGTTTCCCATTTTCTATATGAGCTTGTTTGGTTTGAATCTTTTCTGCCTTCAATGCGTTGAATATCGCTTCTTCACGCAAAGCCTCATCCTTAATATTATTCATCCAGCTGGCCTGACCATGAGCTATTTGTTCGATTGTTTTATCTTCAACCTCATCATTGTTGGTTCTCTATATTGACAAAATTGAAGCACAATTATTGTAATTATTTTGGTTGAAAGAAACGCAGTTGCATTTTTTATTAAGAATAAGTTAATGTCCTGGTCACCTTAAGGGTTTTCAAAATTCAAACATGCAGCAAAATTTGAAATCACTTTGAATTGCATCAAGGACAGGTTTCATTGGATTATAAATCTCTCTACCTGCATTTTCATTTTAGGTTTAACTGGAGTTTAAGGCACTCAAGGTTAAATACAGCTGAAAGCTTGAAATAAGATTATATGCACCATGGGTCGGTTGGCAACTGCAGTAGCGAAAAATTAACTGAAATCACTACTCTTAAGATGCCACGCCCCTAGTGTCTTAAAACTTACAATGCATTTGACTCAAAAATCCTTTTATTGGCGGGCCATTTTTCCTCTCGAAATTGATGTGGAATTCCTAAAACGGATCACTTATCGGAAGGTCAGACTTTCAATAAATAATAAGCAGGATTTGTCGATCGATTCACGGGTTTGTCGATCGATTCTTGGGTTTGTCGATCGATTCACGGGTTTGTCGATCCATTCACGGGTTTGTCGATCCATTCACGGGTTTGTCGATCGACTCACCGGTTTGTCGATCGACTCACGGGTTTGTCGATCGACTCACGGGTTTGTCGATCGACTCACGGGTTTGTCGATCGACTCACGGGTTTGTCGATCGACTCACGGGTTTGTCGATCCATTCACGGGTTTGTAAATCCATGAGTCGGTCGACAAATCTTTTATTTACGTACAATATGGCAATGCCGCATCCCATTTCATATGTGTTGATGAAACGTATTCTCCCTCAATGAAGGCGAAATCACCGGCCGACAACCATCCTACATATTGACAGTAGTATCGCCGAGCCGCCCGAGCCCTCATCCCATTACATGTTTCGTCGGAAGTATTCCTACTGATTGAAGGCGAAATCAGCAGCTGAGAACCCTCCGAAGTTCCCACATCTTTCTATCCTATAAGCTCCGAGACCTCCTAATTTTGCGTAACTGGTAACGCTTAGCTCCAGCGTTCTACCGGGCCGATTTTCATGATTATTGCGGCTATCGACAGGTTATTGTCTTTTAATTAGCCCGCTTTATGTAGCTTTTGAAAATATGACCTACGTTTTTTAATATTACGTGATAAAGTTGCGAATTCTCCCATTTTAACAATGTATTTTTTATTTTTTGTCATAGTTCGTTTGAGGGTTCTACCAGGCCGATTTCCATTATTTTTGCGGTTATCGACGGGTGATAGTCCCTAAATGACCCTGCTGTAATCAGAATTTGAAAATAGGACCCAGGTTTTCTTATATTAGAGGAAACTTAAAAGCTTAAAAAGGGGGCAAAATTTGAAGTAAGCGGAAATGTTGAATCTTCGTCTGTTAGTAGGGGGAGTGAATTAAAGATATGCTCTTTTGCTACAGACTATCCAAAACCGACGATACGCTTTGTTCCGTTCCGTTTCGTTTAAGTCTTGGCGTGAAGTTTGAAATAAATGCACATTTTTTCATTCCATTCTTTTTGGTCCAATTCCTCTCGGCCAGAGGGAGATTGGATAAATGAGAGTCGCGTATGAAAATCTTTTCATTTTATTTTTTGTCGTTCTTTCGTCGACGCGCGCCTAAGAGAACGCGAAGCGTCCTCCGGGGGTTGGGCCGCGTAGCGGCCAGGGTCACAGCCCCCTAGTAAGCGTATGATATTAGAAGTCAATGATTCTTACTTGTCTTTCTCTTTCAAAAGCCGCTTCCCGCAAGATTTACGCGACGAAGTCGCGTAAATGTTTATTTATATCATTATTTTAAAACGAAAGTGTGCTTTTACATCGAAACTGGAGAATTCTTTCAAGTGCTACAAGAAAGCCAGAGATTAATTTGAAGCTGAGTGCACAATCTGCAAAACTGGTACCTATGTATCCGTGGCCAACAAACACATCGGTGACCTAAACTCTCACTTGGAGACCCAAAAACACAAACAAATATTAAACAACTAGAGCATATCGATTGCAGGCACCAAGTAGTAAGAATTATTTAAGTGGCATTAATATGGCACTTAGGGAGGGGGAGGGGCGTCTCAAATAGCCTTACCGTGCCTTACGAGGGGGGGGGGGGGTGTAGGACTGAGCCTTGCGTAAGCTTACCAGCGTACATTTATAGAAACTTTAAAAATCCATTTTTCGTCTGTTTGATAGTAAAATTCAAGATGAATTATAGAGGAAATCAGCACATCACCGATTGCTGACCGATCGGATCATTTTCCTGTCATTCCTTTTGATTCCCATATCTCCACTCTGTGGGATTATGAGTAGTGACTTCAACCTCATGTTGCAACTTCATACTTTTAACTATTCCAAAAACAAACAAAAATCTTCTATTTTTCTTCACGTATTTTTGTTTCTTAAAATAAGTGTATAATTAATATTTCCTATGAACTTTTACTTCAAAAATAGAGTTTCACAAATTAAAATTTTGGCTTTAAAATTGCATTGTTTTTCTAAAAGAAAACATAATACTTAGATCTGCGATAGTTGAAAAATGGGGGAGGGTGTCAGTCGAACCTTACGTAATTTTTAGAGGGGGTGGGGAAGTAAGGGATGCCTTAAAGCTGTGAATCAATCGACAAACCCGTGAACCGATCGACAAAAGCCGTGAATCGATCGACAAACCCGTGAATCGATCGACAACCCCGTGAATCGATCGACACTAGATGGAAAATCCCTATTTCGACATCCCAATCCAATTTGACAACTCTGTGGACCCCCTCTTGACCCGCGAATAATCGGCTGCGTCGTCTCTATTTGAAGGCGCTTTAGGTATACCGATGTGAACATCTGCTTTCTTGACGGGGTCCATTTCTCCAGACCCCCCACCTTTCGAAAATTAAAATTCAAGATTGTCAAAGTTTTGTACTAGTTTTGTTCCCAAATGTACCACAAAGAAAAAGTTTTGTACCCATCATGTAGAGTACGTAAACTTAAAAAGCAGGAGGGGGGGGGGCTGGAGAAATTGAGCCTCCCCCACGTTCTCCAATTCTACTGTTTTTCATCGGCGAAGTTGTAAAACCCTCAAAATGTATACTAAGAGTTTTGTACCGAAATGTACATACCGACGGTCCTATTACACTATTAAACTATTATACTAGTCTAGAGACCCGTACGTGCTTCGCACGTATGAAACATACAATCAGAGAAAACAGAATTCATCTCACAATAATCAATAATCAGTAGGACATGAATCGTTGCGATGTATTATACGACATTATAATGCGGCATTACTATTATAATGCATTATAATGGATTATAGGCATTATAAATCATTATTACCACGTGGGAATGAAATGTTGCAGAATGAATTGAAAAGCATGTTGGCAAAATTTATGACAAAAATAGTATAACATGTAGGTACATAACATAAAGGTAATACAAATTAAATGATTAGAGCGTGTATATTTTATTACATTATAGGTATATTATAATCATTTTTGTCATTCTTGGACATTTTGATAGTTTGAAATTTGATAGTTGATAGTTTGATAGTTGAAAATGTTGGCTTTATTTAGTTGAGGTGATTCGTAGAAATAGTTACTCCAAAAAATCATGTTAAAGCAGAGAAGTACGGCAATGACGTAAGGACGTTTTCATTGCCATACTGCAAGGAAAAATTTCCGTCCGCAATCCGAGCAATTCCAAAAGGAAAAAAACATATATATAAAAAAAGAATGATCACATAGGAACATTCACATACAAATCCATCCCTACCCAATATGTGAATGGTTTCGACATCATCTTGAGATACTATTCGGAAATCTTCAAATTTAGACGAATCAGCTTCATACAAAACAAATATCAAAAAACGAATTTAGAAAATTGGTGCCCTCCGGTCTGAAATCACTTTATAGACCATTGAAAAGCCCTATGCAAAATGTCAACTTTAAAATCGAATTTTTAGGGGTCCCGCCCGCATTGGCCCTAAACATTAACGTGAATATTCCTTGAGAATTTGCCAGAAATTGTTCAACAATGATTTTCTTGGCGGGGTGTGACAATATTATTTATTTTCTTTTTTAAAATAAGGAAGTTAAAGTTGGTTTGAGTTAAAAAGATTCCTGCTTGGCACGAAAGGCTAGGGTTGACAGAAAATCCTTCGGCGCGTGGGAAGTGCGGCGAGTCTGCAGAAAGGAAACCTCGATGTTCCCGACTGAGCACCAAACAGTTTGCGATGGAAATTTCATATGAATAATGTAAAAATAAAATGACAAAAAAAAAACATATGTGAGCAGTTGCGGAATTTCCCGTTTCCACACGATGTACACGAACAGAACTCTCCGACCGCTGAGAAAGATCCGGCAACACTCTAACAATCGGGACGGTAGCCGTAGAAACGCTCGTTCCGTATACAACAAAAGGGCGACCGAGCTCCGGTCGTTGTTTCAGAGTAGACCATCAGAGTAGCCGCGACGCCTACGCGGAGGGACTCGCGGCGCCCCCCCCCCCCCCCCCCCCCGCCAAAGCCGGCCAAAGGCCAGCTCCGCCGAACGCGCAACGAATGAAGGGACCGCACGGCAAAAACGCGGCCCCGATCGACCGACGAGGAGGGCGCAGAAACGAATTTCCCAGAAACGTTCGAAGGGCACCAGCGCCTCCCCGGATCGCCGGATCACGATACCCGACCTTACCGCTACCGCTCGGACGTCGGCACCGTAGGACCCGTCCGCCGACGGAACCACGAGCCCGGGGGACGAACGGGGAGGTACGAAGTGACCGTTACAAGGAATCGACCGACGAAACGGTCCGAGGGGTGTCAATGCGGGCGTCGCGCTAAGCGATCATTCGGGAGAGCGGCGTGCAAAATAAGGAAACTGGACGTTCAAAAAAACACAACTGGAGATGCGAGAAACGAAGGTGATATATTCTGAATATGGAAAACACAAATGTGGTGGATGGAAATGGATAAAAAGACTAGATGCCGTGACAGCATCCTTTCGAGATAAAACGTTTCAAAGAAAGATGGCCTAAAAAGTGAGGAGAACTCCACAATACTCGCGGCGTCATCCGGCTCACCGCCTCCCCCAATCACCGTTCAGCTTAGGTGTGACGTCATTGACCAATGGCTGGGCGTGAGACGGGACAGGCGGAGAGTCGTTGACATCCCCCACGTTTTGGGAGATTGCGACCGCGCAATCCAAATGGGAGAGGGGGGGGGGTGTTCTGATAAAATTGTGAAGTATTTATGTGTTGATAATAATTAAGTTACAAACCTAATGGGAAGTGGCTGGAACTAGGCCGGGGCCTTTACATGGTGTTTCAGCTTAAGATTGGGGGGGGGGGGGGGGGGTTTGGCCTTAAGGGCACTTTGTTTGATGTGAGAAAAAAATGCTAAAGACTAATGTGAGATGAAGATTCTTGATTACAATGAGGTAGGAGGCAAAAAGAGATAAGATAATACTGGTAATGACAATAATGATAATCAAATGATAATGATGTTAACGATAATGATAATAACAAGTGATACAATTTGTATTACACTAAAAAGAGTGTTTCCTTTGGAATGATGCCAAAGGTGGCAATGTGGGTTTCGGGTGTGGTTTTAAACGTGAGACATGGAGTATTTCTTGTGAGAGTTTGTTTCTCATTGGCATTTCAATTACATAGTTTACATCAGATAGTTTTTTTATCACTTTAAAAGGACCTTTGTATAGGGGATCCAATTTTGAGTGTTTGGGAGTTAATGTGACAAGAACTTTATCGTTGGGTTCAAAGTGGATGGGCTTTCTACCTTTGTCGTAGGTTTCTTTGTACTTATTTTGAGCTTTCTCAATGATTGCTGGAAGGGATTGCCTTACTTTGATTAAATTAGTTATGGAATCTAAAAGGTTTGAGTCATCCGTGTCCGTATACAACAAAAGGGCGACCGAGCTCCGGTCGTTGTTTCAGAGTAGACCATCAGAGTAGCCGCGACGCCTACGCGGAGGGACTCGCGGCGCCGCCCCCCCCCCCCCCCCCCCGCCAAAGCCGGCCAAAGGCCAGCTCCGCCGAACGCGCAACGAATGAAGGGACCGCACGGCAAAAACGCGGCCCCGATCGACCGACGAGGAGGGCGCAGAAACGAATTTCCCAGAAACGTTCGAAGGGCACCAGCGCCTCCCCGGATCGCCGGATCACGATACCCGACCTTACCGCTACCGCTCGGACGTCGGCACCGTAGGACCCGTCCGCCGACGGAACCACGAGCCCGGGGGACGAACGGGGAGGTACGAAGTGACCGTTACAAGGAATCGACCGACGAAACGGTCCGAGGGGCACCACGCCCACCCCGGGAGTTCGGGGTCGAAAATTCAGCGGGGACGGGACGCCGGCCGGCCGGGGGCACCCGCTGACCGAAACTCCAGGCCGCGGGCCGAACGTGACGGGAGCGGTGGCGGTTTTTTCCGAAAACGGTCGCGGGGCCCAAGCGCCCCTCCCGGGTCGCCGGATCCGAAATCCGACCTCATCGGACGTCGGCACAGTAGGACCCGTCGGCAGACGGAACCCCGAGCCCGGGGGAGGTACGAAGTGACCGTTACAAGGAATCGGCCGACGGAACGGTCCGAGGGGCACCGCGCCCCCCGATTCGCAAAAAAACGAAACGGCCGGAGGGACAAGGAGCCGATAGCCGGGACGCGACCGCACGTGGAAGCGCGACCGGAAAGACGCGCGCCAGGCCGAGGGACGGGCGAAAAACGGAAGCACCCCCGGGGCCCGTAGTAACCCCCCTGGGGGTGGGAACGGGAAAACCTGCGGGAAGAACGGAGACTCTCGGAGACGAAGAGATTATTGACTAGTAAAATTTCTCTATTCTCTCTTTTACACAATTTATTAGTCTGTCGAAAACTCAAAATACATAAAATATTACAACTTACAACTCCTGCAGAAAGTTTCCCATTTGCTATATGAGCTTGTTTGGTTTGAATCTTTTCTGCCTTCAATGCGTTGAATATCGCTTCTTCACGCAAAGCCTCATCCTTAATATTATTCATCCAGCTGGCCTGACCATGAGCTATTTGTTCGATTGTTTTATCTTCAACCTCATCATTGTTGGTTCTCTATATTGACAAAATTGAAGCACAATTGAGGACACCGCACGAAGAACAGCCTATAACTGGAAACCGCGTTTTGAGAAAAACGTATTTAAAGTTTTGTTTTTGATGTATTGCGCAGATTTTTCTATACACATACCCTGTTTTGGTGTTTTTGGGTGACCAAACCCTTCTATTGAAGGATGCCAGGTTGTTGCAATGCACAGAGAACGGAGACCCGGCCGCGGGGGGTCCGCCGAACGAACATCAAGGGCGCGGGACGCGCTGGGACGGCGTGGCCGGGACCGATGTTCTGGGAGTCGCGGGGTAAATCGTATAACTTTATATAAGAGATTATTGCAATATTTTTTACAACTTTATACCTATAAATTGATACATTATATCAATTTTTACGTTGAAAAATGCTACCTGGGAACTGTCTCCTTCGTCTTCTGCATCAAATGAGTCGAAAATGATGAAATTGTCACGGTTTTTTGTGCTTCTAAATTACGGAGGGATTCCTCTTAAGGCTGTGATGTCGGTGGGATTCGTAGGAAAGTTGGCGATCCTCTTCTTATTTAAAGTTCTTTTCATGGTCTCTCTCTCTGGTAGTAGAGGAAGGACAAGTGAGTCAACCTCACCTAATTTCTCCCTGATCAACAGGCTAGGTTTTGCTTCCGGATGAACTGCTGCTTCTTCCTTCAACTCGGCGTAAATCCTCTTTGCTACAACTTCATCTTGGTTAGGGGGATGATCGTGTTTTCCTACCTTAATCACTTGCAAAGGCTCATTGATGGTTACAGCTCTCAGCTCTGACGGAACACTCCGGTTTTTTGTTACACACCCAGTACGTTCGTGTTCGATTAGAATTTGAGGAATGTTTGTGATATAGATAACCTTCAAAGGATAGTATCTTCATGTTTCTATTGCTATTAATTAATTCTGCCATTTTGAAAGGAAGAAAAAAATGAAGAAATATGCACAACACTGATAAATTTAAGGATAGTATAAAACAAAGAAAAAGAAAACTGACACTGGGTAATTTTGTTGTATTTAAAGCGCAAATAAAATAACCTACTTAATATCACTCTATGAATTTTGGACTAAATGAAAAAAAAATGCTTGTAGTCATGGAAGCGAAGAGGCGTATGTCTACCTCAGTAATTTCTAGTCAAGTAAATTGTATCAATATACCATAGGATTAAACATCTCACGGGTGAAATTACTTGGGCTTAGTGTCTATGGGTAAAAAAACTTTGGGTGAAAATTCCCGTGGGCAATTGGATTTGGGTGAAAGGGCATGAAATCATCTGAGCCACTCATAACGCTAGCTCCATCGTAGCACTGGCTCAACATGTTTTCGGTTTCACGTTTTTCTTCTCCAATGTTTCTAAAGTTACATTCGTGAATGTTTCGGCGTCTAATTTTTCTGTAGACTCAATAGACAGTATTGATTCGTAAACGTGTTTGTCTTTCACGTAGCGCAGAGCAATGGCAACATTTTCACGCCGATTTTTATCCTTAGTACCGTCTTCCAATAATGTAAACAATGAGACGTCCGACGTGTTAACTTCATTTGCCACATCTTCTTGAATAGCCTCGGTCATAATTTGAATTATTTCGTTCTGAATTTCAGGTGATTTGTAGGTTGCATTTTTAGGGATGACACTAGAATTACAAATTAAAATAATAAACGAATTTTTAATCGAGTCAATTTTTGGTCATTAGAACAGTTTCACAGTCTTAGGTGGCTGAATTATGACTAATCCAAAAGAAGGAAAAAAAAATTGATAAACGAAAGAACAAAAGAAAAAAAAAATTAAAACTAACAAATAAAAATAAAGGAAAAAACCTGATGCTTCGATTCCTGATTGAACCGTTATTAGAGTAGCAATGGCTTTTACTAGCTGGGGTTTATAAGCCCTCCAATCTCTTTCAGGAAATTGCAGTAGAGTTAAAATAACCCGTAAGTACAATTCATTTCAGGAAAATACTGTAGAGTTAAAATTTATCAAATTCTGAGGAAATCTGTAGACTGTTTAATTGAAGAAGGCTGAGAGGGCAGGAAAGGACTTAACCAATCAAAGAAGCAAATACACAATGAATCAATCCCAAGCTTTAAACCGAAAATTTTGAACGTTTACAAGTGCAAATTAAAATGACTAGTTTCAACATCAGCTTCAAATGACTTGAAAATGGTGAAAGCTTGTTTACCCATACTTTTGATTAATGAAGCGTTTTTTCTTGCATCTGATTCTTTTGTTAAACCAGCCGCACGAAGAAAAAGTTTAAACTTTGCGTACCAATTTTTTCATTTGGCACATAGGTCTCCGGAGAATGACATAGTTGAAGAAGACATGTCGAGGTTTTGGCTCGAGGAGGCCAATTAAGAAATCGCAAAATGATTAATAAATCGCGAAATGATTACTTGCCGCCCCGATAGAACGCGGTACGCGGCAGGTCGGGGTTAGTTTAAAGGAAGGCTGGAGGCTAGAGTACTACTCCAGCACGCTTTTCGAATGAGGCTCATTTTGCAAAATACGTTGGAATGAAAAAAGAATTGCCTGATGAAGTTTACTTCCGCGAAAACATTTTTAAATCCTCGTCGCCGATTGCTATGACGGAAAAAACGAGCTAAAACGACACCATGACGTTACATATTCAGCCAGTATATTTAGGAATGGAACAGAGATGCCTCCACGGCTTGACCCTGGCGGATGGACACCATTACATACTGGCCATTACATACTGCCAACCCGGACACACATTTGGAATCAAATTAAAACAAGATAATCGGAGAATCATCAAAAACAAACAGAAAATTAGCTCAAGTTAGGTCTCTGCTCCTTATAATTTGGATAGGTGCTAGAAACTAATGATACGTCCAATGATTGGTCACATAATGTTGCTGGGTGTGAGTTTGCTGGCGATTACGCTTATCCCCTATCTTAAAATTTCCTCACATCTGAAGAATAATTGAGGGGCTTGGAAGAACAAGGGGCACAAGTGCAGCCTTTGAATAAAATTTAGTTAATAATGATATCAACTATAGGTAACTAACCTTGAAATGTTTTCTGTGAAAAATGTATCACCAAAATCCAATTTTTAAGCATCAAAAATTGAGTTTGAACTTTATTGCTGTCATGTAACTTTTTTTTTTTCATGTAATTTTAAAACTTTCTTCTTGAATTAGCAAGTTTCCGATTAAATTGATCTTGAATTAGCAGTAACTGCGCTTATCTGCCTTGTCCTCAAAGCCCCTCAATTCTAATATGCTGAATAGTAAAGAGTCTCACTAACAATATTCATACGAAAAGTGTATGGGGATGACACCATCAGTTTCAGAACAACCTCTCCTGTATTGGCAAAGATGAAGAACATGTTTTGTACTTATGTGTAAATTTTTCAGTCATAATTTGTAAGTAATTAGGTAATATTTTTATGAACTAACAGTATTTCAGACAGGAAGGTTTGAAATGGTCTGACTTACTTAACTTAGGTCATCAAAATGAAACATATCCTCGGTGTTTATGGCTGTGTCCGGTGCTTTAAACCAGCGTGAGTCTGAAAAAAGGAATATGAATTTTTGTATTACTTCAAAAAATTTGACAAAGTCTCACAGCCGTGTTTAACAAGATTATTTAATCAAAATCTGATGAATAATCACATTTTTCTGTTAAATTTTTCTTAGTTGTCTGGAAACTGGAAAAGAAAAAAGATGCCTCTTGATAAGTAAGTACCGACGAAAGGTGGGCATTTTTCACTTTTAAAAAACTCGGCATTAGACACCACACTGAGACGTGAGGCTTTTTCTTTTTGACCCTCTCCCCCTCCTCTAATCTTCTCCCCTCCCTGCTATTTTCCAGAACTGCAGGAAAATTTCTTTCTGTCAAAGAACAAAAAATGATCGGTGACTGTACGGTGAGCCTAAAATTTACTCATCAAGTTTCTAAATGCTGTCACAAAGGTCACTAAAAATCAGTTTATGAAAGTCTTCAGGGAGATATGTATACATTTTATAAATATGCCAAGCTAATTTTACCCGAATTCAAATGCATATTATTTCTTTTGAACTTAAAGCTGTGGGCATTTGCAAGTTGTGATGCAAAATTCTTTCCAAACTTTCTGAGAGCAGAAGAACCTCTCTGATGATCCGAAATGGTAGTAGGAATTCCTGGGTTAAACTCTTTTGTAATAGCCGTTGTATATTGTAGTTTTTTTGTTGTTTGTTTTAAGCTGCCCATTCTAGGATGGAAATCAGAGGAATTTCATTACTTTCGACCTCTAAAAATTTGTCACGGCAATTAAAAAAAAAAAAAAAAAAAACGAAGAGCAGTTTTACCGCTACTTCACCTTTTCAAGAAGTAGGGCCTCTGTTACCATTCTTATGTTGCAAATCGGCAATTCGCTCTCCATAGCATTTTTTCAATATCAAGGAATAATTGGAAGGTGGTCTTCCATATTTTATTGTACTCATCCAATATTGACACCTCAAACGCTGTTTAAGATTCCTTTTCTATTAATTATTTTTAAACCACGGAGATAATTTGTAACTTTATTGCCTTAAGTAGATATCGAATTTCTTTTTAAATTGTGAATCTGAAGAATTTTGTAATTTTTTTAATGTTCTATAAAATTTTATATTTTTATTGTTTCTTGTATTAAATAAATGTTAACTATCTGCTCTACATGAAGTTTGATTCCGCATTTTTCGCATTTTTTAAAATAGTCTGCTCAAAGTAACACCCTTCTCTATTGCTAAAGCCTATCATTGAAAGTCTTTGAGAATTCTAATTTTTATTTGCTCACCTGAATCAAGTGTCAAATTATTATGATGCAAATTACGGCTTGAAAGTTCGATGTGATGTTCGGCAGGGCATGAGAATCATGAAACAAATACACAAATATGCTGCCCAAAAGAGGATTTTCCAACGGGGAAATCGCGATCTTTTGAAATCAAGTTTCGATTTTTTACGGGACATTCATGGAGCCCTAATAGTTGCTTACATCCAAGCGTTAAAATGAAATTCGATCTGTGATCGTTGCATTGGACCCTAAGCAAAGCTTGGACTGTTTTTCTTTCACCTTCAGTTAATTTCAGCGTTGCCATATAACGAAGATGTAAACAACTACTTACTTTTAATTACTTTTAATTTCAACGACTTGAGCGCGCACCGTGCTGTACGCGCAATGCATGAAGTATCCTGCGGTCTTGTGAGGCGCTACTATGGGCCGCGCTTGCACCGTGCTATACGTGCAATGCATGAAGTTTCGTGCGGTCTTGTAAGGCGCTACTATACGTGCGCTCACGCCGTGCGCGCCAGCCGCACCGTGTTTGATGCTATTATTCAAACTTGCGGTGTCAGCGGTTTTCAACCTAAAATTTTGAAGTTTTTGTACAGTCAAATGAAGCCAGAAATCGTTGTCCCTAATTGCAAAATGAAGTTCATTTGATCAATGAACCCTTTCGAAGCGTTGGATTCGATCGACATGAATCGGTCGAAAAATAAAAACGTCTGAACCGATCGACGCGAATACTGCAGTATGTGATATAACGTGCATAACTAGATTTATCATTTCTTTAGGAATTTCAATTATCTTTGTCTTAGTTATTAGCGCAGAATATGGTTGCTGTTAGGATTTTTGTATAATTCAAATTATTCAATATATTTTGGTTCTTTTCATAGGTGGTTTCCTTGACTTTTTTTAACACTACAGCTATCGTTTATTTCTTAGGGCCAAGATTTTTCCACGTAGGTCATTTGGACTGAGTAAAGCAGAAAGGAACCAACCCACATTTTGGAAAAAATTGAGTTATGAGTGGTTTTGAACTCAACCACTGCTCTACTATCTATCGCCAAAAATTCAACATTTTTGTTGGGGCAAATTTTGCAGAAATTGAACTTAAAGTTTATCTTTTACATTGAGTCTTATGCAGGAGCCAAACTTTAAACCTCTTTTTCTCGGTTCGATCCCGATGTGGCTTGGTTCCTTTCTGTTTAACTCCGTCCATTTATTGCGTCGATTTCCTTGCTCGGGATTGCTCCTCGCATTTCGCCAGGTAAAAAATTTTAAAAAACAAATGGCGGAATCGTCTGTGTTCTTGGCTTAGAAACGCGGAACTTCGAGCGTTTATATTAATGTTACCCATGACGTCACTGAGCTATCAATCCACATTGAAAAAAACGATCTGGAAGAAACCTCACGACATAATTGCCACAAATTCAAAAGATTAGCAAGATGTATAAGACGAAAGGCACAAAAGGCGTCTCATACCGGATAATCGTGCACGCTCACAAAACGCCTTCAGATTGCGTTGATGCAACTGTTCCTGTTGTTGAGGCATCGCTGATTTTCAGGCGTCAATAACCGACTGCAGGCCTGTAAAAAAAGTTCTTTATCTTTGACGATACGATGATGTTACACTTAGCGTTCTCCGACTTGATCGCACGTCCCCTACCTCATTCTCCGCTTCCATTCCCCTCAAAAGTGCAATATAAACAAAATTAGCGAGCATACATGACGTGAAACTCGCCGAAGTGTTGAATAAGGTGTTTGTGAAGTGTGCTGATTATTATTATTTTTGTTTTAAAAGAGACTCTAAGTACTTGATAATGAAAGCACTCGTGATTTAACGCTAAATTTTGGAATGCCAATTGTTTCATAGAGGGAAAAAAAAACATGATAAAGATTGACTGTAACCTTGAAAGCATCTGTTTTAACACCCTGCATGCTGTGACATCCTTCGGATGGACATATTGTACTTGTTCCATGCCTAGATCGACGAGTTTCAATGTTTCCGTCGGGTTCAGAGAGGTGATGTGAATAGTGTGTTAGTGTTACGATAACAATCATAATTCAATTCAGTATTGCGACGATTTTTAAAGTGGTACCTACCTAGTTGGTACTTTTGTTTACTTAAACGACTCGAATGAGGGTACGAATCTCCCCATTAAAGAGATTCCGGTACTTGCTTTGGTTTCTGAAATTCCTTTCCATTTCATATCTGTAAAAATTAAGCATCGAAAAACTAATTTTTCTGCCTCCTATTTCTCGGGGAAAGCAGCGCTCCCCAAGGTCGACGCAAATACACCGCTGCCCCACGAATTCCCAACTGTGTTATTACATCAGTTCAACGCTGATACTATTTCAGGAGGAGAAGCAGGATTCCATCAACGTAAAAAACTCCCTGCTTAAAGGGCGTACGAGTTCGATAATAATTAGTCGGTGCGGCATTTTTCGGTCCCCCAAAACGTAACAGGCGAGGTCTGTAGGATCCGAACTACTTTCACTCTCAAAAGTTGCCGGCTGAAACATCCTATCAATCCGATTTCTACTTGTTTCGATCGAGTAGGCGGATCGGATAACTAATGGTGTTTCATTCCATCGAACGGCCCGAAAAACGGCCTACACAGTGCGCGCGTCAACTCGGAACGTGGCGCGACAGTGGCGTCTATTCCTATTTCCGACAACTATAAATTAAGATTTCGACCTCTGAAAGCACAATGAATCACTAGACAGGGTAGATAGGTACGTTTTTATTTGAACCTCAATACGTTTTTTACACTGAAAGAAGCTCCGGCCCTGGAAGCCGTACTCACGGGCTATTTAGACATACGGTCCGCGTTCCGGACTGAGAGGCCGGAAGTTCCGGGGGCAGCACCCGGAACAATCGAAGCTACGACTTCAGCACCCGGAACTTTCGGCCTCTGAGCTAGAGTCCTTTTATACTGAGAGTCAAGACAACACCCCCCCCCCCCCCATGGAGTCACAAACGGGAATAAAGATTACAGAAATTGAACGTTTTTTGTAATCTTTGATCGGCTCATTCTCAAATTCCTTTCTCAGTTCCTTCTCTCATTCCGTTTGTTCCTTGCCGCGAACCCATAATTCCTTGGCCCATTCCAGATTATAATCTTCGCAATCGGCAAAAATGTAATCTTTATTCCCGTTTGTGACACTGTGAAGGCCTAAAATACGGGAACCAATCAGAAATGGATTCACATTGTCTTGACTCAGTATAAAGGGACTCTACTCTGAGCCCGGACCGCACGGTGTTGAGATTGGGCAACATTGTAAATGAGTCCAGCTGACGCCGTAAAATTTTGTTATAGGTTAATAGTAACAGAGCATTAAGAAAACCAGTGCGCTTTGGCAGTACGAAAAATAAAGTGAATTTGATAAGGTAAATATTGTATTGTGATCTTGTTATTGTAACCGTATGGGGGACTGTTGTCACAGGTTTAGCAATCCTGCGGACCCCAGCTGGTAGCCCCTGCCTCAAAGGGGGCAGTGGAGATGGTCACCGGCCTCTGGGCGTATGAACCACCTGCTAGAAGGGCAGACAGGGCTCTGAGCTGAAGTGAAAGCAACCTGTCTAGGAGAGGCAACTCCGAAATCAAACCCTGGTCCTCCAGGTTGGGGGTTGAGTCATCGGGCTAACTCCCCGGTACTTGTAAAAAGTTTTACTGTTAAACGACCTAACAATACAAGCCTCGGTACCACTAGAACTAAACGGACACGTCGACAAAAATTGAGAAAACGGACAATGGTATTTGGGACGTGGAATGTCCAAGGCATTTCAAATAAGTTACCGGAAGTGATATCGGAGATTCAGAAACTTGGAGTGGATGTCGCTGTTCTTACTGAGACCAAGAAAAAAGGGCACGGGTCAGAGAATTACGGTGACTATGATCTATTCTACAGCGGCGTAGCCAAAGATCAGCGTGCTCAGCAAGGAGTAGCAATACTTTTGCGGAGAAGCCTACGTAAGTTCGTGGGCACTTGGGAGGCCGTCAACCAGCGCATTATCAAAATGAACCTTAACCTGTACGGACATAAGATCACGCTGCTCGGAGTATACGGTGTAAATGATGATGCCACTGTCGCATGTAAGGACCAATTCTTCGAAGATCTGAATGATGAAATACTGAACGTTGGTGCTGGCAGGGAAGCCATTCTTATGGGTGATTTGAACAGCAGAACGGGACGACGAGTAAACTGTAAAGTTGTTGGACCGTTTGGGGAGGATGCTGTTAATGATAACGGTGATCGGCTCATCTCAATTTGTTCTCAAACTGAGATGAAAATTTTGAATGGCTTTTTTCAACACAAAGACATCCATAAGTATACCTGGGTCCAGCCAACGCGAGGATTGAAATCCATCATCGATTATGTAATTGTAAAGCACACTACTAAGTTGAAATTGCAGCAAGTTAGAGTGTGCAGGGGACTCTCTTGCGGCAGTGATCATCATTTCCTCCGAGCAGATATAGCGTTTCCCGTTAAAGGGATTAAAGATAAAGAGCCAATGCCTGAGCAACAGCAGAGTCAGGGAACGCAAAATCATGAAGTATGGTATAACATCGAAAGTTTGGAGCACCCTAGTGTCAAGGCTCTGTATCGGAAACGCTTAGATGAGAAGCTGGGGGATGGACTCTCGGGTACCACGGAAGAGCAATATCAGTTCATCAAAGATTGTATCCACTCTGCAGCGAAAGAAGCCCTAGGTGTTCACAAAACCAGTAATAAATACCAGCATCCTTACTGGTGGGATGAAGAAATTGAAGACGAGATAAATCTTAAGAGGCAAAAACACCTTATATTTCTGTCGTCTAAAAAGACTGAAGATAAAGTTGCTTACAGGAAAGCTCAGTCTAAAGTTAGGAGCCTCATAACACGGAAGAAGAATGAAGCTTGGGAAAGCAACTGTTCTAGAATTAACACCTACCTAGGGGGGAGAAAAAGTGCTGAGAGCTGGAAGTTAATTAAAGGTTTACGTAGAGACATGAAGCGCGACATCGTTTCTCCGATATCACTTAAAAAACTGGAGGATCATTTTAAAGATCTTTTGACGGAAAGGCGCCCAGAGTTTCGAGACAACAGCACGGACAACGGAAGAATGAACAACTTGGAGATCCACACTTGTGACATAATTAAAGCGGTTAAAGAGCTAATTAATGACAAAGCACCGGGTCCTGGTGGGATTCCTGTCGAGTTGGTCAAGTACGGGACTGCCAAGCTCTTTGAGTGCCTCAGAAAACTGATGCAACAATGCATCAGGGGTGACGAGGTACCAAGGGAGTGGAAGGAGTCTTGGATCAAGGCCATCTACAAAAAGAAGGGAAGGAAGGACGACTGTAACAACTACCGGGGGCTCTCAGTGACCGGGACAATAAGCAAAGTGTACGGGAAGATACTGAAAGCGAAGATCGAGGACGAATGGCAGGATCACGAAGCAGAGGAGCAGGCTGGTTTTAGAGCTGGCAGGTCTACGATAGATCACCTCTTTGTTATTGTCCAGGTCATTGAGAAGAAAATGGCCGTAGCTCAGGAACTGCATTTAATTTTTGTGGATCTCCAGAAGGCGTATGACAGCGTGCCGTTGGTGAAACTTTGGGAGGCCTTGGAAAAATCGAATTTTAACGGGGGGTTGATTGACGCTGTTAAGCGATTTTATAAAGGGAGTTTTACCAAAGTTAAGTGCCATGGGGGGTTGTCAGCGGGATTTTATGTGACTAAGGGTTTAAAACAGGGATGTTGTTTGTCGCCAACATTATTTAAAATTTATCTCGAGTGCGTGCTAAAAGAATGGAAAAAGAAATGCTCTGGTATGGGTGTCCCCTTGGGTGATCTCGAAACTCTGTTTACTCTGTGCTTTGCTGATGACCAGGTGGTGGTTGCTCAAGATCAAGATGACGCGGAATACATGATGCGCAAGCTAGTAGAAGAGTATCGGAAGTGGGGTCTGGAAGTCAGCATATCCAAATCTGAGAAGATGACTTTTGGCGGTGATCAGCAAAGCATTGAGTTGGAGGATGGGCAGCAGATCAAAGGCTGCGAGCACTTTAAGTACTTGGGAGTGCGGTTGACCCAGGATGGAAGGACGGATCAAGCTATCAGGGAAAGGAACACCTTAGCAAGGAAGGCTATAGCGATGTTAAATGGAATCCTCTGGGATCAGCGGATTTCCAAAGATAACAAGAGGAGGATATACAACGCTGTAGTCAAAAGTATATTAACATACGGATGTGAAGTTTGGCAGCTGAAGAAACGGACACAGGATATGCTAAGAGCAACGGAGATGGATTTCTGGAGAAGGTCAGCAGGAATTTCTAGGAGAGATCGGGTCCGTAATGATAGAGTGCGTCAGATAATGGAAGTCGAAAATGACATCGTGTTCGACGTCATGACCAAACAACTTGTTTGGTATGGTCATGTCAATAGGATGACGGAAGAGAGGCTGCCAAAAAAGATGCTTGATTGGGTTCCTCCTGGGAGGAGACGTAGGGGACGCCCAGTGAGAGGTTGGCGACAGGGGGTGTTAAATGAGATAAGAGATTGTCAACTCCCTGATGACCTGTGGGAAGACCGAGCTTTGTGGCGATTAGGCGTCGCACAGCGCCAAAGAGCGCTATAAAAGCGACTCATATATATATATCTTGTTATTGTTGACATAAGGCTCAACAGATGGTATGGCTACATAGCCCGTAATTATTTTTTTCAGTGTAATTAAAATTTCAAGTAGATTATACGATGAACACATCAAAACTTCCTTAATTAATAGGTCACTGAACCATGAACGAATCTTGACCTACGCATACATTTTCTGTTTGTAACTGTTTCTACATGTTAATTAATAGGTCACTGAACCATGAACGAATCTTGACCTACGCATACATTTTCTGTGGGTAAATTTGATAACGCTCACGAAATTTCCTCTTAATATGTATAGATGGCTAAAGTACGAGACACGTATCTGCGTCTGCGACGTTGTAGACTTCTAGTCATCACGGAAAAAAGTGTCAGGAGTTATGCCCTAAAATTGTGACACAAACCCAATTTGTTGGATGACATTTCCAATTAATTTCGGCGTATAGAACCTACACCGCAACTCAAGTTGGGGTAGTACCGTAACTTGTGGATTAGTAACCTATCTTATTGGGATGCTACCACAATTAATTCGAAATGTCCGTATCATCCAAAACCCCCTTTTTCTTTTTTTGTGTATACTTCATTTTTTCCTCGGAAAATTGGTCAACGTAATTTCTTAAAAACTTCCTTGACATTTCTTCTGTCATTAGAATATTTTGTATCAATTTCAAGCTACACTGTTAAAAAAAACGGAGTGAGACTCAGCACAAGCGCGAGTAAGAACGGGCCCTCACTTCGCCGGACCGAGGAGTCACTCCGACGGAGAATCGGCTGGACGGATTTTGGGTACCGTACGCATAAGAATCACTCCGACGCCGGACGGATTCGCGGGAGCCGCAAATTTAGGGGTTCGCAGCTAGGGGATGGTGGAAATGGGTTAATTGTGGAAATAATTTTTGAAACCATGAAAAATAAAAATAATGAAACCATTGGTGCGTGATTTAACGGATTTTGAAGGTTAGAAATTTTCTACCTACCTTGGGAATTGAACCCGGGACCTACCTAACACCAACCGACGACCCTACCGATTGAGCTATAGCGAACGATGCACGGAAGTGACGCAAAAACGGTATTTAACGTCGATTTGAACGGGCCGCTAAGATATTTTCAATCTACCTGGATTTGTTCGTGTATTTAGTTTACTTTACTTTATTTTTTAACTATATTTTATCGTTTTACTTTGTTTTATTTCCTTGTTGTCTCTATTTTTTCTTTACTCTATTTTATTTTTTCAAGCACTTCATTTTTTTTTCTTTAATTATTTACTTCTCATTCCTTTACTTTGTTTTATATTTACTGTGATTTCTTTTAATATACTTCATCATAATTTTTGGACTTCACTTTACTCTTAAAATTCATTCTATTCTTTAACATCATTTAGTTGTTTCCCTTATTTTATTTTTTTCTTCATCTCCTTGCTCCCTCTAATTATTTACTTCAATTTAGTCTTTGAATTCATTTTATCATATATTTGATTTACCTTATTTTATTTCTTTTCTATTGTCTCTGTTATATACCATAATTTCGACTATTCTATTATTTCCACTATTCTATTATTTTTTCTATTTTTTTCTCTTTAAATTTTTCATTTTCATTCTGAGAGTGGTAGGCTTAAAGGGGAGAAGAGACAGTATATAGCGCTAGTGCGAGGGAGAGAAGGTGCGCGTGACTCCAGGCCGTACTGCAGCTCCGGTGCGGAGTGCTTTGACTACACATGCAGCCCGTCTCAGCACCTACGCGCTGAACCGCACTCCCGTGTTCATTCTCACTCCGGATTTTCCGTCGGACGGAATCAACGATTTTTAACAGTGTAAAGTAGACTTGTTTTTCTTCGAAAAAATAATGTAGGAACGAAGATTTTGAAACACCACAATGGATTCACGTGGTGTCGCCTTTTAGCCACCGATATTACGCACCCACGCCGTCCGTACGCGCTTTGTATCATTTCATCAGGAAAGGAGACTTTAATGCATGGTTAAGAAAGTCAACTAACTTTTCGAAAGTGACTCATTTTAATTTTTCGACGTTCTGTGGAATGGAAATCTCAACGCTCTTTTAGACATCGGGTGGGCATGCAGTTTATTTCCGTAAATATATTGAGTAAATATCGAAAGATACAATGGAAGGAGAAAAATATATCCATCAGTGGCGAGGCGCTAATGATCGATTGTCGATATTTTCCCGTTTGAAGCTATGGTGAAGAATCGATTATTAAAGTGTTCGTTACGAACACCCTGTTTATCGATCCTCTTCCATAGGTCAAAATTGGACAGTAATGGATGTATCGCAAAGCACGCAACGTCACTGATATCAGTCCTTGTGACTCCGCGCCACTTTTGAACGAAGACCCCTGACTGCGGGGATTTCACTATCAAGATTTTTTTTGGTATTAGCACTTTATGGAAGAATTGACACTGCATACTTAAGTGGTCTGTCGCAAATAGGGCAAAAATGTATCATTTTCTTTAAGTTGTTCGATCGTGATCGATTAAAAAAGTTCAAATATTGAAAACAATTGTGAGTAAAATCAAGTTTAAATATATGTATAAAACAAATGTGAATAATAAGACAAGCCGCGCCCAGCTATCATAACCGCTGCTAAATGCAACGCAACGATAATGATAACGCCTGGATTGCCTTGATGCAACTATTCGTGCTCAAGGGATGCCTGTGTTGCATATACACTAAATTGAAGGCGCTTCGGACGCTGTTCCAAGCAGCAAGATGCGCGGCGCGCATTAATACGGGAATCGACAACAACGCCTGCTCTATCTCTAATAATGAGCTTAGCGGCATCAGCAGTGTTGTTTGCTTACACTTGAAGACTTGAAGGCGAAATTATGAATCATGATGTTATTTTTTCAATAAACATTGAATTTAAAGATGTTTTTAAGCTCAATTTAAAACTTAAAAGATGCACGACGAGAGGCCTGCTGAAACAGTCTAAACTTTAACCGCGCTTCTCTCAGGTTTATAATGTTGCGTTTTTAAACTTTGATATGCTTTAGTGGAGACATTTTTCATGATATTCAAGTGTTTTTTGCACCCATAGTCGTAGAACTAGCCCCCTCAAGCTGAGGTGTGGTTTGTTATCTCATTTCTTAAAATCTATTTGTCCCATTTTTTTAGACTTTACCACAAATTGAGGGTATTTTCCCATCGACGATTGTACACCAATTTGGGGGAGAGGGGCGCTGAAACCCCCCATGTCGCATTTTCCATGCCATGTCACCACCCTGATAAACCAGATGGAGCCTAGTATATACTCAACGATTACTTCTACTACGGTTACTACTAACGGTTACTATACTCAACGGTTACCTCGGCGCGATTAGGAAACAAGAATGGTATTAAGTGATGATGTGCTTAGTTTGTGGGGTTGAGACTCACAGCGCACAGTGGACCGAGTCAATCGGAGAGGTCGGACAAAATTCAGAAACTTTAAACGCTCATAACTCCGTTTATACAAAACTTTGAGGTTCTAAAAGTGGTTTCCTCGTGAAGGATTCTGCTTCAAGCACCCCTTAAAATTTATAATGTGACGAAATAAACATCAACATTTGCAATTTTTGTCTAAAATTTCATGTCCGACTTCTTCAAGAGACTCGTTCTCCTGTGCGGTGCGGCGTAGCTGCAAAAAAGAGGATGCAATGAATGGGAAACACATAATTGCGGTGACGTAATCAACTCATGACGACTCGAGAGTTTGACGCGAGTAACGTAGCAACAATGCCTGATACCTGAATATAGTCGCCATCTAGACGGCCCTCTTGAAGCTGCCACATTTGACAAGAATGCTTATAAATAATTCATGGAGATAACTCATTTCCATAATATTCGTCATATTAAAAAGAGAGGGGCCAAATCAAATTTTGGCCGCAGAATGAAAAATATTGTTAACTCCATACATCGCTACGAAATACGAATTAAAAAGTGAGCATGAAAACGGAGTAAGAAAGTGAACATGAAAATCACGACTGGTATGAATCAGTGGCGAGGCGTGAATTGCGATACATCGATTGTTATATCATTTAAACATCTGGAAAAGGATCGATAAACAGGGTGTTCGCAGCGAACACCTTAATAATCGATTCTTAGCCATAGGTTTAAATGGCATAACAATCGATATGTCGCAATTCACGCCACGCTACTGGTATGAAAGTAAGAATGCCCGAAATTTTAAGCGAGAACTGAGCATTACTTTAACTTATCCTTGTACACAGGGTGGTCCAAACCCACCACACCAGGCCTTTTCCTCGAATATTTCTGGTCGGACGAAGTCCAGGACTGCGATAATGAATAGGGAATCGACTGTAAGAAATTCAAATTGCATGGCCTCAGAGCCTCTCGGCCTCCCTTGGGAGGTAAAAGGGGAGGGAGTGGACCTGTGAGTGTAAAGTCGGGGTTTTTGTGAAAATTTTGAAATTATTTAATCGGAAATAGAAATCACGGACAGTTTTAACCCACACAGACAAGAAGAAATCAAAAACCGGCCGATTCGTGTCCGAGATACTGATCCCAAAAGGTAGGGGACAGAGGTCCCCTTCAAAAAATGCAGCTTACCTAAATTAACGTAGAGGCTCCGAAAAAGATCTCTTCATGGATAATCGACCCTAAGCAATCCGAATTTGTAGGTCTCGTCGTCCCCAGATTGGGCACCGGCGAGACCCTGAACTTGTAAATTAAACCAGGTGGGAACTCTTAAGGTACGGCAATTAAGACGCGGAATGCCGCCGCGGAATCGTACGCGGCGGACGACCCGAGCGAGCGAGGCGTCGAGTAAGTTTCCGCTCCGCCGTGCCCGGCAACTAAGCAGCGGAATCGCCTCCAAAATTCCGTCGTGTCCGTCGGCAGTCTCGTCATAAATCAGTATCCGATGATAACTCGCGAGTGTGTGTTTTGCCTTGCTACAAAGTACAATGAACACTCACCACGTTTCAAAATCTCCAATATTTTTTACGAGAATACCAACCAATATATCCGTTTGTAAAATTTCTAAAAGTATTATTGAATGAGCAAAAAAATGTTTACAAAAAGTCCAAGATAAGCCTCCTATCAACAGTTTCAAATTAACGAATGAAACGTGAGCAGAGAGTTGCAACATTGCAAGCAAAGACACGCATTTTTTTTACTTTCAGGCATGATGTTCAAAACAAATTGGTCGATTAGGTTTCTCTATAGATATAGCAACGTCTAAATAAATTGTTCAGGTGCCGAAAAGCTCTAAAATAGTTAGTTCGTTTTGTTTTTACAGATTTATCTCCTGGAAAAAAGGTGTCATGTTTCTTTTACCTACTTGTGTCATATTTTTTGCACCTGGTACGAGGTAGGAATGCCATTCGTTGATATCGTGCTACAAACATATTTTTATTTCATGAATCCAATAATTCACGATGGCCCGCAATTTTCCATTGGTGTTGCCACCGCGATCCACGTTTCGGCAAGTAGACATGAAAAATCATCGAAAACCTCGACGGACGAGGCGGAATCTCCGAGGGATTCCGCTCCGATCTGTTCTCGACAGATCGCCGCGCCGTGACGCCGCGGACTCCGCGGTGGCGCTCCGCTCCTTAGTTGCCGCTCCCATTGAAACGCGTGTAACAGATTTTCCTTGCGTCCGCCGCGTACGATTCCGCGGCGGCATTCCGCGCCTTAATTGCCGTACCTTTAGCTGCCCCCCTCGTTTTACTTATTTTCGTCCCCCCCCCCCCAAAGTTACAGCCCACGCAACGCCACCACCGAGGTTTAAGCCTCTTTGCCGCGCTATTCCGTGCAGGGGCGAGGCCGAGGCGTGAACGATGATTTTCGATATTTCTCTATTCGAAGCTACGGTAAAGAATCGATTATTAAGGTGTTCGTTGCGAACACACTGTCTATCGATATTTTTCCATAGGTGTAAATAGCAGATCAATCGATAAATCGCACGCCACTGATTCCGTGCAAATCTAAAAAGAAGGACAGCGACGCAATGCAAAAACGCCGGGAGTGCGCGCCTGCGCGGTGGATTTTGGAGTAACCTTGCTGCCGGCCGGCTTCCCGGGGAGCACCAAGCCGGCGCGAACGCATTTCACATTTTCCCACAGCTCCTTTAGTCTACTGCCGTAGGAGGGAAGAACGCCGTATAAGCCGTCAGACGTTGCCAAATTTCCTTTGGAAAATCCCTAATTTTCTGGAACATTTGTGAATATTTCTCCTCCAATTTCTCAGATATAATTGTGTATGCAATTAAATCTGCAGTGTCTGAAAATTTCAAGGAAGAATATTCGTAACTTTCCTATAAAACAAACATTTCATCGAATGAAATTTGGCAACCCTCGAATGTTGATACGGCGTTCTTCCTTAGCACGGCAGTTCTTTCCCTCTCCGTCCGTAGCCTCTGCTCCCGTGATTCCCATATTCCGTCCCGGTCCTGGAGTGTATTTACATAACCGCAACCGTCTTGGGACGTTTTTCGGCGGCTAACGACAACGAGTAACCGCGGTGACGCGACGACACGGCCACGTCAC
Source organism: Bemisia tabaci (assembly GCF_918797505.1). Taxonomy (NCBI): domain Eukaryota; kingdom Metazoa; phylum Arthropoda; class Insecta; order Hemiptera; family Aleyrodidae; genus Bemisia; species Bemisia tabaci. The sequence continues at coordinate 16,427,858 of NC_092798.1, forward strand.
GCAATCGGACGTGATTCCTTTCGGCCACCCGCGTCAGGACCTCCGAAATCTCCTCTTTCCTCACATTTCCACTAACTCCATGTGAAGACGAATTATCGGTGCAAATTGGCAAGGGCGTGCGGTTTCGGAGGGCCGACAAGTTTCCCGAAAAATACTACTCGGACCACATTTGAATCGAATCCTATTAGACAGGCGTAAGTCCAAAAAGTTAAGAACCTTGGCTTCAAAGAACCCCTTCGTTTTTCGTGCCGAGAAATCTCCAAAAACACCATATCATTTCACGTGAAGCTTGAAGTGAAAGTTATTTGTTTGAATGAAAAGAAAAACACTTTAATGATCGGAGAAGAAAATAACAAATACTTTTAGTCTACTACTTTCCTACTAATTTCCCATTCATCAAATGACATTTAAGTTTTTACAATTATTCGTAACTTCGCAGGAGTAGATTAACACGCACAACATACACTTTTGAAAGAACATGAAAAGAAGGTATATAACGTATACTGGGCGAGTGGACTAGAATTAACAACTCGATCACTGCAAAACCAGCCGGACCCTGTACTCCTTGATCCGAGTCTTCCTCAAAAAACTCACTTCTCGCGCAATAACACGGCGAGAACGATCGATAATCGATATTTCCCCATTCGAAACTGTGGTAAAAGATCGATTATTAAGGTGCTCTTTGCGGAAGCGCTGTTTATCGATCCTTTTCCATAGGTTTAAATGGGAGATCAATCGATGCATTGCAAAGCTCGCCACACCACTGTTCCCGCGGAGATTGAAGACGTCAATATTTGAAGTGGTTATCGTCGGAATGTTAGTAGGATTCCAATAGGCACTTGAGTAGTGTAACTACAAGGTGTTAGATAGCCCTCATCTCGTTAAGATCCTCTTGAAATGTTTAAGATTCGTGTGTGCCACATGCACGTGAGTAAAATTCAACATTAAAGATAGAAAGGAAATACTAGGATGATGACACTGTACGTGGATCCAGAGGGAGGGGGCGTAAGGGAAGAAAAAGGGAAGAAAGTAAGAAGAAAGGGACGGCGGAAAAAGGAAGGAAAGACGTTTATATTTGGTAATTATTCATCACGAAATCGGCTTAAATTGCATGATAGTTACTTCAAATTTCGAATATTTTTTGAAGGAAGCCCCCGGCCCCCCTTTTGCCCCCAGGAAGAGCCCAGGAAGGCACTCTCTCTACACCTTCACACTTCAAAACTTTTCCATTGCTTCTGGGTAGATAGCGAGCTTTCCTAATATAATCGTCGTGTTCCTCGTAAAAAAGGAATTTATTAAGTGCATCCTCAAGTCGACAAGAAGCCCTGCTGCTTAGTGCAATATTTGCACTTCTATACTTGTCTTTATTTTTCCTGGTACAATCCACGGCTAATGAGAAATGGCGATCAAAGTAAACGGCCAGATTTTACCTATGATTCTATCACTCGAAGAGGATTATAGTATGATAAAAACACTCACAGCATAGACAGTTCCTTTCTCTCGAAAAGATCGACGACGTTCATGAAATTCAGCGAAAGGGAAAATTGAGACAATTTCATGAGCAAAAATTTATGTTCGCATAAAATCATGCATCCGGGAAACATGGCAGCTAGATCTAATGATACATATTTTAAAATGATGGGTTAGTTATTTTATGTATGCAAAAATTTTGATGCAAATTTTCAATGCTACAATGAGTCCTCTAATTTCTGTCTTTGCCAAATAAATTAAAGTTTAAAAAAAATGGGAAAATTTAGAAGGGATGAAATGCCTGAAAAAGCTGTCAGAATCTACCGATCGGGAACTTTCTTTCCTAGTCCTACGTAAACATGCTACCTAGCTTGCACTTTTAAGAGTTTTCGATACTTTATTTCAGGTTCTAGCAGAAATTCCACGCAAACTTCTAGGCTGGTATGCTGTAAATTTTGCTGTTTACTAAAAGCGGAACTAGGAGCTTTTTGTGAGAGGAGACGGGAGCGTTCTAAAGGGCCTTGAAGAACACTTCTTTCAGGGGGTCCGGAGACCTTCCTCAGCTCGCAATTAGGGTCTGGTGGGATATTTCGGGAATATTATGAAAAATTGAGTCGTCTGAGGGGCGCTTCTAAGATCTTCATACCAAAAAAATCGATTGAAATATATTTTCAAAGATGAAAGATATGTCACGAAGTTATTTACTAAAACTTCTAACATTTGTTGGGAGATGCCAAGTAGATTTTTGGGAGGGCAGGCAGGCCCCAGGGGACTGGTTAGGGAGGCTAAGAGGCCACTGAGAATACTCCCCGAGCCCCCAAAGGGTCCCCGCGGCGATTTCCTTTTCTAGATCATTATTAATTAAATTGACGTATTTCTGTCAAACGGAACTAAGCGCCAATTTGAGTTCCTTTTGAGGAATTTAGAATGCTGGACAGCGTGTTCTGTCAAACGGAACTAAGCGCCATGGAAAAGCATCGCGAATATAGGACGGAATGAGCCCGACGCCCGGTTTCGCCGCCAATCCAAGCGCCCCCCCCCCCCCCTACCTTCCACCCCCTATGGCGCTTAGTTGCGTTTGACAGAAATACGTCCAAATGTATTTATACCAAACAGGACTATGTGCAGGTGGGAAAGATGTGGTGTGCTTGTTAGTACAGGGCCGTAAGAATGGATGGGAATTATAAAGTGTCAGTGACGTCGATCGATCCGAAGGGTGACGACCCGAAGGCATTAACTCATGAGCCTTGTCCGCAACGCTCTAGACATATGCCCACGGCTCATGAGTCCCGCATACAGTTGGCACATAGTTCCGTTTGGCAGAATGTAAAATCCCACTTTTCCAATTCAGCAAACGGAACTATGTGCCAATTAACTGTAGGCACACTGAAAAAAAATTCTCGGCTTTTTTACCAAGGTCCGTTGGTACCTTTACCATCTCACTTTTTTTACCAATCATTGGTAATTTTACCAAGACAGACAGGTAAGCTTACCTAAATACCGGTATTTTTACTGCATGTTTTTTCCAGGTAAGAATACCACTTTTATTGGTAATCAATTCCCGGCAACTTTGCCATTTTATCTCGGTAATTCCACCACAGTCGATAAAAAAATATTGGCGTTCTTACCAAGGTCCAGTAAAATTACCGAGAAAGTTCAATAATTTTACCGAGATTTCTTGGTAAAATTACCAATCCCATAAATGGTAATTTTACCAAGAAAAAACTGGGATCAAATAGAACCCTGAATTCTTGGTAATTTTACCCTTTTCTTAGTAAATACACCGAGATTTTTTTTTTCAATGCAGAACTTGTGAGCCGTGGGCTTGTGTCCAGAGCGTTGCGGGCAGGACTCATGAGGTAATCCCTCCGGATCTTCACGACTCCACTCATTGTCACGGCCCTCGACTAACGAGCACATCCCATCTTTCCCACTTGCACATAGTTCTGCCGGTAGAAACACGTCCAAGTTTACAACGAGCGCTACTAGGATGGCTCGGTAAACAAATTATAAAGTAAAGATAGGGAATAGATTTTTTTCCTCGAAAAACATACAAACAATATCACAAGCTCATTTCTCGAGAGTCGAGAGCATCGCTACTTTTCCCGGATAGATTCTACGAAAACACAGTTCCGAGCATAAGTTCCTGCGTGAGCCTCTGAAGTGCCCCCTCGTGCGTCAACATACCTGGGCGCTAGATAATTCCGTTCTTATAAAAATGCGTCGCCGATCGAGTTCCCTCACTTTTTGCGGAAACCGAACCCCGACCAGACTCCTCCACTCCCACAATAATGGTTCCCGTGTTCGTTTTGGCTTTCGCGTTCATCGCGTGTGGTGCCGGCAGTGAAGCCCGCGGGTTGAATCGCGTCTCTCTCTCGCCCGAGCAGAAGCTGGAGCGGAACTTCGTGGAGTTCGAGTCTTTCCGCAACAAGTATGGCAGGCAGTATCTGTCGCCGACGCAGGCGCTGGAGCGGTTCCACGTCTTCGCGAAGAACCTGGAGAAAATCGACACGTTGAACGAGATGGAGCAGGGAACGGCGGAATACGGCGTTAACGAGATGGCTGATTGGACCCAGGAGGAGTTCTTGACGAGGCGGGCCAATCTGGACTCCGCAAAACTTTTGAAAAGGTAAGATCAGTTTTTAAGGTGATTCGATGAACGCCATATTTTGTGTCAGAACGGCATGCGATGTATCGCATCAATTGGTTCCATTTTTTCAGCTACTCGTCATTTTTCTCCAAATTAGAGATCGCGCAATTTTGTTGCCAGGAGACTAAAGCACTCACTTACCAATTTCAACAAAGAAATTCAACGTAGTAAAGGCGTGGTTTTTTTAGAGAGAAAATATCGCATTCGAGTGCAGTTCCGATATCAATGCCTATTTCAATTTTCGGAATCCTGCGCAAAAATAATCCAAAATTTTCTTGAGAAAATCCCTCTGAAAGTAGTATCGAACGTTAGTCTCCCGCCCCGTAGAAAAATTTCTCGGTAGGGGAATAAAATGGATTCAAGGTCTTTATGTTACAATCATATTTTTTTTAAAATTTGATTCAGTGTGGAAAAAGAAAATTATCTGACGTATTCAAAGGAAATTAAGGAGATACCTAATACCAAGGACTGGTTCGAGGAGGGTAAAGTTGCCCCACCAAAAGACCAGGGACAGTGCGGTTCATGCTGGGCCTTCTCCACTGTGGGAGCAGTCGAGTCGAATGATGCCATTAAAAACAACAGTTTGACCCGACGATCTGAACAACAGTTAGTAGACTGTGACACAAAATCAAATCAAGTAAGTATGGTCCTCAAGACCTCACGTTCTATTGTGTCAAAAGAATTAAAATTTTCCTATATGTATTCGAAATTTTACCCATAGTTACACTCAGAATGGGAGTAAGAGTAACTGTTACACGTCTTGCCCAAAGCAACAGCGTATTATAATCCATTATAAAAAAGCCAAGCCAAATTGTAACTTCACTTATTTGGTGTGGACTGTAATCTTTTTTTAGCTGTCATTTTCCATAATTTTCAGAAATATTTGACCACTGTGGTCTGCTCCTCCCCCCCATTTTCTCACTGATCTGATACTCTTAGAATCCCAGTTAAAAGTGCGTGAATATGTCACCGAAGGATTCATTATTTTCTTATTTTTTATGATGGTAGACTACGTTTTCTTATACAAATACTGCGTTACTGATTTCGTTCCGATGGACCACTAGACAAGGTACGAAGTTTAGCATTCTGATACATGTATCTTAATGAAAATTTAACGTAGAACACGATTCGTGCAACGAATATTACTGAAATTGACTCCTAATCAAGGTAATTAATTTTTCTTGACGCGTGAATTCAAACCTCCCGCTCATGAAAACACAGTGGTCAACGTACGTCAGATTGCAAACTAAACGTTATCGTGGCAGTCTTTGCGATACGAAAATATGGCAATCTGGTAAAAATGAAAAATTTCTGAAATTGACTCCCACAATCAAGATATTTAATGTTTCTTGACGCGTGAATTCAAACCTCCCGTTTTCAGGGCAATTCTGTGTAAAAAAAGAAAAATAAGTAATTACTTGTATAAACACCTCCTAAAATTTGCTGCGCACTAAAAGTCGCCGCCACATGAACCGCGACCCATATGCCCCCGCCCCTCCCCTTCCCCAGTTGTTCACACCAGCTGTACTGCACACTAAATGCACCGTGGTATTTTTGACGCAGGGATGTAATGGAGGTTGGATGGACGATGCTTTTAAATACCTCATGAATAATAGCTTAAGGACGGAGGCGTCCTATCCCTACACCGGGAAGGATGGTAGCTGCAAGGTCCAGAGAGGTGAAGATGGTGATGGCGGTATTAAGGTCACAAAGATCATCAACATGAAACCGCGCGATGAACGTGCACTTAAACAGTAAGTATGATGTAACAAAATACCGAAGTTTTTAAAGGCCTTACGCTTAAAAAGTGAATTATTTGAGGAAAATACCCAGAGGCGGAGCAATTTGGCAACACAGGATTTCCTCCATTTAAACCTACGCTAAATAATCGATTCTTGTCGGAGCACATGGCCCTCCAAGAATCGATACATTTCCATATTTTTAAATGGAGAAAGACAATGTTGCCAATTCGCTGGATCCGCCGATGAAAATGCCCTCAAAGAGTTTCCCAAAAAGAGACCATTTCTTGCTGTTTTTCAGACACTCGATTTAGCGATCGAATATAAGTTGGTTGACCACTTGAAATCTGTGATGGTTATTAGAACTGAATCAATTTCCAGAATAAGGGAGTTACGTGTGTGTATGGTTGGCTGCCACCTTTTTTGTTTGAACGCCTTCCGCTGTTGTCAAGTTTAGACTTCGTCCAGAGGTGGCTACCGCCACCCATGATTCTGTTTCACCTGCATAAAGCGCCGCGCCGCGCCGGCTGCATCTGCAAAGCTATCTTATGAGCTTGACTGATGAATCACAGGGAATGAATTAATTTTCCATTGCGAGGTGGGGGAAGTTATCAGCACCGCGCTCTGATAAGTATTGACTTTTCTGAAAAGAAATTCAGTCAATTTTGGTGCATTTTGAAAACAAATATTCCGAATTTCGCCCCATCTTCAGTAACCCGAGATATAGTAAAAATAACGACACCGCTGAATCATATGGATTGCATTTTGAGAAAAGGAACCACTAGCATTGCAATGTTGCTAAGATTGCGCAACTTCTTTTGTTTTGGAGGAAAAACCGATTATCCCTTAATAGTTTCTATTTTACTCGCTAAAAACTGTACACACTGAAAAAATGGTATGCTGTTTTAGCACCTAGGATGTCAAAAATGTGTCTGGTGATCCTAGGGTGCTGCCTTGATTGCCTATGCAGTTGAATTTGCATTCACAGGATGTAAAGTTAACTGCGAAGGCAGTAAAGGCAACATCTTTGGATCACCAGACACATTTTTGACATCCTAGATGCTTAACAGCATATTATTTTTTTCGGTGCATTTAAGACAAAAATTACCATCTAAATTTCATAGTTTTTCACAATTTTCGCAATTTTATTGCAAAGGATGAAGTTGCACAATTTTAGCATCATTGCAATGCTAGTGGTTCCTTTTTGCAAAATGCAATCCATATATTCGTACCTGATATGGATTGCATTTTGCAAAAAGGAACCAAGAGCACTCCAATGTTGCTATGATTGTACAACTTACATTCTTTGCAGTCAAATTATTGAAGTCATGTATAAAGTTAAAACCAAGGTAATTTTCTTCTCGAATTCATAGTTAGTTGCGAATAAAAAGAAAACTTGTTCAGATGTGCAGTAATATTTGCAAGGTAAAAAAAGTTGCTCAGTTTTAGCGTCATTGGAATGCTCTTGGTTCCTTTTTGCAAAATGCAATCCAATTCCATATGGTTGATAACTTATTCTTTTTCCTCCATCTTATTCAGGCATATTGCAGTAAACGGACCCTCCTCAAATGCTGTCGACGCAACCGACATGCAATTTTATAAGAAAGGTGTTATGAAGCCTATGTTTTGCTCGTCAATGCCGCGAATGCTAAATCATGCAGTTCTTGGAGTAGGATACGGCACGGACAAGAGGGCAGGCGATTACTGGATCTTCAAGAACAGCTGGGGTGAAAATTGGGGAGAAAAAGGTTTCTTTAGACTTAAGATGGGTTCAAACGCGTGTGGTATAGCAAATGTAATGCAGGGCGTTGAGACTGATCGAGAACGAGTAGCGTAGATCGTCGAGCCATATGAAGTTGCTCACAATCCAGTTACGTTGTTTCAACCGAAATCTATCGAGATGGACTGTAAACCGGGGACCAGAGACCAAGATCGGTTTCACGCGACTTGTGAGTATTGCTGTGATACTAGCGGGGTTTAAACACCACTTACCTCCTCTTTTTCTCCGGATATTGAATTACCATATCATTAAAATATAAAAAAATAAAAAAACATACATTCAATCATCTCAGTTTTTTTTCTAACCTGTAAACCTGTGATAACTTTCTTCATACCTCGACACGAACTAACCCATTCGTGCCCCGTTCTTTCACCATTTTCCCTCTTTTTCAAACTAAGTAGGTGCCCGTCTGCCGTATAATCATAAGAGTAACGCGTAACGCTTAACGCCTGAGGAGCTTTTCGGGGGGTTGGACCGCGAAGCAATCAGGAGGCGTAGCCCCTGTAACGAATACATGTTTTATGGTCCAAACGAATATTAGGCTTTTCGATCTGGGGGCTTTTTACCCCGTATGGTAGTTAGTCAGGTGTCCACCGATACAATTGGCATAACTGCGGGCCGATTATTGAAATTCATAGACAAAGCTATAGACAAAGAAGACAAAAGATATATGGAAGGCTCTTTACGCGTAAAATATATTTTGAGGGGCTGGGTATGCAACACGCACAAAAAACACCAAAAATAAAAAAACAGCCGCCTTTCACTTAATTTTGCATTCAATTTCGAGAGATATTTTTCAATCTTTTTCATATTTTTCTGTAATTTCATGAAACATTTCACATGAAACAAGATTTTATTTTTCATGAAAAATTGCAACCCTTGTGGTGGGCTAGAGTGGGGGTGGGCTAGGGGGACTGAGGCTAGGGGGACTGAATGCAGCCGGGAGAACCCCATTGCCCTTGAGATTTTTTGCACGGAAGTGGGCGGAAGACAATTTAATTACCCTTTAAAATCAAAAGGTCCGGTTCTAACGACGCAACTGTAAGGAATTTCTCCAAGATCATGACTGACTCTTGCACTTGCGTCAGGACTTGGCGTTGCGGTCGGCATCCACCACTACTGCACACATCACATACTACAGTGGGGTGCAGGTTTGACATATCGTGCGAAGCCACAACACTATACCACCAAAAGTTCTCTTCAATTCCTCATATACATACGTACGTAAAAAACTCAATTACTCATCACGTTTGGCAACTCCGTGCGGCACCTACACGATGCAGCCTCCAGCGGCGTATCAAACCACCGTCAATTTACATACTTTTGTAGGTCCTTTTGGTCCCCCCTTCCCTCCCCCACGGTGGGTCTGCCAGCGAAAGTGGTCCCAGACAATGACCTTTCTGCCGCTTAAAAACAATGCTTTCCTTGGCGAAAAAAAATAAAGGATAAATAAAATCGCCGGAACCACTTTCTTTCGGTCGATCCTGAGCGCAAATAAGAGATAAAAAATGATGACCGTGTGCGTTCCGGACAGTGCAAGGGCAGGCAGCGAGTGGAAAAGATTCTGTTTCGCGACCTGAGAACAAATTAGAATGTGCGCAATTCCTGTGCGAGCCGTTGAGATTTTAAGCTCTGCGTGCCGCTTTGCCAAAACAGCGCCTGGAATCCAAGGATTATCAGCCAATTGGATCACATTTTGCAACAAGGAACCACTATTCATGGCTCATCCATAAAAGCACCTATCTGCACGGGGATATTTATGGCACGCGTGTTATTTTTAAAATGAGCTAGAAATAGTATATTCCTTGTTGCATAATGTGGTCCAATTGGTCACTGTCGAATTTCTCCGTTGTAACATAAGTAAGTGGTTCGATTGGAATAGACTAAAACTTACGACGTCACTTCGATGGCCAAACTGGAGACCACGCATCTCCGTTTGTGACGTTGGCCAAACTTAATTTTTTCCTTAAAAAACCAGTCAACGTAATTTCTTGAAAACTTCCTTGATTTTTCTCCTTTGTTAATAGAATATATTTTGTAAATCTAAACCATATACCATTGACCTGTTTCTCTTCAAAAAAATAAACTAGGAGCGGAGATTTTGAATCACCACAACGGAGGTATATACCCTGGTAAAAATTGGCGATAGGAGCTGCGTTTCAAAGTACCATGGGAGTTCTTATAGCCGACTGAAGAGGGCGATAGAAAATCATATAGCTGGCTGTGGAAAGCGGAAAAAATCATACGGCCGGCTACACGAAGGATAAAAATTATACAGCCGGGCTATAGTTCCTATCGCCGGGCTTTAGGTACATTTTATCGCCTGGCTGTTGCTTTTTTGCCATCGGCTATAAAAGGCTATAAGAAATTGTGTAGAAATTCTTGTGCTTTGTAAATCCTTAAGTTTGTACGGAATCACCTTAATATTTACAAAACGCACATTATATTTTCCTTTACTACATATTTTTTTTCATCAATTAAAATGAGAGTAATCCACACAGAGTGTACAAACATTTCAAAGTCATGAGTTAAAAAACGCTGACTCCGCGAGATTAAATATCAGAGCCCAACACAAAGCGGCGTACTGGCGCCTACAAACCTAACCGGGATACTTCACGCATTGCGCAATGCGTGAAGTATCCCAGTTAGGTTTGTAGGCGCCAATGCGCGTTCGGTGCTGGCTGCCCGCCCGCCGCGCCGCAGCGTACCGCGGCGCTTGAAGCAACTATTTCACACCAGATGTATTGCACAGTATCATACGAAATTGAAGGCGCTCCAACATATTAGGATTGGCAGGCATCCTTCAAAAGTACTGAGCTTTCCTCGCAAATTAAATCAAGATACTGCGGCCCAAAAAGAGAGCGGTAGTACAATAACTCACTATGTCCTAGCATCCGTAATTAGTAACGTTTAGCACACACTTTATCGCCAGGCTGTTGCTTAATCGCCATCGGCTATAAAAGGCTTTAAGAAATTGTGTCGCCGGCTATAGAAGCTATTGGAAATCTTACAGCCGGCTGCGGGTCTATGGTATTTTGGAACACAGATTCTACTGCCAATTTTTACCAGGGATACTTGGTTTCGCGCTCTAGCCATCGATTTGTTTTTTGGTCTAAAAAATGAGCACTGCCAAATTCTCTTGTTATAAGAATAAGAGGTCCTTCAAAATTAGCCCAGGTTCAAACCAGATTAAGGAATTTATTCTTTGGAATTAAAATTCGTTTAAAAATTTGGTCAAAGGAAAAAAAATACAAGAAAGACGCATGATGCTAGAAATCAGTGGGCTCACAACATCGTCGATAACTCGATAGGCACAAACAGCTCCGAGAGCGATGCGATACAATTGTGTCTCCTTCGAGGAGATAACTATTCGAGCTCCCCGTTACGGTTGTTGCCTATGCAGCATAAATGAAGGCGCACTTCAAGTGGACGCTTCCTACTGAAAGGATGAAAACATCGTCATTCATTGAAGTTCATAGAGCGCTAGAAATGTGTGCTTTTCGATTAGGCAACTATTCGCGCTCCCCGGTTTGTTTGCTGCCTATCCGACGAAATTGAAGGCGAGCCTCAAGTAGACGATATCTGTAAATAGGTTTACGCGTGGTTTAGCGAAGTTTATGGAGCGAGATTTATTGATATTTTCGCGTGCTCTTCGGTATGTTTGTTGCCTATGCATCTTAACTGAAGGCGAACTTTTTACCTATGGACGCTACCTATACCAATAGATTAAAAACACTGATCATCATCGAAGCTCGTAGAGCGACAGCAACTGTGTTTTTCAAATACATAACTATTCGCACTCAACGATATGTTTATTGCCTATGCAGTCCAACTGAACGTGAGATTTTAGTGAATTATTACCCACTGATCCATATTCCTTTTAAATTTCGGCTCTAACATTTAATAATGGTTCGGGTAAAAACTTACCATATATTGATTTATTTATTTTCTAAGACCTGAGAATCGAAAATGCATGTTACCTCCTTTTTCCTATTATACCTCAATATAATAATATACCCAAATTCCTTTTGTTCTCTATATCATTCACAAAGTTTTCTTACTTAACCTTCTCCTCTTTACCTCTAAGTTCGGAAAAGAAGGAAAGAAAAAACTGGCCCATTATAACTTATGAGGTATGTTTGATACTCCGCAGCCCGTGACAAAATATACATTAATAAAAATTTAAACAGCGGGTAACAAGTCTAATTTTCACATAAATACCACCAAAACGTTTCGACTGAAAACCCAGCCTTTCTCAGTTGGATAAAAGCAGTAAAAATTGTAAAAATCTACAGACGCAATGCTTTGCCGTACCTTTCACAGAGAGGAAAATGAAAAAATACTTTTGAAAGGTGCAGCCACGATTTAAGATTTTTACGATTCTTTGCTGTTTTCATCCAACTGTGGAATGCTGGGTTTTCAGCCGAAACGTTTTGTAGGTATTTATGTGAAGATTAGCCTTGTTACCCGCTGTTTAAATCGTTATTCTTGCATAACTAGGGGACTCTGCCCCCTAGCTGCTACGCGGCCCAACCCCCGGAGGCTGCGCGCCCTTAAATGCCGTCGAAATTATAGTCGAAATCCTCCGTTGGGCGAAATTAACAAGTAATTTTAATTGAATAACAAAACGATGTTTCAAAGAAAAATTTCCCGCCGAACAATATTCTCAATGACTGTCTCTTTACCCTGAATTTTGATTCTTATTTTGGAGGTCGACCTTGACAAGACCACATCTACCTGCCCACGACTGAGCAAAGGCCTCTGAAAACAAAGACCCACTCTATTTAAACTCTGACCTTTGAACCAGTGGCGTGGCGTGCTTTGCGATATGTCGATTGCGTTGCCATTTAAACCTATGAAAAAGGATCGATAAACAGGGTGCTCGCAGCGAACACCTTAATAATCGATTCTTTACCATAGCTTCAAATGGCCAGATATCGACAATCGATCATTCACGCCACGCCACTGCTTTGAACTCCCCTTTCTCACTCCTGAGCATCGACCGTCTTACTCCCCTTCCTCACTCCGTCCATCGAGCGTCTTAAAAATGATTTTATTAGAATAGAGAGGATAGCAGGCGCTTTGAAGTCGATAAATTTTTAATGATACTCGATTTTCGTTATCGGTCGACTTATCTTCGACTTTTTTCGGTTGAGATTTGACGTCGGTGGCGCGCGGCCACGCGACGGGCGTAAAAGTGATGGTGGAGAGTGTCATGACTGCACACTGCCCACTGTTTCAAATTCCGCTCCTTTCGGATCTCTCCGCCTCGCTCCGATTCGGTGGGCCGGTGACGGATGTGCCTCTTTAAAGCTAAAAAACGAAGATCTACGAACGCGATCCGATTTATTAATTAACGCTCGGATCTTATCTCCCGAGAGAAACTTGGCGGCGGGAAAAGGCGCGCGTGGCTTTAAGGCGTCTCGTAGAAACACACCCTTAACTTTTACGCCTCCTTCCGAATTACCATGCACTGGAAAGAGAAACACATTTGATCTAAAGTCCAGACTCTTGAAAACATTGACAAGAAAAAGGACTCTTGATTCAATCAGATCGAAGGCCTTGTCCACACGAGCGCAGTTCGCGGAACTTATTCCTTGAAACGAGGCATGCTGTCCACACGAGTTCGTCCGAACTGGAATCGGAACTTCAATAAAACTATACAATTATTGCAAAATAATAGATTATTACGACCGCCAAAGTAACAAAAATAAATGTCAAGATCACATGTAAAGGACGTGAAAAACGAAAACAAGCCAATTCACATCAAAAGAAATATATTTAGAAGCTCAGAGTACGGGAGAAATTTTGGGTTTTGGAGGAATAAGTTTCAGTTCAGCTAAAAACTTGTTCCGGGAACAAGTTCCTCGAACTGAGTTCGCGCGAACCGCGCTCGTGTGGACAAGGCCTAAGCGTAAATCAAAAGGAACTTCGCTCAAATTAAGAGGCTTGGTTCTTGATTTAAGCTAAATCTGATTGAATCAAGAGTATTTTTTCTTGTCGATGTTCTTAAGAGTCTGCGGACTCGTGACGCTCATGACACTCATGATTGGCTCATGACGTCATCCAAAGCTCATCATCCACCATGTAGATAGGTCAACAGCCGAAAAGAGAGTGATGACTGTTGCTCCCCTATAATTGTCCTTAAGGAATTGTTGAATCCCCAAAAGTAAAAGGTTCCACCTGTCGCCAAGGCCAAGAGGCCAGGGGAGGGTCTCTGGTCTTTCTGCAAGCTCGTGAACATGCACGCGAGCTTTGAAAAAAAACGGAGAAGCGATGAACAATCTAAAATAATTCCCCACAAAATTAATTATTCTTCCGATCCATTGATTTTGAAAGGAACGATGCCCGGGGCTGGGCCCCACCCGCTAACGAGCCCTCGGACTCATCAAAATAACCCCCCTCCCCCCGCCGGACCGCCCCTCCTCTTAGCCTTGACTTTTACTTTCATCAGCCTCGAAAACATTGTTTTAAATGCAGATGTGGGAGGAGAACTCATATGATAATCACGCCGCTTGCTCCGGTGGATCTGTTACGCTTAGCTCCGCCGTCTCGCCCAGGGCGACCGGTACATATAGGATATACCGGTCCCTCTAATTCCGGACCTTGCAGGGATGCCGAACAGCATCCGAAAAGCCTAGGCTGATCAATGAAAAATATGGGAGTTTTGTCCAAATCGGCAACGTTGCTGAGCGCAGTTGTCAGGTTTGGCCTTTGTTCGTAGTGGGACTCGACTTGGAGGTGTTGGTGAACGGTGAGTTTTGGCATCGTTGCTCCCAGATCACTTTCTCTGGTCGGAAGAACGCCATTGATCAAGCCATCGTTTTAACGAACCCATGTTAAGTTTTTGACCAGTTTTTTCTTTCCTCTTTTTGTTTTTGGAAGATGAATTGGGCGCTCAAATTAGCCGCGGTCCGTCTCTTTCCGAGTTATGTAACGGAAGTTAATTTCGAGCGCTTTTGAGCCGCTGTTGCCTGGTGAAGTGGCGACTCTTGGGTCCCGGTTTGGACGGATACTCACGGCAAAACTGCAAAAACGCGTATCTTGATTTTGGTGTTTCAAAATCTATGCCTCTGTATTTTTTCTTTTTTTAAAATATGAAATCTAAGCAACATGATGGCTTCAAGTTTTCACGGAATATTCCTCACGTAGAACGGATAAATCGCCGATTTTTTCAGGAAGCCACGTCGAGGAATTTTTAATTTAGAAAATGGAGTATGATCGGAAGTTTGCAACGTCGCAACCCGAGATACGCGTTTCTGCAGTTTCACCGTCGACTCCGGGACCCGGAAACCCGTTAAGTAACCAAATATAACGAAAAATTTTACTAAACACGGAGGAAAAAACTTCGTGCGTGGGACCCGAAGTTTAAGTCATATGGATCTCTGAAGTTTTCGGATTGAGCATCTGAACGTCCAGCTGCTGAGGTTTGGATCACACATCTGAAACTTCAATTCTTACATCTGAAGTACTTCGGTTTTCACATCCGAAAAACTTCGGTTCTCACATCCGAAAAACTTCGGTTCTCACATCTGAAGTACTTCAGATGTAAGAACTGAAGTGTCAGACGTGTGATCCAAACCTCAGCAGCTGGACCTAGAGTGTTCAGATGCTCAATCCGAAAACCTCAGAGATCCATATAACCTAAACTTCGGGTCCCACGCACGAGGTTTTTCTCTCCGTGTGCATTTGTTCAAAACTTTGAGACTATCGTGTCACCTAATAATTTCCTCCTTTGGATTTTCCTCACCAAAATGTGAAGGCTGAAAGTAAGTCAATGAATTTTAGAGCGACTTATAGGGATAGGTATGTAAACTACACTCTTGAGAAAGTAAACTTTTCAAAGTTCTCCCAAACTTTGGATTTCATTGGGCTGTAATAATGTGAGGCATGATTAAAATCAAAAGAGCACAAAATCATTTTTTCAGACTTTTTTTAACAGCATGAAACAATTTTTTGTTTATTTTTTGAATGAAATAATATGCGTTGAAGCTTGAATTACATCTTAGAGCCAGTGTGATTAGACCTGTAAATTTCAAAAGTCGAAGTCGATTTTGCTACGCAGACTTCATCGAAGAAAATCCTATTTTTTCCACCTTAATGAAGCCCATTAAGATTTACGCTCTTTTGATCCTAGTGTTTCAATTGTGTAATTTTAGAATTATCTAGAGGACACATCAGTTGATGGAGGTGAGAGAGGTAAAAATAAATTATATAATTCATATCAAACACCTCTAAGCAAACACTTTTCAATTCTGGTCAATTTATTGAAAAGTTGCAAAATTTTGGAAGGTAAATTCCAGAACTTTGGCTTCAAAATTTGGGAGGGGCTTGAACTCGCAAGGCGCTCAAACTTTAATTTTCAGCTCAAATTTCTTTTTATTCCTTTGGATACGGCTTAAAAACACTGCTTGTGGCTGCTATTATTCCAGTTTCGTCAGTATGTGCCCTTTTGATCCTTCTTACTCCATGCCCATAGGGCCGGATTCACATTTTTAGCGCCCCCAGGCTGAACTTTGTTTGACACCCCTCAAGTAGACACTATCGTAGGAGAGAGGGTGTCTGGAGAGGGGGGACACAACCCCTTCCCCTCTCTCACGACTTAAAGGAAGATGTTGGGTTACAGAAATATCAGTGGCGTGGCGTGAATGATCGATTATCGATACTTCCCCATTTGAAGCTATGGTAAAGAATCGATTATTAAGGCAGTCGCTGTGAGCACTCTGTTTATGGGTCTTTTTCCATGGGTTTAAATGGCAGATCAATCGATGTATCGCAAAGTACGCCACGCCACTGAGAAATATAGTTCAAAGCTGCCTCTAAAAAAACACGATTTCAAACGATTTTGAGGTACCCAGTTGCGACCAATTTGATACCAAAAGCTAGTTTTCAAAAGTAAAAAGTGACAAAAGGCTCTAAAAAGTATACAAAAGTTTTAGAATTCCCAAAAATTGTGCGCCCCTCATAAAGTTACGCCCCTGGGCTGTAGCCTAAGTAGCCTAACGGCGAATCCGGCTTTGCAAGTGCATTCCTCCTCTTAATTTTTCCAAATTTTTTTTTTTATATTCCGAGTTCAGTTGGCAGCCTCGTTCGGGTGCACGCGGCCGGGGCCGTGATTATCAGGGAGCACGTCTCGTAATAGGAGCTTTCGGAGTGGGTTTGTGTAACGGGCATTGTTTTAAAACGAGAAATTCGTCGCTCCTCCGACAAAAGCGCGTATCTCCATTCCCGCGTGAGCCCCGAAAGGCATGGAGTTACACGGACTACAGGGCTCGTCACAAAGGACAGTTATGGCTTTACGTCTGAGACGACGAATTTTGGTCCCGAGGCGGGACTGCTTCACTCGGACGCTACGTGTCCACTTCTGTGCTCTTGAGACGGGAAATGACAGGGTTGTGCATCCTGACATAACTTGTCTCATAACATTAATTAGGGGATTCTTGGTGGTCGCATGACCGCCTTCTCGGCCGGCCCCGTCGCACAGCAGACCGAGTCATATAGAGAGGTCGGACATGAAATTTTTGACCAAAACTGCAAATTATTATGTTTATTTCGTCACACTTTAGAATTTTATGAGGTGCTATAGCAGACAATTTTACGAGAAAACCGATGGAACCACTTTTAGAACCTCAAAATTTTGTATAAACGGATTTATTAGCTTTCAAAGTTTCCAAAGTTTGTCCGACCTCTCCTATTGACTCGATCCTTTGTGCGTTGTCCGCTTACCTTTTCAATAAGACTCGAGACTACTGCTTAGAGAGGAAGCTGTCAGAATGGAAGGCCAATTTGACCGTCGCGTTGGTAGACGTGGTGTTAAAATTCTTCCCATGTAGAGTAAGACCACATATCGATGGTGAAAGTCGCAGAACCAGGGTTGCAATTTTTCATGAAAAATAAATTATTGAAATTTCGTGCGGGACATTTCATGAAATTAAAATTTTAAAAAATTGTTATTAACTCGTTTGCGATGAATTTCTTCGACGTCAGACGCGTTTCGAGCTACGGCTTATCGGTGCGACTCAGTCGCTGAGTCCCACCGATGATGAGCCGTAGAAATTCGTCGCAAGTGACTTAATAATATTTTTTTTAAAAATTTTAATCACGTGACTTGCGCGGAAAAAGCTCCATCATTTTAGACATTTCATGAAATTTCAGAAATGTATGAAAGATATTGAAAAATACTTTTTGAAATTTAATGCATCAAATTATGGTGTTGTTTTTATGTTTTTTGTGCGTGTTGTATACCAGCCCATGAAAATATGTTTTATATTTTTCATAATTCTTACAGCTTTGTGAAATTCTAAGCAATATATATCTCACATGCAATCTTTTTTAGTGTATTTTTCAGAGGAAGTACACTATTTTATCTCTTATATTTGATTGAGAAGCCATTAAGCTTTCTTTAAATCTTTTCATGCATTTCCTAACTGGCAGCTGGCTAGTCTTGAATTTGAGTAGAACTATAGGAAATTTTATTTAGCAGTCTCTGCACGGGGAAAGCAAAAGCATGGCACGACAATAATTATTTAGATTCCTCGGTAGCTCAAATTGCATAAGCGCTGAGATGAAGGAGCAATTAATTTCACGTATTAGTCTTTGCGGGATTGGAGGTGGGCGAACGCAAATTCGTGGCTACATTGGTAAAAATTCAGCCTCTAATATAGCTTCGAGCTTCTGAGCTTTAAATAAAAAATGAGTGCGAGCGGACACTACAAAACTTTCAAGTTGATCATATTATAACTTTCAGTAAGTATATTTGCGCAGCGAAGCTATTTCGTTGATATCGAGCGACTCCTGCTATGAAACATTGATAATATTCGCTCACTTACACATATTTGCTGATAAAATAATATTTACTCCTAGTTACTTAAATGATTAATTAACAATCAGTAAAAGGGCTACGTCCGTCAGAGACCAGGTATTACGTTAAATTTTGAGACTAACTTGTTTAAAGAGCTTTACAATTTTCGGTAGTTACTTTTGGATCATCAGAGCTTAAAAGATGGGTGTTTGGAGGGAGGAAATTTTGAATTTTGATGCACAGGTGTATTTTTTCTTGTTTTTTCAAAAAAAAAATAAATCTACACGAAGAAAAAAGACTAGTGAAGTTTACTCTAATGATAGTTGATTTTGGGCCCTGCTATGAAGTATGGTTACATTCTACTAAAATATGGTTAGTTCAATTAAAGTTATAGTAAAATGAACTATAGCATTTTGATAAATAACACCACAATTCACGCTACATCGATCACAATTCCTAGCAGAGGCCAAATAAATTAACTATTGGTATAGTAAATTCCACCAGTATTTTTTCTCCGTGACCGTCTGTATACATCCGTGTTCCCTGCAGTTTAGTTTTGAAGGCAGATTTCCTGCAGCTCCGTCTTTCGGACAAAAAATCCTACTTCCCACTCTTTTTTTTAAGGGTGAGAGAGGGGTGGGTGAGGGGGGAGAAAGGGGTGACCTCTATATTGATTACCTTTAATGCAACAGGATACGAAAATGTCTCGAAGAGAGAAATCATGGAGTTCCGAGCGTGCAGAGATAAGTACCCCAGAATTTTTAGTGCATAGTCGGCAGGGCACTGCTCAATGAGTTCGGCGCCAACGACGCACAGCACAGTGATTTATCCGGAAAGAAACTGACAGATTCAGCCATATCCAAGCCAAATACCAAAATTCTGAGCCCGACGAAGAACACGCATCGCTCATAGAAATACTTTCGAAGTCTTTACATTTTTCATGTTCCTCGTCTTAATTACCGTCACTACTTGCGGGGAACTCGCGGTATTCCAAACCTCCGACAAAAATTGAAGTCAGAGGCATTGAACGGTTCATTTCGTCTGCTTCGACCACTGAGGAAAAATTCAACAAATGTCTTCAGCGACATTTATTATGTTTATTTGCTTGCACTGCTACTAACGTGTGCGAAAACTTCAAATCTGCGGGGTGAACATTCATTGAATTCCCTTCGATTCTTGCAGGCATGGTAATAATTAAGAGGAAGCCCGTTGAAAATCACGAATATGAATGTGTCATACATCACATCACACAAGTTTCAATTCACGAAGTTTTCAAGAAATTAGGTTGACTTGTTTTCCGAAGAAAAAATGAAGTTTGACAGGAGGTCTGCGCAGAGTGGCTAAATTTCATGAATAATAAAATCTTGACGCGTCCTCGCGCGCTTGAATCTCACGTAAAATATTTCATGAAATTTCAGAAATTTATGAAATATATTGAAAAACACGAGTTCCTTTTCATGTTCGCAAAATGTAAAAATTGTGACTTTCTTCTATTTATGTGTTTTTGATTGCGGGTAGCAATGGTAGCATACTCTAGCCCCTGAAAAATATGAAATATTTCACAGCCTCGTGAAATTTAATGAAATATTTCACTAAAATTTCCAATCGATCATTTCTTCCTCAAGTTTCATGCCACCCTGGGTCTGAGTCAGTGTTCGAGACTCACAGGCGCCAACGCGCCAAATGCGCCTAAAAAATCGGCCATGGCGCCCAAAGAATGAAGGCTCTGCGCCAACGTGGCCCGTAAAAGTTGCCCACTGAAAATCTGAATTTTCATATCAGGTGATAATTCGAAATTTTCAGCACTACAAGTGAAAGCTTTTTCTATTCTTCACGATTTCATCTTTTGTGCTTTTGTCTTCTCCAAGTTACAGCTACTCACTAGTTCTGTTACGAAAACATCTTGCATCTAACTTTTCACTAACTGCGCCGTAATATATAGGCAAAAAGTCATTTTGGCCCCTAGAAAATCTTCAATGGCGCCTGAAAATCGGGTTTGATGCGCCACTTGGCTCCTAAAACTCAAAGGTGAGTTTCGAACACTCTGAGTCTGCGACGTCGCGAACGGAGATACGTGGTTTCACACTTCGGTCATCGATTTGAAATTGAGCCACTTGTTATCGTCTCCGGGTCCGATGCAATATGGCAATTTCTCACCGAGCTCATCGATCAATACGTCTTGAGATCGACACCATGCATCTTGTGCCCGTAACTCATTAGTCGGGATTTTATCGTTTAACAATTGAAGAGAGCACACGGAGGTCGAGAAATGTTCGGTTCCTGATGAGCGATGACTTCTAATCGACAGCCGGTCTCACTTAAGTTGCGTTCTATCACGGGAGAGCTCTTTCTCTCGATGACGCAGCCGAATTTCGCCACCTATGCTCATCCGAGATGCAAATGCAAACTTCTTGAAAACCTGAACCGACGGCCACGCGTTAGGAGAGAGGAAAGCAGAGACAAGAGACCCTCTGCTGGCCTCTCGGCCTTGGCGACAGGTGGAAGCTTTTACTTTCGGGGACTCAACACTTCCTTAGGATAATTATAAGGGAGCAACAGTCATCACTCTTTTGGCGGCTGTTGAGCTACCTACATGGTGGATGATGAGCTTCGGGTGACGTCATGAGCCAAGCAAATTCCCCAAACTTCGGCTTGTTTGCCAAATGAAATTACCATTAGTTACCATTAGAAGTTACCATCAGAGACATTACCACTATACGGATGAGCCAGCAATGTTATAGCTTCCAGTTGCGAAATGTAGTTCAAATAGTAGTTCCATTGATGAGCCAAGGACACCTATGAACCTGAATTGAACGTATTTCTGCCAAACGGAGCTATGTGCATTAGGACATGAGCCCTGAGACCCATCAGAATATATGCATAGCAGGGCTCACGTCTTAATGCACATAGGTGCGTTTGGCAGAAATACGTCGAATTGTGTAACTAGGGGAATTTTTCTCAGCTTTGAATCCGAACGGATTTGTATCTCTGAAAGAATAGATGCCATAAACTACAGGGTATAAAATTTTTCAATTAAGGTGATTCGATGGACGCCATATTTTGTGTCAGAACGACGTGCGATATATCGCATCGATTGCCTCTATTTTTTCAGCTACTAATAATTTTTCTCGAATTTTGAGATCGCAATCCTGTTGTCAGGAGACTAAAGCACTCTTTTACCAACTTTTACAAACAAATTCAATGTAATAAAGGCGTGGTTTTTTTAGAGAGAAAACATCGCATTCGATACTGATATCGAATCTGCACTCGAATGCGATATATTCTCTCTAAAAAAAACCACGCCTTTATGACGTTGAATTTCATTGTTAAAATTGGTAAATGAGTGCTTAAGTCTCCTGACAACAGAATTGCGATCTCAAAATTTGAGGAAAATGACGAGTAACTGAAAAAATGGAACCAATTGATGCGATATATCGCATGCCGTTCTGACAAAAAATATGGTGTCCGCATCGAATCACCTTAAGGAACTTATCTAAATATCAAAGAGAGAGAAAGAGATACTCGCCCACGACAGAAAAAACCGAGGGGGTTCGCAATTTCACGCGTCGTAATGGATCGCCCTCGATTTTCGCAATATCTTAAGTCTACGAAACACATCGAACTCGATCCTTTGTAACGTACCGCGTGGAAGATTATCACAAATCGATTGTGAGCTATGATAGCGTCATAAGAAATGACAGCAAGTATCGAGTGAAAGGTCGATCCTCTCTCATGTTTTATCGTAAGAGATCATGAAATGTATCGATTCGTCGATTACGTTGACAGCGCCACAAAACATCGAGGTGCGAATGTCGATCCACGCGACGATTCGTCGTAAGAGATTCTGAAATATATCGATTCGCTGAAATCGACTTTAAGCATCTGTCGTTTGTATCACTTGTCGCGACTGTTCGCGAATGACTCACCGGCGCTAATTGCGAAGACTTGCCGACATGGGCGCACCAAATAAATTGCTCGTGGCACTTTGACCTGCGTGCGGCCCAGCCCAGCCCGTGCAGGGGAAACCAACCACAACACAGCGGAAATCCCACGTGAATCTAAGTCACAATGACGAACGTCAGTTAGTTAGTTGATAAATTCTCGGTGCGGTTGCATAAAAATTGTCCGTCTTGAGATTCCTCTCACTCAGGGCGAGCGGATGAGTCAACCCCTCGATGTTCCATTTGAAATAACACAATCAGAAAAAAGGCATTTTTCAAAATTTACACTCCTTCAAAATGAGCTTTCCGTGTGATTTTGCTAAAAATGGACAATTTAGCCTAGCCCCTCCAAATTTTAGCGTACCCCAAAATCGTTTGACGTTTTCTGTGAGAATTTTGAATGAAATCGAACAGATAGATTCTGAGATATCGCTGTACACAGATTTGGGGGACGTCGGACGGACAGACACACATTTTTTCAAGTATGGTTATTTTGACTCCTGGGACCTTAAAACGTCTAGAAATGATGAAATTTAATTTTTTTTTTCCCTTGGAGGATGACAATACT
Source organism: Bemisia tabaci (assembly GCF_918797505.1). NCBI lineage: Eukaryota > Metazoa > Arthropoda > Insecta > Hemiptera > Aleyrodidae > Bemisia > Bemisia tabaci. Next base: position 16,450,807 of record NC_092798.1, read on the forward strand.
TCCTCTCTACCCTAGGGGAGCGAGAAAGTAAAAATATCGCATAGTCAATTCTAGAGCACATTAATAATCGGCTCATTAGTGCATTTCGATACTTTTATCGATTTTGATTATACTTTCAATGCAGTTATTTTCCTGCTTTCTTAAAAGAATATGTATAAATAACGAGAACTAGGGCATTAATATTCAGTATTTCTCCTTCACTTTGAGAAGGGTGCAATGAAATCATCAGGAGTTACAGTAATTCTAACAATTTTTTTTTTTCAAATAATTTCTACAAATGTTAGCAAATAGTGTTATGGATAAAAAATATTTAGACATTGCTATTTATTTAGGGAACCAAAAATATGATGCAATATTAATATAGTGTTGAGACAAAGATTGACACCCGGGGAGGGGGAGTTCAGATTGAAAATTTGAAGTCGCGACCAAGTAATAATACAACATTTAAAATAGCTCCCAAGAAAAAGTAGGAGAAAGGAAAGTCACTATTGACTATAGGAAGTTTCTTACTAGTGATAAATGGTGAACGTTTGGTTCCTGAGAATCTCCAAAAAGTCAGTGTTTTATGGCCATTATCTAACGTGCGGTGGATTTTTAACACTACTTTATAAATTAATGTTTTGGGCGAACGAAAATGTTAACGGAGTTTTCTAACATTTGCACCATAATGTGCTTCAAAAATGTCAAGTAGAAGACAGCAATAAAGCTGTCAGTAGTGCACACGATAAAGGTCAGTTTATTTTTCTACTCTGCGTCAGAGTCTTCGAAGTATTTAATGACCTCAAAATATTATGGTGATAAAAATTGTAGATTTTTTGGGGGTTTAAAATAGAAGAAATTTAGTAACTTTGTACCTACGTAACGAATGCGTCGGACTAACTTACGCTTGCGCTGAACCGGTACCAATTTAAATTTTTCTAGGCTTATGAATCCACCTTATCCTTAGTTCACATAATAATGAAACCATAAAATGATGCAAGACCAGGAGGGCATCAATATTTATTTAAGTCCTTACTTAATCGGATTAAACGGCGCTTTTGGTCACTCGGAACTGATCACTGCCGTGCTGTGGACAACCTTAAAAACCTTGGGACGTTGCCAAATTTCTTCCAATAAAATACCACGCGGAGAAAAAAACCTCGTGCGTGGGACCCGAAGTTTAGGTCATATGGATCTCTGAAGTTTTCAGGTCGAGCATCTGAACACTTTAGGTCTAGCTGTCCCGGTTCGGATCACACATCTGAAACTTCAGTTCTTACCTCTGAAGTACTTCGGTGTTCACAACCGAAAAACTTCGGTTCTCACATCTGAGGTACTTCGGATGTAAGAACTGAAGTTTCAGATGTGTGTTCCGAACCTCGACAGCTAGAGGCTAGACCTAAAGTGTTCAGATGCTCAATCTGAAAACTTCAGAGATCCATATGACCTAAACTTCGGGTCCCACGCACGAGGTTTTTTTCTCCGTGCAATTCTCTAGAAAACTAGTGAATTTTCCCTATTTAACTTTTCATAGAGGCTTTTATCCACAATGTAATCCAGTCTATACAAAAATCTCAAGGACCACTATTCATAACTTTATAATAATATAATAATTTAGAATCGACGTTTCAAATCGATTTGCTCTACTCGGTCAGAATAAAGTTATTATCTCTCATACAGATGACAGCGTCACCGTGGAAAAAAATGAGGCTCCCTCCTCCTTCAGCAATGCTCTTAAACGACAAAAAGGACGACTGCCTAATGGAAATCTATCTGCTCCCAGGCCCCCTCCTCCGCCTAAATTTGTCGCCCGGCCTTCCTTCAAAGATATCACGGAGGGAAATTTCTCCCCCCCTCCGATTCAACTGGGGGATAGTGTCCTCCATCCGGAAAAAGTCTGCCCTACAGTCCTTCTTTTCCCTAAAAATGGTTCGAACCTTGAAGAGGTTTGGTCGCAGGCCCTTAAATCATCAAAAGGAGCAGGTATACAGATAATCGGCAGAGAAATGCTCAAATCCTCCATCAAGATATCGGTTGTTAAACCTCAGCAAGCAATTTCTCTAGTTTCACTGCTAAAAAATCATGCTAGGGTTTCATGCAGGGAAGTCAAACTCCGTCGGCCAGAAATTAGCATTCTCTCAGTCAGAAATGATGTACTCGATGAAGATATCCCAGATGAAGTTTTTGCGCAAAACGACTTCATCTCCAGGTCCTCGCGTTGGAACCAGATGACTTTTCGCCAACAATTCGAAGTTGTTAAGGCATATCAGTCTAATAGAGACATAAAAAACAACAATAAGACGATTATTGTCCGCTGTTCACCGGCAGTGCGAAACTCTATAATGTTTCACGGCTCTGTCTTCATTGGCTCCCTTGCGTGTCGCTGCGTGGACAAACTTGACCCTCTGAGATGTTTTCGCTGTAATAGGTATGGACACGGCTCTAGATTTTGTGATAACGATCCCTTGTGCCCTTCTTGCTTGGGTTCTCACTCGCCGTCCAAAGACTCTGCATGCCCTCGCCTGTCATCAGAGAACTCCATCCCTAAATGTGCTGCCTGCTTCGCCAAAGAGAGGGGTGATTACATTGGTCACTCGCTTACTTCCTCCAGCTGCGTCTCTAAACTTCGTGCAATGGAACATCTGGTCAGGTCCACAGACTACGGCTGGTTTGACTCTCCTCCTATGTCCAGTGACAATCCACCTCTGGATCCACCTCCTAGTCGGCCGTTTCAGTCACCTACCCCTGCAGCTGCCCAGGAAGCCCCTCAGACGTCTCCAGTGATACAGACATTAAACTCAAATTCCCTTAAGGAATCTGAAACTTTGTCAGCCAATAAGGCTTTTTGATCGCAAGTGTAAACCCCCAAAAAAATCCCCGAACTTTTGTAACCCCTTAGCACCTCATAATGCTGGCCATTTCATCCCCACGTCATCTTCTCCCCTTCCACAAAGCTCTAATCTTAAAATTATCCTTTCTAATTGTAAAAAGCACTCCCTGGCAAATGAGGCTATCCTCCTTAGAGCCTCACAGTCTCGTTCTGGTATTATTGCCCTCACTGAGCCAAATGTATCTCAGGCATTGAATCAGGGCTTCTTTCTTGATCTTTCCTCTAGAGTGGCGGTTAAAACCACAAGTCAACTTTCAGGTCCATCCTCTGAATGGGCCAGCGAGGAGGGCTTCGTTCATTTTAGATGGAACGATACTATCTTTTATGTCTGTTACATCCCACCTCACTCTCCCACCTTCAATTTAGAGGAATTTAAAAATTACCTTCTAAGACTTGAACTTTCTATTACTCATCAGTCCTTTCCGATAGTTATTATGGGTGATCTAAATAGCAGATCCACCACTTGGGGTGATAAGCTTTCTGATACCCGTGGTGATATTTTACTTGAATGGTTCACGGCAAATTCCCTGACCACCCTCAATAATTCTGTTTCCTTCACTCCCACTTTCAGAAATCATAGTGGTGAATCTGCGGTGGATGTAGTTGCCGTTTCATCCCCTTCACTTCCTCTCTTCTCTCAATTGACGGTTCTTGATAATTTTGAGAATTATAGTGACCATCATGCTGTCGAGTTTAGGATGTGCAAGAGTTTTCCCCCTCCAATTATTCCCCCTGTCTCCACTGGATGGTGGATCCCAAAAATAGCCAGTCCCTCTTTCACAACCCTGGTGGCACGAACCCTTACTCTCATACTGGCAGCTACTTCATTCCTTACTGCCCAAAGCTGTCAGGCGGCTCTGACGTATTCTCTCAATAATTCTTACGCGATTAAGGATCCCTCTCTGGAAAAAAGGAAATCCTCATATTGGTGGACCCCAGAGATTGCTTCTCTGCGAAAATCCTGTCTTAAACAGCGTAGACGTCTTTACAAGATGAAGGGGAAAAAATGCGCTGAAAATGATCAGGCATACCTTGATTTCACTAACTCGCGGAAATTGCTAAACGATGCCATCTTTAAATCTAAGAATTCACATTGGGATAATTTGATTGCAGATCTGGAGTTCGATTGTTGGGGCAGGGCCTACAAAGTTATGAGAAACAAATTCAAATCTCCCAAAACTCACGATAACGAGTCACTTTCTGAACTTGAACTTAGGAGGGTTGTTTCTGAGCTCTTCCCTATTCACCCCATCATCTCATGGCAAATGTCTGTAATTGAGGAAGAAATTGTACCCCTTTCCAACGACGAGGTTAGACGGGCATGCTCGCGCCTCAGACCAAAAAAAGCCCCGGGTCCTGATAGGATTCCCCCCGAAATTATTAGATCTTTTGTTCTCTCAAATATTGTCCCTTGTACGGATATGTTTAATAATTATTTGTTAACTGGTCATTTCCCCATCGAATGGAAGGAGGCCATCCTCTTTCTACTCCCTAAATCAAAAAAGGCTGGAATTAAGAAATACAGGCCTATATGTCTTTTAAATGGCCTGGGAAAAGTTTTTGAACACATTATTCTCTTTAGATTGACCTCCCTTTCGGACCCTCTCTCTGAGAGGCAATTCGGCTTTAGACATGGCCGCTCCACCTTGGATGTCATTAATAAACTCCGGGACATTTACGCAGGAAAGCACGACGTCAAGGGGAAGAAGGCCTTAGCTATTCTAACACTTGACGTCAAAAATGCTTTTAATTCCCTTTCATGGCTTGATATCATTAAATCTCTTGAGGGGAAAAACGCCCCAGCATATTTGGTCAATTTAATCAAGAGCTACCTTTCGGATCGGGTAATTACCTATGGTGCCTTCTCCTTCCCGGTCTCCTCCGGTGTCCCGCAGGGCTCAATTCTAGGTCCCTTCTTGTTTAACATCTGCTATGACTCGGTAATCGAAAAGGTGCACTCCGTGAGATGTGAAAAGTTGGGTTACGCAGATGACCTCTCTGTCATTTTTGAGGCCAGCACTATCCCGGAATTGCGTGCCGTTTCTGAGGTGGTATCGGCTGAGATAAACGAGGAGCTTGGGCCTAAGAGACTTGGTTTGGAGCCTGACAAAACTGAGGCCTGCCTTCTCGGAGGCGGGAAGAGGTGGAGCAGGGCTTCCTTTCGAGTACTCGGTTGCCTCATCAGGCCCTCCCTTTCGATAAAATATCTTGGCTTCTGGATAGACAAAAACCTCAGCTTTAAAAATCATGTCATTAAAGCCTGCGAAAAAGCTAAGAAGGTTCATTGCTCCTTATTACCCCTGCTGCCGAACATCAGAGGCCCCACCTTCAAGAAGCGTAAGCTCATTTTAAACGCTGTCTTTTCCTCCCTTTTTTATGGTCTGCCCGTTTGGGCTGAGGTCACTAAGATCGCTAAGTATCGTAACATAATTACTAAAACTTGTAGACCTTTTAAGAGATGTATCTGTGCAGCTTATCGCACTGTTTCCAACAACATATTAGATGTTCTTTCCGGCATTCCCCCGTCCGATCTCTATATTGAGTCTAGATGTAGGCAGTATGATGGTGAGCCAAAATCTCTCATTAAATCTGACATTGTTGAGAAATGGGTCACAAGACTGGAAGGCCAGACGGATTCCGATGTCTGGTTCAAATCAGTCATACCTGACCTCCGCAGTTTTATCCATCGACCCTTTGGTGACACAAATTTCTTCCTAACTCAATTCTTTAGTGGTCACGGGAATTTCCGGGACTATCTTCACAGGTTTAAATTGACCCCTGATGACCTATGCCCTATGCCTAATTGTAATAGTAGAGATTCTCCCGAGCACACCTTCTACCACTGCTCTTTCTTCCTCTCGGAACGCAGTTTGCTGAACGCTTCTCTAGGGGCTGTTTTTACTCTCGCCTCAACTCAAGATCTTCTTCTTTCATCGCAAGACAACTGGAATCACATCTCTTCTTATATCGAGAAAGTCCTAAGATTGAAATCAAACCAGCAGCCGTCCCTCCACCCAGACCAACCACCCCCACCCCCACCCCCCCACGCCGATGGTATACCTATTGGTAATTCCGGCGAGACCTCTTCACAACAGACTACCTGATTTTCTTTATGTCTCCAAACAGCTTAATTTCATGCCTTTTAAAATAAGTCTAAAATACTAGTTTTAAGGTCTATCAACACAGAGGGGCACATAGCTCGTCTTTTTGTATAACTTGTAATTCAAATAATAAACTTTTTGGTCTCAAAAAAAAAAAAAAAAAAAAATTCATAACTTTTCTCGAGATCAAATATTTGACGAATGGAAACTTGGCAACATTCGAATATTCATACGGCGTTTTTCCTGAACACGGAGGATTAGGGCACTGCGTCGCGACGCGACGTAACATTCCGAATGGACCACACCGTCCTGCCGGTCAAAAACCGCGCGACTTGAGTGGAAACTCATATCCAGATAGGAGGTTTCTGCTCAGGACGGTAGACTAGTATTAATAAGTGCGGTCGTTCTCATCGACACGTCTCATCTGCCGGCGATCGAGGAGGCAATTTGAAGAGGCCGCTCACGGCTTATGGCCCGGAGGATCCTCCGCCAATCAACTGGGCCAGTTGAACTTTTGATTTCATTCGGGTTGCGCAACGACTCTTCCGAGTGCCGGGTGGGAATTGGATGTCGCGGACCCGGGTTCGAGCCCCGCGGGCGAGTTCCGGGCACCTGGCGCTGGATCAGCGGGCGGCTGCCAACAGGGAAGATATGTTGCTCAAAGTTGTCATATTTTGCGAGAAATCGAGCGAGAGTGTGCTAATCTGAATTGTAGCCTTACACAAGGGCACCTCGAACCTCCGTCGTTTTTCACCTTCTTGAAATTTTCGAAGTTAAAAGGTACTTTTCACACCAAGATTTCACTGAATGCTTGGCATGCTGCATTTTCTGTGCAAGTGTTTCGCATGTATAGACGCTATTAGTGCAACGTCACAGAAAATCGATATATATCGATTTTTTCGCATTGGTAGCATTGAAAGAGGTTATGCCAATGTTATTGTTTGGATCCAATTCGATATAATGGAGAATCCCTATGATGACGTCGCCACTAATAGCGTCTATAGGCAGATTCTGGAGGGACGTAGGGGGTGTACGCTGTTCGCTCCCCCCCCCCCCCCCCCCGTGTGCCCGAAAGAAGGATGGGGAAAAAGAGAAGGAAGGAAGAGTGAAGGATCGGAGGAGAGGAGAAGGAAAGACGCTTACATTTGGTAATTATTCATGACGAAACTGACTCAAACTGCATAGCAGATATGCGTTAAAAATTCAACAATTTTCTGGGGAAGGCCCCCGGAACCCCCTTACGCCCCCCTTCCTCGTCCGAGGCGTCTGGATCCGGCTATGTCGGATTGGAGATTTAGAGAATTTCATGCCTATAACTATGAAGAATGTGTCTATGAAATTTTGGTCTGGAGGTTTGTTCTGTTTCCATTTCTTGAAATTTTCTGATTTCCCTTAAACGATCACAAGCATGAGCTTTAAGTATTGGAAAATTCCATCCGTAAATGTGTACAGTGAATAATTCAAGTGATTTAGAGAAAAAAAGAAAAAATAAGCAGAAGCAAAGCCAACTCGACGTATACTCGGAAAAAAATGAATGAGTATAGTATGCCAAAACCCGATTTTTTTTTTGGGGGGGGGGGGGAATCTTGCGTTGTTGCGTACATTTAGCAACAATCAGAACTATTGAATAACTATTCAACTTCACAATAATACTATTCATAATAATACTGTGGATATGGCTTTATTTACACGGGTTTATAGCGTTACAAAGCGTATGTATATAGAACTCTGTTACCACGGAGACATATCAGGTTGAAGCTTAATTAGCTTTGACATGCGTGATCCCTCAAATCCATAGGCGTATGCAAGGTAGGACTTACGCGCGCCCCCCCCCCCCTCCCCCCCCCCGATTGACCGAAAAAAGGAGGAGGAAAAAGGGAAGAATGAAAGAAGGAGGAAAGAAGAATGATGGATGCTTATAATGGGCCTGTTGCATGCAAGAGATACAGCCGTGCGAATAGACTTTTGAGAGGTTAAATGACACGAAAATTACGATGGTCACATTGAAAAAGTCTGAAATACACTCCTTACTGCGCAATTTGCGTTGTTAGGAACGCGTTTTTTTCAAATTTCCCGCGTCTGGGGGCAGTTTTCTAACGGAAACAATCAACGGCAACTCGCGGCTATTTCCAGTCAACTAAAACTGACAACATAACCTAAAAATCGGAGCTCGTGATATCGTGAAATGAAATTTAGAAGGATTGCGTTGGATATTTAAAAGTTGATCGATTTAGTTATCGCCTGAGGCGTATATGGACCATTATAAGAGATCACGTTGGGTTTGTAAACAAACTGAAGGAAAAAATAACAACAACAACAACGACTCGGTATCTTCCGGAAATCACCGAGCCCGCCGCTTGCTCGTTTCCGGTGATTAGAAAACTGCCCCCAGACGCGGGAAATTTGAAAAAGCGCGTTCCTAACAACGCAAATTGCGCAGTAAGGAGTGTATTTCAGACTTTTTTAATGTGACCATCGTAATTTTCGTGTCATTTAACCTCTAAAAAGTCTATTCTCGCGACTGTATCTCTTGCACGCAACAGGCCCATACATAGGTTGTCCCAAAAGTACTGCACGTTTTTTTCTTATTGACGAACGGTAGTAGATATCAAAATGCGGTTTGTGTAGTCTTTAAAACCGGCCAATTACCGATAAAACAAGACAAATCCGAGCTCTCTAAGTAAAAAAATGACCAAGTTACAGCGTTTTGAAAATGACTTGTAGAGGGGACCCCTACGGGATTTTCAGCTTCTTTTCTGGAAAAAAACAAAGAATTAAGGATTCAAGTGGTTTTATTAAATCAATTTTGCAGAATCTTACCAAGATTACTAGCATTTACTCTTCCTCACTGGATGACCGGACACTAGTTTCCTTCTCAAAACAACCTATGTATATTCAGCCAGTATATTCAGGAATGGAACAGAGATGCCTCCACGGCTTGACCCTGGCGGATAGACACCATTACATACTGGCCATTACATACTGCCAACCCGAACACACATTTGGAATCAAATTAAAACAAGTTAATCGGAGAATCGTCAAAAACAAACAGAAAATTAGCTCAAGTTAGGTCTCTGCTCCTTCTAATTTGGATAGGTGCTAGAAACTAATGATACGTCCAATGATTGGTCACATAATGTTGCTGGGTGTGAGTTTGCTGGCGATTACGCTTATCCCCTATCTTAAAATTTCCTCACATCTGAAGAATAATTGAGGGGCTTGGAAGAACAAGGGGCACAAGTGCAGCCTTTGAATAAAATTTAGTTAATAATGATATCAACTATAACTAACCTTGAAATGTATTCTGTGAAAAATGTATCACCAAAATCCAATTTTTAAGCATCAAAAATTGAGTTTGAACTTTATTTCCGTCATGTAACTTTTTTTTTTCATGTAATTTTAAAACTTTACATACATAGATCTTGAATTGGCAGTAACTGCGCTTATCTGCCTTGTCCTCAAAGCCCCTCAATTCTAATATGCTGAATAGTAAAGAGTCTCACTAACAATATTCATACGAAAAGTGTATGGGGATGACACCATCAGTTTCAGAACAACCTCTCCTGTATTGGCAAAGACGAAGAACATGTTTTGTACTTATGTGTAAATTTTTCAGTCATAATTTGTAAGTAATTAGGTAATATTTTTATGAACTAACAGTATTTCAGACAGGAAGGTTTGAAATGGTCTGAAAAAACTTAGGTCATCAAAATGAAACATATCCTCGGTGTTTATGGCTGTGTCCGGTGCTTTAAACCAGCGTGAGTCTGAAAAAACGAATATGAATTTTTGTATTACTTCAAAAAATTTCACAAAGTCTCACAGCCGTGTTTAACAAGATTATTTAATCAAAATCTGATGAATAATCACATTTTTCTGTTAAATTTTTCTTAGTTGTCTGGAAACTGGAAAAGAAAAAAGATGCCTCTTGATAAGTAAGTACCGACGAAAGGTGGGCATTTTTCACTTTTAAAAAACTCGGCATTAGACACCACACTGAGACGTGAGGCTTTTTCTTTTTGACCCTCTCCCCCTCCTCTAATCTTCTCCCCTCCCTGCTATTTTCCAGAACTGCAGGAAAATTTCTTTCTGTCAAAGAACAAAAAATGATCGGTGACTGTACGGTGAGCCTAAAATTTACTCATCAAGTTTCTAAATGCTGTCACAAAGGTCACTAAAAATCAGTTTATGAAAGTCTTCAGGGAGACATGTATACATTTTATAAATATGCCAAGCTAATTTTACCCGAATTCAAATGCATATTATTTCTTTTGAACTTAAAGCTGTGGGCATTTGCAAGTTGTGATGCAAAATTCTTTCCAAACTTTCTGAGAGCAGAAGAACCTCTCTGATGATCCGAAATGGTAGTAGGAATTCCTGGGTCAAACTCTTTTGTAATAGCCGTTGTATATTGTAGTTTTTTTTTGTTGTTTGTTTTAAGTTGCCCATTCTAGGATGGAAATCAGAGGAATTTCATTACTTTCGACCTCTAAAAATTTGTCACGGCAATTAAAAAAAAAAAAAACGAAGAGCAGTTTTACCGCTACTTCACCTTTTCAAGAAGTAGGGCCTCTGTTACCATTATTATGTTGCAAATCGGCAATTCGCTCTCCATAGCATTTTTTCAATATCAAGGAATAATTGGAAGGTGGTCTTCCATATTTTATTGTACTCATCCAATATTGACACCTCAAACGCTGTTTAAGATTCCTTTTCTATTAATTATTTTTTAACCATGGAGATAATTTGTAACTTTATTGCCTTAAGTAGATATCGAATTTCTTTTTAAATTGTGAATCTGAAGAATTTTGTAATTTTTTTAATGTTATATAAAATTTTATATTTTTATTGTTTCTTGTATTAAATAAATGTTAACTATCTGCTCTACATGAAGTTTGATTCCGCATTTTTCGCATTTTTTAAAATAGTCTGCTCAAAGTAACACCCTTCTCTATTGCTAAAGCCTATCATTGAAAGTCTTTGAGAATTCTAATTTTTATTTGCTCACCTAAATTAAGTGTCAAATTATAATGATGCAAATTACGGCTTGAAAGTTCGATCTGATATTCGGCAGGGCATGAGAATCATGAAACAAATACACAAATATGCTGCCCAAAAGAGGATTTTCCAACGGGGAAATCGCGATCTTTTGAAATCAAGTTTCGATTTTTTACGAGACATTCATGGAGCCCTAATAGTTGCTTACATCCAAGCGTTAAAATGAAATTCGATCTGTGATCGTTGCATTGGACCCTAAGCAAAGCTTTGACTGTTTTTCTTTCACCTTCAGTTAATTTCAGCGTTGCCATATAACGAAGATGTAAACAACTACTTACTTTTAATTACTTTTTATTTCAACGACTTGAGCGCGCACCGTGCTGTACGCGCAATGCATGAAGTATCCTGCGGTCTTGTGAGGCGCTACTATGGGCCGCGCGCGCACCGTGCTATACGTGCAATGCATGAAGTTTCGTGCGGTCTTGTAAGGCGCTACTATACGTGCGTTCACGCCGTGCGCGCCAGCCGCACCGTGTTTGATGCTATTATTCAAACTTGCGGTGTCAGCGGTTTTCAACTTAAAATTTTGAAGTTTTTGTACAGGCAAATGAAGCCAGAAATCGTTGTCCCTAATTGCAAAATGAAGTTCATTTGATCAATGAACCCTTTTGAAGCGTTGGATTCGATCGACATGAATCGGTCGGAAAATAAAAACGTCTGAACCGATCGACGCGAATACTGCAGTATGTGATACAGGGTTATTCAAAAGTTACGCACCACTGGCCATAACTTTAGTTCTAATTATGATATCGATTCGCGGTTTGAGGCGTCCTTCCTCATATCGAGGGGGAAACTTTTTGAGGTACTTTTCAGCTCTTCACCCCCCCCCCCCAGGGGGAGGGGGGGCGGGGGGCAACTCAAAAATTTCAAATGGCAACCCCCATCATGTGATCCATCGTTAGAAAGAGCATGAAAAAAGAAAATTTTTGGCGCAAACCGGAAGTCGATCTGACCCCCCTGTCAAAAGTTAGGGGGGTCCAAAGGTTATTTAGGGGGTCCGCACCTTCATTTTTTAGAGTAGCTTCGGCGGCTCTTGGACATACCGTTGCTCTTTTCAAAGAGTCCTCGAATACTCCAAGTCTGATACGGAAGTCTTCATATTGCCCCCGGGCCACCACAGTCCCCCCGAAGGGGGGGGGGGTGGGCCTGTTACAATGAAACATTGCATTAAAATGCGAAAAGTCACAGAAGAGCTTCAAACTTAGCATCAAATCCGAGTGGAACTTCTTGCCAATGTTAACGCAAACGCAGCCTGCGACTTTAAAGTGAGTTTTCAAAACTCTTAGCCCCCTGCCCCCCCCCCTCATTTTTGGTTGCAGAGCGGGTAAAAACCGGGAAATTCACTACAAATAATGCCCAAAACTAATGTCCAACTTGAGGAGGACCCTTGAAACGTTGCGATCAGTCGGAGCGTTGAAATACAAGGACTGCCACCCCCTTAACAGTATGGAAACATCCAAAACACCCCCGCTGCCCCCCTCATTTTTCGTTGCAGAGCTGGTAAGAACCGGGGCATCATTTCTGGCGAATTTCCCGGTTCTTACCAGCTCTGCAACGAAAAATGAGGGGGGCAGCGGGGGTTTTATGGATGTTTCCGTCCTTAAAGTGGGCGGCAGTTCCTGTGTTGCAGTTCTCCGACTGAGCGCAACGTTTCAAGGGTTCTCGTCAAGTTCTACAGTGCTTTCAGGCATCATTTCTGGCGATTTTCCCGGTTTTTACCCGCTCCGCAACGAAAAATGAGGGGGGCAGCGGGGGTGTTTTGGATGTTTCCGTACTTTAAGGGGGTGGCGTTTCTTGTATTTCAATGCTCCGACTGATCGCAACGTTTCAAGGGTCCTCCTCAAGTTGGACATTAGTTTCGGGCATTATTTGTAGTGAATTTCCCGGTTTTTACCCGCTCTGCAACCAAAAATGAGGGGAGGGCAGGGGGCTAAGAGTTTTGAAAACTCACTTTAAAGTCGCAGGCTGCGTTTGCGTTAACACGGGCAAGAAGTTCCACTCGGATTTGATGCTAAGTTTGAAGCTCTTCTGTGACTTTTCGCATTTTAATGCAATGTTTCATTGTAACAGGCCCACCCCCCCCCCCTACGGGGGGGCTGTGGTGGCCCGGGGGCAATATGAAGACTTCGGTATCAGACTTGGAGTATTCGAGGACTCTTTGAAAAGAGCAACGGTATGTCCAAGAGCCGCCGAAGCTACTCTAAAAAATGAAGGTACGGACCCCCTAAATAACCTTTGGACCCCCCTAACTTTTGACAGGGGGGTCAGATCGACTTCCGGTTTGCGCCAAAAATTTTCTTTTTTTATGCTCTTTCTAACGATGTATCACATGATGGGGGTTGCCATTTGAAATTTTTGAGTTGCCCCCGCCCCCCCTCCCCCTGGGGGGGGGTGAAGAGACTGAAAAGTACCTCAAAAAGTTTCCCCCTCGATATGAGGAAGGACGCCTCAAACTGCGAATCGATATCATAATTAGAACTAAGGTTATGGCCAGTGGTGCGTAACTTTTGAATAACCCTGTATAACGTGCATAACTAGATTTATCATTTCTTTAGGAATTTCAATTATCTTCGTCTTAGTTATTAGCGCAGAATATGGTTGCTGTTAGGATTTTTGTATAATTCAAATTATTCAATATATTTTGGTTCTTTTTATAGGTGGTTTCCTTGACTTTTTTTAACACTACAGCTATCGTTTATTTCTTAGGGCCAAGATTTTTCCACGTAGGTCATTTGGACTGAGTTAAGCAGAAAGGAACCAACCCACATTTTGGAAAAAATTGAGTTATGAGTGGTTTTGAACTCAACCACTGCTCTACTATCTATCGCCGAAAATTCAACATTTTTGTTGGGGGCAAATTTTGCAGAAATTGAACTTAAAGTTTATCTTTTACATTGAGTCTTATGCAGGAGCCAAACTTTAAACCTCTTTTTCTCGGTTCGATCCCGATGCATGTGGCTTGGTTCCTTTCTGTTTAACTCCGTCCATTTATTGCGTCGATTTCCTTGCTCGGGATTGCTCCTCGCATTTCGCCAGGTAAAAAATTTTAAAAAACAAATGGCGGAATCGTCTGTGTTCTTGGCTTAGAAACGCGGAACTTCGAGCGTTTATATTAATGTTACCCATGACGTCACTGAGCTATCAATCCACATTGAAAAAAACGATCTGGAAGAAACCTCACGACATAATTGCCACAAATTCAAAAGATTAGCAAGATGTATAAGACAAAAGGCACAAAAGGCGTCTCATACCGGATAATCGTGCACGCTCACAAAACGCCTTCAGATTGCGTTGATGCAACTGTTCCTGCTGTTGAGGCATCGCTGATTTTCAGGCGTCAATAACCGACTGCAGGCCTGTAAAAAAAGTTCTTTATCTTTGACGATACGATGATGTTACACTTAGCGTTCTCCGACTTGATCGCACGTCCCCTACCTCATTCTCCGCTTCCATTCCCCTCAAAAGTGCAATATAAACAAAATTAGCGAGCATACATGACGTGAAACTCGCCGAAGTGTTGAATAAGGTGTTTGTGAAGTGTGCTGATTATTATTATTTTTGTTTTAAAAGAGACTCTAAGTACTTGATAATGAAAGCACTCGTGATTTAACGCTAAATTTTGGAATGCCAATTGTTTCATAGAGGAAAAAAAAAATATGATAAAGATTGACTGTAACCTTGAAAGCATCTGTTTTAACACCCTGCATGCTGTGACATCCTTCGGATGGACATATTGTACTTGTTCCATGCCTAGATCGACGAGTTTCAATGTTTCCGTCGGGTTCAGAGAGGTGATGTGAATAGTGTGTTAGTGTTACGATAACAATCATAATTCAATTCAGTATTGCGACGATTTTTAAAGTGGTACCTACCTAGTTGGTACTTTTGTTTACTTAAACGACTCGAATGAGGGTACGAATCTCCCCATTAGAGAGATTCCGGTACTTGTTTTGGTTTCTGAAATTCCTTTCCATTTCATATCTGTAAAAATTAAGCATCGAAAAACCAATTTTTCTGCCTCCTATTTCTCGGGGAAAGCAGCGCTCCCCAAGGTCGACGCAAATACACCGCTGCCCCACGAATTCCCAACTGTGTTATTACATCAATTCAACGCTGATACAATTTCAGGAGGAGAAGCAGGATTCCATCAACGTAAAAAACTCCCTACTTAAAGGGCGTGCGAGTTCGATAATAATTAGTCGGTGCGGCATTTTTCGGTCCCCCAAAACGTAACAGGCGAGGTCTGTAGGATCCGAACTACTTTCACTCTCAAAAGTTGCCGGCTGAAACATCCTATCAATCCGATTTCTACTTGTTTTGATCGAGTAGGCGGATCGGATAACTAATGGTGTTTCATTCCATCGAACGGCCCGAAAAACGGCCTACACAGTGCGCGCGTCAACTCGGAACGTGGCGCGACAGTGGCGTCAATTCCTATTTCCGACAACTATAAATTAAGATTTCGACCTCTGAAAGCACAATGAATCACTAGACAGGGTAGGTAGGTACGTTTTTATTTGAACCTGAATACGTTTTTTACACTGAAAGAAGCTCCGGCCCTGGAAGCCGTACTCACGGGCTATTTAGACATACGGTCCGCGTTCCGGGCTGAGAGGCCGGAAGTTCCGGGGGCAGCACCCGGAACAATCGAAGCTACGACTTCAGCACCCGGAACTTTCGGCCTCTGAGCTAGAGTCCTTTTATACTGAGAGTCAAGACAACACCCCCCCCCCCCCCCATGGAGTCACAAACGGGATAATAAAGATTACAGAAATTGAACGTTTTTCGTAATCTTTGATCGGCTCATTCTCAAATTCCTCTCTCAGTTCCTTCTCTCATTCCGTTTGTTCCTTGCCGAACCCATAATTCCCTGGCCCATTCCAGATTATAATCTTTGCAATCGGCAAAAATGTAATCTTTATTCCCGTTTGTGACACTGTGAAGGCCTAAAATACGGGAACCAATCAGAAATGGATTCACATTGTCTTGACTCTCAGTATAAAGGGACTCTACTCTGAGCCCGGACCGGACGGTGTTGAGACTGGGCGACATTGTAAATGAGTCCAGCTGACGCTATAAAACTTTGTTATAGGTTAATAGTAACAGAGCATTAAGAAAACCAGTGCGCTTTGGCAGTACGAAAAATAAAGTGAATTTGATAAGGTAAATATTGTATTGTGATCTTGTTATTGTTGACATAAGGCTCAACAGATGGTATGGCTACATAGCCCGTAATTATTTTTTTCAGTGTAATTAAAATTTCAAGTAGATTATACGATGAACACATCAAAACTTCCTTAATTAATAGGTCACTGAACCATGAACGAATCTTGACTTGCGCATACATTTTTCCGTGGGTAAATTTGATAAAGCCACGAAATTTCCTCTTAATATAATGTAGATGGCTAAAGTACGAGACACGTATCTCCGTCTGCGACGTTGTAGACTTCTAGTCATCACGGAATAAAGTGTCAGAAGTTATCCCCTAAAATTGTGACGCAGCCCCAATTTGTTGGATGACATTTCCAATTAATTTTGGCTTAGTATACCGCAACTCAAGTTGGGGTAGTACCGCAACATGTGGATTAGTAACCTATCTTATTGAGATGCTACCACAATTAATTCGAAATGTCCATATCATCCAAAACCCCTTTTTTCTTTTTTTGTGTATACTTAATTTTTTCCTCGGGAAATTGGTCAACGTAATTTCTTAAAAGCTTCCTTAATTGATATTTCTTCTGTCATCAGAATATTTTGTATTAATTTCAAGCTAAAGTAGACTTGTTTCTCTTCGAAAAAATAATGTAGGAGCGAAGATTTTGAAACACCACAATGGAGTCACGTGGTGTCGCCTTTTAGCCACCGATATCACGCACCCACGCCGTCCGTGCGCGCTTCGTATCATTTCATCAGGAACGGAGACTTTAATGCATGGTTAAGAAAGTTAACCAACTTTTCGAAAGAAACTCATTTTAATGTTTCGACGTTCTGCGGAATGGACCACTAGACAAGGTACGAATTTCAGCATTCTGGTACATGCTCCCTAACTAAAATTTTACGTAGAATACGACGCGCACAACGAAAATTACCGAAATCAACTCCTTCCAAAGATATTTAATGATTCTTGATGCTTGCATTCAAACCACCCGCTCATGAAAACTCAATGCTCTGCGTGATTCACATCGTGTGCTAAACGTTAGCATGACAGTCTCTGCGATATAAAAATCTGGCAACCTCAATCTTGACGCTTTGGCTCAGCTGTAGCAAATTGCTCATAGTTTGAACAACACATGGTGGGAAATGAACATTACTCGATTGAGAAGCTTGTTGAAACCGTTGTAGTGCGCGATTTGACTCACGTAGAGCTTTGAGTTTCTCTGTGAGCGGGCAGTTCAAATTCCTCGTAACCAATGTGAAAGGAAAACGTTAATATCTTCGTTTGGAGTTTGTTTCATTAGTTTTCGTTGCGCGAACCGTGCTCTACGTGAAATTCTGGTTAAGAAAAATGTATCAGAATGATTAAATTCGTACCTTGTCTAGTGGTCCATTGGAATCTCAAAGCTCTTTTAGACATCGGGTGGGCATGCAGTTTATTTCGGTAAAATATATTGAGTAAATATCGAAAGATACAATGGAAGGAGAAAAATATATCCATCAGTGGCGAGGCGCTAATGATCGATTGTCGATATTTTCCCGTTTGAAGCTATGGCGAAGAATCGATTATTGAAGTGTTCGTTACGGACACCCTGTTTATCGATCCTTTTCCATAGGTCAAAATTGGACAGTAATGGATGTATCGCAAAGCACGCAACGTCACTGAACGTCCTTGTGACTCCGCGGCACTTTTGAACGAAGACCCCTGACTGCGGGAATTTCACTATCAAGATTTTGTTTGGTATTAGCACTGTAAGGAAGAATTGACACCATGCGTATTTAAGTAGTCCGTCGCAAATAGGGCAAAAATGTTTCATTTTCTTTAAACTGATAGATCGTGACTGATTCATGTGCAAGTATAAGCCGCTTTTACGGCGCGCTAGGGCGCTCTGCGACGCCTACCCGCCATAGGAATCTGTCACGGTAGAGATCCTTTGGAAACTGGCATCTCTCTATCTCTTCACGGGTACATTCTACCCACCGTTTGGCTGGACGCCTTCTCCGTAGCCTACCTGATTCAAAAAGTCCAAATATTGAAAACAACAATTGTGAGTATAAACCAAGATTAAATAGTTTTACCTGGTTAATAAGACAATAAGAAGTATTGATTTTTTGTGCAGAACAGATAGTATGAAAACTGATGTTGAGTTCAAACGTCCATGTGTTTTAAATTTTTGATAATGTTTCTGGTGAAAAAACTTGGTAGTTTACACCAAAATTTCGTTTCTTGCCTCTCCTGAAAAATTAGCTCTGGGCAGTCGAGGGTCATTTTCCAAAGTGTCATCTTATAACATTAATTTATTAATTCGTTAAAACTTGACCATACAAGCCGCATGGCGCGGTTCCATATACCTTTCCTCTTATAGGCTTAATTGTGATACCTCACTCGTGAGAATGGGAAACAGCCGGCCATGGATGATGAATTACTATACGCTAACGTCATCAAAAGAACTGGGAAAGTGTCTTCCTCCAATCATACAGTATAAAACAAATGTTAATACCACGACGAGCCGCGCCTAGCTATCATAACGGCTGCTAAATGCAACGCAACGATAATGATAACGCCTGGATTGCCTTGATGCAACTATTCGTGCTCAAAGGATGCCTGTGTTGCATATACACTAAATTGAAGGCGCTTCGGACGCTGTTCCAACTTCCAAGCAGCAAGATGCGCGGCGCGAATTAATACGGGAAGCGACAACAACGCCTGCTCTATCTCTAATAATGAACTTAGCGGCATTAGCAGTGTTGTTTGCTTACACTTGAAGGCGAAATTATGAATCATGATGTTATTTTTTCAATAAACATTGAATTTAAAGATGTTTTTAAGCTCAATTTAAAACTCTAGACATGCACGATGAGAGGCCTGCTGACACAGTCTACATTTTAACCGCGTTTCTCTCAGATTTACAATGTCGCGTTTTTAAACTTTGATATGCTTTATAGTGGAGACATTTTCTATGATATTCAAGAATTTTTTGCACACATAGTCGTAGAATCAACCCTTTCAAGCTGAGGTGTGGTTTGTTTTCTCATTTTTTAAAAATCTATTTGTTCCATATTTGTGTAGGCTCCATCGCAAATTAAGGGTATTTTCCCATCGACGATTGTGCATCAATCTGGGGGAGAGGGGCGCTGAAGCCCCCCATGTCGCATTCTTCATGACATTTCACCGCCTTCCTAAACCGGATAGAGCGTAGCATCTACTCAACGGTTACTACTACTACGGTTACTACTAATGGTTACTACCCAACGGTTACCTAGACGTGATATTGGGAAAGAGGAATGGTAATAGATAATGTGCTTAGTTTGTGAGTTTGTGTCTTACGGCGCACAGTGGATCGAGTCAATGGGAGAGGTCGGACGAAATTCGGAAACTTTAAACGCTTATAACTCCGTTTATACAAAATTTAGAGGTTCTAAAAGTAGTTCCCATGGTTTCCTCGTGATAATTACTGCCATAAGCACCCCTTCAAATTTAAAATGTGACGAAATAAACATCAAAATTTGCAATTTTTGTGTAAAATTTCATGTCCGACTTCTTCAAGAAACTCGTTCCACTGTGCGGCGTCGCTGCAAAAAAGAGGATGCAATGAATGGGAAACACATAATTGCGGTGACGTAATCAACTCATGACGACTCGAGAGTTTGACGCGAGTAATGTAGCAACAATGCCTGATACCTGAATATAGTTGCTATCTAAACAGCCCTCTTGAAGCTGCCACATTTGACAAGAATGCTTATAAATAATTCATGGAGATAACTCATTTCTATAGTAATAATTCGTCGTATTAAAAAGAGAGGGGCCACATCAAATTTTGGCCGCAGAATGAAAAATATTATTCACTCTATACATCGCTACGAAATGCGAATTAAAAGTGAGTGTGAAAACGGAATAAGAAAGTGAACATGAAAATCACGCCTGGTATGAAAGTAAGAGTACCCGAATTTTAAGTGGGAACTGAGCATTACTTTAACAACATACATTACTGTGAACATATCTATGTTCACACAGGGTGGTGCAGATCTACCGCACTAGCAGTCCGATTGCTGAAATTTATGTCGGCACGACAAGAATCGAAAATCGATGTATTACGCGGTGCAGAAGGGCTGTGTCTTGTCTTATCTTGCCGACATAGCCAGTTAAAGTTTCAACAATCGGGCTATAGGCCTTTTCCTCGAATATTTCAGGTCGAATGAAGTCCAGGACTGCGAAAATGTAAAGAGGGAAGCGACTCCAAGAAATTCAAATTGCATGGCCTCGGAGCCCCTCGGCCTCCCGTGAAAGGTAAAAGGGGGAAGGGGGGGCTTTTTTCATAAGTCGGGTTTTCGCGAACTTTTTGAAATTATTTAATCGAAATCAGAAAGTCCAGACAATTTTAACCCACACAGACAACAAGAAATCCAAAATCGGCCGATTCGTGTTCGAGATACTGACCCCAAAAGGTGGGGGACATAGCTCCCCTTCAAAAAATGAAGCTTACCTAAAGTGACGTAGAGGCTTAGAAAAAGATCTTTTCGTGGACAATCCACCTAAGCAATCCGAATTTGAGGGTCTCGTCGTCCCCAGATTGGGTATACAGGCGAGACCCTAAACTTGTAAATTAAACCAGGTGGGAACTCTTAGCTGCCCCCCCTCGTTTTACGTACTTTCGTCCCCCCCCCCCAAAGTTACAGCCCACGCAACGCCACCACCGAGGTTTAAGCCTCTTTGCCGCTCTATTCCGTGCAGGGGCGAGGCGTGAACGATGATTTTCGATATTTCTCTATTCGAAGCTACGGTAAAGAATCGATTATTAAGGTGTTCGTTGCGAACACACTGGCTATCGATATTTTTCCATAGGTGTAAATATCAGATCAATCGATATATCGCACGCCACTGATTCCGTGCAAATCTAAAAAGAAGGACAGCGACGCAATGCAAAAACGCCGGGAGTGCGCGCCTGCGCGGTGGATTTTGGAGTAACCTTGCTGCCAGCCGGCTTCCCGGGGAGCACCAAGCCGGCGCGGCGCGGCGCGAACGCATTTCACATTTTCCCACAGCTCCTTTAGTCTACTGCCGTAGGAGGGAAGAACGCCGTATAAGCCGTCAGACGTTGCCAAATTTCCTCTGGAAAATCCCCAATTTTCTGGAACATTTGTGAATATTTCTCCTCCAATTTCTCAGATAATTGTGTATGCAATTAGATCTGCATTGTCTGAAAATTTCAAGGAAGAATATTCGTAACTTTCCTATAAAACAAACATTTCACCGAAGGAAATTTGGCAACTCTCGAATGTTGATACGGCGTTCTTCCTTAGCACGGCAGTTCTTTCCGTCTCCGTCCGTAGCCTCTGCTCCCGTGATTCCCATATTCCGTTCCGGTCCTGGAGTGGATTTACATAACCGCAACCGTCTTGGGACGTTTTTCGGCGGCTAACGACAACGAGTAACCGCGGTGACGCGACGACACGGCCACGTCACGCAATCGGACGTGATTCCTTTCGGCCACCCGCGTCAGGACCCCCGAAATCTCCTCTTTCCTCACACTTCCACTAACTCCTTGTGAAGACGAATTATCGGTGCAAATTGGCAAGGGCGTGCGGTTTCGGAGGGCCGACAAGTCTCCCGAAAAATACTACTCGGACCATATTTGAGTCGAATCCTGTTAGACAAGTGTAAGTCCAAAAAGTCAAGAGCCTTGGCTTCAAAGAGCCCCTTCGTTTTTCGTGCCGAGAAATCTCCAAGAAACACCGTATCATTTCACGTGAAGCTTGAAGTGAAAGTTATTTTTTTGAATGAAAAGAAAAACACTTTAATGATCGGAGAACAAAATAACAAATACTTTTAGTCTAGTACTTTCCTTCTAATTTCCTATTCATCAAATGACATTTAAGTTTTTACAATTATTCGTAACTTCGCAAGAGTAGATTAACACGCGAAACATACACTTTTGAAAGAACACGAAAAGAAGGTATATAACGTATACTGGGCGAGTGGACTAGAATTAAGAACTCGATCACTGCAAAACCAGCCGGACCCTGTACTCCTTGATCCGAGTCTTCCTCAAAAATCTCACTTCTCGCGCAATAACAAGGCGAGAACGAGCGATAATCGATATTCCCCATTCGAAACCGTGGTAAAAGATCGATTATCAAGGTGCTCGTTGCGGAAACACTGTTTATCGATCCTTTTCCGTAGGTTTAAATGGGAGATCAATCGATGCATTGCAAAGCTCGCCACACCAGTGTTCCCGCGGAGATTGAAGACGTCAATATTTGAAGTGGTTATCGTCGGAATGTTAGTAGGATTCCAATAGGCACTTGAGTAGTGTAACTACAAGGTGTTAGATAGCCCTCATCTCGTTAAGATCCTCTTGAAATGTTTAAGATTCGTGTGTGCCACATGCACGTGAGTAAAATTCAACATTAAAGAGAGAAAGGAAATACTAGGATGATGACACCATACGTGGATCCAGAGGGAGGGGGGCGTAAGGGAAGAAAAAGGGAAGAAAGTAAGAAGAAAGGAACGGCGGAAAAAGGAAGGAAAGACGTTTATATTTGGTAATTATTCATCACGAAATCGGCTTAAATTGCATGATAGTTACTTCAAATTTCGAATATTTTCTGAAGGAAGCCCCCGGCCCCCCTTTCGCCCCCAGGAAGAGCCCAGGAAGGCACTCTCTCTATACCTTCACACTTCAAAACTTTTCCATTGCTTCTGGGTAGATAGCGAGCTTTCCTAATATAATCGTCGTGTTCCTCGTAAAAAAGGAATTTATTAAGTGCATCCTCAAGTCGACAAGGAGGCAGGAGCCCTGCTGCTTAGTGCAATATTTGCACTTCTATACTTGTCTTTATTTTTCCTGGTACAATTCACGGCTAATGAGAAATGGCGATCAAAGTAAACGGCCAGACTTTACCCATGATTCTATCACTCGAAGAGGATTATAATATGATAAAAACACTCACAGCATAGACAGTTCCTTTCTCTCAAGAAGATTGACGACGTTCATGAAATTCAGCGAAATGAACAATTGAGACAATTTCATGAGCAAACATTTATGTTCGCATAAAATCATGCATCCTGGAAACATGGCAGCTAGATCCAATGATACACATTTTAAAATGATGGGTTAGTTATTTCATGAATGCAAAAATTTGACGCAAATTTTCAATTCCACGATGAGTCTGTATTTCTCATTCCTCTAATTTCTGTCTTTGCCAAATAAATTAAAGTTTTAAAAAAATGGGAAAATTTAAAAGGGAAGAAATGCCTGAAAAACTGACAGAATCTACCGATCGGGAAAACTTTCTTATTCCTTTGCCTACGTGAACATGCTACCTAGCTTGCACTTTTAAGAGTTTTCGATACTTTATTTCAGGTTCTAGCAGAAATTCCACGCAAATTTTTAGGCCGGTATGCAGTAAATTTTGCTGTTTACTAAAAGCGGAACTAGGAACTTTTTGTGAGAGAAGACGGGAGCGTTCTGAAGAGCCTAGAAGAACACCTCTTTTAGGGGGTTCGGAGACCTTCCTCAGCTCTCAAGAAGGGTGGGTCATTTCGGGAATATTATGAAAAATCGAGTCGTCTGAGGGGCGCTTCTAAGATCTTCATACCAAAAAAATCGATTGAAATATATTTTCAAAGATGAAAGATATGTCACGAACTTATTTACTAAAACTTCTAACATTAGTTGGGAGATGCCAAGTAGATTTTTGGGAGGGCAGGCAGGCCCCAAGGGACTGGTTAGGGAGGCTAAGAGGCCACTGAGAATACTCCCCGAGCCCCCCAAAGGGCGCCCCCGCGGCAATTTCCTTTTCCAGATCATTATTAATTAAATGTATTTATACCAAACAGGACTATGTGCAGGTAGGAAAGATGGGGTGTGGGGTGTGCTTGTTAGTACAGGGCCGTAAGAATGAATGGGAATCATAAAGTGCCAGTGACGTCGTTCGATTCTAAGGGTGACGACCCGAAGCCATTAACTCATGAGCCCTGTCCTCAACGCTCGAGACAGATAACCACGGCTCATGAGTCCCACATACAGTTGGCACATAGTTCCCCAGATAAGACATAATATTTTTACAATAATATTGGGCAAATATTGTCAGTGTTTTCGCAATATTTACGTACACAATACTGACAATATTTTGATAATATTTTACTCAAAATTATGTTTTTAAAAAATATTTAAAGAATTTTTATTTAGTATTCTTAAAAATAATATGTTCACCCAAAATATTATAAACATATTTTCACAGTATTGGCACAGTATTTCGTAGTATTTTAAAGTATTGCCACAGTATTTATGCCAAAAGGAAAAATGTGTACACTTTTAACATTGGCTCAATATTTAACCAATATTGGCTCAATGTTTGAATAAATATCAAAACAACATTGTTTAAATATTGGCTAAATATTTCTGTCTTATCTGGGTCCGTTTGGCAGAATGTAAAATCCCACTTTCCCAATTCAGCAAACGGAACTATGTGCCAATTAACTGTAAGCAGAACTTGTGAGCCGTGGGCTTGTGTCCAGAGCGTTGCGGACAGGACTCATGAGGTAATCCCTCCGGATCTTTACGATTCCACTCATTGTCACGGCCCTCGACTAACGAGCACATCCCATCTTTCCCGCTTGCACATAGTTCTGTCCGGCAGAGACACGTCCAAGTTCACAATGAGCGCTACTAGGATGGCTCGGTGTATCTCACGGCCCTCGACTAACGAGCACATCCCATCTTTCCCGCTTGCACATAGTTCTGTCCGGTAGAAACACGTCCAAGTTTACAATGAGCGCTACTAGGATGGCTCGGTGTATCTCACGGCCCTCGACTAACGAGCACATCCCATCTTTCCCGCTTGCACATAGTTCTGTCCGGTAGAAACACGTCCAAGTTTACAATGAGCGCTACTAGGATGGCTCGGTGTATCTCACGGCCCTCGACTAACGAGCACATCCCATCTTTCCCGCTTGCACATAGTTCTGTCCGGTAGAAACACGTCCAAGTTTACAATGAGCGCTACTAGGATGGCTCGGTGTATCTCACGGCCCTCGACTAACGAGCACATCCCATCTTTCCCGCTTGCACATAGTTCTGTCCGGTAGAAACACGTCCAAGTTTACAATGAGCGCTACTAGGATGGCTCGGTAAACAAATTATAAAATAAAGATAGGGAATAGAATTTTTTTCCTCGAAAAACATACAAACAATATCACAATAAGCTCATTTCTCGAGAGTCGAGAGCATCGCTACTTTTCCCGGATAGATTCTACGAAAACACAGTTCCGAGCTTAAGTTCCTGCGTGAGCCTCTGAAGTGCCCACCTCGTGCGTCAACATACCTGGGCGCTAGATAATTCCGTTCTTATAAAAATGCGTCGCCGATCGAGTTTCCTCACTTTTTGCGGAAATCGAACCCCGATCAGACTCCTCCACTCCCGCAATAATGGTTCCCGTGTTCGTTTTGGCTTTTGCGTTCATCGCGTGTGGTGCCGGCAGTGAAGCCCGCGGGTTGAATCGCGTCTCTCTTTCGCCCGAGCAAAAGCTGGAGCGGAACTTCGTGGAGTTCGAGTCTTTCCGCAACAAGTACGGCAGGCAGTATCTGTCGCCGACGCAGGCGTTGGAGCGGTTCCACGTCTTCGCGAAGAACCTGGAGAAAATCGACATGTTGAACGAGATGGAGCAGGGAACGGCGGAATACGGCGTTAACGAGATGGCTGATTGGACCCAGGAGGAGTTTTTGACGAGGCGCGCCAATCTGGACTCCGCTAAACTTTTGAAAAGGTAAGATCAGTTTTTAAGCTTTGTGACGCAGCATGGAAAACTGTGCCTTAAGATGGGCAAAAAACAAAATTAAATAAAAGTATACCGCAGCCTGTACAGGGGTTTACTTTGCAGCGCTAGGCGCGCAAAGAACACCCAAAAACTGATCTTTTGGCAGAAATTCGATGTTCAAGAACGAAAAACTGGGAATTCGAGAAAACTGGTGTTTAAGTTTGCCAGTCCCAAGATCACTGGGAAGAAAACTTCGTGCCTGAGTCTGAGACCTGAAGATTATTTTTCCGCGCTGGACTCACTTCAAACGCTCATAACAGCATTAATAATGCATATAATGCCTAAAAACTTTGGCCAAATGTTTTTCAGAGTTTCAAAACGTTTTCAGCATTGAAAACCAAACATTGATATTTTTTTTACCTTAAACGGGGTTTTCCGCTGCGGTGAACAACTATAGTTTCCAACTGTAGGCACAGTTTACCCTATTGTATCACATAAGTACATATTTTAATTCTTTTTTTTGGGGGGAGGGGTGGGAGGCGGGTTAGAGGACAGAATGTCGAGTTCTTGTTGCATTTTTGCATCGAGGGTCATTATCAAATTCGCTCATTCTAACAATGCTCTCCAGATTTTTACAATATGTTCAATTTTGTTAGTCGGTATGGTCACATTTTAAGATGCTCCCGATTAAAGGCGTTCTTTATTTGGATTTTTCAAACACTCAGAAATAAATAAGTTTCCATCTAGCTGAATTATTTGACATTGAATATGACCGAGAAAGGCAAAAGGGCGCTTGCGTTCAAGTACAAATCACGTATCTCCGTTTGCGACGTTACAGACTTCCTATCATACTATATGTTTCTATCGGAAAACTAGCCATCGTGATTTCCTGAACACTTCCTTGATTTTTCTTCGCTGTAAGCAGGACATTCATGTATTAATTTCAAGCAATAAAGTTGGCTTGTTTCTTTTCGAGAAATAAAATATAAGCGAAAATTTCGAAACACTGCGATGGAGATACGCGGTTTTGCACTTCAGCCTTCGATTCGGCGTGAATACAGCGCGAAAATGATTTAAAAATCGACCAAACTTGTGCAAGTTATAGTTGGGCAATGATGAATCGCGAATTTTAGAAAAGCATGGATGAAGTTTGCCGGCATTGTTGTCAGCTTCAGAAATAATTCACTAGAAAAAACAATACTATAATTAAAGTAAATGATGGCTTGAAATTTTGACCCAATATTCTTCAGAGAAGTAGGAAGCGCTCGCCATCGAAAAGTTCGAAATTCGATCCTCTTATCCCCGATCGATTTTCCCCCGAATCGATTTTTCCTCATCTAAAACCACCTAAACAACCAAAGCCCTTTAGTATGAATCGATCATAGATATTTCACAGAAAAAAATGTATCAAAAGTTGTATCAAAATTGACAGTTTATTTAAATATCTTTGAATTAAAATCGCCAACATTTCCCTTTGTTTTGTCGGTCAAATTGTTCAAATATTTGATAAGATATAAACCCAGGCTATTATATCATCAGTTACGGAATATATTTTTCGTAATCATGGGGGACAGCTTAAAGTTTTCAACCAAAATTCTGTAAATAGTTCAGCTTTCAAGAATTCTATTAATGCCTACTTCAATTTTCGGAATCCTGCGCAAAAATAGTACACATTTTTTTTGAAAAAGTCCCTCTAAAAGTAGTATTGAACGTTAGTCTCCCACTCCGCAGAAAAATTTCTCGTTAAGGGAATAAAATGAATTTAAGGTCTTTAAGGTCTCTAATTTTAGGTCTTTTATACAATAATATTTTTTTAAACTTTGATTCAGTGTGGAAAAAGAAAATTTTCCGACGTATTCAAAGGAAATTAAGGAGATACCTAGTACCAAGGACTGGTTCGAGGAGGGTAAAGTTGCCCCACCAAAAGACCAGGGACAATGCGGTTCTTGCTGGGCCTTTTCCACCGTGGGAGCAGTCGAGTCAAATGATGCCATTAAGAACAACAGTTTGACCCGACGATCTGAACAACAGTTAGTAGACTGTGACACAAAATCAAATCAAGTAAGTATGGTCCGCAAGACCTCACGTTCTTTTCTATCAAAATAATTATAATTTTCCTATATGTAGGTATTCGAAATTTTACCCATGGTTACACTCAGAATGGGAGTAAGAGTAACTGTTACACGTCTTGCCCGAAGCAACAGCGTATTATAATCCATTACAAAAAAGCCAAGCCAAATTGTAACTTCTCTTATTTGGTGTGGACTGTAACCTTTTTTTAGCTGTCATTTTCCATAATTTTCAGAAATATTTGACCACTGTGGTCCGCTCCTAAGCCCATTTTCTCACTGATCTGATACTCCTAGAATCCCAGTTAAAAGCGCGTGAATATGTCACCGAAGGATTCATTATCTTTTTATTGTGTATGATGGTAGACTACGTTTAGTTATACAAATGCTACGTTACTGATTTCGTTCCGATGGACCACTAAACAAGATACGAAGTTTAGCATTCTGATACATGTATCTGAATCAAAATTTAACGTAGAACACGATTCGTGCAACGAAAATTACTGAAATTGACTCTTAATCAAGGTAATTAATTTTTCTTGACGCGTGAATTCAAACCTCCCGCTCATGAAAACACAGTGGTCAACGTACGTCAGATTGCAAACTAAACGTTATCGTGGCAGTCTTTGCGATACGAAAATATGGCAATCTGGTAAAATGAAAAATTTCTGAAATTGACTCCCAACCAAGATATTTAATGTTTCTTGACGCGTGAATTCAAACATCCCGCTTTCTGGGCAATTCTGTGTAAAAAAAGAAAAAGAAATAATTACTTGCATAAACACTTTCTAAAATTTGCCGCGCACTAAAAGTCGCCGCCACATGAACCGCGACCCATATGCCCCCGCCCCTCCCTTTCCCCAGTTGTTTACACCAGTTGCACTGCACACTAAATTCACCGTGGTATTTTTGACGCAGGGATGTAATGGAGGATGGATGGACAATGCTTTTAAATACCTCATGAATAATAGCTTAAGGACGGAGGCGTCCTATCCCTACACCGGGAAGGATGGTAGCTGCAAGGTCCAGAGAGGTGAAGATGGTGATGGCGGTATTAAGGTCACAAAGATCATCAACATGAAGCCGCGCGATGAACGTGCACTTAAACAGTAAGTATGATGTAACAAAATACCGAAGTTTTTAAAGGCCTCACGCTTAAAAAGTTAATTATTTGAGGAAAATACCCAGAGGCGGAGCAATTTGGCAACACAGGATTTCCTCCATTTAAACCTATGCTAAACAATCGATTCTTGTTTGAGCACCTGGCCCTCCAACAATCGATACATTTCCGTATGTTTAAATGGAGAAAGACAACGTTGCCAATTCGCTGGATCCGCCGATGAAAATGCCCTCAAAGAGTTTCCCAAAACGAGACCATTTCCTGCTGTTTTTCAGACACTCGATTTAGCGATCGAATATAAGTTGGTTAACCACTCGAAATCTGTGATGGTTATTAGAACTGAATCAATTTCCAGAATAAGGGAGTTATGTGTGTCTATGGTTGGCTGCCACCTTTTTTGTTTGGACGCTTTCCGCTGTTGTCATGTTTAGACTTTGTCCGGAGGTGGCTACCGTCTCCCATGATTTTCTTTCACCTGCATAAAGCGCCGCGCCGGCTGCATCTACAAAGCTATCTTCTGAGCTTGACTGATGGATCACAGGGAATTAATTACTTTTCCATTGCGAGATGGGGGAAGTTATCAGCACCGCGCTCTGATAAAATATTGACTTTTCTGAAAAGAAATTCAGTCAATTTTGGTGCATTTTGAAAAAAAATCTTCCGTATTTCGCCCCATCTTCATTAACCCGAGATATAGTAAAAATAACGACACCGCTGAATCATATATTGTACCTGATATGGATTGCATTTTTCAAAAAGGAACCAAAAGCACTCCAATGTTGCTATGATTGTGCAACTTACAATCTTTGCAGTCAAATTACTGATGAAGTCATGTATAAAGTTAAATTTACCAAGGTAATTTTCTTCTCGAATGGATCACTAGACAAGGTACGAATTTAAGCATTCCGGTACATGTTTCTTAACCAAAATTTCACGTAGAACACGATTCGCGCAACGAAAATTACTGAAACCAACTCCTAACGAAGATATTAACCTTTTCATTTCACATTGGTTACGAGGAATTTGAACTGCCCGCTCACAAGAAACTCAAAGCTCTACGTGAGTCAAATCGCGCACGACAACGGTCTCAGCAAGTTTCTTAATCGAGCAATATTCATTTCCCACCATGTGTTGTTCGAACTATAGGCAATTTGCTATAGCTGAGCCAAAGCGTCAAGATTGAGGTTGCCAGATTTTTACATCGCGCAGAGACTGTCATGATAACGTTTAGCGCGCGATGTGAATCACGTAGAGCATTGAGTTTTCATGAGCGGGTGGTTTGAATTCACGCATCAAGAATCATTAAATATCGTTGTGAGGAGTTGATTTCGATAATTTTCATTGTGCGCATCGTGCTCTACGTGAAATTTTGGTTACGGATCATATATCAGAGTGCTGAAATTCGTACCTTGTCTAGTGGTCCATTCATAGTTAGTTGCGAATAAAAAGAAAACTTGTTCAGATGTGCAGTTAATATTTGCAAGGTAAAAAAAGTTGCACAGTCTTAGCGTCATTGGAATGCTCTTGGTTCCTTTCTGCAAAATGCAATCCATATAGTTGATAACTTATTCTTTTTCCTCTATCTTATTCAGGCATATTGCAGTAAACGGACCCACCTCAAATGCTATCGACGCAACCGACATGCAATTTTATAACGGTGGTATTATGATGCCTATGTTTTGCTCGTCATTGCCGCGAAGGCTAAATCATGCAGTTCTTGGAGTAGGATACGGCACGGACAAGAGGGCAGGCGATTACTGGATCTTCAAGAACAGCTGGGGTGAAAATTGGGGAGAAAACGGTTTCTTTAGACTTAAGATGGGCTCAAACGCGTGTGGTATAGCAAATGTAATGCAAGGCGTTGAGACTGAACGAGATCGCCGAGCCGTCTGAAGTTGCTCACAATCCAGTTACGTTGTTTCAACCGAATTCTATCGAGATGGACTGTAAACCGGGGACCAGAGACCAAGGTCGGTTTCACGCGACTTGTGAGTATTGCTGTGATACTAACGGGGTTTAAACACCACTAACCGCTTCTTTTTCTCCGGATATTGAATTACCATATCATTAAAATAAAAAAAAATGTAAAAACATACATTCAATCATCTCAGTTTTTTTTCTAACCTGTAAACCTGTGATAACTTTCTTCACACCTCGACACGAACTAACCCATTCGTGCCCCGTTCTTTCTCCATTTTCCCTCTTTTTCAAACTAAGTATGAGCCCGTCTGCCGTATAATCATAAGAGTAACGCGTAACGCTTAACGCCTGAGGAGCGTTTCGGGGGGTTGGACCGCGAAGCAATCAGGAGGCGTAGCCCCTGTAACGGATACATGTTTTATGGTCCAAACGAATATTAGGCTTTTCGATCTGGGGGCTTTTTACCCCGTATGGTAGTTAGTCAGGTGTCCACCAATACCATTGGCATAGCTGGACTGCGTAATGTAGAAAGGAACCAATACCATTGTATCGCTAAACTTGAAACTTGAAACAGTTTCTATGTATTTGTACTCCCTGAAAATTTCCTTTAAATGAAAATTCGAC
Organism: Bemisia tabaci; assembly: GCF_918797505.1. Lineage (NCBI taxonomy): Eukaryota > Metazoa > Arthropoda > Insecta > Hemiptera > Aleyrodidae > Bemisia > Bemisia tabaci. The sequence continues at coordinate 16,482,482 of NC_092798.1, forward strand.
CCCGTAAATACATTTTCTTCGTTGCTCTGCTCCCATTAATTTTATGAGAACTAGGAGCTGCGCAGCTTTGGGTCAAAATGGAATGCTATTAGTTTCTTTTTATTAAATGGAGTTCACGCAATTGATGGAATTCCACATTTATATTTTTTTTTTTGTTTTTTTTATCATAATAGCTCAATGTTGCCGGTGAAGGAATGTAAGTACCTCTTCAATATGGTAGACTCTTCCGAATGGTAGGCAGGATGACTGACTCTTGCACTTGCGTCAGGACTTGGCGTTGCGGTCGGCATCCACCACTACCGCACACATCACATACTACAGTGGGGTGCAGGTTTGACATATCGTGCGAAGCCACAACACTATACCACCAAACGTTCTCTTCAATTCCTCATATACATACGCACGTAAAAAGCGCGATTACTCATCACGTTTGGCAACTCCGTGCGGCACCTACACGATACAGCCTCCAGCGGCGTATCAAACCACCGTCAATTTACATACTTTTGTAGGTCCTTTTGGTCCCCCTTCCCTCCCCCACGGTGGGTCTGCCAGCGAAAGTGGTCCCAGACAATGACCTTTCTGCCGCTTGAAAACAATGCTTTCCTTGGCGAAAAAAAATACAGGATAAATAAAATCGCCGGAACCACTTTCTTTCGGTCGATCCTGAGCGCAAATAAGAGATAAAAAATGATGACCGTGTGCGTTCCGGACAGTGCAAGGGCAGGCAGCGAGTGGAAAAGATTCTGTTTGGCGACCTGAGAACAAATTAGAATGTGCGCAATTCCTGTACGAGCCGTTGAGACTTTAAGCTCTGCGTGCCGCTTTGCCAAAACAGCGCCTGGAATCCAAGGATTATCAGCCAATTGGATCACATTTTGCAACAAGGAACCACTATTCATGGCTCATCCATAAAAGCACCTATCTGCACGGGGATATTTATGGCACGCGTGTTATTTTTAAAATGAGCTAGAAATAGTACATTCCTTGTTGCATAATGTGGTCCAGTTGGTCACTGTCGAATTTCTCCGTTGTGACATAAGTGGTTTCGATTGGAATCGACTAAAACTTAAGACGTCACTTCGATGGCCAAACTGGAGACCACGTATCTCCGTTTGTGACGTTGGCCAAACTTCATTTTTTCCTTGAAAAACTAGTCAACTTAATTTCTTGAAAACTTCCTTGATTTTTCTCCTTTGTTAATAGAATATATTTTGTAAATCTCAAACCATATTCCATTGACCTGTTTCTCTTCAAAAAATCAACTAGAAGCGGAGATTTTGAATCACCACAATGGAGGTACCCTGGTAAAAATTGGCGATAGGAGCTGCGTTTCAAAATACCATGGGAGTTTTTATAGCCGACTGAAGAGGGCGATAGAAAATCATAAAGCTGGCTGTAGAAAGTGGAAAAAATCATACGGCCGGGCTACACGAAGCGATAAAAAATTATACAGCCGGGCTATAGTTCCTATCGCCGGGCTTTAGGTACATTTTATCGCCTGGCTGTTGCTTTTTTGCCATCGGCTATAAAGGGCTATAAGAAATTGTGTAGAAATTCTTGCGCTTTGTAAATCCTTAAGTTTGTACGGAATCACCTTAATATTTACAAAACGCACATTATATTTTCCTTTACTACATATTTTTTTTCATCAATTAAAATAAGAATAATCCATACAGAGTGTGCAAACATTTCAAAGTCATGAGTTGAAAAACGCTGACTCCGCGAGATTAAATATTAGAGCCTAACACAAAGCGGCGCACTGGCGCGGCGCCTACAAACCTAACCGGGATACTTCACGCATTGCGCAATGCGTGAAGTATCCCAGTTAGGTTTGTAGGCGCCAATGCGCGTTCAGCGCTGGCTGCCCGCCCGCCGCGCCGCAGCGTACCGCGGCGCTTGAAGCAACTATTTCACACCAGAGGTATTGCACAGTATCATACGAAATTGAAGGCGCTCCAACATATTAGGAATGGCAGGCATCCTTCAAAAGTACGGAGCTTTCCTCGCAAATTAAATCAAGATACTGCGGCCCAAAAAGAGAGCGGTAGTACAATAACTCACTAAGTCCTAGCATCCGTAATTAGTAACGTTTAGCACACACTTTATCGCCAGGCTGTTGCTTAATCGCCATCGGCTATAAAAGGCCATAAGAAATTGTGTTGCCGGCTATAGAAGCTATTGGAAATCTTACAGCCGGCTGTAGGTCTATGGTATTTTGGAACACAGATTCTACTGCCAATTTTTACCAGGGTTCTTGGTTTCGCGCTCTAGCCATCGATTTGTTTTTTGGTCTAAAAAATGATCACTGCCAAATTCTCTTGTTATAAGAGGTCCTTTAAAATTAGCCCCGGTTCAAACCAGATTAAGGAATTTATTCTTTGGAATGAAAATTCGTTTAAAAATTTGGTTAAAGGAAATAAAATACAAGAAAGACGCATGATGCTAGAAATCAGGTAATAAGTTGCGCGACATTAAGGACAGTATCTACCGGTGGGCTCACAACATCGTCGATAACTCGATAGGCACAAACAGCTCCGAGAGCGATGCGATACAATTGCGTCTCCTTCGAGGAGATAACTATTCGCGCTCCCCGGTACGGTTGTTGCCTATGCAGCATAAATGAAGGCGCACTGCAGGTGGACGCTACCTACTGATAGGATGAAAACGTCGTTTTTAATCGAAGCTCATGGAGCGCTAGACATGTGTGCTTTTCGCGTAGGCAACTATTCGGGCTCCTCGGTATGTTTGTTGCCTATTCGACGAAATTGAAGGCGAGCCTCAAGTAGACGATATCTGTAAATAGGTTTACGCGTGGTCTATTGGTTCGGTTTAGCGAAGTTTATGGAGCGAGATTTATTGATATTTTCGCGTGCTGTTCGGTATGTTTGTTATCTATGCATCTTAACTAAAGGCGAACTTTATATGGACGATACCTACCAATAGATTAAAAACACTGATCATCATCGAAGCTTGTAGAGCGACAGCAACTGTGTTTTTCAAATACAACGACATGTTTATTGCTTATGCAGTCCAACTGAACGTGAGTTTTTACGTCCAACTGAAAGTGGATTATTACCCACTGATCCATATTCCTTTTAAATTTCGGCTCTAACATTTAACGATGGTTCGGGTAAAAAATTTACCATATATTGATTTATTTAATTTCTAAGACCTGAGAATCAAAAATGCATGTTACCTCCTTTTTCCTATTGTACATCAATAATAATATACTCAAATTCCTTTTGTTCTCTATCATTCACAAAGTTTTCTTACGATACCTTCTCCTCTTTACCTCTAATTTCGGAAAAAAGGAAAGAAAAAACTGGACCATAATAGTCTATGAGATATGTTTGATACTCCGCAGCCCATGACAAGATATACATTAATAAAAATTTAAACAGCGGGTAACAAGTCTAATTTTTACAGAAATACCACCAAAACGTCTCGACTTAAAACCAAGCCTTCCTCAGTTGGATAAAATCAGTAAAAATTGTCAAAATCTACAGACGCAATTCTTTGCCGTACCTTTTAAAGCGAGAAAAATGATAATAGACATTTGAAAGGTGCAGCCATGGTTTAAGATTTTTACGATTTTTTACTGTTCCCCCTGAGTTTTTAACTCCCCTTCCTCCCTCCTGAGCATCGACCGTCTTACTTCCCTTCCTCACTCCGTCCATCAAGCGTCTTAAAAATGATTTTATTAGAATAGAGAGGACAGCAGGCGCTTTGAAGTCAATAAATTTTTAATGATGCTCGATTTTCGTTATCGGTTGACTTATCTTCGACTTTTTTCGGTTGAGATTTGACGTCGGTGGTGCGCGGCCACGCGACGGGCGTAAAAGTGATGGTGGAGAGTGTCATGACTGCACACTGCCCACTGTTTCAGATTCCGCTCCTTTCGGATCTCTCCGCCTCGCTCCGATTCGGTGGGCCGGTGACGGATGTGCCTCTTTAAAGCTAAAAAACGAAGATCTACGAATGCGATCCGATTTATTAATTAACGCTCGGATCTTATCTCCCGAGAGAAACTTGGCGGCGGGAAAAGGCGCGCGTGGCTTTAAGGCGTCTCGTAGAAACACACCCTTAACTTTTACGCCTCCTTCCGAATTACCATGCGTTAAAGTAGGTCCAATGGAGATGTTGCATGTGTGACGGATTTGCGATTTGACTGTTGATTCTTATGTAAAAGTTCGCGAGATACACGATGGTGCCACTGGTTTTCTCTGAAATCAACTCCCAAGCTCAAAAAAAGCTCTCAAGTTGAGGCCAAAATGGAGGGGATATCCCACCCTACCCTGAGAGTCCACCTCTACATCAAAACAAACTCTCCATGCAAAGATAGGGAGCAAATACATTGACAGGGCTGCCACTTTATTTGGGGACTCCTGAACTGAAGACACGGTAACCCTGCTAATGTATTTGCTCCCTATCTTTGCATGGAGAGTTTGTTTTGATGTAGAGGTGGGCTCTCAGGGTAGGGCGGGATATCCCCTCCATTTTGGCCTCACTTTGAGAGCTTTTTTTGAGCTTGGGAGTTGATTTCAGAGAAAACCAGTGACAGTATCGTGTTTCTCGCGAACTTTTACGTAAGAATCAATGGTCAAATCGCAAATCCCTCACACAGGCAACATCTCCATTAACGAGGCTAAGAGGGAGGGGTCCAGAACTCCAGACCCCCTGCGGGCCGATTATTGAAATTGATAGACAAAGCTATGGGCAAAGAAAATATTGGGAGTATTGAGCGATCCTATTGGTTGAAATGGGTGGGTCCTATAGACTAAATGAGAAGATGATGGACTAACTGTAGGGTCTCTCGTGGGTTCCATTTAGTTAGTCTATCACCTACCTCCTTAGCTTATTGCAACCACCCGCTTCCACCAATAGGATCCCTCCATATCCCTTTTGTCCCCTTTGTCTATAGCTATGTCTATCAATTTCAATAATCGGTCCCCTAACATGCATGTTCCTGACGGTGGGGGAGGAAGGGTAAAGTGCAACTGAGGGGCTTGGAGGCCAAGGCGCATAAGTGGAGAGTTTGCTAAATCGAGAGATACTTGTTTGAAGTTTCGATGTTGCATGCACTTAAAAAAAGTTACGAACGGCTGCATAGACTAACCGCCCTTTCCGGGCTCACAGGCCGAAAGTTCCGGGTGCTAGAGCCGTAGCTTCAATTGCTCAGGGTGCTACGCCTGGAACTTTCGGCTTCTGAGACCGGAGCGCGGACATTATGTCTGTATAGTAAGTAAGTAAGTAAGTACGGCTTTCGCGGCCAGAGTTGTTTTCAGCGTGGAGCCTTATGGCGAGAGAAAGCTCAAACTCGCTTTATAACGCTTAAAAATTTTATTGGATCCAAATAAAAGCGGATTTTCACAGAATACATTTTAAAACTACTTTCAGTTAGAATCGTTAATATCTTATTTTTTTCAAAACTGCACGTAAGGCTTAAGCGCCTTAACTTATGCTTCAAGCCCCTAAATCAAAAGGCGGCATTTTTCATCGAACTGCCCGGCGTCTTTCTCAGAGACAAGAGACCCTCCACTGGTATCTTGGCAATGGTGGAGGCTTTTACTTTCGAGACCTCAGCATTCTATAGTTGTTTTACCTACATGGTTGATGTTTAACAACATTTAGGCAGTTTCCTTTTGCAAACAAGCCGAAGTTTGGGAAACTTGTTTGGCTCATGACGTCATCCAAAGCTCATCATCCACCATGTAGGTAGGTCAACAGCCGAAAAGAGAGTGATGACTGTTGCTTCCCTATAATTGTCCATAAGGCATTGTTAAATCCCCAAAAGTAAAAGGTTCCACCAGTCGCCAAGGCTAGAGTACCTGTATATGGAGAGTACCGACAGATCTGAAACTCCGAAAGTCCATCAGGCCTTCACCGATGCCTCCGCGAATAAAGTTAGGGCCCAAAAGGGCAGCAAACCTATGAATTTCAATTATCCAGAGCGATTTACTGATACTATTGTTACGAACCGTCCTTTATTAAGCACGTGTTTGACTCAGTTTTTGCATAAATTTACTCAATTTCGCGGAAGAACGCTCATTTCTGTACATTCTTAGCCATCTTGGTTAGAATTGGAATCTGCAGACTGGCAGTGAAATTTTGTGCGTTAGAAGTTGGTTAGAAGGGTGGCTGCACTTTTGGGCCCTGAGCCTTCCATGAACCGATCTGTCGGTACTCTCCCTGTACAGGTACTCTAGCCAAGGCCAAGAGGCCAGGGGAGGGTCTCTGGTCTTTCTGCAAGCCCGTGAACATGGACGCGAGCTTTGAAAAAAACGGAGGAGCGATGAACAATCTAAAATAATTCCCCACAAAATTAATTATTCTTCCGAACCATTGATTTTGAACGGAACGACGCCCGGGGCTGGGCCCCACCCGCTAACGAGCCCTCGGACTCATCAAAATGACTCCCCTCCCCCCGCCGGACCGCCCCCCCCTCTTAGCCTTGACTTTTACTTTCATCAGCCTCGAAAACATTGTTTTAAATGCCGATGTGGGAGGAGAGCTCATATGATAATCACGCCGCTTGCTCCGGTGGATCTGTTACGCTTAGCTCCGCCGTCTCGCCCAGGGCGACCGGTACATATAGGATATACCGGTCCCTCTAATTCCGGATCTTGCAGGGATGCAGAACAGCATCCAAAAATCCTAGGCTGATCAATGAAAAATATGGGAGTTTTGTCCAAATCGGCAACGTTGCTGAGCGCAGTTGTCAGGTTTGGCCCTCGTTCGTAGTGGGACTCGACTTGGAGGTGTTGGTGAACGGTGAGTTTTGGCATCGTTGCTCCCAGATCACTTTCTCTGGTCGGAAGAACGCCATTGATCAAGCCATCGTTTTAACGAACCCATGTTAAGTTTTTGACCAGTTTTTTCTTTCCTCTTTTTGTTTTTGGAAGATGAATTGGGCGCTCAAATTAGCCGCGGTCCGTCTCTTTCCGAGTTATGTAACGGAAGTTAATTTCGAGCGCTTTTGAGCCGCTGTTGCCTGGTGAAGTGGCGACTCTTGGGTCCCGCTATGGACGAATACTCACGGAAAAACTGCAAAAACGCGTATCTTGATTTTGGTGTTTCAAAATCTATGCCCCAGTATTTTTTCTTTTTTTAAATGTGAAATCTAAGCAACATGATGGCTTCAAATTTTCACGGAATATTCCTCACGTAGAACGGAAAAATCGCCGATTTTTTCAGGAAGCCACGTCGAGGAATTTTCAATGTAGAAAATGGAGTATGACCGGAAGTTTGCAACGTCGCAACCCGAGGTACGCGTTCATGCAGTTTCACCGTCGACTCCGGGACCCAGAAACCCGTTGAGTCACCAAATATAACGAAAAATTTTACTATACATTTTTTCAAAACTTCGAGACTATCGTGTCACCTATTAATTTCCTCCTTTGGATTTTCCTCACCAAAATGTGAAGGCTCAAAGTATAAGTCAATGAATTTGAGAGCGACTTATAGGGATAGGTATTTAAACTACACTCTTGAGAAAGTAAACTTTTCAAAGTTCTTTCAAACTTTGGATTTCATGGGGCTGTAATAATGTGAGGCATGATTAAAATCAAAAGAGCACAAAGTCATTTGTTCAGACTTTTATTTAACAGCATGAGAAAATTTTTTGTTTTGTTTTTTGAATGAATTAATGTGCGCTGAAGCTTGAATTACATCTTGGAGCCAGTGTGATTAGACCTTTAAATTTCAAAGGTCGAAGTCGATTTTGCTACGCAGACTTCATCGAAGAAAATCCTACTTTTTCCACCATTATGAAGCCCATTAAGATTTACGCTCTTTTGATCCTAGTGTTTCAATGGTGTAATTTTAGAATTTTCTAGAGGACACATCAGTTGATGTAAGCGAGAGAGGTAAAAATAAATTATATAATTCATATCAAACACCTCTAAGCGAACACATTTCAATTCTGGTCAATTTATTGAAAAGTTACAAAATTTTGGAAGGTAAATTCCAGAATTTTGGCTTCAAAATTTGGAAGGGGCTAGAACTCGCAAGGCGCTTAAACTTCCATTTTCAGCTCAAATTTCTTTTTATTCCTTTGGATACGGCTTAAAAACACTGCTTGTGGCTGCTATTATTCCAGTTTCGTCAGTATGTGCCCTTTTGACCCTACTTGCTCCATGCCCATAGGGCCGGATTCACATTTTTAGCGCCCCTAGACTGAACTTTGTTTGACACCCCTCAAGTAGACACTATCGTAGGAGAGAGGGTGTCTGGAGAGGGGGGACACAACCCCTTCCCCTCTCTCTCGACTTAAAGGAAGATGTTGGGTTACAGAAATATCAGTGGCGTGGCGTGAATGATCGATTATCGATACTTCCCCATTTGAAGCTATGGTAAAGAATCGATTATTAAGGCAGTCGCTGTGAACACTCTGTTTATGGGTCTTTTTCCATGGGTTTAAATGGCAGATCAATCGATGTATCGCAAAGCACGCCACGCCACTGAGAAATATAGTTCAAAGCTGCCTCTAAAAAAACACGATTTCAAACGATTTTTAGGTACCCAGTTGCGACCAATTTGATGCCAAAAGCTAGTTTTCAAAAGTAAAAAGTGACAAAAGGCTCAAAAAAGTATACAAAAGTTTTAGAATTCTCAAAAATTGTGCGCCCCTCATATAGTTACGCCCCTGGGCTGCAGCCTAAGTAGCCTAATGGCGAATCCGGCTTTGCATGTGCATTCCTCCTCTTAATTTTTCCATTTTTTTGTAGATATTCCTAGTTCAGTTGGCAGCCTCGTTCGGGTGCACGCGGCCGGGGCCGTGATTATCAGGGAGCACGTCTCGTAATAGGAGCTTTCGGAGTGGGTTTGTGTAACGGGCATTGTTTTAAAACGAGAAATTCGTCGCTCCTCCGACAAAAGCACGTATCTCCATCCCCGCGTGAGCCCCGAAAGGCATGGAGTTGCACGGACTACAGGGCTCGTCACAAAACACAGTTAAGGCTTCACGTCTGAGACGACGAATTTTGGTCCCGAGGCGGGACTGCTTCACTCGGACGCTACGTGTCCACTTCTGTGCTCTTGAGACGGGAAATGACAGGGTTGTGCATCCTGACATAACTTGTCTCATAACATTAATTAGGGGATTCTTGGTGGTCGTATGACCGCCTTCTCGGCCGGCCCCGTCGCACAGCGGGCCGAGTCAAAAAGAGAGGTCGGACATGAAATTTTTGACCACGACTGCAAATTATTATGTTTATTTCGTCACACTTTAGAATTTTAAGAGGTGTCGTAAAAGAAAATTTTACGAGAAAACCAATGAAACCACTTTTAGAACCTCCAAATTTTGTATAAACGGATTTATAAGCTTTCAAAGTTTCCAAAGTTTGTCCGACCTCTCCTATTGACTCGATTCTTGTGCGTCGTCCGCTTACCTTTTCAATAAGACTCGAGACTACTGCTTAGAGAGGAAGCTGTCAGGATGGAAGGCCAATTTGACCGTCGCGTTGGTAGACGTGGTGTTAAAATTCTTCCCATGTAGAGTGAGACCACATATCGATGGTGAAAGTCGCAGAGCCAGGGTTGCAATTTTCATGAAAAATAAATTATTGAAATTTCGTGCGGGACATTTCATGAAATTAAAATTTTAAAAAATTATTATTAACTCGTTTGCGACGAATTTCTTCGGCGGCAGACGCGTTCCGAGCTACGGCTTATCGGTGCGACTCAGCGACTGAGTCGCACCGATGATGAGCCGTAGAAATTCGTCGCAAGTGACTTAATTATATTTTTTTTAAAAATTTTAATCACGTGACTTGTGCGGAAAAAGCTCCATAATTTTATACATTTCATAAAATTTCAGAAATTTATGAAAGATATTGAAAAATACCTTTTGAAATTTAATGCATCAAATTCTGGTGTTGTTTTTTATGTTTTTTTGTGCGTGTTGTATATACCAGCCCATGAAAATATGTTTTTGTATTTTTCATAATTCTCACAGCTTTGTGAAATTCTAAACGATATTTCACATACAATCTTTTTTGGTGAATTTTCCAGAGTATTTTTGTGTGAGTGTATTTTTGTGCAGAGTTTATTTTTTGGTGTTATTTTGCACTATTTTATCTCTTATATTTGACTGAGGAGCCATTGAGCTTTCTTTACATTTTTTCATGCATTTCCTAACTGCAGCTGGCTAGTCTTGAATTTGAGGAGAACTATAGGAAATTTTATTTCGCAGTTTCTGCACGGGGAAAGCAAAAGCATGGCACGATAATAATTATTTAGATTTCTCTGTAGCTCAAATTGCATAAGCGCTGAAATGAAGGAGCAATTAATTTCACGTATTAGTCTCTGCGGGATTGGAAGTGGGCGAACGCAAATTCGTGGCTACATTGGTGAAAATTCAGCCTCTAATATAGCTATTCGAGCTTTTGAGCTTTAAATAAAAAATGAGTGTGAGCGCACACTACAAAACTTTCAAGTTGATCATATTATAGCTTTCAGTGAGTATATTGTTGCGCAGCGAAGCTATTTCGTTGATATTGAGCGACTCCTTCTGTGAAACATACATAATATTCGATCACTTACACATATTTGCTGATAAAATAATCTATATATTTTATTTACTTTTAGTTACGTCCGTCAGAGACTAGGTATTACTAGGGGGCTACGCCCCCTGGCCGCTACGCGGCCCAACCCCCTGAAGGCGCTCCGCGCCATCAATGGGCCGCTTCGCGGCCCTATTTTTACCCTCCTATCGGTGTTAGTTTTATTTTTCCCCTAAAAAATTACGAAATGAGGTATACTTTACTTTTAGAATGAAATAATTTTTGGTTTTGATGAATAAAGAAACAAATTTTTTTTTTTTTGAAGTCTAAAGGACGCGTTTTGGAATGACTACTTGATGAAATATTGCAGTAAAACAACGAACATTGATAATCAGGTAATAATTAAGAATTTCGGGTAACGGGGATCGAACCCACACCATATTTTAAGTGGACGCTTCCGACGTCTTTGACGACTCGGCTACCGCTCGTCTTGAGGCAGTAGGGGCGAATCTTGAGTAGATAAGTGTAGAGCTGATGCGCAGGCTACCCAGCTACTGCGCAACCTCCTCGACCACTGCGCATCCTCCCGCGCATAGCGGTAGCAGTCTCGGAGCATTCTGAAAATTCACTCACTTTTATAACGTGATTGTAAAAAAACCTGGGTCCTATTTCCAAAATCTGAATAGAGCGGGCTCATCTAGGGCCAATTACCCGTCGATTACCGCAAAAAACTTGGAAATCGGCCCGGTAGAACGCTCAAACGAACTATGACAAAAAATATAAATTTACATTGTTTAAATGGGAGAATTCGCAACTTTACCACTTAATATAAAAAAACCTAGGCCATATTTTGAAAATCTGAAAAGAGTTGGCTTATCTAGAGACAATTGCCCGTCGATAGCCGCAAAAATCATAAAAATCGGCTTTGTAGAACGCTGGAACTAAGCGTTACCAGTTTCGCAAAATTAGGAGGCTTGAGAGCTTATGGTATAGATACCTTAAATTTTGAGACTAACTTGTTTGAAGAGCTTTAAAATTTTCGGTAGTTACTTTTGGATCATCAGAGCTTAAAGGATGGGTGTTTGGAGGGAGGAAATTTTGAATTTTGATGCACAGGTGTATTTTGTTTTGTTTTATTAAAAAAAAAAAAAAAAAAAAAAAAAAAAATCTACACGAAGAAAAAAAACTAGTGAAGTTTACTCTAATGATAGTTGATTTTGGGCCCTGCTATGACGTATGCATTTCTAACATTGTTTGTATAACATTCTTCTAAAGTATGGTTAGTTCTGGTAAAGTTATAGCAAAATTAACTATAGCATTTTGATAAATAACACTACAATTCACGCTACATCGATCACAATTCCTAGCAGAGGCCAAATAAATTAACTTTTGGTATAGTAAATTCCACCAGTCTTTTTTCTCCGTGACCGTCCGTATACTGATACATCCGTGTTCCCGACGGTTTAGTTTTGAATGCAGATTTCCTGCAGCTCCGTCTTTTGGACAAAAAATCCTACTTCCCACTCTTTTTTTAAGGGTGAGAGAGGGGTGGGTGAGGGGGGAGAAAGAAAAGCGGTGACCTCTATATTGATTACCTTTAATGCAACAGGATACGAAAATGTCTCGAAGAGAGAAATCATGGAGTTCCGAGCGTGCAGGGATAAGTACCCCAGAATTTTTAGTGCATAGTCGGCAGGGCACTGCTCAATGAGTTCAGCGCCAACGACATACAGCACAGTGATTTATCCGGAAAGATTCTGACAGATTCAGCCATATCCAAGCCAAATACCAAAATTCTGAGCCCGACGAAGAACACGCATCGCTCATAGAAATACTTTCGAAGTCTTTACATTTTTCATGTTTCTCATCTTAATTACCGTCACTACTTGCGGGGAACTCGCGGTATTCCAAACCTCCAACAAAAATTGAAGTCAGAGGCATTGAACGGTTCATTTCGTCTGCTTCGACCACGGAGGAAAAATTCAACAAATGTCTTCAGCGACATTTTATTATGTTTATTTGCTTGTACTGCTACTAACATGTGCGAAAACTTCAAGTCTGCGGGTGAACATTCATTGAATTCCCTTCAATTCTTGCAGGCATGGTAATAATTAAGAGGAAACCCGTTGAAAATCACGAATATGAATGTGTTGCATTGAAATTATGAAATCGATTGCAAATTGACCACTGGTCTTAAGAGTATAAAGAAACATTTGGCGTCAGAATCGGATATCGATATGCACCCCAAGGTGATAGGTCAAAATGTCCAAAAAAAATGTCCAAAAGTTAAAATGTCCAAATCCTGAATGCCCATAAATCTAAAACGGCCAAATATCAGTAATGTCCAGCAGACAAATAAGTCCAAAAGTAGGCAAATGTCCAAATGTGAGATGGCATTGGTTGAGTTGTCATTGGATTTTTTGGTGCAGGTTTGCAAGCTGTTTGTGAATGCAGCCATAGAAATAGATGCGTCGTATAATGGAGAGATGCAGGTTAGGAAAAAATGGTGATAAAATTTTTCATAAGAGCAGTCAAATTCTTACGTTTAAAAATGCATTAATGATATATTTCCAAATTTTAAGTGATATTGGCAAACATAACAAACATGGCTAATACCCCGTTTTGGACATTTTGACCTATTACCCTCCCCAAATCGGTGTTGTCGCCGCCAAACAATTTGAATCACCAACCGTGGCGTGGCTTGCTTTGCAATATATCGATTGGACTGCCATTTAAACCCATGGAAAAGGGTCTATAATTAGGGTCTTCGCAAGGAACACCTTAGTAATCGATTCTTTACCATGGCTTAAAATGGGGAAATATCGATGATCGATCATTCACGACTCGCCCTAGTCACAGAGGGCTTTTTTGCTCGACTCAATCACCCACGCAACCCCTGTCGAGTAATTAAATTTTTAAATAAGACTTAGCAATATAACGCATTTTAGTCTCTCTGGCTATGATCTCTCTGAATATCGATGGCTGAAAGGCGAAACCACGTATCTCCATTGCGGTACTTCTAAATCACCGGTCATGCCTTTTTTTGAGAAAAACGAGTCAATCATAAGACATGAAATTTCTATAGAATATTCTTTCAATAGAGAGATTAAATCACGAAGTTTTCAAGACATTAGGTTGACTCGTTTTCCGAAGAAAAAAATGAAGTATGACAGGATAGGAGGTCTGCGCAGAGTGGCAAAATTTCATGAATAATAAAATCTTGACGCGTCGTCGCGCGTTTGAATTTCACGTGAAATATTTCATGAAATTTCAGAAATTTATGAAATATATTGAAAGACACGAGTTCCTTTCGTGTTCGAAAAATGTAAAAATTGTGACTTTCTCTATTTGTGTGTGTTTGAGTGCGGGTAGCATATTCCAGCCCCTGAAAAATATGAAATATTTCACAGCCTCGTGAAATTTAATGATATGTTTCACTAAAATTTCCAATTGATCATTTCTTCTTCACGTTTCCAGGGCCGGATTTAGGGGGTGGCCACATGGGCCGCGGCCCATGGCGGCACATTAGGGGGCGGCAAATTTTGCAATTGCTTCAAATGTTGGTATAAAAAAAAATCAGATTCAGGAAAAAAATCACAAACGAGAAAAGGCAACAAATCTCCCATTTCATGAGAGTTAAAGTATGGTAATTTCTGATTTGTTTGTCTTTCGGTGATACAAGAGACAGCTTTTTTCATTAGTCTAGTTGAGAAAGAAACCAAACACGCAATTTGGCTTGGAGCGGTACGGCGCAGAGAGCAATAATGACGAGGACTTGAGATGAAAAGGAGAAGCCCTCGGCGAGCCGCGCCGGTCAGCATGAAACACATATTAGCGCCTACAAGACTCCATGAATACTTCACGCTTTGCGTCAAACGTAGTGCGGTCAGCAGCGGTTGGCGTGAAACTCACAGTGCCTACAACACTGCATGAATACTTCACGCATTGCGTCAAAAACAGTGCGGTCAGCAGCGGTCGGCGTGAACCGCATAGCGCCTACGAGACTGTAGGGATACTTCACGCATTGCGCCAAACACAGTGCTATTGGCGCGGTGGCGGAAATAATAATTATTAATCCACATTCATGATTATACTTTCACAATTTTTTCGTTCATTTCTTATAAATGGAGGGCCTTGTCCACACAGAGGTAGGTTTACGGAACTTAACTTTCGCGCTAAGTTCCGCGTGAACTTTGGCTGGTGTTGACAGAGGGCTTTCACAAAAAGTGTGCCCAACACGAGTAAACGCGTCTTATACACCCCTCCTCCTCCGGCACGTTCACTTGATGGTTCGTACCGATGTTTTAAAACGAATGAGAGGCATGGGGCGCCAAAATACAGGCGGCCCATGGGCGGCAAGAAGGTAAATCCGGCCCTGCGCGTTTCATGCCACCCTGGGTCTGAGTCTGCGACGTCGCAAACGGAGATACGTGGTTTCACACTTCGGTCATCGATTTGAAATTGAGCCACTTGTTATCGTCTCCGGGTCCGATGCAATATGGCAATTTCTCACCGTGCTCATCGATCATTACGTCTTGAGATCGACACCGTGCATCTTGTGCCCGTAACTCATTAGTCGGGATTTTATCGTTTAACAATTGAAGAGAGCACACGGAGGTCGAGAAATGTTCGGTTCCTGATGAGCGATGACTTCTAATCGACAGCCGGTCTCACTTAAGTTGCGTTCTATCGCGGGAGAGCTCTTTCTCTCGATGACGCAGCCGAATTTTGCCACCTATGCTCATCCGAGATGCAAATGCAAACTTCTTGAAAACCTGAACCGACGGCCACGCGTTAAGAGAGAGGAAAGCAGAGACAAGAGACCCTCCACTGGCCTCTTGGCCTTGGCGACAGGTGGAAGCTTTTACTTTCGGGGATTCAACACTTCCTTAGGATAATAATTAGGGAGCAACAGTCATCACTCTTTTTGCGGCTGTTGACCTACCTACATGGTGGATGATGAGCTTCGGGTGACGTCATGAGCCAAGCAAATTTCCCAAACTTCGGCTTGTTTGCCAAATGAAATTACCATTAGTTACCATTAGAAGTTACCATTAGAGACATTTCCACTATACGGATGAGCCAGCAATGTTATAGCTTCCAGTTGCAAAATGTAGTTCAAATAGTAGTTCCATTGATGAGCCAAGAACACCTATACCTATCCACGAATTGAACGTATTTCTGCCAGACGGAGCTATGTGCATTAGGACATGAGCCCTGAGACCCATCAGAATATATGCATAGCAGGGCTTACGTCTTAATGCACATAGGTGCTTTTGGCAGCAATACGTCCAATCCTGTAACAAGAGGAATTTTTCTCAGCTTTGAATCCGAACGGATTTTTATCTCTGAAAGAATAGATGCCATAGGCTACAGGGTATAAAATTTTTCAATTAAGGAACTAACCTAAATATCAAAGAGAGAGAAAGAGATACCCGCCTACTACAGAAAAAACCGAGGGGGTTCGCAATTTCACGCGTCGTAACAGATCGCCCTCGATTTTCGCAATATCAACGGAACACATCGAACTCAATCCTTTGTAATGTACCGCGTGGAAGATTATCACAAATCGATTGTGAGTTATGATAGCGTCATAAGAATTGACAGCAAGTATCGAGTGAAAGGTCGATCCTCTCTCAGTTTTATCGTAAGAGATCATGAAATGTACCGATTCGTCGATTACGTTGACAGCGCCACAAAACGCCGTTAAAAACGTCGAGGTGCGAATGTCGATCCACGCGACGATTCGTCGTAAGAGATTCTGAAATATATCGATTCGCTGAAATCGATTTTAAGCATCTGTCGTTTGTATCACTTGTCGCGACTGTTCGCGAATGACTCACCGGCGCTTAATTGCGAAGACCTGCCGACATGGGCGCACCAAATAAATTGCTCGTGGCACTTTAGACCTGCGTGCGGCCCAGCCCAGCCCATGCAGGGGAAACCAACCACAACACAGCGGAAATCCCACGTGAATCTAAGTCACAATGACGAACGTCAGTTAGTTAGTTGATAAATTCTCGGTGCGGTTGCATAAAAATTGTCCATCTTGAGATTCCTCTCACTCAGGGCGGAGCGGATGAGTCAACCCCTCGATGTTCCATTTGAAATAACGCAATCAGAAAAAAAGGCATTTTTCAAAATTTACACTCCTTCAAAATGAACTTTCCGTGTGATTTTGCTAAAAATGGACAATTTAGCCTAGCCCCTCCAAATTTTAGCGTACCCCAAAATCGTTTTGTAACGTGTTTCTGTGAGAATTTTGAATGAAATCGAACAGATAGATTCTGAGATATCGCTGTACACAGATTTGGGGGACATCGGACGGACGGACACACATTTTTTCAAGTATGGTTATTTTGACTCCTGGGACCTTAAAACGTCTGGAAATGATGAAAATTAAACTTTTTTTTTTCCTTGGAGGATGACAATACTTCCTCTCTACCCTAGGGGAGCGAGAAAGTAAAAATATCACAGAGTCAATTCTAGAGCACATTACTAATCGGCTCATTAGTACATTTCGATGCTTTTATCGTTTTTGATTATACTTTCAATGCAGTTATTTTCCTCCTTTCTTAAAAGGATATGTATAAATAACGAGAACTAGGGCATTAATATTCAGTATTTCTCTTTCACTTTGAGAAGGGTGCGATGAAATCATCAGGAGTTACAATAATTCTAACAAATATATATTTTTTTTTTTCAAACAATTTCTACAAATGTTAGCAAATAGTGTTATAGATAAAAAATATTTAGACATTGCTATTTATTTAGGGAACCAAAAATATGATGCAATATTAATTTAGTGTTGAGACAAAGATTGACACCCGGGAGGGGGAGTTCAGATTGAAAATTTGAAGTCGCGACCAAGTAATAATACAACATTTAAAATAGCTCCCAAGAAAAAGTAGGAGAAAGGAAAGTCACTATTGACTATAGGAAGTTTCTTACTAGTGATAAATGGTGAACGTTTGGTTCCTGAGAATCTCCAAAAAGTCAGTGTTTTATGGCCATTATCTAACGTGCGGTGGATTTTTAACACTACTTTAGAAATTAATGTTTTGGGCGAACGAAAATGTTAACGGAGTTTTCTAACATTTGCACCATAATGTGCTTCAAAAATGTAGCAGTCAAGTAGAAGACAGCAGTAAAGCTGTCAGTAGTGCACACGATAGAGGTCAGTTTATTTTTCTACTCTGCGTCAGAGTCTCCAAAGTATTTAATGACTTCAAAATATTATGGTGATACAAATTGTAGATTTTTTGGGGGTTTAAAATAGAAGAAATTTAGTAACTTTGTACCTACGTAACGAATGCGTTGGACTAACTTACGCTTACGCTGAACCGGTACCAATTTAAATTTTTCTAGGCTTATGAATCCACCTTATCCTTAGTTCACATAATAATGAAACCATAAAATGATGCAAGACCAGGAGGGCATCAATATTTATTTAAGTCCTTACTTAATCGGATTAAACGGCGCTTTTGGTCACTCGGAACTGATCACTGCCGTGCTGTGGACAACCTTAAAAACCTTGGGACGTTGCCAAATTTCTTCCAATAAAATACCACACGGAGAAAAAAACCTCGTGCGTGGGACCCGAAGTTTAGGTCATATGGATCTCTGAAGTTTTCAGGATTGAGCATCTGAACACTTTAGGTCTAGCTGTCGAGGTTCGGATCACACATCTGAAACTTCAGTTCTTAACTCTGAAGTACTTCGGTTCTCACAATCGAAAAACTTCGGTTCTCACATCTGAAGTACTTCGGATGTAAAAACTGAAGTTTCAGATGTGTGATCCGAACCTCGACAGCTAGACCTAAAGTGTTCAGATGCTCAATCTGAAAACTTCAGAGATCCATATGACCTAACCTTCGGGTCCCACGCACGAGGTTTTTTTCTCCGTGCAATTCTCTAGAAAACTAGTGAATTTCCCCTTTTTAACTTTTTATAGAGGCTTTTATCCACAATGTAATCCAGTCTATACAAAAATCTCAAGGAACACTATTCATAACTTTTCTCGAGATCAAATAATTTACCGATGGAAATTTGGCAACATTCGAATATCCATACGACGTTTTTCCTGAACACGGAGGATTAGGGCACTGCGTCGCGACGCGACGTAACATTCCGAATGGACCACACCGTCCTGCCGGTCAAAAACCGCGCGACTTGAGTGGAAATTCATATCCAGATAGGAGGTTTCTGCTCAGGACGGTAGACTAGACTAGTATTAATAAGTGCGGTCGTTCTCATCGACACGTCTCATCTGCCGGCGATCGAGACGGCAATTTGAAGAGGCCGCTCACGGCTTATGGCCCGGAGGATCCTCCGCCAATCAACTGGGCCAGTTGAACTTTTGATTTCATTCGGGTTGCGCAACGACTCTTCCGAGTGCCGGGTGGGAATTGGATGTCGCGGACCCGGGTTCGAGCCCCGCGGGCGAGTTCCGGGCACCTGGCGCTGGATCAGCGGGCGGCTGCCAACAGGGAAGATATGTTGCTCAAAGTTGTCATATTTTGCGAGAAATCGAGCGAGAGTATGTGCTAATCTGAATTGTAGCCTTACACAAGGGCACCTCGAACTCCGTCGTTTTTCACCGTCTTGAAATTTTTGAAGTTAAAAGGTACTTTTTACACCAAGATTTCACTGAATGCTTGGCATGCTGCATTTTCTGTGCAAGTGTTTCGCATGTATAGGCAGATTCTGGAGGGACGTAGGGGGTGTACGCCCCCCCCCCCCCGTGTGCCCGAAAAAAGGAGGGGGAAAAAGAGAAGGAAGGAAGAGTGAAGGGTCGGAGGAGAGGAGAAGGAAAGACGCTTACATTATTGGTAATTATTCATGACGAAATTGACTCAAACTGCATAGTAGATGCGTCAAAAGTTCAACAATTTTCTGGGGAAGGCCCCGGAACCCCCTTACGCCCCCTCCCTCGTTCGAGGCGTCTGGATCCGGCTATGTCGGATTTAGAGTGCGAATTGGAGATTTGGAGAATTTCATGCCTAACTAAAGCGTGTATGTCTATGAAATTTTGGTCTGGAGGTTTGTTCTCTTTCCATTTCTTGCAATTTTCTGATTTCCCTGAAACGATCACACGCATGAGCTTTAAGGATTGAAAGATTCCAACCGTAAACAGTGAATAATTCAAGTAATTTAGAGAAAAAAAGAAAAAATAAAGCAGAAGCAAAGCCAACTTGACGTATACTCGGAAAAAAATGAATGAATATAGTATGCCAAACCCGATTTTTTTTTGGGGGGGGGGGGAATCTTGCGTGATCCCTCAAATCCATAGGCGTATGCAAGGTAGGACTTACGCCCCCCCCCCCCCGATTGACCGAAAAAAGGAGGAGGAAAAAGGGAAGAATGAAAGAAGGAGGAAAGAGGAATGATGGGCGCTTACAATTCATGCTATAGATTCACGCTATAATTCATGCATAAGATAATTACTCGCAAGGTAAAACAACGATACTAACTGAACTTGGTATCTGATGCTATGAATTTTCGAAAAAATGTTGGGGAAAGCGCCACGAACACCCTTTTTACCCCTTCCGAGGTGTTTGAATCTACCTATGCTCAATTTCATGAAATCTGAGAGCTTGGCACCTTTTCAGTGAGGGTCAGATCAGAACATTAGAAAGAAGTCTTTGCAATCTTTCAGACGCAGATTTCTTTACAAAATTAATGAAAACCCCGGAAAATGCCGTGGAAATTGTATTCATCCAATCTTGAGCGATTTCGTCCATGACGCGTCGAAACCATTGTGCCCGAGTCAACACATGAATTTTAGTTTCGAACTGAACTACCACTCTTCCTTTTTTTTCCAAGTTGAAGTACATTATCGAAGATAGAGCCTCGTTTTCCGACGAAGTATGCCTCGAGGAGCTTCACGCAGCTTCCGGTTCGGAGCCACGGATCATCTCCGTGATCCAAATCCATTGGCAACCCGATATCAGATGATGAAATCACACGGTTACCAACTTCCTGATATATCTCCCAATAATGCATACAAAGACGCGAAAACCAGGCGAAGTTTCAAGCACGAATCGGCACGAGTGTCCGATAGTCCTCACGAGGCAACACAGATTCGCAGGCTCACGCACACATTCGCACGACATCTTGTAGATGACGGCATGACAACGGGAAGACTGCACTGACGATTGCCAAATCTGTCAGAGAACCCTTGCGGAAGCGGGTAGAAATTCGTATTTTCCGAGGAAATCCGGCAACTTCCACTGCACTGAAGACGTTTAACTTCGAGCTTTCTCCGCATCAAAACATTTCTGCAGCCCCCTCCTCCGGGATCAGCGATCGAATAACAACTTTTGCGGTTCCCCCTCCGCCCCCTCCGCCCTTTTTCGTGTCTCAATAAAGAGCTGGAGAGTGACATCATGGCTTACTTGGTCGATGTTGCGAACAAGGACCTCATGTGATTGGGCGATAAATGCTGTTGAGGACTTAATAGCCAGCATTCCATTGGCTGAGAAAGTATGCGATATCACCCCTTGAACGTTCTACATGAAATGCTCGATTTTGAAGATATCATCAATAACTAAATAGACTTGTTGAGCAGAAACATGCGGAAATGTCCTAAAAATAGGTATCAGAGAAGCGGTCAGAGGTCAGCGGGGATTTATACTAAAAATTGTAATTTTTACGGTAATTGTCTGAGAAATTTTAGCACTTTTGACAATTTTGGCTGCCATTTTAAAAACAGGCTCCCTTAATCAAGTTTTGGATGCTATACGCCCGTACGGCAGAGAAGAACACGAATGCCTCTTTTACTTAAAAAAAGCTTAATTTGCCCATTGCGTTGGCTAGGGGCATTTTAACTGGTCAAGGTGAATTCCAAACCTCAAATTTCGCCTCCACAACCGAACGTACATAGGCATTGACGTACCTGTTGGTCATGTAAGTGGTGCGTCAATTATGCGGTCTGCCAACCCCCCCCCCCCCCCCCCCCGCGGACTGGATATTATTTTGAATTTAATGGAGTTCCGAAAAAATTTAAAGATGGTAACATCGTGATATCTTTTCAAAACTTCTCGCAAAAGAGAATGAGTTCTATCCTGAACTTGTATCGCAAACTGGATGACGGGAATACACGTGCACTTCGAACTACACTGACCCTTATGCTACGGAGTACGGAAAATCTGTGATATTTCCCTTATGCAATTTCGATGCGGCCAAAAAAAAAAAATCATGAAATTCAGGCCACGAGGCTGAAAGTTTGAAGAGGAAACATTGCTATTCAGCCTTCTGTAAGTTTGTTTTTCCGTCTTTGATTTGTTGCGTGCTGTATGTAATTTCTTTCTTCGACCTTTTATTGTATCAAAAGGCCCTTTCACGGTTGCGGTAAACATACTCAATTATTTCCTGGGGGTGCGAGGCACCCCTTAGTTTTCGCCGGGAACCACCTATGAGGAATATTCTCGTACTTAGTTCATGCAATGCTATCCATTCATAAATGACGATTTCATTAGATGTCATTCATTAGATGTCAAAAAAAAAAAAAAAAAAAAAAAAAAAAAAAAAAAATTCCATACAGGCAAACGCATAAATTTGTTATTTTCCCTTTCTTTAATTTTTAAGTTTTTGAACCACAGTATTTTCCCATGTTTTACACCCGGCTCATAGCTAAGTTTATAGCGGGCCCTCGCCCCTCTCTATGACGTGTCAAGGAGGAACGCCGTAAGAATCTTCAGACGTTGCCATGTATCCTTCAATATCAAACGAATTCACCGGAAAAATTGTGATTATTTTTCAACCTTTTTAGACTATATGTTTGATAATTAATCAAGAATATCTGAAAATTACGAGGGAAAAATATGCATAAGTTTCTCCAAAAATGTGTGTTTCATCCCAAGAAATTCGGCACCTCTCTAATATTTATACGGCGTTCTTCCTTAGCACGGCAGCTCTTTCCTTCTTCTCTCTCACAAAATGTGCTAAACAACGTTTCAAATTGCATTTCAGAGGGGTTTAAGATTCCCTAATTTGATAAAGGGAGGCCCTTCTAGTCCATTCTACTGGGTAAGTTCACGACTGACAACAAGTCCCCTTTTTTTTGGAGGAGATACTCTCTTGGGTGGCTCTCATCACACGCTACGCCTATGGCCCAAAAAGCTTACATTCGGCACTGCGCCTGTACTGCCGTGCTAAGGAAGAACGCCGTATAAACATACGACAGCTTCCACATTTCTCCGGATACAACATGTATTTTCGACGGAATTAATGCATATCTTGCCTTGAAATTTTCAGATATTTTAGATTCAATTCCGAACAAAATGTAGTCTGAAAAATTGGAAGAAACATTTTTAAATTTCCCCAAGAAATTCGTATTTTATCAGAGGAAATGTGGCAAACGCCTGACGGTTCATACGGCGTTTTTCCTTAGCAAGCACTGAAAAAAAATTCTCGGCGTTTTTACCAAGGTCCGTTGGTACCTTTACCATCTCACTTTTTTTATTAATTATTGGTAATTTTACCAAGACAGACTGGTAAGCTTACCTAAAAACCGGTATTTTTACTGTTTTTTTTTTCAGGTAAGAATACCACTTTTATTGGTAATCAATTCCCCGTAACTTGCCATTTTATCTCGGTAATTCTACCACAGTCGATAAAAAATATTTGAGTTTTTACCAAAGTCCAGTTAAATTACCGGGATTGTTCAATAATTTTACCGAGATTCCTCGGTAAAATTACCAATTCCATAATGGTATTTCCAGAAAAAACTGGATCAAATAGAACCTTGAATTCTTGGTAATTTTACCATTTTCTTAGTAAATACACTGAGATTTTTTTTCAGTGCATTATCGCAGATGGAACCTCGTTTTCCGACGAAGTATGCCTGGAGGAGCTTCAAGCAGCTTCCGGTTCGGAGCCACGGATCAGCTCCGTGATCCAAATCCTTTGGCAACCCGATATCAGATGATAAAATCACACAGTTACCAACCTCCTGAAATATCTCCCAATAATGCATACAAAGACGCGAAAACCAGGCGAAGTTTCAAGCACATGTAGAACCCTGAATTCTTGGTAATTTTACCCTTTTCTTAGTAAATGCACCGAGATTTCTTTTTCAGCGCGGTAGTGTAACCAAAGCATTGAGGGCCTGATTAGATTGGGATTGGTCATCCGGGTGGGCAGCGTGGACTCGGCGGTGGCCGGGGAGGAAGCCGGGGTCCCGGCCCCGGGAGAGGTTCGTGACGAGAAACCTAGTTCAAGTTCAGAACGGCGGTTTCCGGGCGCGGCGCGCGGTGGCGGGTGCTGCGCAGGTTGCGTCGCTGCGTTACGTTGCGTTGCGGCCGGCCGCGCGGGATCCAAGGGCACGGCTCGCGGAGCAGGGGCCCGGCTAGACGTAAACGTCCTCTCCCCGCCGACCGTAACTTTCTTTTTCACCCGGCGTTGCCGCCTCCCGGACACCCGGAAATCCAACCTCGGATTTTGAAAGAGTCTCACTGAGCCCTGCACTGAAAAAAAAAAAATCTCGGTGTATTTACTAAGAAAAGGGTAAAATTACCAAGAATTCAGGGTTCTATTTGATCCCAGCTTTCTCTTGGTAAAATTACCATTTATGAAATTGGTAGTTTTACCGAGAAATCTCGGTAAAATTTTGAACTTTCTCGGTAATCTTACTGGACCTTGGTAAAAACGCCAACATTTTTTATCGACTGTGGTAGAATGACAGAGATAAAATGGCAAAGTTACCGGGTATTGATTACCAATAAAAGTGGTATTCTTACCTGAAAAAACAGTAAAAATACCGGTTTTCAGGTAAGCTTACCAGTCTGTCTTGGTAAAATTACCAATAATTGGTAAAAAAAGTGAGATGGTAAAGGTACCAACGGACCTTGGTAAAAAAGCCGAGAATTCTTTTTTCAGGGTGTGCTGCCATGCTAAGGAGGATCGTCGTATGAGCACTCAGACGATGCCATATTTTCTTTGATAAAAACCTAATTTATTAGGAAAATTGTGAATATTTTTCTTCAATTTTGTCAGACAATTTTGTTCGAAATTTCATCTAGAACAAGCAAGTTTCAAGGACAAATGCGCATAATTTTCAGCTGGCGCAGAATCTTACGTATAGAAAACAATTCACATAATTTGAATCTCCCCTGAACGAGGTGCATTATCGACAAGTATTTTTAATGCAGATCAAATAGAAGTTAAATTGAGCGAATGGCGTTATTTGTACTTTTGGCTGTCAGTCATTGTAAACCGTAAACACTTACATCTTTTTCACGAGTTAAATTATTTACAGTATACGTTGTTTTCTAAATTAGCAGGAAATAAAAGTGCCATTTTGCAAAATGGAGTCCATGTCCCTCATTCTAAAACGGAGGATTCAGAGCTTTCTTACTTTTCTATACGTTCGTTCAAGTCTCCAACCGTATATCAAACTCGTCATTGCCTTTTAGGATTAACTTGACTATTTAACTTAGATGCATAGCTCAAATGCTTCCAACGCGTCAACGCATAGTAATTCTCACGGGCTGCTGAAATTGATAGATAAAGTGATAGACATGGGGGAAATGAAGCGATCATATTGGTTTGAAACAGGTTGTTTCTATAGACAAAGAGGGACAAACGGAAAATTGAAGGAATTGAAGAACGGAGAAATTTGACGGAATGGGTTTTTTGTGATAGATTTTTGATTCGTATGGGTACTAATTGGACTATTTCTGTCAAACGAAACTAAGCGCCGGGTAGGAAGGTAGAAGGGGGCTTAGATTGGTGGCGGAACCGGGCGTCGGGCTCATTCGTTCCTACACTCGCAATGCTTTTCCATGGGGCTTAGTTCCGTTTGACAGAACGCGCTATCCGGGATTCCAAATTCCTCAAAAGGAGCTCAAATTGGCGCTTAGATCCGTTTGACAGAAACACGTCCAATAGGCCAAGAGTGGTGAAATTGCTACGCAATTTCCCATTTTCAGCTATTCTGACAAATATCTTAAACTTTTGGTTTGAGGTTTGTTTTATTGTTTCGAACCAAACGATACACTGAATCACTATCGAATACGATCCATATAGCCCTGCATATACGATCAAATTCCGAACCCATTCCGATCAAAGTAGACATGCTGATGAATGACTGGTGGTCACCATCTACCATCAAATTTTGACGGGCCGCACTTTTTTGTTCAAAGTAAGATCAGAACGGAGTGTCACCATTCATCATTTCCTGTCACAGGAAACATTTCTGCCAAGTTTTCATTTTAAAATGAAGCAAATTAATGAGTTTAAGACTGATGACTCCCGACACTTTGATGCCTCTTTGTTCGGGAATTTGATCGTCTATCGAGGCCTCATGTCGTCTCCCTAGAATCCAGCTTTTTCGGCCAAGATCAAGTGGCGCGAAGAGCGCGGTAACCTTGACAACGGGGGTCTCGGCGGAGCGGGAAGGATGACGGCGGGAATGTTGCGTGCGTAAGCGCTCACTTCCACTCGACTCCACTTCCACTCGAGCACTTGCACTTCCTTCCACGTCCGGGGTCCGGGGCCCGGAGTCCGGAGCAAGGTAAGGCCGAGGGCCCGGCCACGTAACGCCCGCCCCGGGGCCACGAAGAAAGTGCCGGCTCCGACTCGAGACATTAACACTTTCTGAACCTGAATATCCTTCATCAACTTATCATCCGTGGATCCAGTATCGAACTCGCCACTCCGACGCAGCCTCCGCATCCTCCGCATCATTCCGCGGATTCCTCCGTCTGTCGCACAGTGGGTCGAGTCAATTAAAGAAGTCGGACATGAAATTTTTTACTAAAACTAAAAATTTTGATGTTTATTTCGTCTCAATGTAAATTTCAAGGGGTGTTTTAAGAAGCAAATTTTACGAGAAAACCAATGGAACCATACTTTTAGAACCTCAAAGTTTTGTATAAACGAGGTTATAAGCGTTTAAAGTTTCCAAATTTCGTCCGACCTCTCCTATTGACTCGATCCACTGTGCGTCGCTCCTCACCCAGAGCCCCCCCTCCCCCTCCGGGGCGTACATCCGCGAGTTGGGTCTACTCTGCGCTGACGGATTCGGCTTCGATGTTGCGAAAATGGTAGAATGTCTTAATTGTTTCGCCTCGGAAACCGCCCGATTTTGTAAAAAGTGATAGAAATGCTGCCGTGAAAATGCCGCCAGATGACGTTACCATGCGGTGCAACTTTTCACTTTTAATTTTTTTGTTTTTTTTTTTACTATTTTCCACGTCAGAAAAAAAGTATGGAAAATACCGCGAAATCAGCTCTTTCAGCACTTTCAGGTGTCTGAAATTTGATTAATTTTCGTCGTGTCCGGAAATGCGATGATTCAGCGTTGAAAAAATCGTGCCGGATAATCGAGCGTAACCTTGACACAAGGAAAATCGTCAACTTGACAAAAAATAATTGTAAAATTTTCTATTACGTTCAAAATAGCGGTTGATACTCATATTTTTGGAATCCAACCGAAAGTCAGCACTGCCGTGCTAAGGAAGAACGCCGTATGAACATTCAAGAGTTGCCAAATCTCCTCTGATAAAATGATTATTTTGGAGGATGGTAACGAATATTTTCTTTTGAAATTTTCAGATGATTTAGATCTGACTGCGAATAAAATTTTATGAAAATCTGGAGGAGAGAGATATTCACAGATTTCTTCGAAAATCCGTATGTTATTTCATCGAGGGACCTTTGGCAACGTCAGAAGGCCCATACGACGTTTTTTCCTTGCACGGCAAAGCACAAGCTCGTGTCGTATCACTACTTCTTTTGCAGTACTGTTTGACAATGCAACATCGCATTGTTCATTACGGACTCTGCCGGGTTATTTGGCAATCCTCGTCCTTTTCGCGCGTGGCGCTCGCTCTGAAGAGGAATTAAATGCCGATCATCACTCCTTTTTCGGCGCCGCTGATTTCAAAATCGAACTTTCTTTCGATCCCATCTCCTCATCTTCTCTCACCTTCACTTCACTGCCAACAACGGCGCGCCGGCTGGAGCCTCTAATTGCTGTCGAAAATCACCGGAGCATCTAATTTATTCCAAAGCAAAAGGAACCAAATTTTAGTCAACTTTATGCTATGTTTAACACATCCTTGATCTGAGGTTATCAAGGGGTTTAATTTAATAGAAATGAGAGTGTTTGCTGATGAAAATCTGAGTCGACCTTCAGTAAGCGTAGCCGATTTACGATAAGATTTCCCAGTAGGTCAGGTCACCGTAGCGATTTCAGGATAAGTTGGCAACACTGTCAATACTCCATTTGAATCCATTGAAATATCGATTCTAGGCGAGGGTGAGACGCGTTGCCTGCACCTAGAATCGATTGTTTAACATACATTTAAAGGGAGAAAAAACAGTGTTGCCTACTTGGAAGAATCGTCTTTGCCGAAATATGTTTGTGTGAGGCAATACAATGGCTAAATTCCGTATTCAGGAACCGCAAAATTTTTGCGCATATTTTGGAAAAAATCCAGAGAGCGGACAAAACTGAAAACTGACAAAACTTTACAATGAAGGGAAAATGTTTTTGACGCATGCTATTCAGTCAGCTCCCAAAAAGATCCCGTAGCCAAAAATACTAGATTTTTTGATCCTTGCTGTAATATAACCATTCTGAAACATTAGAATTGGACATTTTTCGAATCTAACAAAAGCGCCTATATTTTCAATGTCAAGTGAATATATTTTTTGTTGAGAGGAATAAATGTAAGATGTGTGCGACTCTAAAACTTGCCTGTTTTTCCGCGATAGTATTAAATTTTTATTTTTTTCGAGTTGGGCAGTTTTGTATAAGACATTCATTTTGCTCAAAGGAAATCAAAGGAACATCACTGTCATCCTGGTTTGCGTTGTTGCAGACCTCTGGTACTTAATTTTCCAATTGAAACTCAAAATGCATAAACATTACATCTTGAAAATCCCTCTTTTCTGTCTGAAAAGTATTCTGTAATTATTTCGAGCATGAGGTTGGTTCGTTTTCCTTTCGAAAATATAAAATAACAGCAGAAATATTGAAACACCGGAATGAGTCGAGTGATTTCGAACGTAATACATCGATTTAAGGCAATACCATGATAAGGGGCGCAAGTATAGCTATATTTAAAATTTATGGAGATACCGGGGATCGAACCCGGGGCCTCTCACATGCAAAGCGAGCGCTCTACCACTGAGCTATATCCCCGGTGAGAGAAAAGAACTAAAATGACATTACTTGTCTAGTCTGTAAGCACACTTATTGATGGCGATACTCGACAAATGCACTTACATCTCGATTGTGGTATTAGAGGCGTTTTATAATTCCAACTTACATTTTATTTTACTCACAGAAATCTTACATTTTTAAGGCGGCTTTTCTCCTCCATTGGGGGTAGGAGGGGAGGGGGAATGATTTCGAAAAGAAATTGTAGTTCAATATCATTTAAATGCAATTCGACAGAAATGTAACATTATTTGTTTCGACTGAAAGGAACTGAGTTGGCATGAGACCTGTCAGGTTAGGGAGTATGGAGGCTACGTAATACGTCCTGCCGCTTCGCCTTCAATTTTCGAGGTAGGCCAGAAAACATCCTCCGATTTGCAATGATTGCCTATTCGAAAGTTCGTCATTGGCGTTTGCATTCTTTATTGCAATGAACTGTTGAAAGTCTCGCTTCGAAAACTGCTGAAGATGGAAAAAAACGAAAATTCCGTTTTATCGCAAAAAATGTGTTTTCAGAGTCATACACATTTTCATTTTTATTTTAATTTTTATTTTACCTTAAAAAATAAACACGAATTCTTGTTTGTTCCAACAAGTGTCAACTCAAGATTTGAAAAGTTCATATATTACATAAAAGGACCGAAAATTTGCATATTTTTGCCATTGTATTCATCGCCATTTTGGATCGAAAAGGTGACCAAATCTCGACGCACACCGGTCTCGGAACTCGTCGACCAGAAAATGACCCCAGCTCACTTTCTTATACCACGACTCAATGTACTCTTTTGTTAAAGTCCAATCGGTCCATTTATACAATATTCAGGTACATATTATAAAAGCAACATTTTTTTTTGAGGAGCAGTGCTTCCTTGGTATATACATGTAAGAAACGTCACTGTTCGTATGTGTTAAGGCAAATTGAGCGAACAGACTGTGGACACGGCTTATGACGCGACGGGAAAAAATTGGCGACGGAACTTACGAAGGCGGTAAAACGGATTTACACCATACAATGACGATTAGCAATCGCTCAATCAGTTATTATCAGCGTTTCGCATCGTCTCGACTCATTTAAGCAGATTTGAGCTTAGGCTTACTTTAAATCCCTCAATAAAAACTGACCCACATCTATCAAGCTTAATGTCGGTTTTGCGCAGACACGTAGAAACGGTGAATTAGCATCACTGCCGTGCTAAGTAAAAACGCCGTATAAGCATTTGAATGTTGCCAAATTTCTTCTTGAAAAATATTAATTTTTGCAGAAAGTTATGAATATTTTCCCTTGAAATTTTCAGACTTTGTAGATCAAATTACGAACAAATCCTGTGAAAATACCGAAGGACAAATATTCACAAATTTTCCTGGAAAATTCATGATTTGTTGTAGGAAATTTGGCAACGCCTGATGGCGCATACGACGTTTTTACTCGGCACGGCAGATTAGAGCACCGTGCGTTCAGCTCCATTGTCGCTTAGAGTACAATCGCATGCTATTAGGCAACGTTGAATTTGATTGCCGATAATATGATCGTCAAAATCCGTCATAAATATTGGCGATGATTAGGATTGCTCAACCGGACCAACTTGTCACGTTATGATGCTCTGAGCTCGTTTTATTCGGCGGTAAAAATGATGGAAAAAAGGACTCAATTGGGTTCCCGAAATCTGACCGAATTCAAATTATCATTCCGATGAGGAAGGGGCGAACATTTCGTAAGTTGAGTGTTGGTTTGACTCATCGTTGGTGTGATGAAATAAGTACATTTTTGTATGATTAAGAAAAGGACTAAATTTTGCAATAATGAACTAAAATTTCTAGCCAATAGATAAAAACACCTATATCCATAGGAAAACTAATAGCACATATGTTGTTTTTAAAATGTGGCGGAAATTGTAATTCCTCACTGCAAAATCTGGTTAACATCATAATTCCTGTATTGAAAATGCAGCTCAAATGATATGGAGAACATAATAGAGCTAAACATGCGGCCCTCTAATTTTTTGGACACTAAAATATGGTTCAAACAGGGCCAAAATAAGCTGTTCGCCAAATTTTTTTCGCACAATTACAAAAGGTTTATGGCAATGTGTGCTTTCAATTGAAAAGAGGGAAGAAAAAACTCTGGAATAATACGATTTGAATATCCTTAGAGACAAATTGCAATTAAGTCCGGGATAAGGAACATTGTTGCCCAAAAAAACTACTCCGTACTGATATGCAGTTTCAGAACTTTTCAAATTTTAATGATAATTAATTTATTTAGACTAATCAAAGTTTATGAGGGGCTGGAAAACCCTGATGTGAATGGTAGAGGGTACCTTATCTAAACAATTCGAATGCCTAATTTTTTAATAAATAATATGTTGTAAATAAAAATTCAAAGGATCAATTTTTTACTTGATAATTTAGAGCATTTCCACCCTGCTTCACCTAAAACAAGGCACTAAATTTTTTTTCCGAACTTTTCCGTAACAATTTTTCATTTTTTATTCATTTTCATTTTTTCACCACGGCTTGCTTTTTACTTATCACTCACCATGTCTTAACAAAGTTGTATTGAATCAGGTAAGCATTTACCATTTCGCTTTATCAACATCCTTTTTAAATGAATTGGAAAATTAATTGCAGTAACGTATTTTTTTTTTTTCAAAAAAAAAAAAATAATATATATTTCGTAAAAAATGTTCATAAAGATCATTCAGTGTCATTTAACTGATATAAAATAAAAAATGATTTCAATAAGCAGTCATATCTGTAGGTGGGCATCAGCCGCAGTTTTCTCTGATCGGGGAATGTTTCTACAATTCCGCACCGCAGGCCGCACACGCGTTATCTCGTATACTGCCGTTCAAAGGAAGAACGCAAGAACGCCGTATGGACCCTCAGCTGTCGACAAATTTCCTTCGATAAAATCTAAATTTTCAGGGAAATTCGTGATTGGTTTTCTTCGAATTTTTCAGAGAATTTCTCTTGCGATCAGATCCAATTTATCTGAAAATTTCAAGAACAATTACTCGTAACGCTCCCTAAAAATAAACATTCATTGGAGGAAATATGGCAACTCTTGATTGTTCATCCGGCGTTCTCCCTTAGCATGGCAATATATCGATCCACATAGATCACAGCGCACACATTCTTGAATGAGACGGCTGGAATCGGTATCAATCATCCTTTCTCGTCAAAGAGTGTCTGAACGAGACCGAGAGTGGCCGACAGCATTTTCTGAGCTTTCAGCTTTGCTCGTAT
Source organism: Bemisia tabaci (assembly GCF_918797505.1). NCBI lineage: Eukaryota > Metazoa > Arthropoda > Insecta > Hemiptera > Aleyrodidae > Bemisia > Bemisia tabaci. The sequence goes on from NC_092798.1 coordinate 16,514,402, forward strand.
TCGGGCATCATTTCCGAACATTGCGCCGAAGTCCGGGCTCCCGGAGAAAGCACAAACGGGCCGCTCGCTGGCATCCGCCCTGCCCTGCCTCAGTCAGAGTGGCGTCGTTCGACCATCCACCATCCATCGATCGCTGAATCGTTATTGTTCCCCGAACCCGAAACGTAATCCCGCATCGCCATAGCTGCGAAACTGCGCGGCAAATCTACCAACCAGACGAGGAGAAATGGACTGAGTTAAGCAGAAAGGAACCAACCCACATTTTGGAAAAAATTGAGTTATGAGTGGTTTTCAACTCAACCACTGCTCCACAATCTATCGCCAAAAATTCAAAGTTTTTGTTGGAGCAAATTTTGCAGAAATTGAACTTGAAGTTTATCTTTACATCGAGTCCTATGGAGGAGCCAAACTTTAAACCTCTTTTTCTCGGTTCGATCCCGATGTGGCTTGGTTCCTTTCTGTTTAACTCCGTCCAAATAAGGTTTGATCCGGACATATTTTAATACAAGGTTTCTATTCGATAATCAGTGGCGTGGCGTGAATTGCGATGTATCGATTGTTATGCGCCATTTAAACCTATGTAAAAGGATCGATAAACAAGGTGTTCGCAGCGAACACCTTAATAATCGATTCTTTACCATAGGTTTAAATGGCATAACAATTGATATATCGCAATTCACGCCACGCCACTGGCAATAATCATAGAAAAATGAGTAGAATCTGAACTAGAGAGGGTCGCCGGGAGCCCGTGAAAATTTTACCCCCAACCGAAAAATGTCAAAATATTCTCTTTTTCCCTCCAAATTTTTAAATAACCTGGGTGGAGTTGCTATTAAGCTACACAGTGACGGCGATGTTACCAAACCGCGTATCTCGGTCTGTGACGTTGCAGATTTCCTGTCATACTTTATATTTTTAAATGGAAAACTACTAAACGCCAATTTTTGAGAACACCCGTGATTTCTTCTCTATGCAATGAAAACATCGTGAAAACTTCAATAAATGATAATGATTTGTTTCCCTGCTATGAAATAAAATGGTGACGGAGATTTTTAAACACCGCAAACTATATACTTAGTCGGGTAGTTTCACCGTCGATAGGCTGTAGTCTAGAGGTTTAACATTCTGAGGAGCGCAACATCTTTGAGAATTCTAAGACGTAAGTACAGTGTCCATGCGTTAAAAACCCTCCTGTTGGGGGGTTTTATCTTAGACCCACGTATTGCACCATTTGACAACTCAGACAGTCACTTCGATCCGTAAATCTTTACGCGACGGCAGCCAAGTCGTTACCGCCTGTCGAGATGGGTGCGAACGGGCTTTATGGATATGACGTCATTGGGTCAGGAATTTAGCTTCCGATTGGTTTCACTGCAGCTCTGTCTACTCTGAATGAATTGATAGTGAATTTCAGCTGAAATTGACTATCCATTTGCCGAAAAATCGAATTTTGGATTTACCATGTTTAAGCCTAATGTACTCACGGAAAACGTCAAAATTCGAAAAAATGTTATTCCTGCTTTTTGGTCTGTAACCTTATGGAACACCTATTTTCGCTTGCCCGTTTCGATCCGACAACTGTTTTAAAAAACGCTCCACCCTAACTTACGGGCTGCACAGACACACCGTCCGCGTTTCGGGCTCAGAGGCCGAAAGTTCCTGGCGTGGCACCCGGAGCAATCGAAGCTACTGCTCTAGCACCCGGAACTTCCGGCCTCTGAGCCCGGAATGGACGGTGTGTCTTTACCCGTAACTTTTTTTTTAGTGTATGTTTTTCCAAAACTTGTTATGTAGGAGTCCAATACCAAAGTCTGTCAGACTGGCATTGATACAGTCTTGTGCGCGGTATTCAGAGACAAGATACCCTCCACTGACCTCTTGGCGACAGGTGGAAGCTTTTACTTTTGGGGATTTAACAATTCCATATGGACAATTATAAGGGAGCAACATTCATCACCCTAATTTCCGCTGTTGACTTACCTACATGGTAGATGATGAGCCTCGGTCATGAGCCAAAGAAGTTCCCCGAACTTCGGCCATTTTCGGCTTGTTTGCAAAACGAAACTGCCTACACGTTGTTGAACATCAACCATGTAGGTAAGTCAACATTAGAATGCTGAAGTCCCCAGGCCTGCCACACCCCACCTCGGGCTCCAGTACCAATTTTAAGATCCGACCCCATGACTGCCACCCCCCCCCCCCCCCCCCGATCTCCTTGCCACCAGCAAAATAATTTGTAATATCTTAAACTTAGGAGCACTCAGTTGCAAAAATATCATTCTCTATTAAAATTTTTTAAAATAGTTAGAAACCTGCAAAGCAGTGAAAATAATTCTACAGTGCCCCAGCGTGTTTTAGAAAATTTATTCACCTTTTTAGGGTAAAGAGCTTGATGCAAAAACGGCTTTTTTCGCCCCCCCTCTGGAAGTTCTTCAGACTTTGTCTATTGATTACTCATACTTGAGCGCTTCTTTTCCCAAATTTTCAGACTCCCAAAAAATTTTGGGGGGGAGCTAGGGGGGGTGAAAGTCAAAACCTGTGAACCTCGATATCTCTTGAACAAAGAAAGATATCGAGGTCCGGTTTGGACGAAAAATCGTGTAAAATTGCATACTTTAAGATTCTAAAGGTCGAAATCCCGATATCACATTTTTAAGTCAACATATGTGCTTTTTTCCAGTTTTTAGGTCTAGAAAATTTCTTTTAAACGAAAAATTTACAAAGATCTCAATTTTTTATTTGAACCAAAACCAGTTTTTTAAATTGTTCGTCTTTTTCCGCATCCAACGAGTGGTCCATTAAGCTGGGGAACCAAACGGTTCCGGAGTTATGATCGATTGAAGTTTCCGCTCAACGCGCGCCGACCGATTTTCGCGCGCAAAAAAGTCGGATTTGACTGTTATTAGATCAGATTGAATGTTCAAACTGAGCAAAATGCTTTATTAGGGACTCTTGAGGGTCGCTGAGTTCAGAAATTACAGATACTTCCAAATAATATACGTTTTTAAAATTACAGCTCCGCAGCGCTATTTTAGAGGCCCACTGAGCGCCGACCGGTCGCTCAGTGGTCCTGTCCGAAGCTGCAATTTTAAAAACGTGAATTTTTTGGAAGTATCTGTAATTTCTGAACTCATCGACCCTCAAGAGTCCCTAATAAAGCATTTTGCTCAGTTTGAACATTCAATCTGATCTAATAACAGTCAAATCCGACTTTTTTGCGCGCGAAAATCGGTCGGCGCGCGTTGAGCGGAAACTTCAATCGATCATAACTCCGGAACCGTTTGGTTCCCCAGCTTAATGGACCACTCGTTGGATGCGGAAAAAGACGAACAATTTAAAAAACTGGTTTTGGTTCAAATAAAAAATTGAGATCTTTGTAAATTTTTCGTTTAAAAGAAATTTTCTAGACCTAAAAACTGGAAAAAAGCACATATGTTGACTTAAAAATGTGATATCGGGATTTCGACCTTTAGAATCTTAAAGTATGCAATTTTACACGATTTTTCGTCCAAACCGGACCTCGATATCTTTCTTTGTTCAAGAGATATCGAGGTTCACAGGTTTTGACTTTCACCCCCCCTAGCTCCCCCCCAAAATTTTTTGGGAGTCTGAAAATTTGGGAAAAGAAGCGCTCAAGTATGAGTAATCAATAGACAAAGTCTGAAGAACTTCCAGAGGGGGGGCGAAAAAAGCCGTTTTTGCATCAAGCTCTTTTCCACTTTTCGTTACGAGACAAGGGTTACATGTGAATTTGGAATAGTGTGTCATGGGCGGCACGGGTCCCTCCAAGGTCCGGGCCCCGGCACCATGGACCCGGTATCCCCACCCTTGTGGCAGGCCTGGCAGTCCCGAAAGTAAAAGCTTCCACCGTGGCCAAGATACTAGTGGAGGGTAGAGTCGCTTTATACTGAGAGTCAAGACAATGTGAATCCATTTCTGATTGGTTCCCGCATTTTAGGCCTCCTCAGTGTCACGAACAGAGGTCACGAACGGGAATAAAGATTACATTTTCACCGATTGCAAAGATTATAATTTGGAATGGACCAGAGATTTACGGGTTCGACAAGGAACAAACGGAATGAGAGAAGGAACGGAGGAAGGAATTTGAGAATGAGCCGATCAAAGATTACGAAAAACCGCCAATTTGTGTAATCTTTATTCCCGTTTGTGACTCCATGAGGGGTGTTGTCTTGACTCTCAGTATAAAGGGACTCTAGTGGAGGGTCTCTTGTCTCCGGCGGTATTAATCGCCCGATGCGGCATCGTAAGGCCGTTACCGGGGTGAGGCGGATCGTTAACATTGAGGCACGCGCCGGTTTACGTCGTCACGGAACCGCGAATGGCGGTGATAAGAAGAGCCGCGGCCGGCGCGGCGTGCGAGCAGGTGACCCGGCCGGCGATCGGCGACCGACGACGGACGACGTGACGTGCGGAGCGAATCCGACGATCGCGGTCCACCGGTGACCGGGACGCCGCGCGGTCAAACGACCACGATCCCGATCGCGGATTCGCGGCGAGCAGATCCAACCGTTTCGCTCCTGTCCCGACCCCGAGATAGCATCTCCGTGACGCCTGATTATTATGTCTTTGCCGAGGCTCTGGACACCGTAGGCGGAGCCGCACGCTGGTATTCGCGATAGACGCTATTAGTGGCGACGTCTCATAGGGATTCTCCACTATAAGTTAAATAGTCGATTTCTCAAGTTAACCCTAACGGGCAATGACAAGTTTGATGTACGGTTGGAGACTTGAACGAACGTACAGAAAGTAAGAAAGCTCAGAATCCTCCGTTTTAGAATGAGAGACTTGGACTCCATTTCGCAAAATGGCACTTTTATTTCTTGCTAATTTAGGAAACAACGTATGTGTTGCATTTTTTTAAGCAGATAGGTGTTTTATAAATGAGCCAAAAGTAGTGGTTCCGTACTGCAAAATGTAATCTATCTGATGCACTTTCTGCTATACAATTTGGTTACAATGACAGGTCGGTTCAGTGTCTTCATCTCTTACAATGGCTCGAACGCTACCCTTGCTTCTACATAGTGCAATTAATTCCGACTTTCCACGGTTCTTTCCATCTCGAACAGACTATAAATCGAATGGATCCAAACAATAACATTGGCATAACCTCTTTCAATGCTACCGATGCGATAAATCGGTATATATCGCTTTTCTGTGACGTGGCACTAGTAGCGTCTATTCAAGTATTTGGATGCGCGTTTGTGAACATTTTCGAGATTGCGTACACCAAGAGGAGGGAGATTTAGGTGCCTGTATTGCCGTGCTAAGGAAAAACGCCGTATAAAAATTCGAATGTTGCCAAATTTCTTCTTTGAGAGTGTTTATTTGTGAAGAAAGTTGTGGATATTTTTCCTTGAAATTTTAAGATTTTTTTAGATCGAATTACGAACGAAATCCTCTGAAAAATCGAAGGAGGAATATTCGCAAATTTTCCTGAAAATTCATGATTTGTCGAAGGAAATTTGGCAACACCTAATGGTCAAACGGCGTTCTTACTTAACACGGTGGTGTAAATGTAAGGAGTTTCAATTCGCATGCTTGTCATCTTTATTAGTGCTTCAATTGGGGAGCAATAGTAAGTATGCACTATCAATCTACATCGTAAAATCGTGGTTTTTCCAGCCTTCATTTTCTCAAATTATTGCCGCTTAAATCGGGCCCTGGAACCAAAAAATTCCGTAATCCACTCCTTAGCGCACAATCCGCGTAATTTCTATCAGGGCTGGATTTACCTACTTGCCGCCAATGGGCCGCCTGTATTTTGCCGCCCCCTCCTCATTCGTTTTGAAACATCAATAAAAACCATTAAGTGAGCCGGGTGGAAAAGGGGTGCATAAGACGCGTTTACTAATGTTGGTCACATTGTTTGCGAAAGTCCTGTCAACACTACCAGCAAAAGTTCACGGAACTTTGCGCGAAAGTTAGGTTCCGTAAACCTATCTCTGTGTAGACAAGGCCTTCCATTTATAAGGAATGAACGAAAAAATTATGAAAGAACAAACATAAATGTAGTGTAATAATTTTAACTTCCGCCGCCGCGCCGCGCTGACTGCACTGTCTTTGGCGCAATGCGTGAAGTATTCCTACAGTCTTGTAGGCGCTATGCGTTTCACGACAACCGCTGCTGGCCGCACGGTGTTTGACGCAATCCGTGGAGTATTCATGCAGTCTTGTAGGCGCTAATATGTTTCATGCCGATCGCCGCGCCGAGGGCTTCTCCTTTTCATCTCAAGTCCTCGTCATCATTGCTCTCTGCGCCGCGCCATTCCAGGCCAAATTGCGTGTTTGGTTTCTCTCTTAACTCGACTAATTAAAGGTGCTGTCTCTTGTATCACCGAACGACGACAAAATTAGAAATTACTATACTCTCAGGAATGAGAGATTTTGTCGCCTTTCTCGTTTGTATTTTTTTTCTGAATCCGATTTTTTTACGTACATTTAAAAAAATTGCAAAACTTGCCGCCCCCTAAATTTGCGGCCATGGGCCGCGGTCCCCTTAATCCGGCCCTGATTTCTATAATACTTTTTCAAGTTTCCCGCGTCTGCGGACAGTTTTTCTCCGTCACCGCCGACCAGGTTCGCACAGGCATAGGAGTAAGAAGATAATAAACGAACGATTAACCGACTTTTTCAATTGTATAATTTCATCTGTTTTCAAGCGTTTGTTCCCTTTTTCTTTCTTTATTTTGCAAATCAAAAGCTTTGAATCAATTGAAATCTTCCGCAAGGAGAGTTTATGAAAATTTTCCAAGATTTTTTGTTTATTTAGGTTAGGTCTCTCTTTGGGCAAACCTGACTGCCAGTCACCAAGAAAAGCTGCCCGTATACGCCGTCAAGTTGAAAAAGCGTGTTACAAACGACGCAGATTGCGCGCTAAGGAGTAGATTTTTGATGAGCCCAACGTAATTTTCGAGAGAATTGACCCTTTAAAACTGTATTCAGTAGGCTGTATCTCTTGCTTGCAACAGACCCATTAGTGCACTCATCGCGAAATTTCCCTTTCCTAAAAGAGTAGTGTGGAAGAGACGAAAGACATTGTAAAAGTATTTTCAAATTGCAAAAGAACAGATTAAAAACCCGATTGCACAAAGATAGTCCCCACTCTTTGTCAGCGGCAGAACGCGGTGTTTCTCTTTACAAAGACGAATCATCTAAAATGAATGCTTTAACTTATTATACTTTTCTTGCTGCTCACCCTGATTTTAAGAGTATCGGATGCGCACATCGAATGAGCTAGTGCCACTCTCGTAACATAATGGACGAGTCTTGTTGCAGATAAAATAACGCAAGTCAGGGAGAGAGAAGGAAAACCGAGAGAAAAAGGTGCATTCCGTGAATCGTGTCCTCCGTGCGAAATTGAGGAATTAATTAAACGTGGTCCCAGAGTGCATTGACATCGCATTAAAGCGTTGCATGTTTTGGCCGTGATAAATAAAGTAGCGTTTACTTCAGGCAGCAAGTCATTTCACTGCTTGTTGGACGTGTATTCCTTTATTAACCAACGAAGTTTCTGAGGGAAGGGTGCAGAATCTTGCTCTAAACTTTCAATTTATTCTGCTCCGTAGTTATTGGATCTTAAGGAAAGACAACTATGTATGTTGTATCGCAAGTTTATCGTGAAAGGTTGGCGAGGCTCTTCGGAAAAAAGGTGAAATAGGTTGTCTTTGGATTACATCCAACTACGCAAAACTTGATCCGATGATGTACAAACATGTTTCTTACATGGACATTAAGATGGAAAAATCGAGAAAAAAGAGAGAAAGGAGGAGGCTACGGTGAGGGAAAAACCTGACTTAGACTGTTGGAATAGGGACCTATAAAATATTGATCGGACTTATTTCTATCATTCTATCATTTTCTATTTTTCTAAAACTGGCACGTTATTCTAGGTATAGATATTTTTTCATTAGGAAATAAACTTTAAAATCAAGCTAGTTGAAGAGTAACATAAGTTGAAATTAAACATTAAAATTAATTGAACCATCAATAAATTACCAAAGCGTTTTCTTTCTATAATATCAACTCAAAGTCACACGCTGCTGATTTTTCAGGTTGTTTGAAGAAATGTCTATTATAAACTTTTACGTCGCCTGAGAAATCAATTTCACTCATTTTTACACAGATGTCAAGACTAGCGTAGCATTTCCGAGGGTCCGACTAGGAAACAGTATAAAATGGCAACTTACTTTCTTACTCTTTCGTTCAAGTCTCCCTAAAAAACTATTAAGATTTCGGCTGGGCACGCGTAGAATTAAAGCCGTTCCATCGTATGTGTAAAGTTTAATCGTTTAAAGGAAATAAATCACTAAATTACTTTTTCTTCCTTTTCAAAACGCATTCGACCAACGGTTGCCATATCAGCCTTTTTCGTAAATAGCGTATAAAAATTTATCACAATTAGCATTTAAGCATAATCTTTGTCACATTTCAAGTGTTAATAATCGAGAGAATCTATCTCTATCAAGTATAACAATGATTTGCCACTACAAAAATACAAAAAATACGAAAGAAAAAATTCTGTAATTTTGACAAACTTTAGATACTTGGGTGGAAGCGTGCATTAAAATTCACAAAACTCGTTACTCACATACACTTTAAAACAAATAATTCATTTTGAAAAGAAGAAAATGTAATTTAGTGATTGTTCCTTTCAGAACAGTTGAACTTTACGCACACGATGGAACGGCTCCAACTCTACGCGTGTCCATGAATTGAAATCTTGATTTTTTTTTAGGGAGACTTGAACGAAAGAGTAAGAAAGTAAACCTGAGCTGCATTGCCCTTCGATACTGTCTTGGGTCAAACCCTTGGAAGTGCTACGCCAGTCCTGATATCTGTATACAAATGGACTGCATTTTGCAATTTGGAGCTATAAATTCTGGCTCATCTGAAAAAACACTTATGTGCATAGGGAAACTAATGGCACATACGTTGTTTTTAAACCGGACCGGACTTTATAGTTCCTAATTGCAAAATGTAGTCCCAATGAGTGTCTCGTCGTGCGGATCTATTTCCTAACTTATAGTTTTGAATTTTACTCGTGAAGCCATTCCATAGAGCCATTCTACACAGTGCGAATATTCTGGGGGTTCATTGCGAAACTCGCGTGAGTACTGCCGCGTCGGAGCAGCGTGCTGCCGTGCTAAGGAAAAACGCCGTATGAAAATTCGAGAGTTGCCAAATTTCTCTCGATAAAACATGTATTTTTGACGACATTCATGCACATTTCTCTTTGGAATTTTCAGATATTTTAGATTAAATTGCGTACGAAATTGTCTGAAAATTTTGGGAAAAAATCTTCACTATTTTCCCTGCAAATTCGGTTTTTATCGAAGGAAATTTGGCAACGTCTGATGGCTCATACGGCGTTCTTCCTTAGCACGGCAGCGTGGAAGTGTCAGACGCGCTGTAAACAAAAACAAGTCCCAGAGGTAGAAATTCCTGTCCCGGCGGACAGCTCTGCCGTGCTAAGGAAAAACGCCGTATGAACATTCGAGAGTTGCCAAATTTCCCTTGATAAAACATGAATTTTCGACGACATTTACGCACATTTTTCTTTGAAATCTTCAGATATTTTAAATTAAATTGTGTACAAAATAGTCTGAAAATTTTGGAAAAAAATATGCACAATTTTCTCAGTAAATTCGGTTTTTATCGAAGGAAACTTGGCAACATCTGAAGGCTCATACGGCGTTCTTCCTCAGCACGGCAGAGCTGACCAACGGCGGCGGGCGGGCGTCTAACCGGGTCCCGGACCCACGAACCAAATCGCACCGGAAACGGCGGAAATCCCATTCATTTCCGGTGACGATCCTCTAAGATTGGCAACACTTTTACCTCCATTAAAATCCATCCCAAAAAATCAATGCGATATATCGATCGTTTTCCATGGGTTCAAACGAGAGAAGTTTGATGTAACCGACCGGGAGGAACTGGGCGTTCTGGCAGCATGGCGGAGGCTGTCCGAGGGAGCAACGTCTGATAAAGCACGCCGGGACAAGTATGGTTTGATATAACACGTGAGATGAGATTATGGGAAGTCCAGCCAGTGCTGTTCCTCGACCAGATACCCGACTCCGCTTTCTCTCTTTAAACAGGCATCCGCGCCGCGCCGCGGTTACAGGTTGGTCACTCTTGGATCTTGGACAGGACGGGAGCGCTCGCCGTTTCGTCATCCGATTGTTTTGCCGCGCTCGAGATCACCTCCCGGCCGCGCTTCGGCCTTTTGCGGGAGTCGTCCTTTGTCGAAATATTTATCCCCCCGGCCCCCCTCCCTCACCCATCAAAGCTCGGAGGGATTAGAGACCATGAACGATTGCGTCATTTCAAACACTCGTCGTTGTGGATAATACTAACAGTTGGGAGCGATGATATACCCCAAGGTCGTTTGGATACACATAAAGAAAATTATCCAATCATTTGGGAAAAGGTCTTAATTTTTTCTTAAAGTCGGTTTTAAAGTTTTCTTACGGTCCTTAGAGGACCGTATTCATAGACGTATTGTAGAGTCGTCTATTGTCGAAATATTTACCCTCCCCCCTCCTCCCAATCAAAGCTTTAGGAAGGATTAGAGACCATGAACGAATGCGTCATTTCGAACACTCGTCGTTGTGGATAATACTAACAGTTGGGAGCTATGATATACCGCAAGGTCGTTTGGATACACATAACAGATAATTATCCAATCATTTGGAAAAATTTTTCGATTTAATTTCTTTCTTATCCTCAGAGGACTGTATTTATAGTATTGCAGAGTCGTCTGTTGTCGAAATATTTACCCCCCCCTCCCCCTATCAATGTTTTTAGGAGGGATGAGAGACCATGAATGATTGCGTCATTTCAAACACCCGTCGTTGTGGTTAATACCGACGATTGGGGGCTATCATATACCTCAAGGTTGTTTGGATGAACAAAACAGAAAATTATCCAATTATTTGGGAAACTGATATGAAAATATTTACGTTCATGTGTTACTTTTGGTTAATAAAAGAGTGAAACACAAACCAACACAAATTTGGTGTTGATTTTGGTACAGTTTGCGGTGAATTTAGCGCAGAAGACGATGGAGAGACTAGAAAGTGCATTCATCCGATTGCGACGTTGGTACTCGCCACTCGTTCTTTATTAAATTTCTTTAAGAAAACTACCTGACATTTTCGATTGAAATCGTCAACCGAAGGCTAGGGTCAGGTTGTGTTATTTTACTTCCCGTAATAACCAAACTTTTGTGTTGATTTTTCTCTCTGTGTAGTTAAGTGTGACCATTTGCCGTCCGGCATACTCTACGGCTCTACCTGATTCTAAGCTTCTGTCTTCTCCACTGCTTTCGTCGAGAGAGCACGTAATCAGTTATTTTTCCCAGCGAAAGCCTATCATTTAGTCAACGAATCAACATCCTCCGGGGCTCGTTATACCTGCATTTCTACGGAAGTTAACCTAGACGGGAAATTGATTTCAGTAACATCTAAAGGACATGGCGTGGAATTCTTCAAATGAGAGACTGCATGATAAACGTAATTAAAAACAAAGAAAAAAAACTTGAACAACGCTTGAGAGATGTGCAAGTCAGTATAATATTTTTTTCTTTTCAAAAGAACGTAGGTCTACCGCAGAGTTTTAATAAGACCAAGGGCAGTTCATAATTTACATGTGGAGACGCGATTGATTCCTAACTTTCTGGACGATAAACGCGAGTTTCTCTTTAGGGACCGCTCAGAGCATTCTTCATAGAGAGAAAAGAAAAATCATTGAAACTTTAAAAATGGCGTTCAATAGTTTTCCATGTAGAAAATAAAGTATGACAGGAAGTCTTCAACGCCACAAACCGAGATACGCATTTCTGCAGTTTCACCATCGATATATGAAGTTCAGTGAAAAGATCTACTTCTTTCGCGCACTGTCTTAGTCTAATGCATCTTCCGCATATCCTTAGCCCCAGCCGAAGTACTTACATAGCATTTCCCACGATATCTTTCCAATGAATCGCAAAAAAAATGAACTATTTTCTTCCCTCCTCGTAAGTGAGTTAGGTACATTCTACAGTGTCGTGCAGTAATCCCTACGACGTTTTTAACCCTGAGTGACGCCTCCAGGCAGTATATATACACATCGTCGAGTACCTTTATCGAATAGATCGTATCGATATCGATTGGTTCAACACGTAGACATAGCCTCAAAAGTCAATTGAGTGATAGACTTTTGATTCTTATGAGTACAAAATGGCAATGAAGAGTGAAATTGTAGGAATTTCCTCATTTCCAGCTTTCCCGACTTATATCCTAAAATTTTTGTTTGAGGTTATGTGTATCGTTTTGAACCAAACGATACATCGAAGCACTATCGAATACATCTATTGGTTTGAAGCGAGTGTGCGATTCTGACAGACATCGGAATTCGCGCGGATGATGTGCTCGACGTGCGAGCATGTGATCATGCGATCGTGTGATCGTGTTATCGTGCGCGGTTGCGTGATCCGGGTGCCGATTTGATCGTCGCTTCGGTCATGTTACGATTCGCGACATAGTTCCGTCATTCGCTCGTAAATCTCGGGCGGGAGTCGCTCAGAACTGCACCCGAGTTCACTCAGATGAATGACCTCACAATGGTAGCGTTTATTGCCGAGTTTTCCGTGTGGAGCGTGGGTGATTTTTTGAGCATTATCCACCAGGAATTTTTGTGGGAGGAGGCGGGGAGGCCTCATCAAGGATCCCTTTCGCCTATTTTCTTCAAATGAAGACGAATCGTGTTGTCAAATCCCTTTACTACCACCTAAAAACTAGAGTGCCTATATTGAGAGAGTATGGCCACTGGTGTTACCACCTCTGATTGGCTCAGCCATCTTAGGCTGAATGGAGCCCTTAGGACCCAAAAATGGCGGACGCCATAAATTAATGTAATGAAAAATGACTCAAAATGTAGTTTTCTTTGCTTATCGTAACGAGAAATTTACCCAAATACACTATTGCGACTTCTTTACATATTATTAAGGCTAATCGTGTACAATTTTTGAGAAAAATTATCTCAGATCATCTTAGATGTAGTAAGGTTGGCAGCAAGTGCGGTTGGTGATAACCGTCAAAAGTTGGTAATGACCCCCCTCCCATCCACAAAAACCAAAACAAAGCACCGCCATTTTTGGGCCCTAAGCCTCTCCATGGGGCCCAGTGGCCATACTCTCTCAATATAGGCACTCTACTAAAAACTATTGGGTTGCGGAGGTGATAAATTGACATTTAGGAGGAGTAATATCGAGAACGGAACTACTCTCAATTCAACATGGGAAAAAAGTCTCTTGGATCGACAATCACTACTCTTAAAGAATTTGACAATAAAAAATTACTCTTGATTCAATCGAATTTTTGCTTGAATCGAGAGCAAAGCCCCTTAATTTATGCGGATCTTCACTTGATTCGAGCAAAAAGCCGATTGAATTGAGAGTATTTTTTCTAGACCAATTTTTTAAGAGTCTAGACTCTGGATGCAAGAGACTCTTTCTGAAGTTTTTCTGCAATAAAAATTAGCTTTACGTTGTTTCTGAACTGAAGTACGCCAACTGAAATGACTCAACTTTGAAAAGAGGGATATTTTAGAGACTTGAACTTCATCTCAAAGAATTTTTATAGAATACAAAGTTGTTGCAAAAAGCAAGCAAGGTAGGGCGGAATCCAGTACGGTAGTTGCACAGGTTAATGGAATACCGATACAATACACCGGCTGTTTATTAAACGGGGTATTTACCGCAATAGTGGTCATTACGTGGGGCCTTCAGGGGCTATCCATAATTAGCGCGGAGCATGACCGGGGCAGGGGTTTTAAGGTGACCGTATAGGTAACTCATTCTCTCACCACAGTCATGAAGGTATTTCAGCGCGGCTCATCGATAAGTTATGATATAATCGCAGAGTCGAGACGCGATGGCTCCTAGATCTTGTCCGCCGAGGAGCTGCTTCGTTCAATTTTCGATGCATTCTCTTAGGCACGCTAGAGTACCTGTATAGGGAGAATATGGACAGATGTGAAACTCCGAAAATCCATCAGGCCTTCACCGATGTCTCCGCGAATAAAGTTAGGGCCCAGAAATGCAGCCAACCTATGAATTTTAATTATCCACAGCGCTTTACTAATACAATTGTTACGAACCATCGTTTATAAAGCACGTATTTGACTTACTTTTTGCATAAATTTACTCATTTTTGCGGAAGAACGCTCGTTTATGTACATTCTTAGCCATCTTGGTTAGAATTGGAATCTGCAGACTGGCAGTGAAATTTTGTGCGTTAGAAGTTGGTTAGAAGGGTGGCTGCACTTTTGGGCCCTAAGCCCTCCATGAACCGATCTGTCCATACTCTCCCTATACAGGTACTCTAAGGCACGCTATTTATTTGTTGGAGATTATCAGTAAAAGAGGCTTAGAAACAAGGGTCTCAAGTGCGTTGCAGTGTATACTTGAATTTCACTAGAATGCCTTGATTTTAAATTCAAAATTTTAAAAATCATTGAGTGCGTTGCTTTGTAATATGCAGAATCAGGCCATGAATTACAAAAAATTGGGAAAAACTCAACACGTCTACCTCTTTCCAAAAATATTGAATTAGACCTATGATTTTTTTGTGATACAAAAATGTCTTTAGTGCAGTAAATCTATTTAGGAGGGAATGATTAGGATTGGGAAAATTTTTTGGTTTCGTTTGCTTTGGGGAGACAAGCAAACAAATATCCAAAGACGCGATTTTTCGCGAAAAAAAAAAAATAAATAAAAATCCGCCGATATAAATTGTAAGGAAGGTTTAACCTTTTGATCACTTCACTTATTTTGTTTAAAAAAATGTATTACAAGTGATGACTGGCTTTGAAAATAACCATAAAATGATGCTTTGAATAAGCACTTTGCAGTGCAGCACACTCTTAATCATCGAAGAACTCTCATTATGTTGGAAAGGGGAAAAGGAAAGACGACGGAAAAAATAATTTTCATGGGTATCGAAAACTTTTTGGAATCGAAACAACGAGTAAATTCTTCCATCAACACCACACCACGTAATACATCGAAAAAAATCACGTACTTTCTCACGATACAAATCCTTCTCTAAAAAATGAATATTCACAGGGCAAAATTTTTCGGAGATTTACTTTAGCCCTCAGTGGTTAAAGATATGCATGACATACTTATCGAAAAAAAAGAAAAAAAAATGCTAGAAATATTAACTCATGTCCATCGACGTGCCCACGTGTTGCGAGGCTCTCTACAAATCGAGCAGTAATTCCTGAAACAAGCTAGAGCTAGGAGGGAAAGGAGTAAAGCGCCATGCTCTGGGTTTATTATTCACTAGTCGAACTAGTTATGTTGTCTTTATGTAATTTACGTTCGCAGTAACATAGCCATGTGGGACTTCAGAGTGGATCTTACCAGTGATGCCTAATTTCCGAAGAACTTGCGGATTGACAAACTTAGGGCCTTGCTCAAGACCAATCTAACGTCCCCGTAGAAAAAGGAAGGTATCCTCAAAATCATGTGATGAGCTTGTGGGATAAGGAGACGGGTCTGTTTACTTTTGAAATTTTAAGTTTGGGACGTTAATTAGTGTAACAATTTTAAAAACAAAGTCGCATGAGGATGTCCACCGCGGCAATAACTCAGAGACTTTAACTCAGACTAGAAAAGTAAACCGCCTCTTTCCATTGATTACCTGCGAAAGTTAACAGGAAAATTGCTACAATTACAAGGTTTTCAACTGTTTAGTTATTTATAGTCATCCTAAACCTAAACTCAAAGTTTTTATTTTCTCGTTTTTTACAGCTCCAAGAGGGCATACGCATAATTATAATGGGAAATAAATCGTTCAGCGTGGCTGAGCAGGATGCATTTCTCCATTACCCGCTAGATCTCAGTGCTTAGTGAATTATTTCTGAGTACCACACCTATTAGATTCGATATGGTAAACTTACGCATTTTTCGAAAAGGCAAATGTGAAAACATCTCTCATTTTCGACTCGGAGGAAACAAAAATGACGTTGATTTCTTATACTTATTTATCGGTTGTTTTGCTTCATTCAGTCTCAAAAACATGAAAATCTGAAGTCATCGTTGCCCCTGAAGGTAATGTAATGAATGTCATTATGTTGGTTTAAGGACTTTGCGTAAATTTCTTAAATTATCTCAATGCTTTTACGTCAACCTTTAAAAGAGGCGTCAATAAACCTTCTGTGTCATTGTACACAATTTTAGAGAATTGGAAAATGTGAAACACTGAAGTCACCATTACCACTGAAGATGTCAATGGATATGTAATTACGTTGGCTCAAGGATCTGTACAACTTTCTCAAATCGCAGAGCTTTTATGTCTAACTTTTAAGATGACGTCGGTAAATCTATAGTGTAATTAGGAAAGAGGTGGAAATAATCGTTCAGAGCCCGAATTTTATTGGTGGCTATCCTCCCTTCGTAGGCATTTGAAAGTATCCCTACCTTGGTCATTTGATAGTTTGTTAATAATGTACGCCGTAAAGGACCTACGAGTGTGTTACTTGCTGTAAAGAGGCTTAACTTGTAAGCATCCGCAGTTTAAAATATTATTTACACGATTTTAAATTGAGCTTTGGGGTCATTTCAACTTACCTTAGGACTAATGGCAATAATAAAAATCAAGCCCAAGGTGATTACATTACAATTAACAGTTCGTTCTTATTATTTGTATAAAAAGTGAAATTTTGCATAGATAATTGGAACATATTTTGATGTACACACACCATCAAAATTTACCTGAGAACAGGTGGCTTTCAATTTGCGTGCTTCCTGAAGAATTTTCCTCTTGTTAGCAAAGAATGATAGTAACTTATACGCACAAAATCTACATCTGCCAAAATTTTAGACATCAGAAATGGAGATAACAGCATTTAATTTTCGGCGCTTCATTTAAACATATTTAGAGAATATTTTCATAAAAAAATTGCATAAATTGTATTCCTCTCTCCAATAATTTTGCTCAACAATTGAAGCGCTGAGTGCAGAAAGGGCATTCCTTATAGTTGTGGTGTCTCAGGATCTTTGCTGAAATTTTATCCATTATTTTTGAGGGAACTACCTATGGAATTCGTTGAAACTTTTACTGAATTTTCTTTATGATTTTACAATGCTAAAACGAAAAATCTCAGAAAATTCACCTCAATAGCTTCCTCTCTAAAATATAAATTAGCCGTGAGATTCCGAGACACCGCAACCAAGAAATGCCCATTCTGCACCCAACGCCTCAATCACTTTGTCCAACACTGAAAAAAAAATCTCGGTGTATTTACTAAGAAAAGGGTAAAATTACCAAGAATTCAGGGTTCTATTTGATCCCAGTTTTTTCTTGGTAAAATTACCATTTATGGAATTGGTAATTTTACCGAAAAATCTCGGTAAATTAATTAAACTTTCTCGGTAATTTTACTGGGCCTTGATAAAAACGCCAATACTTTTTATCGACTGTAGTAGAATTACCGAGATAACATGGCAAAGTTACCGGGAATTGATTACCAATAAAAGTGGTATTCTTACCTGAAAAAAACAGTAAAAATACCGGTTTTTAGGTAAGCTTACCAGTCTGTCTTGGTAAAATTACCAATAATTGGTAAAAAAGTGAGATGGTAAAAGTACCAACGGACCTTGGTAAAGATGCCGAGAATTTTTTTTCAGTGAAACATTGTTGAATGATTTTTGACCAATTTCTTCCAAGAAATAATGCCAATTGTATGAAACTGTCTTCAAAATATTTCCGACCGGAAAACCAGTGAGACTTCATGACATTTCCCTACGGACTCCGGCAACATGTGGCTTTCGGTCGGGTGGGGGAGGGAGCTTGCTTGCTTGCTGGCGTATTGTATCCAATCTCGCATGGTCGCTCCCAGATTGCCCGCCAACGAATAATTGAATCACGGAAACAGATGTCGAACTGGGCTGAAATTAACCTTCATCCCGTTGATTTGCACGGGGCGGAATACCGACCCGGCAATGCTGGGGGCAAAGAGAAAATAAGTTTCGCGCCATAATTCGCTGATACTGGAGTGACTGCTTTTCCACAGGAATATGACTTTTGGAGACGGAAGAGATGAATACGCTCACAGAACTGGTGATACGTTAGAAAAAAGCAAGACACACGGTATGAGTCAGGAAGAATGTACTTGAGGATGGGAATCCTAATTTTACAGTGCATGCGGTGAAAAAAACTGACGTTGGGGGTGGACAATATCGATTTTCAGTTTTGGATGATATTGGTTGGTTTTAACACTGTCAAGAACGTTGGATTGGAATTCCTAGCGATACTTTGCACTAAGCGTATTACTAAGGAAGTAATGTTTGGAATAAATCGCTTGTATACTCAGAAAAGGTTAACATAAGCTGTAAACCGCGTCTTACTTAAATTTACGATTCATCGCATTCTGATTTTGAGGTGCTCTCATAGGGCTTTGTGGATATAATCTTTGCGCCGAATGATACCAAACTAGCGCCCCCCTCTCCCCCTCTCCCCCACCACCTGAAGTTTGATGTGGATCATTTTAATTTTTTTTTTTTTTTTTTTTTTTTTTTTTTTTCAATTTCAGAGTCCATGCCAGACTGTAGCATTAAAAAAAGTTAAGTCATTCTTATTGTCCGGATTCAATTCGGTGAAACAAAATCTCCTACACCAACGCGTCACAACTAATAAAGATGAATACATGTAATCAGAGCAGAGAAGGTTAGAAAGTCTCCGGAATAATCGCGCACGAAGAGGCCATCAAAGACCTCGGATGAAACGTCATAAGAAGAAATTATTGCCTTTCCTTGATCTTTCTTAACCACTAATTCTGTATAATTCGATATTTGGTTAAGTAAAAACCGACGGGTCTCGGGCATTGACCCTCTACAACTGTGTTTTTTGTTAACTCATCCGTTACGCAGCATTTTTCTTTCCTCTTGCAACACTTGGTCACATTTTCATTGAATTTCCTTGTTTAGTTTTCATAAATTATCTTCTTAAAACATGGATTTACAAAGAAAGAGGGAAAACCGGTTCTTCACCTTTTACCAGGGTAGTCAAATTGCAATGCAAGTTTTTGGAGCAAACAAACAATAACACAACAAAGAAACACGAATAAAGGACAATAATGCGCGCAAACCAAAGATTGTTAGAATTCTGAATCATTCTACGAATACCAATTAGAAATATAACTTAAAGCCGTAATTGACAGACAAACGTCAAAAGCTTAAGCTTGTATGAAAGCTTGATGGTTGACTAATGATTTCATTTGCGTTGGATTGGATGAAATCATTTCGTATGACGGCTTTGAAATACCTATAAATATAGATATTCGGAGAGGAAAATCTATTGATGTAAGTATGAGGGGGCTTGAATTTTGCGAATAGCTGAAATCCTCTCTATTCTAATAAAATCATTTTAAGACGCTCGATCGACGGGGTGAGGAAGGGGAGTAAGACGATCCATGGTGCTGGGGTGAGGAAAGGGAATTCAAAGTCCAACTAAGGCAATTTCAATTTGTTCATTCGTGAGATTTCGACGATTTCCCTGGCCGCGAAGCAACCTCTGGGGGTGCGTAGCGGCCAGGGGGCGGAGCCGCCTGGTTTATTATGAGAAATAAGAAGAGGAAATACTTTCTACGTAAATTGAGAGGTTAATAGGACTTGAACAATTAATCTTAGCAAAATTCCAAAATAAAACTTAGCACAAGAAATCTATGTAGTGTAAAATACGCCGGCAAAACTTAAAATTACAATTAAAAATAAACTTCACCGTGAGTAATCTTTGATCATATAGTATTTTTCTGATACATCATGGAGATTTTAACGAAAAGCTATAAAATCGAGAGAAACCTGCAAATTTCACTGTGAGTAATCTTTGGTCTCCCGGTCTTTTCCTGGTATAACTTGGAGACTTTAACGCAGGACTAGAAAAGTAAGAGGAAACCACTGGGGTACATTACTTCAGAAGGTATGATGTCTCAGAGTAACCCAAAGTCTGGTCGATCTAACCAGAAAGTTGGTCGATCAACAAAGTCCCAGAAACACCTTGACGGAGAAAAAATTAACTCAAATTAGTGGTGGGGCGTGAATGATCGAGTATCTTTATTTCCCCATCTGAAGTTATGATAAAGAATCGATTATTAAGGTGTTCGTTGCGAACACTTTGTTTATCGATCCTTTTCCATAGATTTAAATGGCCGATCAATCAACATATCGCAAAGCACGCTACGCCCCTGCTTAAAATATCCATAAGCACGGACATTTTTACTGCCATAACATAAGGAAGAACCCCGTATGAACCTTCAGGCGTGTAAAATAAGTGCTGCGGCGATTTGGAAATATTTGGACTGACTTTCTTGCACACTGAAAAAAATTCTCGGCGTTTTTACCAAGGTCCATTGATACCTTTACCATCTCAATTTTTTTTACCACTTATTGGTAATTTTACCAAGACAGACTGGTAAGCTTACCTAAAAACCGGTATTTTTACTGTTTTTTCCAGGTAAGAATACCACTTTTATTGGTAATCAATGCCCGGTAACTTAGCGATTTTACCTCGGTAATTCTACCGCAGTCGATAAAAAATATTGGCATTTTTTACCAAGGTCCAGTAAATTTACCGAGAAAGTTCAATCATTTTACCTAGATTTCTCGGTATAATTACCAATTCCATTAATGGTAATTTTACCAAGAAAAACTGGGATCAAATAGAACCCTGAATTCTTGGTAATTTTACCCTTTTCTTGGTAAATACACCGAGATTTTTTTTTCAGTGCAAAGTTGCGCGCGAGTTTATTAAAAAGTAATGAGGCAACCCTGTCCGATTACGCTTGAAAGGAAGATCGGGACGTGTTCATTAATGGAGCATCTTAGGAATCGAGCTATCCAGATTAAAATGTCAATCCAGAATTTATTTTGCGGAGGAGAGAACGGAAATAGGAGTGTTTCTGGCGAACGGTGGTTCTCAGAGCGAGTTCTTCCTACAGTATGATATGGAAGGAAACTCTACACGGCGATTGTGATCGCAGAGCACTGTACTGCCGTGATAAGGAAAAACGCCGTATGATCCATCGGGCGTTGCCAAATTTCCTCCGATAAATTACAAATTTCTTGGGGAAATAATAAATATTTGTGCTCCAATTTTTCAGACAATTTTGCTCACAATGGGCCTGTTGCATGCAAGAGATACAGCCGCGCGAATAGACTTTTTAGGGGTTAAATGACACGAAAATTACGATGGTCTCATTATAAAAGTCTGAAATACACTCCTTACTGCGCAATTTGCGTTGTTAGGGACGCACTTTTTCAAATTTCCCGCGTCTGGGGGCAGTTTTCTAATTACCGGAAACGAGAAAACGGCGGGCTCGGTGATTTCCGGAAGATGCCGAGTCGTTGTTGTTGTTGTTATTTTTTCCTTCAGTTTGTTTACAAACCCAACGTGATCTCTTATAGTGGTCCATGTACGCTTTATGTGGTAACGAAATCGATCAACTTTTAAATATCCAACGCAATCCTTCGACATTTCGTTTCACGATATCACGAGCTCCGATTTTTAGGTTATGGGGGAGGGGCTGAAGTAGGTCCAAAAATTCGAATTTCAGCGTGCCATAATTTAGGGATTAGAAAGCCGGCATTTTAGGAATCACTGCTCCTGATCGCGAATATTTTGCGGAGGTAAAATAACGCGGAAAAGATTCGTAAACAAGTCAAAGAATGATACTCTGGAGTTGAATGGACCACGGGTCATCGGCTCGAGTAAACTTTTTGGCTGTTTTCCAAACCGTCGCGTAGACGCATTGAGTTCGATGCAAATATTCGGGCATAAAAATACTGAAGACCTGATTATTCCTGCGGAGAATTTACGAGTGAAAGCCGAGGTGTTAGTTGATGAATTAATAAATTTCCCGCACACTTGCATAGCGTCCAAGAGTATATAAGTAAATTATGGAAAATTGGTATTTATTCGATTCGCGAAATGAAGGAAGCGCTTGCGGAATTTTTGCAGGTAAAATTATAGCATCTCTTCATGAGCTCTCAAGTTTTTCAACCCTCTTCCATAGATGTACAGTTGTTACAAAAATGCGTTTTTAGGAAGCTTTTAGATGAAGTTACTTCTTAAACGACATTTACTGTTACTGTGCTCGTCATCCCGTATGATTTGATTACTTCACGAATAGTTCAGCATCGACAATTAGAACGCGATAATTCGGCCTGAATCCTTGACAAATTTGATTAAGAAATAGAATGAAATAGAATTACACAAAAAAAGCTTCTCTAAAACGTCCCGTGTACCTAGCTTATGAAATGCTATAGTTCCGAAATTTCAGAAAAATCCAGAAGCACTCTATCACTCTGTCTTCAAGCCTCTTACCGGAGGTCATTGTTAAGTATATTAATTAAAGAAGAGAAAAAAGAAAATTTCATTGGTCTTTATACTTAATACACGTACTTTTCTAAAAAAATTGTATGCGCACCGTATTTCAACATCTTCTCAAAATCAACAAAATTCAAATTTCCAACCAACAATGTAAACGAAGCGATAGTAAGAAATGTAGCAAAGAGAAAAAGTAGAAAAAATTGTAGATTTTTAAACGGCCGGGAAATTTCGGGGTCCCAACAACCCCAAATTTGAACAGAAATCCCCTTTTTATGCGGCAGAAAGTTGTTTGAACACTGAAAAAAAAATCTCGGTGTATTTACTAAGAAAAGGGTAAAATTCAGTGGCGTGGCGTGAATGATCGATTATCGATATCTCGCCATTTGAAGCTATGCTAAAGAATCGATTTTTAAGGTGTTCGCTACGAACACCCTGTTTATCGATCCTTTTCCATGGGTTTAAACGGCAAATCATTCGATATATCGCAAAGCACGCCACGCCACTGGTAAAATTACCAAAAATTCAGGGTTCTATTTGATCCCAGTTTTTTCTTGGTATTTTACCATTTATGGAATTGGTAATTTTCCCGAGAAATCTCGGTAAAATTATTGAACTTCCTCGGTAATTTTACTGGACCTTGGTAAAAACGCCAATATTTTCTATCGACTGTGGTAGAATTACCGAGATAAAATGGCAAAGTTACCGGGAATTGATTACCAATAAAAGTGGTACTCTCACCTGAAAAAAACAGTAAAAATACCGGTTTTTAGGTAAGCTTACCAGTCTGTCGTGGTATAATTACCAATAATTGGTAAAAAAAAGTGAGATGGTAAAGGTACCCACGGACCTTGGTAAAAACGCCGAGAATTTTTTTTTCAGTGAATCCCGAAACATTCCGGTTTTTTAAACCTCTACACTTTTTAAGTCTTGGCCACTCATTTTTTGTGTGTTTTTTCACCTCATTTATAAGGTTATTCTCCCCAGCTCCCAGTGTCCGATTACCTGCATCATTTTTGATTATAGTCGTGGTCGACTACATCGCGCAATTGAAAGCACAGGCGCATTAGTTAATGATGATTATAGGAAGGATCTCAGCAATTATTCATCTGGAAAGTATCGGTAGTTCCGTTGTAAGGATAGGCATTTGCCATAATGAGTTCATCAGGATATGAAATTATAGTGTAAACAGATTCAAATGCTGCACATTTACTACACGTTGTTATATAGCATTACTTTTATTTATGATGATGACCGAGACACCGAAGCTGGAACACACGCGTGTAGTGAGAGCATGCATCTCTTTCCAATCGGAGGGATATGCATTTTTGCGGATCAAACAGTGTTTGATCTTTTGGAGGAATTTTGGCTCCTGGAATAAATGAAGAGAGTTTAAAAAACGTTCTTAGATCCTAGGAATTAAGGGATGGAACTGCCGGTAAAACGTAATTTTACAATTGCAATTAAACTTCACTGTGACAACACTTCACTGTGTAACTGATCATACAGTATTTTTCTCAAATATCCTGCATGGAGACTTTAACGAAAAAGTAGAAAAGTAAGAGGACCCTGAAAATTTCACCGGGAGTAATATTTGATCTTCTGGTCTTGTTCTGATGTAACTAAGAGACTTTAACGCAGAACTAGAAAAGTAAGAGGAAACCACTGGGGTACATTACTTCAGGACACTCTGTCCGTCCTCTGATATGAACCCACAGTTTCGGTCGATCCAAGCAAAAATTTGGTCGATCAACCAAGAGTCCCAGAAACACATTGACCGAGAAAAAAATTAACTCAAAATCAGTGGTGAGGCGTGAACGATCGAGTATCGATATTTCCCCATCTGAAGTTATGATAAAGAATCGATTTTTAAGATGCTCGTTGCGAACACTTTATTTATCGATCCTTTTCCATAGATTTAAATGGCCAATCAATCGATACATCGCAAAACACGCCACGCCACTGCTTAAAATAACCATAAAGCACGGACATCTTTACTGGCGTGCTAAGGAAGAACGCCGTATGAGCCTTCAGGCGTTGCCGAATTTCCTATGCTAAAATACGAATTCCCTGCTAAACTTATACATATTTTCCCGCAAATTTTTCGGATAATTTTGCTCGCAATTCCACCGAAAAGTCCTGAAAATATCAAGAGAAAATATTCATGACCTTCCTCCAAAATGAACATTTTATCGAGGGAAATTTGGCAACTCTCGAAAGTTCATACGGCGTTCTTCCTTAGCACGGCAGTTTAAGTTAGAGTATTTTCATAGGGAGAGTATGGACAGCTCGAAAATTTGGAAGTTAGGTTTGATCAGGTGGATTACATTTTGCAATAAGGAACCACTATCTCTCGCTCTCCTATGAAAGCACACATCTGCATACGGAAAAGGAAAACAACGGCATGTATGTTGTTTCTAAAATGGGCCAAAAATAGTGGTTCCTTATTGCAAAATGTAATCCAGGTCATGTAGCTCTTGGGGCCCAAATAAGGGGCCAACCTATGAAGTCGAATTATACAGTGGTACTAATTTTCACATTTCAACAATTTTTACTGATCAAAAATTATAAAACCACGTATAAAACTTCGTTACATTTTCTTAGTTTCAAAGCTTTAATCCTTAAAAACGCTTTTTTGTAATGGTGTCGTCGGCCATATTGAGTGATCTTCCAAATGCATAGGTTGGCAGCGGCACTTTTCTAGTGATTTCCGTTTTTCACGTTGTCGCCCTTTTGGGTTCTAAGAGCTACATTAATCGAGTTGTCCATACTCTCCTTATAAAGGTACTCTAGTTTAAGTGTGTGGTCATCTCTCTTCAGTTCTTCTCGGCGGACAGGCAACACCGCGAGTGCCTCCCATCCGCAGATCGTAGAACACTGCCTCGGATAATTTTTTGCCCGTGCAGGAACGGTCGACTGCACTCCTGGACAATGTTCCATACGCGATTTCCTCCGCATCAACGCGCGTATGGACACGAGTATCATTCGAGTCATTATTATGTACTTTATTGCATGGCTCCGATTCCACCCCCCTCCCTCACCACCCTCCAAGCCCCGCAGCATCACCGCTGCAGTGCCTTCCTTCCGAATGATGCAACGTCATTATTAATACGCATTTTGTTTCAGCTCAAGAATCGTTATGAGTTACAAAACCGTCCGCCCGGCTTCGCTTTCCTCATCGGCACTTGTTCTTGATTACAGCTGCGCTCGGGGAAAACGACCCAAGTGCCTTCGGACGTTGCCAAATTCCCTCTCGTGAACTGCGAATTTTCTTCACTATCAAAGACTTGTTCCCTTTGAATTTTTTACGGAACTTTACTCACGACGTAATCGAGCGTTTTTGCAAATTTCAACGGGAAACACTCTTAATATTTCCAATTAAATATTTAATATACAGAATAAGATTTGGCAACATCTAAAAGCTCTTACGGCGTTTTTACGGACCTGGCGGTGGCGCTTTGGGGTCGAAGCGGTGCTCGGCGCGGCCTTTGTTGTCCAGGCCGGCTACCTAGGGCAATTGGACGTCTTTGAACAGAGGGAACTAACCACAAATTCGAATTTCGAAGATCAACGTTCATCCCAGGATGGTGCTTTGGGGAATACGCGCTTTTGTCAGAGATCCCTTTGCAGATAGGCATTTTCTACTTGATGATGTTCAATTTGAAGGTTTCCTAACTTTGTGATGATAGATTGCCTGTTTGGTGGTGCTTACGAAGTGCTCTGATTGTGCGTGTGCTCAACATCATTAGCTCCTAAAAATCTTGTCAAAGAGTCCGGGTCACAATGTAAAACTGCTTCGAATGTGTTATTTTTTACGCTCTTTTGACAGTTTTTCATCTGTTCTTTGCGTCTACGAGTTCGTCTAGGAACGAGTTTTTACACTGATCTTGTTTCAATTGGTGGTGGCAGGGAGGAGGAGGAGGGGTCTAGTGGTGAAAGTTTACAATAGATTTTTCTCAATCTATGTGATGTTCGCACCTGCCTCTTGAAAAAGCTGCTCAGCAATATGTAATCGATCTTTTTTACTGAACTCTCTCAAGGACATTGGTGGATCTAGCAAAT
Source organism: Bemisia tabaci (assembly GCF_918797505.1). Classification (NCBI taxonomy): domain Eukaryota; kingdom Metazoa; phylum Arthropoda; class Insecta; order Hemiptera; family Aleyrodidae; genus Bemisia; species Bemisia tabaci. The sequence goes on from NC_092798.1 coordinate 16,540,855, forward strand.
TGGCAACACTGTTTTTCTCCATTTAAACCTATGGAAATGTATCGATTCTTGGAATTTAACATAGGTTTAAATGGAAGGAATCCGTTGTTGCCAAATTGCTAGATCCGCCCCTGCTCAAGGATAAAATGCTCGAGAGAAATTTTAAAACTTCCACACGCTAGATTTTAGATATGAGTCGTTACAGTCGTGAGTTGAAGATACTTTCTCTCAAAATTCTTTTGAGACTGAAAATCATATATTTATTTAGTATTACATGCAAGAAGGCTAATACATTTTTCAAAGTTTTAAATTTTCGTTTAAAAAAGAGAGGAAAATCTCCTGAGCTCTTCTAGATAAGAACTGCGAGTTATATTTGGTGAAAAAATGCAGTAATGTCATTTTGAACAACGCTCCCGAACGAATCTGTATGCAAAGACTTCTTCCTTGACGTACCCAGATAAAATAGAACATGAAAATATTTTCAAGCAAACCTAAAGAGATTTATCAAATCTCACCGCTCCAGATTAAGAGTGTTTGAATGCAGCTACCCTGTACCTTTGCCCCAGGTTGGTTCTCTTCTCGCCTGTTGTATACGAACGATGTAGCCAACGTCCGCTTTTCTCGAGGTGGTTGATCCGCAATTGGACGTATTTAAATCAAAAGGGACTATATCCACGCTCGACATGAGCCCTAAAATCCAGAAGAATACATGCACGGTATGGCTCAACTTACAATGAATATAGTTCCTTTAGATTTAAATACGTCCAATTCGTTTACTTTGTTCGTGCAACTGCGTGCAAAAACAATAAACTCCGAGATCTTCCAAGTTCCAAGACAGAAAATCATAGTGCAATGTAGGATATAAAAACCTCAGAATAGACGGTTCAAGAATGTACTCAGAATCGGTAGAGATGAGAGGTTACTTACCCGCAGAAGTGCTCCTCGTAATAAGCATACTTGCGCATTGAGACTTTAAGATGATCGGTGGGTGTTGCAAGACCGGAGAATTTATTATAGTAATACGATCAAATGGCGCACCGGCTCTGCGGCAAGATGACAAATATATGGGCCTCACATATTTAGAATAGATTTAATTGTTATACCTTTATTTAATGCTTCTGATATCAAAGAACGGAGGACGATATTCGTTTTTCTATGATTTATTTTTTTAACTTTATTTACTTACTTATTTACTTATTACTTACTTTACTTACTTATTATTACTTATTACATTTACTTATTATACTTTACTTATTAATACTTTACTTATTATTTACTTTTACTTATTTATTTATTTATTTACTTATTATATTTACTTATTATTTACTTACTTATTACTTTTACTTATTACTTTATTTATTTACTTTAGCTTTATTTACTTTTCTCAAAATTGATAGTTGAAATTTTGGTGAGGCGAGTTCTTTCACGCAACTTTTCTCATCTTCTTCAGGGAACTTGAAAACGTGCCCACGTAGAAAACAGCTGAGCGTTTCTCTACACTGGAAAAAAAAAACACATTGGATCTAGAGTCCAGACTCTTAAAAACATCAACAAGAAAAATACTCTTGATTCAATCAGATTTAAGCTTAAATCAAGAACCAAGCCTCTTAATTTGAGCGGATTTCCTTTTGATTCAAGCTTAAATCTGATTGAATCTAGAGTATTTTTTCTTTTCAATGTTTTCAAGAGTCTGGACTCTAGATCCAATGTGTTTTTTTCTCCAGTGTAATACGAATGAATCAGAGCTTTCCCGCTTGCTTCATTTTATTGTTATTATTTTACTTATTATAATCGTGTATGTTAATCATGAATTTGTTAATGTCTCTAATTCGGCCTTAGTGGGCCCATTACTTCAACGACAATGAAAAACATTGCGTATATACACGTAAATGCAGTTCTCGAAAGCTTCGGCACTCGGTCCAAAGGGAGGACGGAAAGAAAGCTGGCACACGCGCTTGTGGGGGGAGGGGGGGAGGCGAGGGAGGCGATTGTTCCGATCACGTGTTCAAATCAGTAAAGTTGAGGCCTCGCTTGAACAATAGCCTCCAGACTTAGGATACCGCACAGTCGTAAGTTGAAACTTGTGCGTTAAGTCGCTCGAAGATCGGTGTTTATCCACTCATTTCTTTGAAGAGGGGCTCGAACAAGGCCTCCCAAATAGCACAAAAATATTTTTAAAATGTTTTTAAAATATTGTCATGAAAATATTTTGATAAAGGTGACAATATTTTCAAAATATTTTGTGCTATCTGGGTTGTTGGAGCCCTCCTCTTTGGAAAAACTTGTTACCTACTTTTTTTCGGGAAGCACAGACCTGTGTTCCGCGGTGCTGAGGAAAAACGCCGTATGAGCCTTCAGGCGTTGCCTTTCCCCTGGCAAATCGCTAAGTTTCAGGAAAATTTTTGAATATTTGTGTACCAATTTCTCAGATGATTTGGTTTCTAATTTGATCCAAAACTTCTGAAAATGTCAAGGAAAAATATTCATAATTTCCCTCAAAAATGAACATTTTATCGAAGGAAATTTGGCAACGCTCGAAGGTTCGTACGGCGTTCTTCCTTAGCACGGCAGTGTTATCGGTGCGTTACGAAAGGAGGGGAAGGGGATAAAAAAATCAGTGCTTAGCGCTACGTATTTTGAGTAGATTTTCTGATGTTTCTTTCAATGGATTGCGTGAACGTGAAAACGAACCTCCGCGACAATGAAACATTTTAGTTTGAGTTTTGCGCTTATTTGAGGGAGATGTTCGTCAAAATAATGATTATGGTAATACTGCTATGGAATGATTATTGTTCGTCACCAAATAAGGTGCATCAAACCGTCTTCGGCTTTTATATGAAAGCGGCACCTCCTGTGGAAATCATTAGATTACTCATTGATGACACATAATTTATCTTCATTAAGTCGGATAAAACCACGCAGATGAAAATCGCCGCCAAAGGTTTCCTGTCGACCAGAGGGATCAAGATTTCCAGATCAACTTTGTCATTTTATAAAAATTTGCTAAGACAAACAATTAACATCGGGCATTAAAGCATATTAAGAGGGGGCTTGTCTTAAATACTAGAGGCACTCATTTTGCTGGGTGCTCTCCGCCTGCTTATCAATCAGAATCCATCCGACAGTGTTTCTTTGAGAGGGACCGAATTCATGAACATATTAGGAAGATCACATACCTGATGCATGAGAAAATGCATTCCTATTAGCTACTTGGGGGCTATGCCCCCTGGCCGCTGCGCGGCCCAACCCCCAGAGGGCGCTTCGCGCTCTCTTAGGCCCGCGTCGACCAAAAAAAAAAATGAAAAAATTTTCATACCCGATTCTCATTTGTACAATCTGTCTCTGATCGGGAGCGAGTGGACCAATAAGAATCGAATAAAAAACGGCATTTATTTCAAACGAAAAATGTATTGCAAAATAGGTAAGATATACTTGAAATCACTACATCGCAGGGTAAATTCTTATCCTTCCGCAAAGAGAATGTTAGATACAAAGTGAATCTTACGAACGTTCCACCGATAAATGTCGGGTTAAAACTTGCTCTCAGAGAAGCAGGACGAGATAGCACGTGAGTGTAAGTACACGGAAACCAAAGAGAAATCCTTCCGTTGCTGATACTATGTTCGCTCCTCCTTACTCACAGTGGTGGAATTGAGTGGTATGAATGAGATCGGTAAGCTCATGAGCACATGCAAGGTGCTTCTTCAATTTTTTTTAGGAAATATATTTTCCTTCTCTTCCAGTTTTATCCTCCCCCCTCCCCTCCCCTCCACCCAACCCTCCTTACGGCGGCGTCTGCCACCTGCAGCCTGCATGGCTGCCATCACAAAATTATTTTACATTCTGAGGGTATAAAATTAATTGTAAGTATAAGAGCAGTTAAATCAGCATTTTGGTCCCATCAGAAATAATTTGGATATCCAAAGTGTGTGTTGGCATATTATTTTGATCGGATCAGTTTGAGCTGCTTAACAATAAAATGGACGTATTTATGCTAAAAGGAACTATGTGCATAGGGTTTGCGTGTAACATAGTTCTTTTTAACATACATACGCCCAAATGACCTCTTCAAATGTAAAATACTGTGTTACAAGGGGGGAGGGGGGTAGTTGGCAGCATTACGTAACCCTCTCTTGCGTTAATAAACATACAGAAAATCTTTCAACTTTTCAACTTTTTTATCCATTATCACAATAAAATATTAAAAATTCCGAAAAAGTGCGTTACGTTATTTATGAACGCTCCCAAAACTCGATTCCTGTTTTAACAGAAAGTCGGCAAATTGAGTACTTATCTGAGAGTATTCCCATATTTTAGGCTGGTAGACTGGGTAAGGACCTCTGTTTATGTAGATATTTGGTCAAAGACACAAAATGAAAAACAAATAGGTTCCTACATTTTTGGAGGTTTTCCGAGTAAATATTGGAATTATAGATTAAACTTCGAGCATATTTTCTGAATTTTTTATTATTTTTATCCGCATACTTGTCCACAAAATAGCGAGGCTTTAGGAAGTGTTTGACCCAGTTTTGAATGATCATGAGGTTAGAGTACTTTTATACCATTGCGCTTTCTTGTTCTTCATAACAACGTCGGTGCACAAATCCAGATGTAAAAGAGTTTTCTAGGTGGTGACAAAACAAGAACAAACTAAAATTAAATCAATATTAATTATTATTCCGAAAGTACAGTATTCCAAATGGCTATTAGTGATTTCATTCAATCGCACAAGCAACCTTCCTCCAGATAGGCATAATGATCTTAAATCAAGTTCTTAATAAGCATGGTGGTTAACATGACTCTATTTGGCAATTATGAACCACAATTCTTGGCTTATCCGTAAAAACGCTTGTGCCAGTGGCGTGGCGTGCTTTGCAATATATCGATTGATCTGCCATTTAAACCTATGGAAAAGGATTGATAAACAAGGCGTTAGCAACGAACACCTTGATATTCGATTCTTTACCACAGCTTCAAATGGGGGAATATCGATAATCGATCGTTCAAGCCTCGCCACTGACTTATGTGCATAGGCAGACTAACGATACATACGTTGTTTCTAACCTGAGCCAAACATTTTAGTACCTAATTCCACAATTCTTATTATCTACAGCCTTCTGGGTCATGGCATGGTGTAATACTGCGATGGATTCGAGCGGTAGAATCCACTAAAAAGTTGGGGAGGGGTTGCTGAGTAGACTCAATCACCTATAAAACCATATTGCTAAGACCGAGCTGGGTTGCTGCCTGCATGGGAAAAACAAGCATCGCGGTTAGAAACGGTGCTCTGTGTTTCCTGTCCAGGCAACAGCTCAGCTGAAAATTGCAAGGATGAGACAAAATGATGTCATGCAGAGTCTTAGCTCCTCGGTTCCCATGTGAACGCAGTCAGCCCGGAAAATCAGAGTCCCGTGTAAGGCCCTGATTGGCCCGGATGATTGGGCCGCAGGGGAGAAGGGAAGCTAAAGCCACGCTACTCGCAATTTTCAGAAAATCTCTGGAATCAGTCTCGTCTTACAATTAGCTCACCAGCGATCCTGGCCAGGCCGCGAATCGGCCCACCACGCCGCGCCGTGTCTAAACGCACTCCGCGCGGAAGCCGCGTGTAGGTTTGAGAGAGTTTCGAGTGTGGTTCTGATGGTGTTCTGATTCTTTCTGTTCTTAGTGTGATGAGTCTATCGAAAGTATAGAATAAAAGTGTCGTCGAAATTGTCAAGAAGTGTAGTTCGTTTTGTCACTGTGCCCTACCTACTTTTCACTTCGAGGAGCAGCGGAAGGCTCCTCGCCCCTTTTTCCCCAAAAATTCATACTTCCGCTCAGCAGCAGCATTTTGTACTAGAAATGGTAAAGAGTCAAAGGGTTCCAAATATTTCTCATCCAATTTAGGTTCCTTTTCCCACTTTTCATCATCCCGTGGTAAGATGTCATTTGCCCTTAGAAACCGCACTCTCTCTGCATTTGGTAGCCTACTAGCTTCAATTCGTTTTAGGGTCATTTTTTTAATCTTTCCGAAATGCTCCTCTGTCCTCTCGTCCTGAGCAACGTTACAAAACTGCCAAAAAAGGTACACTCCAATCAATTCCTTTATTCTGCCGATTTGAAGGGTTTTGTCGTCAAGAGTAGGTAAGAAACCGGCAAATTCTGGATACTTCATAATTTTAGGAAGGACCTTGTCCAGATGCCGACAAGCAGAGTCAAAATGTTTACGATCCAATTTCATGTGGTGGAATCTTAAGTACTGAGGAAACATCATTATTAATTTTTTATGCGTGATCTTGTTAAAAAAGTTATATTGCTCTTGTGTCGGAAAATCCTCGAACCACGGGGAAGGTAATGCAGCATCCTCTATATAGTATTTTTTTTCAAGATGAACAATATCTATATATTGGTTGTTCCGACACTGCTTTATGACCGTATCGTAATCCGTGTAATCCTTCATGGCACAATCGACTAGCATTCGAAGTTCAAGATGAAATCGCGAGGGAGAAGTGCCATTGAAGTGAGCAGCGCGGATGAGCTTCTCCTCAAGACGTACTGGATCGAAATTAAACTCATAAAAGACGGGGTCCAGTTCATCTCCCAGATTTGGTGAGTGGTAGTCTCGATAATTATTGTAGGGCACCTTCTCACCATTCAAAGTCCTTACGAGATAAGGGTCTTCAAGGGTCTTTGAATCACCTAAGAAAACCATGCAGAAGATTAAAATAAAAGGGAACACTGAAAATTGAGTTTCTGTGCATACCGCACCACCGTGGGAAAAATAGAACTTTATTCTAGTGCGGGGCGTGAATGAACTATTATCGATATTTCCTCCATTTGAAGCTGGGTACAGAATTGATTGTTAGGCCTTGTCTCCACGGGCCGTTTCACGGAATTTGTCTCAGGGAGAAATACTAATTACGAGGTCGGGAAAAATATTGAGTTAATCAATATTTATCCCAGTACCAAGTATGGTCTTTGTGCCCCTAGGACCAACTGAGAGAAGAAGAAGAAGTGCAGAGCGAACTATACGACATTTTGTCAGTTACTCCACTGTTCAAGTTTGTTTAGTTAAAATAATGTGTCCAATTGTCAATCGTGTTCAATTATTATTTTAATCCCGATTAAACACTTGATTTTTACTAACTTACCCTCCCTCGCAAACTTGTCGCAGGAGTGTATGAGCGGCCTATGAGCCCCGTCCCGTGGAGACGGTAACTGGGAAAAATCCCAGAAGTTTCATTCCTGCGACTCGAACTTGGGACAAATCCCATGAAAACGTCCCGTGGAGACAAGGCTTTAAGGTGTCCGTTGCGAGCACCTGTTTATCGATCCTTTTCCATGGGTTTACATGGTATAGATCAATCGATATATCGCAAAACACGCCACGACACCGATTAATTCCGAGTTGGAACCTGATGAGTAAATATTGTACGTGAATGGTGAAACTAGAAAAACTTTTTGCGACTTCTTGAAGATTCCCGCTCCTTGATTCAGGAAAAAAATATGGACCTGATTATTTTGTGCGAAACTCTTTTCTTATCAACGAAAATTCTCGAAAAGACAAACTTAAGACGACATGCGATTTTTAGCATCAATGATGACGGATCGACCTTCAAAAGGGAAAACGTTTTAAAAATATTTAATGTTACAAATCGATATGTGAATGTTTTTTGACAGTGGAGAGGCGTGAATGATCGATCATCGATATTTCTCCATTTGAAGCTATGAAAAAGAATCGATTTTTACGATGCTCGTTGCGAACACCCTGTTTATCGATCCTTTTCGATAGGTTTAAATGACAGATCAATCGATACATCGTAACGCCACGCCACTGTTTTTTAGCTCGATCATCTAGTAAGGCTTATCTGAGATCAGGTTTTCATATGGGGAAGTTTTAATCGAATGCAGGTTGATTATTGAAATTGATGAACAAAACGATAGACAAAGAGAACAAAGAGAAAATTGAGCGCTCCTGTTGGTGGACAAAAGAAGTATGCCAGAGAATACATTTACCAACGGAATCCCACGAGAGACCCTACAGCTATAGTCTGTCCCAGATACGAAGAGCCCTGGAAAATCAGAGTAATTAGCACTATTTGGCGGGTTGGGGTGCCTCGACCCTCGTCACCTGTCATCTCGTCGCCTCTCACATGCGTCGCACAGAGGGCCACAAGTCACCTCGAGGCAACGCATACTCCCTTCGCATTTTTCCGCGGTGGTTTTCCCCGAGGTCCAGGAGCGGATTCCCGGCGTAAGACGCCACCGCGCCGCGGAGCTCATAACCAACCCTCTGTACGGTGCGGGGTTTGCTCGGTGATTAGTCGGGCACAATAGAACGAACGATACCTCGCTTCTACATAGTGCAAATTATTCTGATTTTCCAGGGCTCTTCGTATCTGGGACAGACTATAGTCAATCATCCTCTCCCTCTGTCTGTAACAACCACCCGTTCAATATATAAGACAGCTCCATTTTCGCTTTGTACTTTTCCTCTCTGGAGAATTTGCACACGCAAATATCGCTTCATCTAAAAGTGCCTGATGAGCTGAGTTTGCAGTATTTTTCATAATTTTTTTCTGACATGGGAAACTGGAGAAAAGTTGATGTAAAAGTGAGAAAATACGCCGCCTTATGACGTCATCTGGCGGCATTTCCCATTTAAACACATGTACTTGAGCAGAATCGGTTATTTTGTCATATCTCCTCTAACAATAGCTCAATTTATAAATCAAGGGTATCTTCGTGTTCAGTTCACTCAGTAGATTCCCCTTAAACACGAAATTCATCAAATTTCTGATCCTCGCAAATTCTCCTTTGTCCAGATTGTCTGCGTCTTTCACTATCGACATGACACTCTCGAGCTGTGAATTAAGAGAGCCAAGTATGCGTTTCCAACGTCAATCGCAATAAGTTTGAACATAAAAAAACGCAATGTTCTTTGGAACTTACTTGTAGCCAGGAATAATGTCAAGAAGACAGCCGAGGCAAGGAAGTTGTGCGATATCAAATTGACTTGCAGGCTTTTTCGTGGGAGGCTCACGCACCATGCTGAAGATCCTACCATTGAGATTCAATCCGGGAAGTAATTCTACTCTGAAGTTTCAAACGAAAAACATATTTTAGGCTTAAATAGTGCTTGACTTAAAAAAAAGGAAAGCAATGTATATAATCTTGGTTGCTGCATGCACGGAGAAAAAACAAGCAGGAAGCTCCAACGCATTGGCGTCGGAGAGCGGCTCTGGGGGCAGTAGTTGTAGTCAAGAATGAGGGCCTAGACACATTTTGTCATTGATGTACAATCCGACAACTGTCGATTCATGTTTTGTAACTTAGCAGATTTACGTAGCCGGTGTATAAATGTGTATTGGGCTTTGATATGGCGAATACATGGCATTATCACTTGTTGTATACTTTTAATTTTGAAAGCTCTTTGGAGGTCCGCTTCCTAAAAAATCTCTGGTTGATAAGTCGTTTAGCGAGGCTGCAAAAAATTTGCATTTTTATATCTGAAAGTGTAGGTATTGGTTTTTTGTATAATTGTTTTTTTGGATTGCTGGAAAAGTAACGCATACTTCTATAATTTAGGACTGAGTCAGGGAAATATAAGGTTCGTTAAATAGTAAATATTCCTAGTACCGTGTGACACTATTGTTAACGAAAAGTTTTTGCAACTTGTCAAAGAGGTTGTTGAATGATCTTCGAATAACTTTTGATGAGCTAGAGGTAATGGTTCTATCTGCAGCTCGTGGACTTCTGTACGATATTGTCCAGAATCATCTAAATTTTCAAAAAGTGTCCGCTTGTTCGATACCCAATTTGCTCATTCATGCATACAAGGAGAAGCGCATGAAAGCTTTAGCAGACATTTTGGAGATGAATCAAGAATTAGATGAAGAATTTATGACTTAAATCACGGCACCTTAATCACGGGATGACCTTAATTACGGCAACTATTTATTGTCCATGAGATGCAGATGGTTCCATTTCCCTAGCTCATCAAAAGGTATTCGAAGATCAATTTCATCAGCCACCCGTACGAACCACGTTTCTAGTGACCCGTACTTGCTTCGCACGTATGAAACATACAATCAGAGAAAACAGAATTCATCTTACAATAATCAATAATCAGTAGGACATGAATCGTTGCGATGTATAATACGACATTATAATGCGGCATTACTATTGTAATTCATTTTAATGTTTAGGGGCATTATAAATCATTATTGCCACGTCGGAATGAAATGTTGTAGACTGAATTGAAAAGCATGTTGGCAAAATTTATTATAAAAATAGTATAACATGTAGGTACATAACATAAAGGTAATACAAATTAAATGATTAGAGCGTGTATATTTCATTACATTATAGGTATATTACAATCATTTTTGTCATTGTTGGAAATTTTGATAGTTTGAATTTTGATAGTTGATAGTTGATAGTTTGAGAGTTGAAAATTTGGTTATTTTATTTAGTTAAGGTGATTCGATAGACGCCATATTTTGTGTCAGAATGGCATGCGACATTTCCATCAATTGGTTCCATTTTTTCATTTACTCATCATTTTTCTCCAATTTTAAGTTTCGCAATTCTGTTTTCAGGAGACTAAAGCACTCACTTATCAATTTGTATATTTATATTGAGTTAAGGGTAGAGACGTATTCCTCACCGGAATTGAGGAATGGAGGTGTTACAGTAAGTCCGGCATTAGGTTCCATTTCGACATCAGCGACGATCAACGCTGCGATACTGGAAGCCAGTCTTCCGATATTAAATCCCTAGCGGGGAAGAAAAAAAATGCCTAGATTTCGCTAAAAATCCCTAAATCCCCAGATTTGCTCAAATATACTTAAAAAATCCCTAGATTTTGCAAAAAGCGCCATTTTTTTATGAAGAATCATGATGTCATTCGATGTAGCGATTTGCAATATTTAAATCTGATTGGCTCGTTTGAATTTTGGCGCTCTCTGAAAGCAGTGCTAATCCAGACCAATAAAATGAAAGAATATTAGTTGATTTCTTATTATTAACAGGTTGAATGCAGTTGAATGTCAAGTACATCGAAGGACACAATCGTTTTAATTTCCGGCTTATTTGCGGGGAAAATAGTGTTGCCAAAAAGGCCTACAAAATATAGATGAAAAAATGTTTTCGATTGTCGAAGCTATAATTGAGGTTAAAAAGTTGATTTTTGGTAACTTTACCTCATCAAAAAAAAATCCCTAGATTTCCTGAAAAATCCCTAAATCCCTGGAAATTCCGGAAAATCCCTAAATCTAGGAATAAACCCTTAGACATCGGATGGCTGTTGGAAGCATTAGAGTCAACATTTGAAACGCTGCTGCAGAATTTGCCGGGAGTATAATCGAGTGTTGAAAGTCAGTAGAATTGAACAATGTAATAATTGCTTTCCGAAATAAGCGTTATAATAAAAAAACAACGAATCTGAACTGTTAATACTGGAACACACCTTCTGTAAATGTACCTTGCGAGAGATAAGTAAAAAAATAGATGTACTGGAGGAGAAGTGCTTCTCCACAGAGTTTGAAGAAGGAAAAAAAATGCCCAAATTTACTTACTTCAGCATTTTCGGCAAAATCACTGCAATTTCCGAACCTTTTTCTGGCCAGGGGCCAAAATTAAATGATTATGAAGGGCCACTTAGATGTTGTAGATAAAAATAGGACTGTTGAAAAAGTCGCCGTTTTCAATAAATATGTTCCCGGAATGGAAGAGTTAGGTTAAAAAATTTAGAGTTAAAAAATTCCCATGAGCCGAGTGCCGTAGGTTAAGGGCCCGTTCGCCAAAACTAATCGGAACTGTATGAATGAATTGCTCCTTTTAAAAATCAAAACAATATCGAATTGCGATATATTACACAGTTAAGATAGGGCTATGTCCTGTCGTAAGCGGCGACATACAGTCGATATCATTTCAATAATCGCCCCAATGGCCACGATAGTTGTTAGACGTTTACGGTTTCCCTGGTAACCTTTGTTTGCTATCAGCTGATATCGAGTAAATGACTAGGAAGCTCCAACCCAGTGGTTAAAGCTTCCTTAACCGCGAAAACTTTAAAATTCAAATTTTCAAATTTTGAACGTAAAGTACATTTTTTCCATCACGAGATAAAAGCACAAACAAGTTTTGAATTGTTGACTGTATCACCATGATTCCAAAAATACAATACACAACATAGCATTGACTAACAATAAAACAGTATGCAATAAAATAAAGTCATGACAAGGAACATAGCCGAAAATGGCGCCGATTCCCATCAACCAACGCGCGGTCTCTACAATGTAACATGCTGCATTGATACTCCCCAGCTGGGACCGTCCGGAATAGCAGCTCTAGTGCAAGCACCAGAGCCGCTAAAACTCGTGAGTGGGACCCGAAGTTTAGGTCATATGGATCTCTGAAGTTTTCAGATTGAGCATCTAAACACTTTAGGTCTAGCTGCCGAAGTTCGGATCATACATCTGAAACTTCAGTTCTTACATCTGAAGTACTTCGGTTCTCACATCTGAAGTACTTCAGATGTAAGAACTGAAGTTTCAGATGTATGATCCGAACTTCGGCAGCTAGACCTAAAGTGTTCAGATGCTCAATCTGAAAACTTCAGAGATCCATATGACTTAAACTTCGGGTCCCACGCACGAGTTTTTTTTTCTCCGTGTGCAGTCACGGGACTGTCCATAATTTATGTGACGTGACATTTCCGATTTTTTATACACCCCTTGTAACGCGATCGTAATGTTGGTCCAGCCCCCCCCCCCCTCCTACTTAAAAAAAAATCACGCAGCAATTGCCTCAATGCGCCCCCTTTATAATAATAAAGTGACGGGACTCCCTTTAATTATCTTTTGACACCTCAAAATGCTACTTTACAAATTCCATAATTTTGTCAGGTATGAAAAATATGATCCTTGTTTCCTTTTATTTCAGATCAAATAAAATGATGTTTTAAAACGCGACCAGTATCAGATATATGTGTTCACTTCATCTCAGTTTTGAGGTTGCAACGGGTGGCACGAGTCCTAGGATTTGCGCATATCTCATAATATAAAGCCCTGTGTACGGTTTACTATGCTTACAGGTCAAAATGAGGGAATAAGGAATTGAATAGCTGCACTCAAAAAACAAGTATGGGAAGAGTGACTTACCGGTCAAGTTATGGATCATGGAGTCATAAAATATAGTTCGTGGAGCCATGCTTATAGGTCCACGCCCAATAAAGTTTGGCTCAGAAAGCCATACTGTAGACGGTAAGGCACTTCGGTTAGAAATTATGGATCTCCGAGCCATTTTTTATGGGTCTCAGAGTCATACCTTTTTTGAGTGTGACTATTTTAAGGAAATTAATTTCTACAGAAAAAAGTGAATGGTTGAATGTAGATATTTTTACCAAGATCAACAAGTATGAGTATTTATTTCTAAGGAGGTCGCAATCAACTGATTTGAAAGCAAGTTAATAGCACAAAAGGCGGGAAATGACCCATATTCGATACTAGGCGTTGAATGAATTTTTGGCTCACGGCAGTGTGGAGTTCACATTCTAATTTTTGCTTGTATTCTGACCTGCTTGGTAAAGATTAACATAAACATAAATGAATGAAAAAATAAAACATAATAAAAAAACTCATAGACATTGGAGGTAAAATTACCACATCAAACATTTTCTCAAATCACTTTACATTGTCTCCCTTGGGGTACCTAAATGAGTACAGTAAAATATGGAGGTAACGGAAGGAACAGATTTATACAAAAAATGAATTTTTCCCAAAACTAATGCATTTTAAAAGAGTATTAGAAGTGAACTTACTGAAATAATTGGAGTTTCAACAACCTACAACAGCTTTATGTAAATATACTTATATACATTCTTATAAATACGTGTAACAGGGTATTAAACAGTATGCTTATACTGAAGCGTTGCAAGGAAATATTGAATAGGTCGCTCATTTAGGAAAGGGAGACAAGAAACTCAGCTGCAGGAGGGGGGCCGTGAGCAAGCAAAGGTCATAGAAATCATGTATAATTTGGACTGCGCTAAGCAGAAAGGAACTAAGCCGTATCAGATATTGCCAAATTTAATCGGGCAATTCAATTTTTACATGAAAACGGTTGTGCGGATGCGCGTGAAAATTTCAGTGAATTTTTTGCGTAGTACGAAGCAAATGCCTTTAAATTTTCGTGGGAATCCGCACAAACATTCTCTTGTAAAAAATTAAATCGCCCGGTCAAATTTGGCAATGACCGATGTGGCTTGGTTCCTGTCTGCTAAACGCGGTCCATTTGTTTGTGTCAGTGGCGTGGCGTGAATTGCGATGTATCGATTGTTATGCCACTTAAATCTATGTTAAAGAATCGATTATTTAGGTGTTCGGTGCGGACACCCTCTTTATCGATCCTTTTCCATAGGTTTAAAAGGCATAACAATCGATATATCGCAATTCACGCGTTATCTTCCTCCTAATTTATCAGAGCCTAGTGAGCTCCTTGCAGTGCCTCCTATCTCCAACGCGATGATACGGCACAACATGGATAGCCTAACATTTGAATTCCGCATTAATAAACGTTACATTGTGTTCACTAAAGTTCACAAAATGACCCTAAGATAAGATTTAATTATTTAATCGATTAGATTGTGAGTTAACGTGGCTGTTTTTTTATAGCTAAAATACGCAAAATAACGACCTAACTTCTATTTTGATATGGTGGCGGACAGACTCGCCTGTATAGTTACAATAGGAATGGCATAACCGAAACTCCGCTCGCATTGTTTCTCACTCATTCCGACCATTTCGCCTTCAATACCTAGATAGGCAATGTGAGCGGCTTGGGAGTACTAATAGTTGCTCAACGCATTCCGGCCAAGATCACTAGGTTATTGCTCATGGCTGCAGCGACCTGGCCCGACTAGTTCGCCTTCAATACCTCGATAGGCAATGTGAGTGGATCGGGAGTAGTAATAGTTGCTCAGGGTATTCTGGCCAAGATCACTCGGTTATTGTTCATAGCTGCAGCGACCTAGTTCGCCTTCAATACCTTGATAGGCAATGTGACCGGCTTGGAAGTAGTAATAGTTGCTCAGTGCATTCCGCCAAAGATCACTCGGTCATTGCTAATAGCTGCAGCGACCTGGTCCGACTGGTTCGCCTTCAATATCGCAATAGGCAATGTGAGTGGCTTGGGAGCAGTGATGGTTGCTTGCAGCCTTTCGGCCGCGTTCACTCGGTTTATTCATAGCTGTAGCGGTTTAATTCACTCTCATCTCTCATCGTTTCTCTTTCGCTAACACCAGTTCGCCTTCAATAACTCGTTCGGCAATATGAGCGGCTCGGGAGCAGTAATATAGTTACCTCGCAGTTTCACTGATATCAAGCATAGCATTAGGAGACTGATGCCACCTCCTTCTTTCAATGTTCAGCGCTCATTCCGATATAGTTGTCCTCGATGATTTTTCCAAGTAATATAAGAGACAGGGAACAAAAATTGAATTGCCCGATTAAATTTGGCAATAGCTGATGTGGCTTGGTTCCTTTCTGTTAAACGCGGTCCTACAATTAAAGCTGAAAGTATACGAGTGCAAAAATAAACCAATTCATTTGATTGATCCGATGTAATATTTACTATCAATCGAAGGCTCGTAACAATATTTTATCGAGAAAGAAGGAACGACTGGAATGTGTTGCTCAGCATAGGAAATGGGTCTTTTTTTTTTGCCAAAAGTTTCGATTGAAAGCGGTATTTTAGCGAAATGTATTCGACA
Source organism: Bemisia tabaci (assembly GCF_918797505.1). Taxonomy (NCBI): domain Eukaryota; kingdom Metazoa; phylum Arthropoda; class Insecta; order Hemiptera; family Aleyrodidae; genus Bemisia; species Bemisia tabaci. The sequence goes on from NC_092798.1 coordinate 16,556,588, forward strand.
TCTCCATGTTCTACTACTCCCGCTCTATTTTCTATTAGATGAAAAGGACCCAGTGTTGCCAACTTGCGCTAATCGCCGCTGGAAATCGGGCAGCGGTGGCTATTATCGTTGCTCTTCTATCGTGTAGGCGCCAGTGGCGTGGCGTGAATTGCGATGTATCGACATTTATGCCATTTAAATCTATATTAAAGAATCGATTATTTAGGTGTTCGCTGCGAACACCCTGTTTATCGATCCTTTTCCCTAGGTTTCAAAGGCATAACAATCGATACATCGCAATTCACGCCACGCCACTGGTAGGCGCGTATCTCTATTTCTACATGAGCCTTGGAACGCATAGAGTTACACGGAGCTTAGGGCTCACATAGAAATTGAGGTACGCCCTTACGTCATAGGAGCGACGTTATGGGACACGCGACCCGAAATTGCACGCGCCAAAAGGCCACGCCGAGCGGTTAATCACGAGCAATCCAGTAAAACTCGAACACGGATGAGCTACTATCGGAGCAATGCTCTCATAGATTGCCAACTCGGTAGAAAAAAGTCAAATAAAAAAGCATTATTTAAGGGTTTTTTAATATTTTTCAAAAGTTTGGCAACAAGACGACCGGTGCATGCGGAAAAAATACGGAGATCTCGATGTTATGTAAAGACCGAATGATGCGATCCAGATCGTCCAATTCTCAGGCAGCCACTGTTGAATAATTAGAGGTTTTTGTGCCTCTCGATGGAGATTTCGGTGTTTGGAGAAAAAATTAAAACCCCCGAAAACTGTGACCAGAGATAGCGTGTGATCCAGTCTGACAAAAGGGCCTTGCAGTTGGAATGAAAGATGGTTGAATGTCTTGATCCGAAAACTGCCCCACTCGAAAAACAAGCAGTGAACTCCAACACAATGTGTTGATAAGGCGCGTCATTAACTCGCACACATCAACCCCTTTAGTTTTCATTTACAGAGATTTCAAAATAGGCAAACAGCACAACAAGACTGCGAGGTCAAAGACGCACCTTGACGAGACCGTGTATTGTGAAAGTAGAAAGCTATTCGATCGAATTTAAGTTTTTTGATCTGCCTCAAGCAAAATCTTATCAGATTCTTGAAGAAAAGTGCTACGGAATAATTTAAGCGAAGAAAAGAAAAATTCTGTCGAACTCCTAGAAGATAAAGTCGATTTAAAGGTATTTTGGGGCTAAAATACCCAAATCACCGGTAGTAAAAATCCCGTTATATTATTGAAAAGAAATTGACTCGATATAAATGCAATTGCATTAAATACGTCTTGATTTTGTTATTTTAAACGTCTTTCCATGCGAAGAAATTCAACCATGTCGTTGCTTTATTCATTCATGAATTGAAAGTAAGCAATCTACATCCCGAAAATCTACCGATTTGCCGTAAAAAATTGCAGAAACTTGATATAGCAGGTCGATGCACCCACTCGTTGAATTTACCAACCAATTTCGTGAGTGCAAATGTGTAAAGATCAATACGCTATAGTCATTTTGGGTGCATTTATTTTTCATGAAACAATAATAATTTCAATCCCGAAAAACCATCAATTTTCCCTATAAAATCGAAAAAATCAAAATATGTCGACTCCCCGACGTGAAAATTAGATTCTACGTGTGTAAATACTTATGTATCGATATGCTGAACAGAAACTATGTGTGGACACAGTCAGAAGCCCGCGGCAACATTAATTCAACAGAAAAACTGTAAAAATTAGATCGCCCGCCTCTCCTCGTTACTTACAACAAACCGTTCTTATACTCATCTCAAAATTTTTCTCAGAGCTTTGGGTTATTATCAGCTTCCATTTAAACTCCGGTTCGATGGCCGAATCGGCTGCCAAAAAAGCAAGCCACTGTTGAAGGGTTCTATGAGAAATTCGTGATATTATCGGCTCTCAGGAAATCACCCCATGGCTAAAATTGGTGGTATAAATGTTTAAGTGCTTAAAATAATCGTATCCAAGAAACTAAGGAATTAAACTACTATGGAGTCAATTTCTTTTTAATAACATAACGGGATTTACTACCGGTGATCTAGCTATTATAGCCCCAGAATACTTTTAAAGCGCCTTTGCGTTCCAGAATCTCGACGGAATTTTTTTTTTTTTTTTTTTTTTTTGGCTTAAACGATTGAAGAGACATTGTAGTTAAAAATATAAAGATTTTTCGATTTGGACGTATAAAAAATGTTTAACTCGTCCAGGCACACCGTGTATTGTATGGAGTACTGCTGTTATTCGACCGTTGTCTTCAGGTCAAAATTCTTACAAAGAAGCCCCTTGCAAGAGGCGAATTTTTTGTAATTTCTCCCAGTTTTTTCAGCGTTAGGTATATAATTGAATTGCTTGTCAAATTCTGAGGTCAATTATATTTCATTGTAATTTATACTTCCTTTTTTTCCCCCTTCATTTTATTTTTCGTATCGAGAAGTCGAGGTTTTGTTGATTTCTTCGGATTTCGATTACTGTAACGTAACTTCTCTTCTATTCGGCCGATTTTTATGAATGAGGTCTCTTTTTATTTGTGTTTTAACGGAGAGTAAGGAAAACATTGCTAAATACACGCGAAACAATTTTTTTTGAAAATTGGATGAATCCTAGCGTGACGGTGAAATGGTTAATGAAGCGTGAGTAATTGGGGTACGGGTATCGGCCGCGTTGGGACCCAAGACGGCCCAAGGCCCATTGTTCTTCGTGACGCCGACGCAGTGATCAGGAGCGTGGGGACGAGAGGGCTGAGTGGACTCCTGTATGAGCCACGTTTAGCAAATGGTCTAATGAGTCTCGAGGCTCATCACAGATTGCACTTACCACTATCCTACTGGCCCCGGCTATCAGAGCAAGGAGTACCAACTTTTGAAAAGCCTAACAGTGGTGTGGAGATCTGTCAAAGCAACGTTATGAACGAAACGGAAGAGTAAAATTCTCATTCCTAGAGTGTCGGCCTGGTCAGCCATCCTCGAATCAGTTCGCTTGCTTCCGCTTATATATGCATATTTTAAATCAGCGCGCCCTACTCTTAGGCTTTTTTTAAAAAAACCAAGTAACGTAGACTCTTGGTATTCACTGCACATAAACTAGCGAGCCCCAGAATGAGAAACAACTTTAAATCATAATTATTGACGGATAAATAAACTTTTTACACGCTTTGGAAAATCTCAGAAGTTCGCGGTAGTCACTTTTCGGTAAGGAACTAAGGGACTCGGTTATTGTATCGAGCAGGGTTCGAAACGATCGCAAAGGCGGTATACTACGTATACGCGCCAAAAATAATAATTCAGTTTTACTGTGGTAAGATGGGCTCTCGGGTCATGTGTATCTTTACCTCTTATTTGTCCACATTTTTTTTTTATTTTACATTAAAAAGATTAGCGCGAATTCCATATGTAAAAAAGAAGGAGGAGCTGCATGAATTTGAAAACACTGTAATCGCATTGGTTCCTTTTTTGCTAAATGCGATCCAAAAGTGCATTTCCAAACTGAGCCAACATCTATCAAACAGACGTCGTATTTTTCAGGAGCAGTGCAAGCCCTCAAAGATCAAACATGACGGCATTAAATGAGCAGCAGCTCGTGATGGTCTCATCAAGCGATTCCGACGAATCTCGCTTGCGCAATGCATCCTCCGTGTAAACACTGCCGAATTGTTCCTAATAACTTTCGCAGGGTCCAGGCCGCCTGCGAATCAACGCACTGACCAATCGGTGACTCACCAGATCGAGGTGCGAACAACATCATTCACCCAGGTGTGCGAAGGCCAATGGCAAAGCGTTGGCCAACATCCGATGGGCTTCCCTGCTCCTGTCTAATAGTCATCCCGCTGTACCAACTTTATCGGGCGATCGAAATCTGATGATTCACGGAGGCCGATTTACTAAGTCTACGTAATGGTAATACCGCGTGATTAAATGAATAATCGAGAAATCTGGGGTACAACTCCGAAACTATCAACTTCATTGTGCATGTGCAGTATCGACGTTTTCGCATATACTTATTTTTTTGGTAGGAAAACGAAGCAATATTCTAACTCGACAATTTTTTTTATTTTGTAAAATTTCGGAGCTTTTTTTGATTTCCTGCCTCCACGCAATGAAATTTCTCCACTCTTAGGTTGAGCAGCGATATGGTTCCATGTTAAAAAATTATCATTTGATCTGAGAGCGATCTCTGCGCGAGAGAAACTTTTTCGTCTGATGCGCAATTTTTTCGTCTCACACACAATCTCATTTTTGAAATTTGAGTCTTTCCTGAGCTAAAGCTCAAGCCACTAAACGATTACTTTTTAAGATACGATCGATGGATAAAAATTGAAGGTTAAGCGCAGAACAGAAAGAGGTAGAGGCCTCGGGCCTCGGGTGGTAGCGAAATTAAATTGGCGGCTACACACTTATCGACTGATTTAGTGTTGCTGCTGTCTCCGGTGATGTACCGATATTCAGGCTCCGGAGAAGACAATGCTTTCACTTTTACGTCGTAAAATTGGTTATGACGAGACGATCGCGGTGGATCGGTGAGCAAACACGTCGTAAAATGACCGAAAAAGTGAAGTCAGAGAACATGAAAGTCAAACCCGCGAGTTTATGCAGTTGCCCCTGCAAGTTCGTATCATTGTTCTTGTTTTTGAAATAAAAGAGTCACGCGGTGACTTGAGATCATAACTTTTGACCGCTGTCGGCGGCGATGCCATATCCGCTAATGGAGTGATTACCGTTTTTCTACCGTGCCAAGGAAAAATGTTGTATGAATTTCGGCTGTGGCTAAAGTCCTCTCGATGAAAAGTCCATTTTCGAGGGACGTTAGGAATATTTTTCTTCGACATTGTAAGAGATGAGGTCTTAAATTGACCACAAAAATATTTGATAACAAAATTTTCTTAAAAATTCGCAGAGAAAATTCGCAAGTTTTCAATAAAGAAAGGGTATCGATAAGAGCTTTATTTAGGGTTCAGCCAAGCCCGGTTTCCTAAACTCTACAATTTTTTGCGTATTGAAAGTCTATATTTTACGGAATGCATCAAGATCTGGTCATATTCAATCTGTTTTCAGGTACAAAACTGGCCTAAAAATTGGTCTGAAGGCCACATTTTGGCGGAAAATGTGGCCTTATTGGCACGGATAAAAGTGTTAGGGGTTATTCCTTATAATCGTGGTTCTACCCTAATTTGTTGGATGATATGGACATTTCCAATTAATTTTGGTTGTACCAGAACTCAAGTTGGGGTAGGACCAGATCATTTGAGTGAGTAATCTAATTTATTGAGGTAGTACCACAACTGATTGGAAAAGTCCAAGTTGAGTCTTAACCCCTATCTCTATTTTTCCGAGGATGCTTGACTGGAACCCGGAAATTCCACATTTTTGGCCACGTTTGGGTCATAATGAACCTGAAAATTACCTAATATAATGCCTTCCGTAAATTATAGACCTTCAATGAGCAAAAAATCATAGACTTGAAGAAATTCAGGGTGGGTCCAAAATCCGCCCCCACTGATATGATACACCTACTTTGTAGTTCATCCATAAAAAAAGCTGGCAACGCTCGAATGTTCGCACGGCGTTTTTTCTTATAGCTGATTTGCAGTGATAGCTACATTCGAGAGGATGATCAGAATGATCTTGCTTTTATTTCCGTTTTATCATTTTACGAGCAATAATATCAGGCTACAATGTCCACTTGAATTGTCCCGCACAAAAAAACGCAGGGCATAATAATAAAAAAATCGAGTTGATATTATCACCGATTTCTCTGATAGTAGATTCATAAACCCAGAAGAAGGGAAAACTGAAGTTCATACATTTAAAATTAATTGCATTTTGAGCTAAATTTTCGTGACTATTAATTGATGGTGATGGTTTTGTGGGTAACTTTGACAGTGAAGCCTTCTTACAATCAATTTTGTTTGCATAAATCAAACAATCTTTTTACTTCGTGACTACGACACTTCGTGATATCTATCCTGAATCTTTGACACTTAATCGCAAAATTGATAGATGACAGCCCGCATGTTGCGATTATCCTATGTGCTCCTTACAGTCCAATAAAATTAAAAAAAAATTTGAGTTCGACTCCTTTTATCTATTTGATTTTTCAGAAACTCCCCTGTTTATTTCTCATTATTTTTTCTTTTTCCTCTTCCCTCTTCCTCCTCTTCCTCGACGTCCTCTTCTCTTTCTTTCTTCTTCTCCTTCTTCCTCTTCTATTTTCTCTCATTCTACTTTCTCTCCTCTTTCTTTTCCTTCCCCTTCGAATTTTATTTTCTCTGCTTACACTCCCTCTTCTTCCGTACCTTCACCCTCTCCTTCGTCTTCTCTTTCTCCTCCTCCTCCTCCTTCTTTCTATGTTTCCTTCTTTTCTCACTTTTCTTATAGGCACTTCTCCTTCTCCTTTTACCTCCCCTTTTTCTTCTCCATCTTCCCTACATTCATTAGTCTGTGCCCCCCCCCCCCGGCGGGGGGGGGGGGGGGCACCGAATTTGCTATTTGCGTGGATAACAATCCGTCACTTCGCTGGCGTGAGGGCGTACGTCGAGGCTCGCGTGGAAACTGAGGTCGGCCCTTACGTCAGATGAGTGACGGATTTACCCCCGCAAACTGCCCAGCAGGCTGATTATTTACTTCCCTCATCTATTGACCTTGATGGATGCGGGCTGCGGATCTATGAGACAGAGATTCCGAGCGATTCAGAACTAATTTCAATAGATCCAGCTATAGATCCACTGATAGATGCGGATCCCCCGGCCCTAAGGCAGTAGATGCGGTGACATCTATTAAAACTGTGCTTCTGATTGGCCGACTGGTACTGCCGCGGCGGGATTCGAACCCACCATCGCTCGGATTGGTAGCGACTGAATATCGACGCCGCTATCCACTGCGCCACGGTAGCTGATAAGACGGAGTTGAGTAAAACACGATAAATGATCTATTTGGAGGTTAGGTTTCCTACGCGCTTCTTCTTCTTCACTCGGTGAATCAAGGTGTCTGATTGGTCAGAACGATTATTTTCATTTCAAAGCAATCGTTCAACACTGTATTCCAATTCTGCTGATCTATCGCTCATCCATCGGATAGAATCACAGTGTAGAATCACAAATAGTTTGATCATAGATGCGCGATAGATGAGATTTGCAGATCTATAGCCGAGATCTATGAAAGTAAATAATCAGCCTGCTGACGGTATATTTGAATCGCTCGACCGCGCTTGGCCTTTGGAGTTGACTTGGACTCATTGTCGGTTCATTGCGCTCGAGTAGAAAATCAGAGAGCGGCGCACTATGGTCCCAATCCGCTCGGGAGCGCTCAAAAATCGATGTTTATGAAATTGGACGACATTTTTTTTTCAAGTCAAAATTGATAAATATAGTATCTACGGGTCATAAACTACACGTAGTATACCTCAAAAAAATTTCTAGTCACTTTGAAAGTGTCACAAACTGTGCAAATAGTCGGATACGTATTTTCTGACCCGTGAAGTGGCTATTTCTAACAAAGCGTTCGGAGCCTCTCCTGAATCATGAAATGGTCTCTCAGAATTCTTGCTTATACCATTTTGTAGAGGACTCTAAGAGGATTGTAACGCACTAATTACAATTTTTCTCCGAGGCATTCTGACACATCCCACACAAGGTAGAAGTTGGATACCTATTTTTCATAAAAAAATGCCGATTTTTCCCACGAACTTTCATTTTAAAAAAAAGTCACCAAAGGTCACCTAATGAGACACCTTTAGGGAGCTTCTACACATCCTTGGGAAGCTACAGTAGAAATATTTCGTGCTTTGGTTTGCTTTTTCTCGAGAAATCGAATTTACTAGGTCTCTAAGTCGGTGGCTAAAATAACGGTATTTAGCAAGTTTAGCCATCGATCAATCTGTAGTCGTCTTAAACTTTTTTGAGGCATGCGACACCTCCAAAAACGTGCTTAAGTAGTCTCTATGAATCCTTAAGAAGGATTTTAAACCAAAAATTGTTGGTTCTTCTTGCTTTTTGGACGAATTTTGAATCTTTTTCGTACCTGCGTGTTTCTTTCAAAATACTGTTTTACAACCCTGGAAAGCCCCTCGAAAAATATTCTGAGACATTTGGCACCTCCAGAGACACTTTTAAGTCGTTTCTGCAGATCCTTAGAAAGGCAACCGAACCAAAAATAATTGCTTCCGCCTGCTTTTTCGACCAAATTTGAATTTTTTACGTGACTACGTGTTTGTCCCAGGAAAACTCAATTGTTTGCCCCGAAAAACACCTATAGTTGCAGGCTTAACACGTGCTAAGCACTTTTGCATCTACAGAGACGCACTTATATAGCTTCTATGAATCTTTTTGAGGTTGACCGTTTCGAAAAAAATTTGGTTCCCCCTACTTTTTGAGATTTTTTGGGAAGTTTTCCGTTCCGCAGTTTTATCTTTAAAAACGCTCTTTTCAATCCTAGAAAGTACCTATTGATGTAAAATTTCTTACTCTCCGAATATTTATCCATTGTTGATTGAATTTTTCTTAACGTGACAATATTGCACCCCCGCTCTTCAACATTGTTATGTACCCGATTTGCGTTTCCCGTCAAATCAACGTAAAGAAAAGTCTTCTCTGAAGCATTATTTCGACATTTTTAAAATACAAATGAATTTTAGATCTATTTCATTTTTTTCAGTTCAGTTTTCCTTAAAAAAAAAAAAAAAAAAAAAAAAAAAAAAAAAAAAAAAATTGGGGGGGGGGTGTCAAAAAATCAAAACATTCTTAATTTTACATGAACTGTACATGTATGTGCAATGAACGCATGGTTTTCATCCAATCTAAGCAAGTATAACAAGCCAATCGTATGGTAGTTTGTGATTTTTGTGAAAAAATGACAGTAACTTTTGCAAATGATTTTTTAGGGAAAAGCGGAGGTCAAATTCGGATTCAGCGCATCAAAATCATGAGGAAAACACATCTTAAATGTATTTATACTCAAACGGAGAGCCGCTATGATTTTTGATCACTGAAAAGTGAATTGGGACCATAGTGCGGCGCACTATGGTCCACAGACCCTATTTAACGGAACTTTAGTCAAATTTTGAGGGTGGAAAAAATTAAAGTTTGGCACTACAGTTTTATCATACATACTCTCATGGATCGTCACCTAAGTTTTCATCGACTAATAATGATTTATAAGATTGTGACGGACCCTAACAACAGAGCGCGCGGTAGGTCTTCATTAGCTGATTGTGAGCCGCATTCGGTGGTGCGTTACAGGGTGTTTATTTTACCGAGTTACGCCTCATCTATGTAAATTTTTGGGCAACATGGATCCACCTGATGGCAAGTGACTTCCTTTTCACCCCGTTTCATTAATTTTGAACCGAAATTTGTATGCTTTTGAACGCTCCAAACATACGCCAAAAAATGCTAGAAATCAGTGAAATTCGTAATTTTTAGGAAGCTCTAACTTTTTTTTAATTCTAGTTAATGCTTTGCGGATTGAAAAATCTTGTTCAACATATCCTTGACTTTAAAATGATGCCAATTTAAATTGCGCCTTTTTGCGCCTAACGGTCGAAATTAATTTTTTTCGGAGTGCACCTCCGTACATCAAAATGTGGAATATTCCATGCATTTTTGGCGTTTTTGCGACTGTTAAATTTTTTCTAGGTACAAAATAAAAGTATTCTGATGTATTTTGATCTACTGAGTCCGAAAATGACCTTTGTTTTTTCTTATCACCTCTCACTTTTCCGAAAAAGCAACTTTTTCCCGGGAAAATGAGCAATTTTGACGTATTTTTGTCATAATTGCAATTCATGTTGATAAATTATACTGGACCCGTGATAAAGAGATTCTGTCATGTATATTAAGCTGCTAAATCCGAATATGACATAGGTTTTGGTTAATCACCCTCCAGTTCTCCGATAATGCCGATTTTTCCGCGCCTTTTGGGTAAAACCTTTCCCGGACTCTAAGTGTGTTAAAAATACGGTTTAAAATTGATTTCGATGTTTGATATATCGATTCTTATGTATTTTGACTTGCTAAACCCGAATATGACCTTAGATTTTTCCTATCACCCCTCATTATCCCGGAAAATTCAATTTTCCTCGGAGAACGAGCTTTTTTGGTATTTTTGCGACGATTTTCCGTATTCTGAGGAAAACGGGGGGTTGTAAGAGGCAATTTGAGGTCGAACTCCGGTTGAATGTTTCTTAAGACGTCAGAGAAGACCTAAAGAGGAACTTGGAAAATCGCTACAACTCCATAGAATAGGAAAATTGGCGCAAAAATACCGAAAAAGCTCGTTCTCCGAGGAAAATTGAATTTTCCGGGATAATGAGGGGTGATAGGAAAAATCTAAGGTCATATTTGGGTTTAGCAAGTCAAAATACATAAGAATCGATATATCAAACATCGAAATCAATTTTAAACCGTATTTTTAACACAAGAGTCCGGGAAAGGTTTTACTCAAAAGGCGCGGAAAAATCGGCATTATCGGAGAACTGGAGGGTGATAAACCAAAACCTATGTCATATTCGGATTTAGCAGCTTAATATACATGACAGAATCGCTTTACCACGGGTCCAGTATAATTTATCAACATGAATTGCAATTATGACAAAAATACGTCAAAATTGCTCATTTTCCCGGGAAAAAGTCGCTTTTTCGGAAAAAAGAGAGGTGATAAGAAAAGACAAAGGTCATTTTCGGACTCAGTAGATCAAAATACATCGAACTAGTACTATTTAGTACCTGGAAAAAATTTTACCTACATGTTGCAGAGGTCAACAGTCGCAAAAACACCAAAAATGTCCATTTTTCCGGGTAAAATCGGCTTTTCCGGAAAATTTAAGGGTGATGGACCAAAACGGAGGTCATATTCGGATTTACCGCCTAAAAATAAATGAGAATAGTCTGATCTCGACAGAGAGACACTTTTGTTATTATTTTTATACATGTCAAAATAGGGTGGAAAAAATCTTCAGTCTTAAAAGCGCCAGAAATCACATTTGAGGTTAAGTTTCTCGGTCAGGATGTTAATATTTTGTTAAACTAAGATGTAAAATGAAATCAGCGACCCAAAAAACATAAGATCCAACACCTTTTATAACGGTGCAGTGCATTTTCGAATAAAGTTCCGTTAAATCCAGTCTGTGGACCATAGTGCGGCGCGGCGGTCGTTGACGGATCTGCGTGCCAGCTTTGACCAAAAACGGGGCGGGAATTTTTCGTTGCGAAACTCCTCGGAGCATCAAGCTGGATATAAATCATCCCAGGGGGGAGCTTTTGGACCGCGCGCCGTTGCCCGAGATCGTCTTCGAAAAAAGCCTGGAATTTCCGGTGACAGGAGTAGCTTATTTATTGTACGAGGAAAATGTTCAACGTTTAACATTCATTACGGAAGTATTATTGCTGAGGACTTCATAAATAACTAACTAACGAGTCGCTCCTATAGCGCTTTTGTGCGCTCTGCGACACCGAACCGCCACTGATAGCGATCCTGCCAGAACTCCTCCGGCAGATCCAAAGACATGGCAGATCGCATCACCTCATTTCCTGCCTTATTCTCTCAATCCACGATTTGGCAGGGCGTCCTCTACGCTTTCTGTCAGGGGGGACCCGATCCAGAACCTTCTTAGGCAACCCTCAGATTTCATAAATACAAAGGATGATCAGAATTAAATCCATCAACATTCGAGAGAAATATTCAACCTTTGAAAGCGGAATGGATTTGATAACATCCCTGCGACTGCCATTTTCCTTGCATTTTTATTTTGTTTCGATTGTTTTTTTTTATTTTTGATGTAGAACTAATACTTATCCTTGTATTTAAAAAAAAAACAATTGTGACCTTCCATGAGAGGAGGCGTTGTAGTGTTCGAGGGGGCAAATAGGACTACCGTTTACAAGTTTTATACTAATTAATATTCGTCGCCCTCTTGACATTAGGGCTTAATTACCTTTCACGCTGAACCCTGACGTTCATATAACTCAACGGTTTTTCGGGCTCATCTCAAATTGTAGTCACGCCCAATTGTCACTCAAGTGAAGCCTTATTTTTGGCTCATTTTAGAAACAACGTACTTGCCATTAGTTACCCTTTAGCCTTTACAGATAGAAGTTGTTGTGGATCAGCCAAAGGGAGCACCTTCCTTCCGAGGAAATTTGACACCACTACCGGGATTTGAACACGGGACACCTTTAATAAATACAAGAAAGATCTTTGGAAAAACAAGAGTCAGGATAAAAAATAAAACTAAAATTGAAGGATCAAACATTATAAAGACGATTAGGAAAGTCAATTATTTCAATCAGTAAATAAATTAAAATAAAATACTAATTTTGGAAATTAGAAATAATTACTGTATTTTTACTGATATTTTAAACCTAAAGAAATTTCATTGAATTACAAAATCAACATTCTTCATAAACTGACTCTAGAGTCAGACGCGCTGACCACCAGGCCAACCAGCGGGCTGATTATTGAAATTGATAGACAAAGCAAGGGACGAAGAAGATAAAAAGGATATGGAGGGATCCCATGGTTGGAGGCGGATGGTTACAATGGACAAAGGACGTAGGTTATAGACTAACTAACGGCAACCCACACAAGACCCGATAGTTAGCCAATCAATTTCTCCCTCAGTCTATCTATACTATAAGCTCTCAAGCCTCCTAATTTTGCGAAACTGGTAACGCTTAGTTCCAGCGTTCTACCGGGCCGATTTTTATGATTTTTGCGGCTATCGACGGGCAATTGTCTCTAGATAAGCCAACTCTTTTCAGATTTTCAAAATATGGCCTAGGTTTTTTTATATTAAGTGGTAAAGTTGCGAATTCTCCCATTTAAACAATGTAAATTTATATTTTTTGTCATAGTTCGTTTGAGCGTTCTACCGGGCCGATTTCTAAGTTTTTTGCGGTAATCGACGGGTAATTGGCCCTAGATGAGCCCGCTCTATTCAGATTTTGGAAATAGGACCCAGGTTTTTTTACAATCACGTTATAAAAGTGAGTGAATTTTCAGAATGCTCCGAGACTGCTACCGCTATGCGCGGGAGGATGCGCAGTGGTCGAGGAGGTTGCGCAGTAGCTGTGTAGCCTGCGCATCAGCTCTACACTTATCTACACAAAATTCGCGCCGATGGCCTCATGTCGACGGTGGCCGAGTCGTCTAAGACGACGAATACGTCCACTTGGCACCCGGTGTGGGTTCGCTCCCCGACTCATGTTATTTTCATTATTACCTGACTAACATCGTTCATTGTTTTACTGCAATATTTCATCAAGCAGTCATTCCAAAACGCGTCCTTTTAATTTTAAAGTAATTTTAAGTAAAGTTTAAAATTAGAGTATACCTCATATCGTAATTTTTTGGGGGAAAAATAAAACTAACACTGATAGGAGGGTAAAAATAGGGCCGCGAAGCGGCCCATTGATGGCGCGGAGCGCCTTCAGGGGGTTGGGCCGCGTAGCGGCCAGGGGGCGTAGCCCCCTAGTAAGAACTACCCATTTCAACCACGGGAGAATAGGATCGCTCTATACTCCTTGTGTCTTCTTTATCTATACCTAGCTTCGTCTATCAATTTCAATAATCGGCCCGCTGGCCGGCGCCGGAACTTTTGACAAAATCGGAAGTTTCCTCGGAACTTGTAGAAATCGGTATTGATTCCGGGAACTCCTGAACAGAGACAAGAGACCCTCCACTAGTATCTTCGCCATTGTGGAAGCTTTTACTTTCGGGACTTCAGCATTCTACTGTTGACTTACCTACACGGTTGATGTCAGTGGCGTGGCGTGCTTTGCGATAAATCGATTGTTATTCTATTTAAACCTATGGAAAAGGATCGATAAAAAGGGTATTCGCAGCGAACACCTGAATAATCGATTCTTTACCATAGGTTTAAATGACAGAACAATCGATACATCGCAATGCACGCCACGCCACTGGTTGATGTTCAACAACGTGGCCGACGCTGGGGAAACTTGTTTGGCCCATGACGTCATCCGAAGCTCATCATCGACCATGCAGGTAAGTCAACAGCCGAAACTAGGAATTGTTGAATCCCCGAAAGTAAAAGCTTCCACCTGTCGCTAGGAGGTCAGTGGAGGGTCTCTTGTCTCTGCTCCGGAACCTTTGGCAAAATGAAATGGCGGCACTGAACCCGTGGCGATTTAGGATTTCAGGAACATCCGCGTCAAGACAAGTCAAGCGTTTCGCAGGTCAAAAAACGGCTCGTAAGTTGTAAGCGTGGCGCCAAGACCGAGGACTGGACTTGACATCTCGGTCCGAGCTTCAGTCATAATCGTCTCAAATCGAGCGTAACTGTTCCAGTGCTCACGGTCGCCGCCTCCGTTGCTAAACCGTAGAAACCCCCGGTGAGATCACCGCGCTGCCGCTACTTCTCCTCCTTGAATTCATTAGACACCGAAAGCTCGTTCCTTCCCGGAATGTCTGAATTATACGAGAAAAGTGAATATTAGGCAGTGATGACTATCTCATACCTGGCTGAAATAGGCAGAAACAATACATTTTCGAGGTTGTCCTCCAGATGTAAAAGTTATGTCCGGAAGCCGACACACAGTGGATCGATTTAATAGCAGAGGTCGGACAAAATTTGAAAACTTAAAAGGTTATAACTCCTTTATTACAAGATGTCGAGGTCTTAAAAATTGTCCCACTGGTTTTTTCGTAATATTTACTGTAAGAAGCACCCTTCAACATTCAAAATTTGACTAAATAAACTAGATTTGCAGTTTTAGTAAAAAAATTCGTGTCCGACCTCTCTCATTGATTCGATCCATCGTCCGACGCTCAGAGTTACCTGATGATGACTCATGGCCTAAGTGATGAGCAGTAGATTCAGCAAACCTAACTGAAAGTGCATGACAGAGGAGTATCGATAAGGGCCTTTTCTGGATGCACCCTGAAATTACTCAACCTCATGATTTTTCCCTGATTGACGATCTACATTTTACGAAGTGCATCATGATTCCGTCACCATCCGGCCAAAGTATATCACAAGCGCCATTGCAACGTTTAAAAATTTCCGCCGCCATTTTATTTTTTTACAGAGACATTTTTGGTTGAATCTGTCCGAAAATTGCACTGCATTTTATTGGGGCTGCCGATAAAAGTTAGCGAAATTTTCAAATAGACTCAACCTAAAATTTCTTTTAAAAAAAGTAAAATGGTGGAGGAAATTTTTAAACAATGCATGGCGCTTGTGATACTTTGGTCGGGAGGTGACGATTTGGTCCTTGTCGGTCTCCTTCTGGGTCTAATACTGGCCTAAAGATGAATCTGAGTGCGCGCTCTTGCCGAAAAATGTAGGTTTTTCGACATTCAGCTTGCATTTAGGAAGAGCGCCGCGTAAAAATTTCAGCCCTGCCTTGCTCACGGTAAAATGTAAATTTTCTAAAAAAAATCTTTTCCTGCGGATTATTCAGAGAATCTTATTTGCGATTCAATCTGAAACATCGAAACATCGAAAATTTTGAGAAATAATGCGCAATTTTGCTAAAAAATAACTATCTATTTTTCTTGAGGAAATCGCGTAACGTCCAGAATGCTCACATAAAAATTGCTTGGCAAAAACCGAGGCTATTAGAAGTTACCCAATTTTAACTGTAGGCAGAAATTGAATACGATAGTGGCTGTCAGTGGGCGGTAAGCATGACGGTTTAACAACTTTCCGTCTGGGGCAAATTTACTATTTTGAAGAATGGTATTACTATTTCGTCTAAAATATAGTCCGAACGATCGTTAGAAATGATGCTTGACCGTACGCTGTCCAATTTTTTCAGTTTTCCGGACAAACTAATTAGCTTGGTACACGCATTTGGCCGCAAAGTGTTACTTAAACTATTTTGAAAAGTAATAATTGGATAAAGTCTTTCAACTGGTCTCCACTGAGTAAAAAAGATGAACACACACGATCACTGATTCCTAAGACGAAGAGTTTTCAAAATGTATTGAGTGTGCCAATCAACGACGTAAGTTTTGTTACCAGCTTAACTCAGTTCACTTTGTTTATCCTGCACTGTGATATGTAGGTCTTAGTTTCTTCCCCCCTCTGAATCCTTTCTTTTCATATTCCTGTTGAAAATGGGTTAGTGAGGACTGGAAGTCTCGGCCTTTTAAACATCTATATTGTAAGCCTTTTTTCTACATTTTTTAACTATTTATATTTTTCATATATCCATTATATCTATATTCTTTAATGTGCATCAAGCACATTCTTTGTGTTGTCTTCTCGCTTTATTTTGGGCGTTGCGTTGTTTTCATGACATAAATAGTCAACCCAGATAAGACATAATATTTTTACAATATTGGGCAAATATTGTCAGTATTGTCGCAATATTTACACAATACTGACAATATTTTGATAATATTTTAATCAAAATTATTTTTTTAAAAATATTTAAAGAACCTTTATTTAGTATTTTCAAAAATAATATGTTTACCCAAAATATTATAAAAATATTTTCACAGTACTGACACAGTATTTCACAGTATTTTAAAGTATTGGCATAGTATTTATGCCAAAAGGAAATATGGTGTACACTTTTAACATTGGCTCAATATTTAACCAATATTGGCCCAATGTTTGCAAAAATATCAAAACAATATTTTTTAAATATTGGCTAAATATTCCTGTCTTATCTGGGAAATATCGCAAGAATGACACAACCTCTGTCAGAGTTGGCACCCGTGGAAAAGTTTTGTCATACGAGTGGGATTGCGACAATGTCAGTTGTACGGTACAACTGTATCGAACTGCTGAGTCATCGGGCGGGTGTTATTACGGCCCCCCGGGCGGGGGGGGGGGGGGGGGCGTAGGAGAATCACAATTGCAACCCAACCATCCCATTCGACAAGATTAGCGTTCGTCTTCGTTAACTCAAAATCTCAAATCATAAAATGTGGGACACTCGCTTTGCACAACATCGGTTGACGCTCGGCGTATCTCGGATTATTTGGAAAGGAGCGCGAGCAAATGAACCAGTTTTGGTGCAGCTTACAATCAGCTTTGGGTGGCGAAAGATTGATCCGCGCTAGGAGTGTAGGGAAGCATTCCCATAGACGTATCCGAAGATTCGTTGCAATATTGGGGAGACAATCGATAGATTTCAAATTTGGAAAATCAGGGAAATTATTTTGGAAAAGTCAAAATGCCAATCTCTAGATCACTTACATTCAGGGGCCCTTAATGGCGTAGCCATAAAGAGGGAATGATCGATTGAAAGATTTAAATTATTCCCGTTTTCTCGAAAAAGTACTTAAAATGGGTAAAATCTACAATTTTTGGAAGTGGTTGCGATACGCGTGATTAAAACCCGGAGAATCATGTTCAGAAAAATACTCATCAAGAAGCTGATTCGTAGCTGCACGCGTTATTGGAGAACAGCGTAAAAGGCAGAATTAGTAATAGGAGCCGTATATTTTTACTGAAATGATTTTCGAAGAGGGATTTTAATCGGATATTGAGGTAGAAATAATACGGTTGCTTAAGTCATATATTCACGATTGAAATCGTTATGAAAAAAATCGTTGTTTGAAAAAAACAACGTTGTCTTAATGACGTCATACTCCAGATCAGTTTAAACTATGATTCCTTCTCTACCTAGTTTGTTTCACATAAAGCAGGTCGGACGAAAAATTCCTGCATCCTAGATGTTAAGTATTACGATTTTGTATTCATTTTATCAAGGCTTTTGTCTAAGTTCAGCGCTTGGATCTATGATTTTTTTTCTTTTTTTCTTTTTCCTTTTTTTTCTCTATCTATTCCCTTTTCTCAGCATTTTGAACTATTCTCAACATTTCATCTAATTTTCTCGCATTTTCGGTTACTTATAGTATCTGACGAATATTCGTTGACCGGTTGGAGTGACGTGCCGTGAATCACTGTCTCCGTAAGTTCTCGGCGCTGATGTAACCTGAAAACTCTCGTGAGCACCGGTCACTGATGAGGGGCGTGTTAGGAAATGTAAACGTCTCATCAATTTTCCAAAAAGCTATGACCTCCATCAATAGCTTCATTCTGCAATATTCCTTAATTACAAATTACACACACGGCTCAACCTAGCCACCGAACCGGCAGAGTCAGAGGGCTTAATAGGTGACGCGGGAATGGCTTTGATCATAAGCCTGATGGGCAAACATGATCGTATGTGGTGGAAACTACTGAGTCGCGATTGGCCGATCGTCAGTCGGTGCTAGCTAATTTTAGTTAAGCCCAATTCACACTATTAAACTTTTCATCCAGCATAAATGAACGAAAAGTTGGGTGGAGAGTTGAACGCAAAAAAATTTGATACAATTACTCTCCGTTCAACTTTCCATCCAATGGAGATGTTGCATGTGTGAGGGATTTGCGATTTGACTGTTGATTCTTATGTAAAAGTTCGTGAGAAACACGATGGTGCCACTGGTTTTCTCGGAAATCAACTCCCAAGCTCAAAAAAGCTCTCAAGTTGAGGCCAAAATGGAGGGTATATCCCACCCTACCCTGAGAGTCCACGTCTACATCAAAACAGACTCTCCGTGCAAAGATAGGGAGCAAACACATTGACAGGGCTGCCACTTTATTTGGGGACTCCAAAACTGAAAACACGGCAACCCTGCTAATGTATTTGCTCCTTATCTTTGCATGGAGAGTTTGATGTGATGTAAAGGTGGACTCTCAGGGTAGGGTGGGATATCCCCTCCATTTTGGCCTCACTTTGAGAGCTTTTTTTGAGCTTGGGAGTTGATTTCAGAGAAAACAAGTGGCACCATCGTGTTTCTCGCGAACTTTTACGTAAGAATTAATAGTCAAATCGCAAATTCCTTACACATGCAACATCTCCATCGGCGCCGCCGATAATTAGGTGAAATTGGCAACATTGTCTGTATTGAGTTAACAGGCCTCGGGTTTACATCACATAACATTTCAATCAATAATCATTAACGTTTAGCCCCTGATTGGTTGTTAAACTTTCAAGTCAAATCTTGTGCCACTAATCTTTGTAGGTGAAATGTCACACCCTTCAAATGTCTCAATGCACGCTAATTTGAATCGATTCAGCAAAGTTTTTTTTTTGCACTTGAACTTATGTAAGAAATCAGGTCTCCGTACTCGCTGATCAACTCACAACTTCTCTCCCTAGAACCAGGCATTGGATTTTTCCAAAAAACTTATTCAGAAAGTGCAAGAAACTTAACGCCAAGTTCACACGCGGTAAAAATAGGGGTCCTATACTAACGTGCTAAGAACGAACGCCGTATGAGCGTTCTAGAGTTGCCACATTTTCTTCGATAAAATGTTTATTTTTGAGGAAAGCTATAAATATTATTCTTTGAAATTTTCAGGAACTTCACGTGAAACTGCGAACAAAATTCTCTGAAAAATTAGAGTGAAAATATTTTTAAGTTTACCAGAAAATTCGTGTTATATCAAAGGAAAATTGGCAACGCCTGAAGGTTCACACGGCGTTTTCCCTTAGCACGGCAGTATAGGTCATTTCTCAGCAGCCATAATTTCGTACTTAAATTGAAGTTTTTTTATTTTATTTTTTCAAATGCTTTCTTTAAAATAAATTTGAATAGCTCGGACGACCTATGAGTGTGATACTGCGGCAACATCTTTGATAAGAGCTAAATATTACCGTGAAAGAAATATACAGCCCCCCTCCATTGCCTCGTTCTCATCCCTCAAGTATACATCCTCCCGATAGAAGACGAATTTGAATCGATGTCCAATTAAATGTTCCATACTAGGCAGTGTATTGTATCTTCCGACGCGCGCTTCAACCCCCCCTTCCCCCACCCTCCCCCTGGGGGCCTCGTATGTGAATTCCCTCAACATAGCACGCATATAAAAAGACAGCTCTTCTTGAGGAGGAAGCGCCAGGAAATTCACGACGGCAGCCCATTTTACCGTGCTAAGGAAGAACGCCGTATGAACATTCGAAAGTTGTCAAATTTCCCTCGATAAAACATGTATTTTTGACGAAATTAATGCATATTTTCCTCGAAATTTTCAGATATTTTAGATTAAATTCCTTACAAAATTGTCTAAAAATTTCGGAAAAAAAATACTCACAATTTTCTCAGTAATTTCGGTTTCTTATCGAAGGAAATTTGGCAACGTCTGAAGGCTCATACGGCGTTCTCCCTTAGCACGACAGCATGCTCGCATCTGAAATTCTGCGCTGCCGTGCTGAACAAAAACGCCGTATGAACTTTCGAATGTTGCCAAATTTCCTCCGATACAATATTGATTCAAAAGCAAACTTTCGAATATTCTCCCCTCGAAGTTTTTGAAATCCCTCGGATGGAATTGCTGATAAAATTCACTGAAAATTTCACCGAGAAAAATTCGATACTTTCGTCTAAAATTAATATTTTATCCTGAGAAATTTGGCAACATTTGCAGGTCCATACGACGTTTTTAAGTCAGCACGAGAGCGTGCGTGACCACGACCACGAGAGTGGCGCTTACTGCCGTGCGGACCGCGGCCAGGGTTGCCGCTCTTCCGCATGTTCTCCCGGATTGCCTTGAAAAATTGAGATTTGTCTGCCAAAACTGGCAGCGGCGCAAACCGCGAAGTGCAGCAGCTGTGCGGGTGTGTGACGAGTGTTTTCTCGAGTCTCTTTTTGGAGCGAATGCAAGTACTTGTCGAGTGGAACCAAAACAGTGGCGGATCTCGAGTGGTACGCGATATCGTTACTCGACCGTCGAATTTCGATTGCTCGACCTTTTAGACACAGGACAATCGAAAAATGTATCGAGAAACATGATGAACGCGCGGGAAAAGAACAATGAAATTAGGAGTCGATGCTCGACTGCATTATGTCGAATTGTTATCACTGACGATCTTCATGGTGTTGCAATTCCAAAATCGAATTCGGAATTGCAGAGTGAGAATCGAAGTCGACATCGATACGTATTCAACGGGAATCGCGTTGAGTGAAAATCGTACTGGTTCGATGAATGGGATTACTAACAAATCCATTGTCCTCGTGTTTTCAGTATTATGTGCAGATTTTTATCCATACAGCAGATCGTATCGATGAAGTGCAATGATTCTGTCATTATATTTCAGTGTAAAAGCCAGTGTTATTTGCAAAATCTGGCAATTCGGGCAATTCGGCCTATAGAAATAGATGCCTTTCGCCTGCGGCTTTTGGATATTTACAGTGCTGCCATTCTATTTTGCCAAAGATTCCGGGGTTCCCGGAATTATTACCGATTTTAAAAAGTTCCGAGAAAAATTCCGATATTGTCAAGAGTTTCCGGGAAAAAATTCCGAGATACGTCCGGATTTAGTTGCAAAGATCGTCGAATTCGATCAAACAGTCATTAAATGTATTCAATTTATCGTTCAAACTGACGGAAACCCCAGAAACTTCGGTAAAATTCCGAAAATAGCTGGATACTCCGGAAATTCCGAAAATTGTGAGGAATTGCAATTGTTCCGAAATTCGGGATTTGGGATAGATATCTCTAATAAATAAAATAAAAATAAAAAAATAGAAAAATTAATTATTATTATTTCTTTTTACTAAAGATTGATCCGCGAGCTCTCTCGTCTAGACGTAACTATATTCGATTAGGTATCTCGGTTTGAGCAGCCGTCAGCGTGGAGAAAATGTAAAATAATTGTCCCATTCATGAGTCAATTGATTATTATCACCCACTTGGCGCGTTGGGTAAGTAATTTGAAAAATGCCCGTAACATCGGACAGGGGAGAGAATTACATCAGTATATTAAATTAACGGATGTTGTCGGGCACTAAATAATGTGCGACAGTATGAATGATTCGCGTCTCACAGGCACTCCTGACGAAGCGGTGCATATGATTCATGTGAGATGCACTGACAGTTTTTATTTTCCTCACCGTTAAGGCAAAGCGGAATTTTTCAATCGGCCAGATTTTAAAGAACGCGGAAATATTGTCATATTGCTATTCTCTAGTCGTCTTAATTTTCGTAGTAAATTTATCGATGACGACGGGAGAAAAACGGATCGAATCTTACAGAGAATAATGGCTCTGCATATTGTGTCGCTCGGCTAACGTAAGAGCTTAACTACACATTGAGATGAGCCCGGGAAAGCACTGAATTGTGTGGAAGACAGGGTCCATTGCAGAGTGTAGTTACGCCCTTATGTCAGGTAGACGACGAAATGTGGTTTTTCTCAAATTATTGAGGAAATCAATACATCAGGCAAGTTAATAGGTGGATAAAAATTGTTGAAAAAGCGGTAGTACTCAAATTGGTACCTGTGTTATTTACTCAAACCTGCCAAAGAATGAAATAGTGACGATACTGCTTTCCTTGGAGCGCGCGGTTTGCGTGAAACGCGTATTGGCGCCTACAAGACTGCAGGAATACTTCACGCATTGCGCCAATAACAATATAGTCTGTCTGAAACGCATGTTAGCGCCTACGAGACCGTAGGAACATTTCACGCATTGCGCGCACACTACGCGGCGCGCGCGGGTTGCCACATTATATTTTGAAGGTGAGAGCCAGAGGCACATAATTGGATTGCAACGTTGTAAAGATTCATTTGACAATTTATTTATTACGATTTCGTCGTTTCCCTCACGAAAAAGCGTAGCTACATTTAAATATTGCCAAATTTCCCCTTGCGAATTACGTTTTTATCAAGAGAACCCTGCGCATTTCTGACTGAAAATTTCACTGATTTTTCCCCTGATGTCATGCAAAAATCAGAAAATTTTTGGACAAAAATTTCATAGGTACATTGTTAAAAAAATAAATTGTTTTCGTCAAATTGGCGACGTCGGGACGGAGTTACGTTTCTTCGTCCAGGAAACGATGATTTAAGATATTGAAAACTGATAATATATCGTGTACACCCTCACATAACTAGACTTCATTTTGAGCGACTTTGGAAACCCTTGTGCCGTGATTTCTGGGAGTTTTCATTTAGTTAATCGCAAAAAATATCTGAAAAAAGAATGGAAAACAATCATGGAAAAGCAACTCGCAGCCGCTCTTAAAAAATTAACAAATTTTCAATAAAAACTTTGCGACGTTACAATAAAATTACTATATCGATCCTGCCTCATACAGTCTTGCACTTTCAGTCTAGTGCGATCTGCTGGATGAGTCTGCATACCTAAACATATACTCAACACACACTCGGAGGAAATCCTCTCGCGAATCGTGCAAAAATTCAGAGCTTGTCTGCGGTTTTCAGATAAATTCGTGATGATTTTTTATCCACAGAATTTAATTCGCAATTTAATAAAAGACTTCAGGCAATTTCAAAGAAAATATTTATGAACATCTTTACAAATGAATATTTTATCGAGATCAACGTGGCAAATTTCTAATGTTTAAACTTTGTTGTTCAGCATTCAGCACAGAAGAAAGAAAGCAGCACAGTAGCAAAGAAAGGAAAGCGCGCTGTTACACCGCGTCGAGACCGAACAGTGGGTCTAATTCGAGGGAAAAGGCTCGAAAGGAGAAGCTATGAACTCTTAAACAATTCTACGATCTTCATTTTTACCCCGATAGGTTGCGCTGACGTTTCCTAAATACGATTTTAACTTATGATGGGTCATTTCTTGATGGCGAATTGGTTTATTTGGAACCCAAACTATTAATAATGTGAAGGAATTGAGAACTGCTGAAGGCGTACATATTTTAAAATCTAGTAAAAGGAACATTTATCAATGCAGAAAGGTACTATCGTCCAGGCACATCAGTGTTGCCAACTTGTAAAATCGCCTCTGCAACCAATCACTTTAATTTTGATTTCAAGTTGTTGGAACTGCCGCATAACTGGACTATTCTTTCCCGAACTGGGAAAAAAATCACATTGGATCTAGAGTCCAGACTGCTCTTGAAAACATTTACAAGAAGAAATACTCTTGATTCCATCGGATTTTTGCTTGAATCAAAACGAAACCCGCTTAAATTAAGAGGCTTGGTTCTTGATTTAAGCTAGATTCTGATTGAGTCAAGAGTATACTTTTTCTTGTCGATGTTTTAAAGAGTCTGGACTCTAGATCCAATGTGTTTTTTTTCCAGTGCGTGCATTTAAATCTCAAAATAAGAGTTGTGGATGGAAAATAGCGGAGACGGAATATCATTCGAACATCTTTCGACGAGTGGTAAGATCCGAACCTGAAAACTTCCGAGGTGAAATTTGAGACATTATTTACGACTTCCGAATCGACATGGGTGACCGATCCGAATGAAGATCCTTCCTTCCCGGCGCGAAGAAAAATGACGGCACTCTAGATGTGCATCGTACTTTCCTCTCGATATGAGCTTAGATAACCAATCTTCAGAGGATAGGCAGTCATCCTCCCATTGTCCGAGTGTGGGTAATAAATAATAATCAAAATGCAAACTTGAGTTGGCAATGAAGAATCCCTGCCACCAGTAGTGACCGTATACGGCTCTGCAAGGCCGAATCAGAGGAGCATCACCATTCGTTTCGCGATAGAAATTTTTGACTGCTTCCATGTTGGGCGGATGAGAAAGTGCATCAGATTCGCCTCGGCCACCGTCGAAATGCCTTGAATAATTGAAAGATAGTAATGCTGACCTTATCAGGACCCCAAGGCGGGAGTTTAGTTTTTATCAAAGTATCGGCGTTTAATCCCCGTATGCTGCCGTGCTGAGGAAGAACGCATTATGAACCTTCAGACATTGCCACATTTCCTTAAATAAAAAACTAATACACTGGGAAAATTTATTTATAAAACATATTTATCCAAATTTTTCAGACAATTCTGTCCGCAATTTAATCTAAAATATGTGAAAATTTCAAGGAGGAATAGGCACTATTTTCTTCAAAAATACATGTTTTGAACTGGGAAATTTGGCAACGCTGGATGGTTGTACGGCAATTTTCCGTAGCACGGCAGTATTGCTGATGGACCATCGACCGTCTTACTCCCCTTCCTCACCCCGCAATAGTCATTGAATGTGACAAAGGGACCTAACATTTTCAAAACTTACACATCGAGTTGAACCTTTGTAATAATGACTTGAGGTCCGTTCATGATAGAACTCTAATTGTACTCTAAAGTCTGATCAACCACGTTTTGGGACGGAAAAAGAGATTCGACCAGGAGCTAATTAGTGGATTAGAACCCAACTCACACTGTTTCTAACGCGTTCTAACGAGTACGCCTTCAATACTTCGATAGGCAATGTGCGCGGCTTGGGAGCAATAATAGTTGCTCGCAGCCTTCGGTCACGTTCACTCGGTTTTTTTCATGCTACAGCGGCTTAATACTTCGCTTAACCGTCTAAATTAATCCGAAGGGTATACATAATAAAAAAGGGTTTCCGCACTGTTTTCCCTTCTCCCACATCAGTTTCCAAAATGTAAAGGCATTTATAACCACTAGATAAAAGACATACATTAAAGTATCTGTGCTGTTAAACAGTGTTATAGATCTCCGAAATGCCCTCCATAATATTTACCTTCTCGATAAGGTCAATATTTCTTAAAATCACTCAGCAATAATCACCTCAGGGCACGGGAAAAGAGCACCTTTTTCTTTTCTCCATCCCTCCTAAAAAGTCTTGATCGGAAAATTGTAAGTAAAGCAGGTGCTCGTGAGGAATGACGCAGTAGCTTGTGTCACACTATCAAAGCTATAGCCATCAAAATATCAAGGTTAAGAATTGTGATTAACTTATTAGATGACTTGGACCAATCACTGCACTTGACCTAGACATTTTGATGGAGAATTTTGATTGTGCGACACAGGTTATTTTGTTGTGGTAGTGTCAAAATATTAAATTAAAAAATCCCAATTTCTAATAGACCGCAAACATTTAATCTGATATTTGCTGGTTCGTTTTAAAGTATGTTTGCAGCGGTCTGCAGTAAGATAAGTTCTCAGGCATTCAATGGGGAGAAGAAATTGTAGGAATGGGAAATCATTATCACAGTCCTCAAAGCTGGGTTAGTAACTGTCTCACAGGTCGTCAAGACTTCGATAAGTAGTGGAACCCGTCCCACACTATCGTTAACGAGGGTAGTAATCAGAGGTACAGAAACTATGATGGTAATTTCTGCTTCAAGTTCAAGTGATCATTGAAACCAATTACGTACGGCTAAAAGCCCGTTGGCTTTCGGATTGTTTAGATTCCCACTTCAAGAATGGGTTTCACGGGTGCCCAAGGTATTCGCCTTCGGAACCAGCTGACGCGAAATCGAACGATAATAGATTCCTGTATGATTAAATATCCCTTTTTCTCGATTTCTAAAGATTTACGTCATCAGGGTTTCATGACTCCTCATATTTTTAGTTCGATTTCCAAACTGTACAATTCGCCCCACAAGATTGGCCCGTCAAAAGTTGAAAATCGTATTTTGGGATCTCAAGCGCACTCTATCGGGGTTAAAATGCAGTTCGTCCGACTGTTTGATGTCCGTCGCCGCGCCGCGCAGCCATTCGTCAGACCCTTCTTCTTCGAATTTGACTCGCCGCGTCCATCCCCTTTTCTCTTCTGTGCCGAGGGACAATGACATCTGAACGTTTGAATGTTGCCGAATTTATTGCGATAGTGTGACCATTGAGACCGTGGTCTCGAGATCCATAAAAATAATTGTAAGACAGTGCCTACGTCACAACGCAGATAACTATTCAACAGGTCCAAAAAATATAAAACGGCATTAACCCCTGGTGCCGCGAGGACGACATTTACAGAGAGAAAAAAAGGGGAGGTGTTTGCAGCTTGAGGTTTGTTTACCCTGTGACGTAGTTCGGTACAACCTGGCCAGCGAAATCCGAAATTGGAAGTACGAAAAACGGACCATAATGTCCGATTTTTTTGCTTCAATCAACTCATGATATAATTTCAAGCACTTTTTATAGAATGACTTTCTTCCATAAATTACACCATTTCTAAGAAAATCGATGGTAAAAGTCGCTGTACCGACCGACGTCATCGAAAAAATTCAAACAAAATGCAAACACCTCCTTTTTTTCTCTATGCGACATTTAACCCCGCAAGCTCAAAAGTTATAAGACTCCTCGGAACTCGCGAGAAAATTCGTCGCTTGCCTGACATAAGGGCGTAACTACACATTAAGATGAGCCCGGAAAATCATTGAATTGTGTGAAGAACAGGGCTCATTGCAGAGTGTAGTTACGCCCTTATATCAGGTAGACGACGAATTGCGTGCTCGTCCACGGACAACGCACGAAGAGTTCGTTAAACCAAGCTTTACTATCACTTCACAAATCGCAATTGAACCGGTGCCAACAATTTCTCATGGCGTGCCGTTCTCTCAACGCACTTTAGACCCATGCTCCGATAGTAGATTACTTGGGGGCTGCGCCCCCTGGCCGCTACGCCCCCGACCCCCAGAGGGCGCTTCGCGCTCTCTAAGGCTCGCTTCGACAAAAGAGCGACCAATAAACAGGGTGTTCGCAACGAACACCTTGATAATCGATTCATGGGGGCAAATATCGATAATCGACCATTCACCCTTCGCCATTGCCTCTGTGACACATGTGACTGATTCATTACACATTTTTTAGTCTTACGGAGAATTTTTCGAAAGGCATTTGAGACTTCTCAAGGAAATCTAATGTTTTGAGAGACAAAGATAAGAGGGAGATAAAATTGGAGGCTCAAGCGAAAATCATGCGATTTCTTGTGAAAAAATTCTCTGCATGCGGAAAAATTGAATAAACCTAAATACACACCGATGCGGCTTTGCCTGATACAGAGTAAAATACCTTGTATTTTTTCTTTTGCTTTTATTATTATCTACTCTACAGGGAGAAACCAGGTGGTTGGCTCTGAAATGCGTGAGGGCACCCCTATAAATAAAACCATAGCATTGCGGGGGGGGGGGGGGGGGGCAGCAAGTAAAGAAAGTCATTCATTGTGAGAAAAACGTAGACCTATCAAAGTCTGATTGGTTGCATGCCGTAACTGACCATGGTGAACGGTATCCTGTTACCTATTACCATACGAGACAACATCCGTCGAAGGATAACATTCACGTCCCTGCGTGACCTCTTAAGCGCTTGTATCCTTACTCAATTCAGGGTTCCCGTAAAAGTGGACGTGATCCCTTTTGTACAAATGGACGTATTTCTATCAAACGGAACTATGTTCATTGTGACGTGAGCCCTGTAATGCATATATTCTTATGGTTCTCAGGGCTCATGTTTAAATGCACATAGTTCCGTTTGATAGAAATACGTCCAAATATGCTGCGTTGAGGTGGCAGCAGTAAATAAGGCGGTCGGCAAAAGTTTGGATAACATTCGAGATTTCAACCGTTTCAACATTCCCGCGCGTGATCGCGTTACACAACGAAAAGGAGCAAGAAAGAATTAAGAAGAAGGAAGAAGAGCGAAGTAAATCACGCAAATGGTCGACACGACGCGATGATGCTTTTAAAATAACCGCTCGAAAACGCTACATTACCGCGTGGAGGACGTGCAAAACAAATGCCCCCTTAATTTCAGCGGACTAAGGATTAACGCAGTATGAACATTCGGATACTGTCAAATTGGTCTTCGTTAAAAATTTCATTTTCGAGGAAATTATGAATATTTCCCTTTGAAATTTTCGGATGCTTTAGATTAAATTGCTGACAAAATTAACTGAAAAACTCGGGAACAAATATTCACAAGATTTCCCAAAAAATCGAATTTTGTTGAAGGAATTTCGGCAATGTCGGGTGGCTCATACGGTGTTCTTTCGTAGGTCAGCAGTATCGTCTCATGCGGCGCGGGTGAATCGAAACAATGCGAAGAAGCGTCGTATATACCCGCAAATCCTCATTCGAGAACAGCTGGAGTCTGGATGGTGTGCCGGCATGGGGTCGGGTTGTTGAAAGGGAATTTACTCCAGTCAGTAACGCTGGGATGTGCAGTTAATTGAAAAGTGATAGCGTGGGTAAAGGGGTACCGAGTCGTGTGCGGATGAAGCGGTATTTTCCAGCGCCCAGTTGAGAGGAATAATTTTTAGATGATGGTCAATGCTGCCCTCCTAGGGAAAAACGCCGTATGAACATCCCGGAGTTGCCAAATTTTCCTTTATAAAACCTGTAATTTTCACAAAATTCATGCATATTTTTCCTTGAAATTTTCAGATATTTTAGATTAAATTGTGAACAAAATTGTCTGAAAATTTCGACAAATAATACTCACAATTTTCTCAGCACATTCGGTTTTTATCGGAGGAAATTTGGCAACGTCTGTAGGCTCATACGGCGTTTTTCCTTAGCACGGCAGGATGGGTGAAGAGATGTCATACTCTGCCGTGCTAAGGAAGGACGGCGCATGAACATTGGTAAGTGAAGCTTGGGAACATTTGGAACCCAATGGGCTACGTCGAAAGCGGAGGCAGGGTTTCTTCGACCATGGACAATGGACATTAGCTTCCTATTTTTCGCGTACATTTTACATTGGAATGCTGTTACAGAGAATATATTGGTATTGAATATTGGTACTGCTAAATTTTAGGACCATCGATACCCGCACTGGAAAAATAACACATTGGATCTAGAGTCCAGACTTTTAAAAACATCGACAAGAAAAAATACTCTTGATTCAATCAGATTTAAGCTTCAATCAAGAATCAAGCCTCCTAATTTGAGCAGATTTCCCTTTGATTTAAGCTTAAATCTGATTGAATCAAGAGTCCTTTTTCTCGTCAATGTTTTCAAGAGTCTGGACTCTAGATCCAATGTGTTTTTTTTTTTTCTAGTGCGCTAGTAAAGTAGCCAAATATACATTTTCTAGTCGCCTGTGAGTGGGCGTAATGCTCTTCGATCGGCCGTAAAGATAAAATAAAAAATAGCTCAAGCTAAAAAGTGACCGATTTTTCATGTGTCAGAGCAAGAGCTGAAGGATATTTATGAGGTCATATTCAAAATTCTCGAAGAATGATGAATATGCGTACACGCGCTCGATAGGCAATATTTTTTGCATTCATGGAGCAGAAATGAGCAAGAGAACCTACAGGTGCAAAATGGTTTTCCATCGACACGCCGTACAGTAGAACGGGCCATTGCGAGAAGCTGGACGACAAAGAGCCTCGCCAAGTTTCGCCCCTTTTTTTTATACCCGAGTTGGTCAACCGGACAGTGCTCAAATGAAAGCCTATGGTAAGGCAAACTTCCATGCAAAGTTTCAACTTGAAGTGACCCCTGGTTTAGGCTGTACAGCGTTGCCAATTTTCCAGTTTCATGTGCTAAAATCAAGGATATCGGACTATTAGTCCGGTGCATAAGTAGACTAGTACACCCAAGTTGGTCAACGGGACAGGGCTCAAACGAAAGCTTATGGTAAGGCAAACTTCTGGGAAAAGTCTCAACTTGAAGTGAAACCTCGTTTAGGCTGTACAGCGTTGCCAATTCTCCATTTTTATGCGCTAAACTCACGAAATACTGAATCGTCATGGTTCAACAGACTATTATACCCGAGTTGGTCAACGAGACAAGGCTCAAACGAAAGCTTATGGTAAGGCAAACTTCTGGGAAAAGTTTCAACTTGAAGTGAAACCTCGTTTAGGCTGTACAGCGTCGCCAATTTTCCATTTGTATGCGCTAAACTCACGAAATACTGAATCATTGCGTTCGGAATTCAATTTTCTCCGTCTGTAGCGTTCATTTACTATCGAGTCGTAATGTTTAGCCCATACTCATCAAAGTTATAGCCCATGAAGGTACGTTTTCCCCCAAAAATCTCGGAAAACCCCTAATTTTATGTTAAAAAAATTAATAATAAATTGGCAACACTGCTTCGAAAAGTTTACGATGGCCTCTAGTTGCGCTTCTATTCGATCTCAGGGTAGTATTCAGCTCGTAGACCGATTAACTAGTTTGTTTAATTATGATGCATTGGACTATTAGTCCCGAATTTCTTCATTTTGGCACATAAAAATGGAAAATTGGCAACGCTGTACAGCCTAAACGAGGTTTCACTTCAAGTTGAAACTTTTCCCGGAAGTTTGCCTTACCATAAGCTTTCGTTTGAGCCTTGTCTCGTTGACCAACTCGGGTATACTAGTCTGTTGAACCATGATGATTCAGTATTTCGTGAGTTTAGCGCATAAAAATGGAGAATTGGCAACGCTGTACAGCCTAAACGAGGTTTCACTTCAAGTTGAGACTTTTCCCAGAAGTTTGCCTTACCATAAGCTTTCGTTTGAGCCTTGTCTCGTTGACCAACTCGGGTATAATAGTCTGTTGAACCATGACGATTCAGTATTTCGTGAGTTTAGCGCATGAAAATGGAAAATTGGCAACGCAGTACAGCCTAAACGAAGTTTCACTTCAAGTTAAAACTTTTCCCAGAAGTTTGCCTTACCATAAGCTTTCGTTTGAGCCCTGTCCCGTTGACCAACTTGGGTGTACTAGTCTACTTATGCACCGGACTAATAGTCCAATATCCTTGATTTTAGCACATGAAACTGGAAAATTGGCAACGCTGTACAGCCTAAACCAGGGGTCACTTCAAGTTGAAACTTTGCATGGAAGTTTGCCTTACCATAAGCTTTCGTTTGAGCACTGTCCGGTTGACCAACTCGGGTATAAAAAAAGGGGCGAAAAAACACCACTTTTTGGCGAGGCTCTTTCGGACGGAGATCGCAAATTTTGCCCGTCATATTTTCATCACGTTAGAAATTTTAAATGATGCTTTTGGAAGGGAAATTTATGAAAAAACTAATGGAGCTATTTTCAAACTTCTACGTTTTGTACGAACGAAGATACCTACAACTTCTTAAAGTTTCCACTCCTTATCCGACCTTTCCCCTATGTGCGCCACGTCGTTCAATAAAGGTATGTACTATGATTGATGTTGCTCCATCCACAGAGGCCTTGTTGAGATTTTTTGAAAAACAATTATTTGCCTCTAACGATGAAAACGAGAGGTCAAGTGGAAAGGCGTTGGGGAAAATTGAAAATTTCATGGTGTTTGTTCTTGCTGCTAGCGTTTTCACAGCTCATTCGAACTAATGACCGGTTGGTTATGGATGTAAGATGAATATCTTGCCATATAAAATACATCTCGTGGAGGAAAATGCCAGTGCCGAGTTTTCCTTACTTGAACGGTCAAAACTTTACTCTTGTCGAAGTATAGACAAAGTAAATATTTCTGGAAAATGGTTCCGAAGCACCTTGGGAAACGCTTTAACGGTCGATCGATTAACTAATAGTGATATTTGTACTGTGGAACAATTCCCTAGAAATTGTTGAAATCGAGAATTTGCACTTGAATTTTTTAAATTTTTTCCTTTAATAAAGGAAAAGCTGAAAAAAAGCTCCGTTGAAATAGCTCCAAGATTACGTCCCAGTTGATCCTAATTGAAAGTTTTGAACATTTTTTGGCATTGTTTCCCCCGCAAAATAGTGTGGATCTAGCACTTTTTTGCATACGTTATCTTCGATTTGCGATTTTAACTAGTGACGTTCTTCTGGAATCACTTCAAAGTACTCTTCGATCAAATTTTGTGACCGAATTTCCTGCACAAATGATGACGGGGAAGAAATGTATGATGTAAAATTTCAAGAATTTTGGAAATGAAAAAAAAAAAAATACAAAAAAGCTCAAATAATAAAAAAAGGAAAAATTAATCAAATCATAATGAAAAAATACAAAGAATAAAAGAATTAAAAATGAAAAATACAAGAAATATGAGCATTAATTTAAAATGAAAAACGAGGAAATGTTGCACAATCATGAAAACATGTCATGATCATCATTGTCACGGTTGTCATATTTGGATCGCATTTAGCAAAAAAGAACCAGCGCGATCACAGTTTTGTAAAAATGATGCTCCTTCATAATTGTCAAAAAAATTGTAAATTTTAAAGGAAAATTAAATTGTAAAGTTTAATACTAAGAAGTTGCACGATTTTGAAAACACTGTAATCGTGCCGATTCCTTTTTGCTAAATGCGATCCACTTGTCATTGCCATATTTGTAGGTTGAGAGTTGCTGGATTTCCACTTTTTTTAGAATTTTTAATCAAATAATTAGTAGTCAGACACTTCTGGTACTTTAATCTTAAGTGTTTGGTCAAGACAAATACACGTTAGCCTCCTCCTTCTGTGCCTTTTTTTTTTTTTTTTTTTTTTTTTTTTTTTTTTTTTTTTTAAACTTTTGTTAATTAGCACGAAGACCAAGTCACACGTGAAATCGAGAACGAAGTCCGTCCGAAATCCAACCGCCAAACGCACCGGAAGCCCGCAACGAACTCAGTGACAAGTCGGTCTATTACGCCACGGACGGGATCAATCAAGCGAGTGCGAGAAAAAACCCCGGGTCCCACGGTAGAAAGTCCGAATCTAGTTGGGCAGGGCCCGGTCGGAATCGGAATTGTCACCGGTGGCCCGGGCGATAAATCCGAACTTTTGCTTTCTACGGCGGCTCCGGAGCCCCAACAAGCCAGCGTCCACCGGGGCAGCGTCCACCAAGCTCCACCATCCACCAACTCGGCGCGGCGCGGGGGGCACCGCCACTAGTTTACTTTCTTTCCCCGGCGTTCGAGTCTCCGCAGCGGGGCCCAGTCCGATCCGAATTATCGAGCTGTCACGACGAGTCTCCCCGGACGAGTCTCGCCATGTGCCGCGACTGAGTCGATTTTTACAGGATTTTTTTCGTTTTTAAGGATATTTTTTTTAACGTTATTTTTATTTTAAGTGTCCGTCGCAGTGCTCGACGCTTTGCGTTTGTACTCAAATGAAGTGCGTGTCGGAGTGAATCGTCCGTCGGTGTGCTGACCGCGCAGGGTGTGGTTTTGTGTGGTTAAAAGTTAAGTTTTTAAGCAGCACAAAGCAGCCTGTGGTATTTACGAGCAAGGAATACAAATTAATCAAAGTAAGTAAAATTCTCACTCGCCTTTATTGATGTGGAATATAAAAATAATTGAAAAATTAGGTATAGACTTTATTAAAAAAGAAATGTATAATTAATTTCCAACGAATAGGATTTTAATTTTAAAATATATATAAATAGGATAGGATTTTAATTTATACGTTTTAATTACAATAATGTATGTCACATATACCATTTTGGTGATAGGTTTATTATTTTTCATTCATGTCAAATTTTAAAACTTTTTTTTATTTTTTTTTTCATTTTTATGAAAAATTATTTTTCACAGAAGTTGAAATTTTTCCGAGATATACGCAATTTATTATTGGATTTTTTTAAAGTATCCTGAAAGCATCCTCCTCCCCTCTCTCTTGGAGATGCAGCACCAGGGAATCTCTCACCGAGGAAGTCGTTTGGAGATTGAAACCTATTATATTTCATAATTAAATGACCCCCCTCCCCAATAAAATTGCAGGGACACAAAAAGAGTTTTATTTTGTGCCTGTCAAGACTTTTATTACGAAGAGAAAAAGAGAGCGGAAAGTTCATCACTGTGACGATCTCCTTAAATTTCGAGATTGAGATAACCGTGGAATAATCTGATAAGAAAGTTTTTTTATGGGACCCCTAGAAAAGAAACATTAATAAGTCAAAGTTGTCACAGCCAATTTGAAAATTATTATTTAAATTAATTTTCACATTTTAAAGTTCTGAGGTACCTATTTAATTGCATCTAGATTTTCTGAAACGAAACTTTTCACAATCGATTTTTCTTCTACTCGTGCAATTTCAGGAAAAATTTAGAGAATAATTCCTGATATATTTAGTCGGATCGTGAATAATCTAGCTAGATCGGTTCGACTGTTTCGGTAGGTGGGTGGGAGGAGAAATAAGAGAGGTTGAGGTAGAAAAAAGAAGTTCCGAGTAGGATTGTCAGGGCAGTGCAATTAATTTTAAATCCCAACACTCCGAATCCTCGCGAAACCCAAGTTTTAATTATAACTTGCGCGCATTTTCCTCATCGCGAGGACTTATCAAACTGGCGCGTCTCCGACCTATTTAATGGCTCAGGTTAAAAAAGGCGGAAAATGGGATTCAAGTTAGCGAGGGAGAGTTCACTAATTAGTTTTGATCGTCTTCGCCAGAAAGCGTTGCGCGTGGGTGAGGCGTTTGATTGGTCAGCCGGATGTGCATGGCACGTACTTGCGTCCTTTCTTAGCGTTGCCGATCTCTGGTGTGAGCTGGAAGTGGGTATCACAACAGAGAGACTTGACGACAACCCAATAAATTGGCAACGCTCTTTCTCGAAGAAGCTGTACCTAAAGAAAACGCACTGAAGGCAACTCATATTTCGTAGAAAAGCTAATCATATGGGGTAAAAAGAGACGCGTGTACCAAAAGAAAAAAAGAAAACTTATGATACTTCACTACTTTAGGCTCACGAAAGTTGCGTATCATAAATTCTTCGAATCCGTAAGGAAGGAAAAAAGGGGGAAAAAAGAATACAGGAGTGTAGAAAGATTTTGTTTGTAATCGCTTAACATTGATGACTGAAATTTCAACTTGTAACCTTTATCAAATGTTCTTGAGAGCATTCAAGAGTGCCTATAGCATCGAAAACTGAGACCTTTTCCAACCTAAATTGATTATTTTGCTTTACTGTATGATTTGAGTTACGATCTTATGGTCAAGAACCTGCCCAAAAGAGATTTTTGCCCTTTTTCGGAGGGTCAAGGGACATGGGTCTGGGGACTTGGGGGAATAAGGAGGGAACAGAAGGACACCTCGTCAAGGGAGGCCCAGGGAGCATTAAAAAATACCCTAATAGGGGAGATTTGTGGAGTCCCCCAGTTTCAAAGAGAAGATCAGGAAATTTCCTTAGCCTCATAGAGGAGTTCTGGGAAAATTAGGTAAAATTTAGGTGTCTCAAGAGCAATTTTGAGCTTTTCTTATCAACAAATTGATTTAATTAAAATTTCAAAGGTGAAATATATGTCACACACTTATTTAGAAAAATCTCTTACATTTTTTCGGAAGGGTCCAGTAGATTCCGGGAGGGAGGGCCAGGCCACCCTTAACAGTTCCGCCCATGCCTAACTGCCTATAGGGATATTACTGACATATGGCTAAAATGGAACCCTGTGATAGCAAAAGCCTTCAGTAAAAGTCTCACTTTGAGTTCAAAATGGGCTTTAGTGATATGACATGGAACATTTTACTTTGCTCAGCATTGAAATATATATAGATGGCAAATGCGAAACCACGTATCTCTGTTTGCGACGTTGCAAGGCTCCCGCCGTACTTTATTTTTATTTATTTATTTATTATTTTTTTTTAACAAAAATACTGAACGTAATTTCTTGATATAAATTCATTGAGTTTTTTTCTGTATTGGCAGTATACTTTGCATTAATATCAAGCTGTAAAGTAGGCTTCTTTCGCCACGGAAAACTAAGATGGTGGCGGAAATTTTGAAACACTGCAATGAAGATGGCTGGGTTTTCCATTTTGGCATTGATATGGGATAAAAATGCAAGCTCTGCTTTGCAGTGCCTATCATTATTATTAAAACCAGCTTTCAACTCAAACGAATGTAATAATTGAAGCTTCCTTCTTCACGAGTCTTCGCTCCGGAAAGAAAACGGAAGCTTTTGGGGTGACACTTTCGCCTGATGATTTAATCACATATTTACGTCCCTTGTCTAGACCAATCAGCGTCAAGTTCTAAGCGTCCGAACTCTCCTGATGAAATGATGAGGGAGAGTGTGAGCCCGGGCGGGAACAAACGAGAGTGTCGGACGCATTCCGCTCCAAAAGTCAAGTAGGCAAGACTGATTCAACTGTCGATACCGACCGGCCGCGGCACTGCGTCGTACAGTGGATCGAGTCAATCAGAAAGCTCGGACATGAAATTTTTTACTAAAACCGAAAATTTGGATATTTATTCCATCACATTTTAAATATTAAAGGGTGTTTCGAGAAGAAGATTTTACGAGGAGACCAGTAGAACCACTTTTGAAACCTCAAAATTTTGAATGAACGGAGTTATGAGCTTTTAAAGTTTCCGAAGTCTATCTGGTGGGTTGACGTTGCCGCACAAAATTTACGATTTTGACGCATCCACTTAAAACCCTGCGGACTGACATTTCCGAACAAAATCAGTCAGGAAAACTTTTTATTTGGGACAATTTGACAACACCGCGCAGACAATTGGATCATGTTTCTCTTAATCCACATACAAAATAACAAATTATGAAGAATTATGGGGAAACATTTTACGAACCCATTGTCCACCGGGGATCGCTACATTTTTTGTAGAAGATACCACTTACCAACGTAAGCTTTAGATGCTTTAGAGAGATGGGAAGAAAAAAGTTACCAGATGGGTGTGATAACCGTGTTTAAAAAAATGAGCCTTTTGTAACTCTGGTTAAAAACTTGTCAGATGTAACTTGGGTGGGAAATATACACGGAAAACTAAGTGTTAGGGGTTATCTCCTAAAATTCTGGTAGGCACTACCACAATTTGTCGGATGATACGGACATTTGTAATTAATCGTGGTAGAACCGCAACTCGAGTTAGGATAGTACCGCAACATTTGGGTTACTAACCTAATTTATTGGGGTACGACCACGATCAATTCGTGTACTACCACAATTAATTGGTAAAGTCCATATCACACCACAAACTCGTGCTTTTGTTTATCCGTGTATTGAGCGGAAACGTCGATCATGATATTTGTGTGGAAATTTCAAAATCCCAGATTTTGTGCGGAAAATGTATACCTCCTTTTGTCCGACCTCTCACTAAAAAAAAAAAAAACCACATTGTATCTAGAGTCCAGACTCTGAAAAACATCGACAAGAAAATATACTCTCGATTCTATCGAATTTTTGTTTAAATCAAGAACCAAGCCTCTGAATTTGAACGGATTACCTTTTGATTTAAGCAAAAATCTGATTGAATCAAGAGTATTTTTTCTTGTCAATGTTTTCAAGAGTCTGGACACCAGATCCAATGTGTTTTTTTTCCAGTGCTCCTATTGACTCGGTCTACTGTGCGCCGTCGCGTCGCCGTGGAGTGTGGCGTGCAGTGCAATGCGTCGAAAAACCCGCAGCTTTTCTATTAATTAACTTTTAAAAGTTTTTAACCGCCGCACGCGGGCGCCCCCGCCACGCGAATTTACGATCGCGACGCTCAGTGCCAACGACTCGGATCTGGATCCTGTCCCGGGGGCCTCAACGGCACCCACTTCTAATCCCTTCGCCTCGGAGCCTTGACCCTTTGGTATTTTCCTTCCGTCGCCGCCGCCGCTGTTCGGCTTTCTTCCAGGGTGCCAAGTTTATAGCTCAATCGTTCAGTTTGAAAATTACCTTAAAGCGAATGTTATTTAGAGGTTCGCACTGAAAAAAAAATCTCGGTGTATCTACTAAGAAAAGGGTAAAATTACCAAGAATTCAGGGATCTATTTGATCCCAGTTTTTTCTTGGTAAAATTACCTTTCATGGAATTGGTAATTTTACCAAGAATCTCGGTAAAATTATTGAACTTTCTCGGTAATTTTACTGGACCTTGCTAAAATCGCCAATATTTTTTATCGACTGTGGTATAGAATTACCGAGATAAAATGGCAAAGTTACCAGGAATT
The DNA here is from genome assembly GCF_918797505.1 of Bemisia tabaci. NCBI lineage: Eukaryota > Metazoa > Arthropoda > Insecta > Hemiptera > Aleyrodidae > Bemisia > Bemisia tabaci. The sequence continues at coordinate 16,595,045 of NC_092798.1, forward strand.
GATTACCAATAAAAGTGGTATTCTTACCTGAAAAACAGTAAAAATACCGGGTTTTAGGTAAGTTTACCAGTCTGTCTTGGTAAAATTACCAATAATTGGTAAAAAAGTGAGATGGTAAAGGTACCAACGGACCCTGGTAAAAACGCCGAGAATTTTTTTTCAGTGCAGAGGTTTGGCACTACTTTTCTGCCGTGCTATGGAAAAACTCCGTAGGAACATGCGAGAGTTGCCAAATTTCTCTTGATACAACATGTATTTTTGAGGGAAGTTATTCACATTTGCACTACATTTTGCAATTAGGAACTATAACTTCCGCCCCGGTTTAAAAACAACGCATGTGCCATTGGTTTCCCTATGCACATAAGTGTTTTTCCAAGTGAGCCAGAATTTATAGCTCCAAATTGCAAAATGCAGTCCATTTGTCAGATCTCCTCGAATAATTGTTAAATGTAGAATTTTCGTGCTCAGTTTTCTTATTACTTCCATCTCAAAAATGAAATACGTTTAATTTCAGACACCTCCGAATTCGCGACTCAACAAAATTTTGAGCATTTTTACTGGAGGAATATTTAAACACACGTTGGCGAAAAAACGCGAAACTTAGCCGATTCGACAACACTTCACACGTTCGCACACGTTTAGCTTTATTTTAGAGTTTACCGAATAGATTCTTTGAGAGAAACTGATGATTCGTGCCTCTAAGCATAATGAATACGTTTTTTTCCGCCAAAAACTGAAGGTGAAACCAGGAATTTTGCAAAATTTGTACGACATTACGATATTTTTTTGTGTAGGTATATCACAAAAGGATTTAGATGGCAATATTTCTCCCTTTAAAAAGGTACTGTCAGAAACACTCGCGTTAAAAGCTTTTATCACAAATCCAGGCTTTCCGCTCCACTTAAGTCGCGTGCCAGCGTCCATCCACATGTAGAATGCAGTGCAAAAAGCGGCAACTACAAACGTTCCTTTGACTCAGCCACAGTGGCGAGGCGCGGACGATCGACTATCGGTATTTCCCCATTTGTAGCTATGGTAAAGGATCGATTATTAAGGTGTTCGTCGCGAACACCCTGTTAATCGATCCTTTTCCATAGGTTTCAATGGCAGATCAATCGATACATCGCAAAGCACGCCACGCTACTGGCCAGCCCTAGCGGTCGCCGAGGGCCAAGCGCCAACACCCGCGCTCCGATTTCAGGATTGCGTCACCCCGCGAACAGCCATCGATCGCACCCGGTTTAAGTCCCATTACTCGGAGCCGTTCATAAATCCACCCCCCCCCCGCACCCACCCCCCTACCGTATCCCGAACCCCGGCGGACAGTGGAATCAATCGATGGAAGAAGTCGGTCATGAGGTGGAAACTTCAAAATTTTAGATTTGTCCTAGGCAACTAGCAATGAGCGGGCCGGCTATCGAAATTGATAGACAAAGCTATATACAATGAAGACAAAAAGGATATGGTGGGATCCTATTGGTGGAAGCGGTGGTTGCAATGGACGAAGGAGGTAAGTAATAGACCAACTGACGGCAATCGACAAGAGACCCGACTGATAGTACAACATTTTCCCCCTTAGTCTATAAGAGCCACCCGTTTCAACCAATAGGATCACTCCCATGTCATCTTTGTCTATCAATTTCAATAATCAGCCCGCTAGCATCTTAGCGAATCGACGTCGAGACTCTCAAACCACGTATCTCGGTTTGCGACGTTGCAGATTTACTCTCATACTTTATTTTTGGAATTAAGAACTACTCGACGTAAATTCTTGAAAACTTCTGTGATTTTCCCTCCCTGCGCGAGGCAAATTCTAAAAAAAAAAACCGCCTAGGAATGATGTTAATTTCTTTCTATTAATGCAAACACTTCGCATGTGGACCGTGGCCGAGCATGTGATGTTCTCGCGAGTTTACAGGAGTCGCAGCTTTGAGCTTGCGGGGTTAAATGGACCGAGTTAAGCAGAAAGGAACCAACCCACATTTTGGAAAAAATTTAGTTTCGAGTGGTTTTGAACTCAACCACTGCTCTATTATCTATTGCCAAAAATTCAAAGTTTTTGTTGAAGCAAATTTTGCAGAAATTGAACTTGAAGTTTATCTTTTACATTGAGTCTTATGCAGGAGCCAAACTTTAAACCTCTTTTTCTCGGTTCGATCCCGATGTGGCTTGGTTCCTTTCTGTTTAACCCCGTTCAAATGTCGTCCTTGCGGCTCCTGGGGTGGGTGCCGTTTTACATTTTTTGGACTTGTTGAAATCGAAAGTAATTATCTGCGTTGTGACATGGGCCCTGTCATACATTCATTCTTGAGGATCTCAAGGCCCAGGTCACAATGGTCACATTATCGAAATAAATTCGGCAACGTTCAAATGTTCAGATGTCGTTGTCCCTCGGCACAGGGGATGGAACGCGGCGAGTCGAATTCGAGGAAGAAGGGTCTGACGAATGGCTCCGCTGCGCGGCACGGGGACGGACATCAAACAGCCGGACCAACTGCATTTTTACCCCGATAGATTGCGCTTGAGATCCCAAAATACGATTTTCAACTTTTGACGGACCAATTCTTGTAGGGCAAATTGTATAGTTTGGAACTCGAACTAAAAATATGAGGAGTCCTGAAATCCTGATGGCGTAAATCATTAGAAATCGAGAAAAAGGGACATTTATCCATACAGGGATAGATTATCGTTCCATTTCGCATTAGCTGGTTCCGAGGGAGTATACGTTGGCCACTCGTCAAAGCATCTCATCAACTGGGAATCCATGCAGTCCTGACTCCTACCCTTTCTGAAGAGTTACGTAAGTAATTACTAATATAACTTGAATCGCAGATAGAAGCGTCGCAGGTTCTTCTGTCTCACCAATACCTTTAAGATTTGGTTTTAGGACTGCGTAAATGATTCCTCTCTAATACCAGTATCCACAACCCATAAAAATTGATGCCTTAAGTTTCACCGGACTGCAAACCGTTAAATACATGCAGTAAATCGGATGATCAAATATTAGAATAAATATTCGCGATTTATATGACATGACGATTTTACACTACCACTAAAGTATGCATCATTCTCCGGGAACATTCGCTTTACTTACAATCTTCCGATCAAGACTGTTTAGGGGATCGATTAAATTTCCTGAAATATATTTTGCAGTTTTCAGGAAGGAAAGAAAAAGTTGCTAACATCCCGTGCCCTGCGGTAATTTTTCCGTAGTAATTTTTTTTTTTTTTTAAAAAAAAAAAAAACAAAAGAAAATAAAAACAGATTTAGTGATTGAGTGATTTTGGAGAGGGCGTCCAGTCAAACGCTGGGTAGACTCCGACCTCTCCCTGTTGTTAGCGCCACTGTGCGCGGCACTGTGTGTGCAATTACTTTCCCGGCTTTTGTCGGACTTCCCAACGGAATTCCTCTCGGCGAAGCTGGTTAAGTGGCCGCGGCCAAGGTCGCCTTCGGAAAGGTTATCGGGTGGCCGTATTGGCCGATCAAACCGTATTGGCCCGGCGGCCACGTCATCGACGAAGGGGTGTTTCGAAACACGAAATCTGACTGATTGGAGTCTCCGGGGGCCGACTCAATAAATGGCGCGTTTCGAGGATTGAATGGCCGCTAGTCCGGTTGCTGCTGGAAGCGCAAATATGTCATAATGTCGCTTCGAAGCATTTGATCGTTCAAGGTCTGATTCGTGGCCGATTTTCAAGCTTTTCATAGCCTCAAAGAGTCATGATTAGTTTGCGCTAGCATCGGGAGAGGAATAACAGGGGGAACTCCCTTTTTCAAACTTGGAAAAAAACGGATCTTATATTCGAACGCTTCGTGATCTTGGATCAAATTCCAGGATAACTTTTCCATCAAGGACATTAGAAAATTGATCTCAATTCAGTGCTTGCATACGCTCGTAGGTATTAAAATACTCTCCCAGACGATACATAGGAGTTTTTAAAAACGGGTGCCGCCAAGTTGGTGCCAATAAATTGAGGTTCTTGACGACGGCTTTCAAATAGTGAGCCTTGAAGAATTCGTTCGAGCAAATAAGCATTTGTTCAAAAACAAGCTTATATAAAAACTCGGGAATGATTCTGCGACTAGGAGGAAAATTTTTGGAAAATATAGGTATCCACTTCCACATTTACATAACTCGCGCACATCTTTCGTATTAACCGTCTCGCATACTGCCATGCCAAGGAAAAACACCGTATGAGCCTTCAGACATTGCCATATCTCCTTCAATATAAACCGAATTCACCGGGAAAATTCTGAAAATTCTTCCTCGAATTTTTCAGACAATTTTGTTCACAATCTTATCTAAAACATCTAAAAATGTTAAGGAAAAATATGTTTAATTTTCCAGAGAAATAAACATTTTATGGAAGGAAATTCGGCAACTCTCGAATGTTCATACGGAATTTTTCCTTAGCACGGCAGCAATGCAGCATACACACTTACATCGGCAGAAGCCGTGCTTTTAATTCCAAATGTTACGAAATGGTGATGATTCTGAACTGATAATGATGGTTTTAATCTGAATTATTTATCATGATGTGCGCGAAAGAATAATTTCCTGGGATGGAGCTGAAATTCGCGAACAAATTAAAGCGTGGGTTTTTACGCAAATATAATGTGAGAGGCACGAGGGCGTTATTGTTCAAGTTTAAAATCCACTCACATGCCACGTGTGAGAGTTTTACCGGAGGACGAACGTTCACTTTTAATGGGATTTTGAAATAGCAGGACTAACCTGAAAGTTAATCTCCCGAAAAGAATCGTTAAAGATGATGGAATAAGAACTAGGGAACAAAAATAATTTGCTCAACTGAGGAAGGGACACCCTTCGGTTTAAAAAAAGTAACAACTTCCAAAATAAAAAAATCCATTCAATGATTTTGAAGGATATAGTCAACTCTATAAGTAAATTAAATTGAAAATTAAACATTTCTAAATTAATTAGGTAGTAATTGTTAAGACAATTCTCAAAGCACTTAAAAACCAAGGAACCTGGTTACTATGTATTTGTTTGTTCAGTGATGCTCGCCACGGTAATTATTAATTTGAAACAGTAGCTCCATAAGAAATAACCAAAAATTGAAAACAAAAATTTATATCAACATTTTTTCTCCGCGGAAAAAAAAGAAAACGAAAAAAGTGTACAGTGGCGTGCCGTAGCTTGGAATGCGAGTTCAAATGATCCCGAAGAGGATCTAATCGTAAAAAACTGGTCGGAAAAGAAAGCCGCGTGTGCACTTCAACAAATTAGATTTTAATGGAACTCGAGTAAATCTCCCACACATCACGTCAAAGAATTAAAAACCAAACATGCTTTCATTAGCTGAAAAAAGAGAGAAAAAATGAACTGCGCAACAGTAGTGGCTTTAGGCAATGACTCACGCCTCTGGTATTTCGATGAAATTTCTTAGGTGTCTACCTATTACGCTCTTGAGCGAGTCATTCGTCAACTTGGCAAAAATTCCGTCGAGTTTTTTACGTTTTGTCTTAAAGCCCTAAGCTCTATAGTTTTATTGTCAGCCACGCCAACTAGGCCTAATTGGTCCCAGGTACAGACCGGAACAAGATTTAATCTTCCACGCCCAGAACGAGGTGTCACTCATCTAATTATCAGTTCATCTCTGTTATGAATAAAAAAAATTTTCCTCCGAACGCTATGGTATTTTCCTGACGTGTGTTCTTTGTTCAAGCAGGGTGGCAGAATGGGCTGACGCCCTCACCCCTATTACACGGTTAATCCCGCGACGACATACATACAATTAGGAAATGTTCAAGTTTTGCCTTTGAACGCTATGGCTTCTTCCTGATTTACATTCTCTGCTCGTACAGGAGACTAACCCTAATACCACAGCAAGAAGCAAGCTTGTTTCGAAAACGTTTTAACTTGATCCTTAAGAGGCAAATTTTTAGGAAATACTAATAAATGACTTTAAAACTTTAAATATCTTTCATTGATTTTTACCATGCTGAGCTTCTCCTTAAAATGAATAGTAAATGACCTTGAAATATTTTGAAAACGCAGACATGTCAACATAACCTATCCCCTCGAACGTCCCAAAGTCGTCAATTTTATTTTCACCCCAGTGACTTGAACGCATGCGTAGAAAAGTAAGCGCATCGTAACAGCGACAAGATCAAGAAAAACGCATATCGGTAGTGAAACTGCGCGAATGCGTACCTTAGTTTGCGGCGTTACAGACTTCCTGTCATACCTTATTTTCTGCATAAAAAAGTACTATACGTTATTTTTTTTAAAATTCTGGTGATTTTTCTTCTTTTTTCAAAAAAAATATTCTGTGAAAACTTCAAGCCATGATGTTGGCTCGGTCTCCGTTAAAAAAAGAAAAAATTAGCGGAGATTTTGAAACATCGCAACTGAGATACGCATTTTTTCAGTTTTTACGTAGCATACTGGACCGAGCCAATAAGATAAAGTCGGACAAAATCTGGAAAATTTAAAAGCTTACAATTCCGAAAATATGAGACAAAAAAGTTCAAAAGTGGTTCAAAGTTAAGTATCGGGGTTTTCGCGAAGTTTTCCTTTCTGTGACGAAATAAGCATCAAAACTTAACATTTTTTCCAAAAAATTATGTCCGACCTCTCCTACCAGCTCGTTGCACTGAACGTCGATACATGACTAAAACTCTCATCTCCTCATAATGTTGCAAAAGTCGCTTTTTCGATGTTTTTCCCCATCATTTCAAAAAACGCCTCGGAAGCATAAACATCAAAATTTAACATTTTCTCCAAAAAATTATGTCCGACCTCTCCTACCAGCTCGTCGCACCGTACGTCGATACATGACTAAAACTCTCATCCCCTCATAATGTTGCAAAAGTCGCTTTTGCGATGTTTTTCCTCGTTTAAAAAAACGTCGGAAACATTTACTTGTTTCCAAAAATATTTTGAAAACATCTTTTAAGCGTCGTTGTACCATTAGGACTCCTCCCGTAACTCTCCGTGGTGAAAAAGAAAATTAGGAAATGTAAATTCGCCGGCGTAATTGCCACCGCGAGTTCTCAAAATGACCTGACCTCACATAACCCGGGAGCGCACGTATCCAATTAGCGGACATAACAGACCCGTTTCAGCGGACGGGTCGACGAACTAACCTCCCTTGCGTAACCGACAACACGTCCACCGTCGAGTCGGCTGAACCAAAGTTTCGCGTAGTTTTCCGAATTTCAGTCCGGATCAGCTTAATTTATACAAAAAATTGAGGGAAAATTGCATTCAGAGTATAATTGCCCTCCAGTCAAGCTTTAGGAAACCCTATCAATCATTTAAAAGTTTTTAAGGTAGTTAGATTGAAGAATAATAATTTTGGAAGTTGATAAAATTTCCATTAATATCGAGCCATTTATACTTTTGTTTTTTCTCCTCAAATTGAGACAAAAGAAAGGGAAATTTTGTTAAAATCTGTTGACACATTTGTGAAACCAATGATTTCAACATGCAAACTGATGAACATCATAAACATTATTATTACTCAAATTTTTATAGGATTCGACATTAGAGACGGAATTCAATACCTATTTGCACATCAAAATATTTTCTCTCAACTAAGCATTTAATGGGCGCACGTTTTTACTTTTGTGTCTTGTTTAATTTGTTCCAACAACGTTTAATATTTTTGATTTTTTAACACACTCTAAACTACTCCAAACCCGTCCTGTTTCCAAAATGTGACTTGGGACTTTTCTGTTCAACGCAACCCATTGTTGCACCCTTCTTTCTTCGCACTGAAAAAAATTTACAGGCCTCATAGACGTACCGTTCGTTCCGGGCTCAGAGGATCAAAGTTTCGGGTGCTGGAGCCGTAGCCTCGACTGTTCCGGGTACTACATCCGGAACTTTCGGTCTCCGAGTTCGGAACGCGGATGGTATGTCTGTATAGCCCGTTAGTACGGCTTCTTCGGCCGGAGCTTTTTTTGTTTCAGTGTGCAAAATGTTCCATTTCATCATCAAAAATCACCAAGGCACACTTAAATACGGATGCACTGAAAAAAAAGTCTCGGTATATTTACTAAGAAAAGGGTAAAATTACCAAGAATTCAGGGTTCTATTTGATCCCAGTTTTTTCTTGGTAAAATTACCATTTATGGAATTGGTAATTTTACCGAGAATCTCGGTAAAATTATTGAACTTTCTAGGTAATTTTACTGGACCGTGGTAAAATCGCCAATATTTTTTATCGACTGTGGTAGAATTACCGAGATAAAATGGCAAAGTTACCGGGAATTGATTACCGATAAAAGTGGTATTCTTACCTGAAAAAAATAGTAAAAATACTGGTTTTTAGGTATGCTTACCAGTCTGTTGTGGTAAAATTACCAATAAGTGGTAAAAAAAAGTGAGATGGTAAAGGTACCAACGAACCTTGGTAAAAACGCCGAGAATTTTTTTTCAGTGTGGTTCCCGAAAAATAGGTTTTTTTGATTAGATAGATTTTAAAATTTTTGGATGTGGCAAGAGGAATTCTTATTGTCGTACTCCACGAAGAACTTCCAAGACACTTGCGGAATTTAGACCTGCAAAAATATCCCCGATGAGTCGAATGACCATAAGACACAAGCGGAATAACTATGGGTGACAATAACCCGGGCGGCGCGGCCGTCGCGTCACCGCCACGGTCATGGCTCACGGCTCCGTATAAATATTTGGACCAGGCGCAGCCCGCACGTCCGAGTTGATTGGACTCGGCAAATCGGCGAATGCCAATGTTGTCGCCAGCCTTGAAACCCTTGCCAATTCTACCAAAGTCGTGCTTTGCACTAGATTCACACCGCAAAGTCGTTCAGTTTTCATATTTTTCTGCGTGAATCATTTGGGTAGGGCAGGAAGGGGGCAGTTGCCTCCTTTGAGCCTTGTTTTTTTATTTTTTTGGGGTCAGTTATTGTCACTTTAATCAAACATTTTGCAACATAAATTTTAGGTAAGAATTCTAAGTTGAACAACACCATCGTGATAGCAGGTAACGAATGAACCACCGAGGTATTGTATGGGTATCTTTACTACAGTAAAGATAACCATACTTTAATTCATTCATTATCTTTTATCGAATTTGAGGTAAAATTTTAGCCTTTTAAGTCACATATTTTCTGTTTGTGCAATGTGTTTATTTACCCTAATTCCCAATAACAAAAGATAAAGAATTCAAAAATTTCTGCTCGCCTGGATAATTTGAATTAACTAACGTTACTTTGTTTTTAGATATTTTCGTAATTTTAGTTTAATTTAATTTAATTCCCTTAAATAGATATGAGGCATAATGTTGTTGTAGTAGTGACAATATTTTTTTTAAAAAAAACCTTCTAAAATTGAAGAAAAAAATCGTGTTCAGCAACAATGTGAGTGATTTTTAAAATTTAACAACATTTGAGTGTCAATTTTCTTCCATCAACTTTTTTGACGTAATTTTACCCTTTACTTAAAAATTAGAGCTTTGAGGGTTTATAAACTCGTAGATGTTAAAAACGTGTTCCCTATTTTTAAATGCCCAAAAACAGTCGATGCCACCAAGGAGGTTATTCTGAGAATATCTCAGATACCTTATGATTCATATTTTACACGCAAATCCTTTCGAAATTTCAATTCGTAAGCCAGGACTCCGCGACACCGAACATACGCAGGATGGCATGAAACGTAAGAAAGAAATGAAAGATTGGAAATTTCAGTGAAATATTTCATGAAATTTCACGAGGCTAAGCGAAATATTTCATATTTTTCAGACTAGAGTTTGCAACCCCAACCCGCACTCAAACACACAAAAATAGAAGAAAGTCACACATTTTACATTTTGGAAAACATGGGAATGAACCGGTATTCTTCAATATACAGGGTTATTCAAAAGTCACGCACCATTGGCCATGAGGGGGGTGAAAATTTCGAGTTGCCCCCCGCCCCCCTCCTGCCGAGGGGATAAAAAACTAGAAAGTACCTAAACAATTCTCCTCCTCGATATGAGGAAAAACGTCTGAAACCGCAAGTTGATACATATTATAATTAGAACTAAAATCATTGCCAGTGGTGCGTGATTTTTAAATAACCCTGTATGTCATAAATTTCTGATATTTCATGAAATATTTCACGTGAAATTTCAAGATTTTATTTTTCATGAAATTTTGCCACCCTGATTACATATAGCGAAGCATTGGAGAGTGCGTTGACAACGGTTCCGGTCAACGGATTCGGTGCGATGACTGCGAGCTTTCGGTCCGTCATCCGCGGGTCAGATCCACAGGTGGTCCCCCTCCCCCCACCCCTCGCCGCGCCTCCGCTCGAATCCCCCGCGACGAATCGATTGTTAATTAATCCATTACTCGACAATGGCTCATCGCGCCTTCGTTTCGTAATAGTGTATCGGAGTTTGATGGAAAGTGTCAGTGACTCCGTTTGGCGAGGCCCAGACGGTGCGGGGGAGGGTGAGGGGGGGGGGAGTCAAATCCCACGTGATCGGAGTCGGCGTGGGTGGCGTGAGCTGAATGTAAAGTCGGAGCCACGCGCCGATCCGGACATTCCGTTGACGCAACTACTATTCAATGTCTGAATCTAGTGAATTCGGGCGGTGCTCCCCCCCCCCCCCCTCTTGAGAAACTTCTTTCAAATGCAGTGATGATGATTTAATCAATGAAAGATATGTTTTAATTGATGGATATCCAAGTTAAAAAAATGCAGAAAAAATCATAAACATTGGTAAAAATTACATTTTGACCCTACGTGCTTGTTTTATAAACTTACCTGAGTACTCCTTTTGAAGATCTTCTATTCAATGTCTGAATCTGGTGCATTCGGCCGTTGTTTTTTCTCTTTTTTTTCCTTTGAGAAATTTATTTCAAACGCAGTATGGATAATTTTAATCAATGAGCGATATTTTTCAATTGGTGGATTTCCGAGTTGAAAAAATCTCAAATATTCGTTAAAAAATTGCGTTTTGACCCTACGCGTGCATATTTTTTGAAACTTACTTCAAGACATCTTTTGAGGATCTTAAAAGAATATCGATGGTGAAACTCCCGAACTGCGTATTTCGGGTTGTGACGTTGCAAACTTCCTGTGATACTGTTTTTTTAAAAAAAGAATGCAAACTTCCTGGGATATTGTTTGTGATAATTAATGAGCGATATTTTTTAATTGGTGAATTTCCGAGTTGAAAAAATCTCAAATATTCGTTAAAAAATTGCGTTTTGACCCTACGCGTGCATATTTTTTGAAACTTACTTCAGGACACCTTTTGAAGATCTTAAAAGAATATCGATGACGAAACTCCCGAACTGCGTATTTTTGGTTGTGACGTTGCAAACTTCCCGTGATATTGTTTTTTTAAAAATAGAATGCAAACTTCCTGGGATATTGTTTTGGTTTAATGATTGGGCGATCCGTCATCTTAGCAATCGATGGTAGTATGATTAATGAATTATTTTCTAATTTGATCAGTCACCTGTTTATTTCATTGATTTGTTTCGTGAGAACGGACGGGTATTAATCGATGTTATTATTGTTAATTGAATTACGCGCCGAGGGTGTGCCGAGCTCCTGACATTATGCAGATGAGGCGTGACTCTTGAAAAATTTTAAATGTTCCCCCATAATCGATCATGGAATCTATATGCCACGCCAATACTTTCACAAATGTTGACCTTTCCTCATATTTTTACGTGTTTAGTCATCACTGAGGAATCATAAATAAAAACTCTCGCGGATCGAAATGTTTCCTGAACTGAACTTGAGCCCTTGCGGCTTACTTCTCATAATTGATACGTCATACTGTTAAGATACCCAGATATCCCAAAATATCACTTGAAATAATATGAAACTAAAGTTTAGGGGAAAAATTCAAACGTGCAATGGTTTCGCCGCTGGCAAGATGCGCTTACTTTTCTGCTCACTTTCTTTACGCTGCGTTCAAGTCTCCAAGGTTACATGCCACGTCTCTCATATCACTATCACTTTCAGTATTTTGATTTATAAATATATGTTTTTTTGGTGTCATTTGGATGTACTACAGCATTTAACTTGATGATTTCTTGTCCCTATGACCCGTTTTCTCCGATAGAGGAGGGTTTGTTCGGTAGACACTTTTGTTTTGATTTTCAATAGGTTTTTCAACAAATATACATTGCCATAGTTATTGGAGTCTATCGTGTCTATCGTCAAACTTTTCCTTGACCAACTGATAAAAATAAGGATTCTCATTCACCTTTACTCAAAATTTTTCTCAGGAACGCAAGAGCAAAATTTTAAGACGCAAGGGAGTTGAAAAGTCGTCAATGAATTAAACGGATGACTAACTCTATGTCTCTATATTTACGTTACGAAAGACACGTTTGAGAACCATCGTCCATTCAAATAATCAATGATAGCCGATACTTACTCTATACTCCGCATAAACCTACACTAGAAAAAAAACACATTGGATCTAGAGTTCAGACTCTTAAAAACATCGACAAGAAAAAGTACTCTTGATTCAATCAGAATCTAGCTTTAAATCAAGAACCAAGCCTCTTAGTTTAAGCGGATTTCGTTTTGATCCAAGCAAAAATCCGATTGAATCAAGAGTATTTTTTCTTGTCAATGTTTTTAAGAGTCTGGACTCTAGATCCAATCTGTTTTTTTTTTTCCAGTGTATACTTATGCGGAATCCTCCCCATAGTAGGAAGTAGGACTTGTAGCATGAAGCTCACTATTCTCGGAAAAACTCCAAATTTTCATGTAGCAGAAAAAAAGCGTCGATTACTCATTATTCAGAGGACCTCAAAGTGATACAAACAGAATTTAAAACACTAGCTCATATTTTGTAATTACGGAAACAACCGTTTTTGGCTTAATTCAGGAACAGCGCATGTGGTATTCATTGCCCTAGTCAGTTAAGGGCTAGAATGCTCGAGCCAGAAATAGTGGTTCCTCTTGCAAAATGAAGTCAAATGGTTTTAGTCACGCTACTTGCAGTGTCACCAGATTCCGCAGGGTTATTCGCACGATTCGAATGCGGAAAAAGTAGATTCTTATCGGCATCCGACATGTGGATTCGGAAAATTGGCACGCTGGTCAGTTACACTCGCGGAGGCCCGGTCAGCGCGGATGTGCTCGATTACGCAAGGATCGGCGCGCATTTGACGCATCGACTCCGCGCTCGAGATCGAGACGCATGCGTTTTCCTGGCGCGACACAACTGAAAAACACCGGCTCCGCCGCGGTTATGCAAAAGAGAAATTTCCTTTGAGGAAGCGAAAAAAATGAAACTCATACTCGATGAATTTGCGAAATGAAATGGTCACTCGCCGGCGAATCCTGGTAGGAAAAAATTTAGATCGCAGCTATGAATGTGTGACTGTTCACGCCGAAAGGGACCGTGAACTCTGGGGAGATTACGATTACAATAAGATGGCCGAAGAGTCATACTACGTATCTCGATTTGCGACGTTGCAGACTTCCCGTCATACTTTAATTTTTCTTTGGAAAAATAGTCAACGTGATTTCTTGAAAGCTTCCGTATTGATTTCTCTTCTCTGTCAGCAGAATAGTCTGCATGCAGTTCAAGCTATTAAGTTGGATCTTTCTTCAAAAAAATAAAACAGGCGTGGATATTTTGAAACACTGCTATAGAGATACACGGTGTCTCGGTTTCTTTAAGGGCTATTGGCATGTTTAATAAGGACATTTTGTCGAATTAGGGGTAATTTGACCTTTTTCCTTTATGGATCTAAAAGTGACTTAAAAAAAAAAAAAAAAAAAAATACAAAATACAAGGCATTGTGGTTACATAAAGGCATATCTTCTAGTAATTTAGGAAGCCTCTTGGAAAGCAGAAATTAGATGCTACACTGAAATGTGGTTGTGAGTTTGGATTCATGAATGAGTTCCTAACGAGGATTGATGTGCGTACGTATAAACTGATGATATTTCTATGTAGTGACAGCAATAATCTAATCCTTACTGTGGAAAAACACCGTATAAACCTTCGAGGGTTATTATAAAATTTTCGACAAAATATTTGTTACCGAGGGAAGTCACGAAGAATTTTCTTCGAAATTATCAGGGACACTAAATCAAATTAAGAATAAAATTCTGAGACAAAGTCAAAGAAAAACAAGCTCAAGTTATTAAAGAAATGGGATGTTTGTTATTAGGAATTAGGCAAGGGGCAAGGGGCAAGGTTTTGATGCCCATACGGCGTTCTTCCCTAGCATGGTAGTACAGCAACGGAGGAGGGGTTCTTAGGGGGGGGGGGGGCGGGCGGGAGCTCAAGAGAAGAGGGTTGAAGGATGGAGTGGGCTTTTGTCATTTTTCTGAGTTATTAAATTAATGGATGCCATTTATAGTGGGATGATTCTGATTCCGTTCGTGCCCAAAGAAAGCAAAAGGTTGCATTGCGTAGTGTATTGTTACGTTACGTTATTGTTAAAAGCGACGTAGTCAAATATATTAATGGTATCTGGCTCGAGTTCACTAGGAAAGATCCGAATATACCGATAAAAACCCATTCAGGTCAAGGAAGTCGATCATCGTTAATGAGCCACGAAAGGTGGATGTTTTCACTTAAACTCGATCTGTACACTGAAAACGCATAGTAGTAATATGGTATTGTTAATGCTATGGAATACTACTGTATAGATGATCATTAAAATTTTTAAATATTGTAGTAAAAAATGTAATCTTACGTTGATTAAAAGTTAAACGGGCAAAAATTCCATACTTTGTTTGGTACCGCTTGCAAAAAATGAGGTGAGTGAGGTAAATCCAATAGAAAAAATGTTTTTACCATTTTTTGCTTTCTGTACTTTGAAAAATTTCCCATGAGCTACATGAAATTCTGGAGAATATTTCTTGATGAAAATTAAAACTTGAACGTTTCATACCCCCGAGTGCCAGGGAAAGGGATGCATGAATGAAAATAAAGAAAGGGTCTCGAAAAGAATCTTTAAAAATTTCAAGTACACCGGATGAATGTTCCATTTTTGAAGTTAATTTTCTAATGGAAGCCTCAAAGACTATCATGTTCAGATTGGAGGATTTTGAGGGATTTCTGTTCAAAAGTCAAAGGATCAATTAGAGAGTCGTATTTTTTTCGTAATTTGCGGAATAAAGCCCGCCTAATTTTACCGGAAATATTGCAGAAAATTTTTCCAGTTCAGCTTTTTAAGACGTACCGAATTTGTTGAGTTGCAAGACATTTTGAGAGAAAAATTGGGGGGGGGGGGTTACATTTGTCCAGTGCGTATGGTATAAGTGCAGATGGCAAATATTTTAAAACGCTATTCCTTGTAATTTTAAAGATATATATCCTCTGTCTGAACCAACTCTCATCGAGAAAGTGCAGACCGGTTTTTTTGGTCAAGTCGTAAGCTTATAAATTATTTCATTGAATTTGAAAATATTTATTCGTAACTTTTATCAAAGTTCAAGCATGAGAAATCAGCAGATTTCCGAGAAATTTGGCAAGCATCCCCGTACAACCGCACAGTCTTTGCTTCCGACCACACACATCGCATTTTTCATTTGACTCTCGCTCTCTCATTCCTAATTGTTGCAATCATTAGATCATCTGAATTGTCATCCGCATTGTCATCATCATTACCATCTCTTGCCGGTGCCTCCTGCGCAGCATTTCTTACCCTTTGTTTCTCCCGCGGTTCCCACAGTATCACGATAGAGTCAGTTTCGTTTCGAGTAATTACGGCTCTCCCGAATGGCAGGTGTTCACGAATTCCCGGTGGCACCTTGAGCTAGATTGCATTTAAATTAACCGATGCTCAAAGGGCACTTGACCAAAAGTTATCATCATTCTTTTTTTTTTCAAAGACCGGATAGCTCGTTCTTTATTGTGGTTGCTCTTTGTCTAGCAATGCCGACTATTTCAATTGGGTTTTTTAATCATTATGCACAAGGTGAACCTGTGCGCCTTCAGTTTACTGGCTGAAAATCCCAGGTTTCTGAGAATTTCGTGGCGAAAAGATACATGCATTAAAATGTAAATTCCTAATTAGCTCGGTTTGAAATAAGAAGATTTTTGTGAGGAGTGACATTCATGTTGGGAGTAGGGATAATGACTAATGATCAATTACCTCGCATTTGATTCCATGGTCCTATGATGCTACTTTTATCACACAAGGTCCCCTCAAATATAATTGAAAATTATTAATCGTGATGAAACTTTTTCAATATCTTATTACCTCTGATTAATTATGCCTTCATTTTAGAGGCATTTTAGAGGCATTTTATAGGCATTTTAGAGACATTTTTCGGAATTCTCGATGGACTCCGCATGCTGATATAACTCCCATTCCTCTACAAATGTGACTCAAGATATTAATATTTGTAAAAATAAATATCCATTATCATAACTATTCAATCTTTACTGAAGAGCGTCTATAATACAAATAAAGCATTCTAGAATTTCGGAGGTCCTCAAGCATGAGTGAGGCTAACACGCCACACCACGCCCGTTGTAAGAAGATGTTGCTTTTTATAATTCAACTCTTTCCCCTGCAATGACGTGCGGTTAATTTGAGACACCAAGGTCAAAGTTTCGAATCATTAGATGTATTATTAGATTTACAGCATCTGTGTTAAATAATGGCAGTAGCACTGGTGCAATCTTGTTTTTTCGATCAGAAGCCTTCCTCACACGATCTTCTATTTTATTTCGACGTGGTTTTCACATGCGCGTTTGGACTTACCGGTTCTCATTCTCTCATTCATTCGGAAGATTCCAAAGAGGGAATGCTATTAATTGACAAAGAAACTGCAAAAATGCGTATCTCTGTTGTGAAGTTTCAAAATCTTCGCTCATTTTTTTTTCTTTTTTCTCTTTTTTTTAAAAAAAAAAAATAGAGGAGACCGCACATTAATTATAGTTCCAAATTCTTAACAAAGAAGGGAAAAATCACCGAAATTTTTAAGAACAAAATGGCGTTGAATAGTTTTCATGTTGATAATAAAAGCATGGCAAGAAGTCTGCCACCACGCCGCAAACCGAGGTATGCATTTCTGCTTTTCATCATCGAAATGCTTTCATATGAAAACGCATTTGAAGTATTGTCTTATTTATTGTTGTCTCACAGTCTCTTATGCTCTCGAGTCTTATGCTTGAAAAACTTCTTGGATTTTTGCAATGAAACTCGATTTCGTGAAATTCCAGCCTCACTCGAAAAAAAAGAAAGGTTTTATAATTCATATAAAATGCTGTGATGCAGATCAAAGATGGTATAAAATCGAATTGTAATCTAGGTTAATTTATCTAGTATAAAATTGATAAATTATGTAAGAGAAACATCAAATAAAAAAAAAAAAAAAACTACACTCAAAAGTCCCAAGAAATATACTCTCGACAAAATATAGTAATTTCACGATAAGTGGTGAATCACCGCATTTCTCTCTCTTAATCCGTCAAACTTTCAATGTTAAATATCTCTTATTTCCGACTAAAAAAAAGTTCGTTGGTATATCACTACATTTTTCTTTTTATGCCCATACCTCTACAACACTTGTCTCTGATTTCTGACCAAAAAAACCCGTTGAAGTTCACTTTCTTCATTCCTCTTCGGATCATATTTCAGGTAACTTTACGACCATTCCTTAGGCCTCACAAAATAAACCACCCACCTTGCATTCCTTCGCTCCCTGGGCACAACGTGCTTGCAACGACACTTTCCCTCCTTTCATCATAAAACCATGAATTGGGCGCCTCCATTAGCGATTGCCTTGTAAAATGCTTCTTCATCAGGTGTGTAATGAAGTTGCCAGATTTCTGATGCTTCGTATTCTCAGATGTCTCTATACTGCAACCACTATCTAATCCAAACTATCGCATTCGCAACCGCAGAAACGTTAAATCACCCCAATTTCGCCCACTACGATCTGATAGGGGGGTGTAACCGCCAAAGAATTTGAGATTTCGATTGAATATACTCTTCCGAGGGTGGACGCTGGGCGCATGCAACTATCATGCAATTTTACTGAAAGTTTACTTAAATTATCTTCAAACTTTTCTTTGTCTTTATTTAAAAAAAATTCCGAACCCCCTCTCCGAGACCAGCGCAGGGTGCTACCTCTAAATGAAACCCAAGAATAAGGGCACAAACTATGATTTTTAATATTGCCATTGAACAGAGCTTGATATTTGCCCGTCAAGATACTGCTAAGAACTGCAATACTGAGCTGTTTCGTGGAAGAGAGGCGTACTTACCAAAATGTTAAAAATGTTTACTTTTTGTCCAATTAATATCTCCGACTCTCCTCTTGTGACCGCGGTCTTGTAGATGATATGTTGAACACTTACTTTCTTGAATTGAAAAATATAAAATTTTCAAAGAAATTGACATGAAAAAGAATGATATTGCTGATTTATCAATATTGTGTAGTGAAAAAAAGTGTCCGACATGTTTCAATGTAGATTTTACAGTAAAAAAAGGTTAATTTAATCACCCCCGTGGTTGAATTAGCTTTCCACCATTGTAAAATGTACATTTGAAACATGTCGGACACATTTTCAACAATTTAATGGTCAAATTAGCAATTCATTTTTTCCCGTGAAGTTTTTGACACGTTTTCTCGAAATTTGACTTTCGGCCGTTACGCTTCGCTTCAAATAAGCCCTTCAATTATTTTGACCATCATTTTTGTACTACACCTGTTTGCAGTTTTTTTGCGTTTTCTCGACATTTGACTTTTGGCCGTTGCGCTTCACTTCAAATAAGCCCTTCAATAATTTTAACCATCATTTTTGTACCATTACACCTGTTTGCCAGTCGATAAAATCAAGTTTTCGTCCGATCAGGCAACGTTTCGCGCACGTCTCCCTCTTCAAATTCTGTCTTTCACCGGCTGGAAATCGCTCGTTTACACGGCCGGGTCTCTTGACATTCCTCAAAAGATTCGCCGCGTGGAGAGCTTGAACTTTCGCCCGGGCCGGAGTCGAGAGCTCTTACGGGTGGCGGATTAAGCGCGAGCGAGGAGGATGAACTCGTCGGCCGAAACGACGCCGATGACAGGCCGAATACCATAAGCTCCTCGCCGACCTCTTCCTGGAGCTTCGGGATCTGCAATTTCATCGCTTCTTTCGGACGTCATGTTCGAAATTACGTTGTTTCGAAATTGCGTGGCATGAGATAAGCTTCTCGGGCCCGCCGGGCATTTTCACCGACTCGCGAGGTCACACGTCCAGTGATGAATTTTGACCGGTAAACCAGAGGTTAAAATCCTCGGGCAAGTCAGTGCACTCTCACGTTAGAGGCCATTCATAAAAGTCCAGATTTTTCACTAACTTTTTTATCCCCTCTTTCCCGCCCACTCGTCTTAAAAGAGTTTGTCAGGCAGTTCCACAACCCCCTCTCTCGTAGGTATCCGATGTCATTTTATCGTTTCAAACACGAAGAACAAAAGCTAACAATTTTCCAGGGAAAGTATAGTTTTGGGCGAGGAAAATGATGTCTTTTTAGCGAGGAGAAAAGGATATTTTTGACTGAGTGACCGAAATCTAGTTGAATAATGATTTCAATTCTTAAGAATGACAACGTTGCTCGCCTTATTTCAGATATTGATGTCCACAGCGGTTGAGATCGGAGAACATGAAATTGCATTGAAGCTACGGGTGTAAAGAACTTGAGCGAAGTTAAATAAAAATGCGCCCAAAACGTATATCCCCATTTTCCACCCTTACGAATTGTGCGTCGTATTTTACCAGTGAACTGTTGAGAATTCCCTATTGAAAAGTTCACTTCTTTTTCTTCCAATTACAGCACGGTTATGAAATAAAATAATGAAAACCTGAGTGATTATAGCACAGAACAACTCAATAAAATTTCCATTTTTTGCTGAAACCTCTTACAAGTACGTATCAAAAAAGAGGTTTCCTAAAAACTTCTAAATGGAGCCGTGAAAGTGTTTTTACGTAAGAAATGTAACTGGCCCAGCAAAATAACTTAGTGTTAGCGGAGTAATAATGCAATTCAATTTAAAAGCATCGAAACGGCCGCATTATATGGTACCTCGTTGCATCATCAGAGATATACGTCTCGCTTCAGCCTCAGGATACAGCGATAAGAATTTCAATTTGTTAAACAAATTTTTTCCGCTACGCAAAAAATCTGCACTAATGCCTTTCTCTAATGTCTTGTCGAAAATCTTCACGTCCTTCCGTTAGAGGAAGAACCAAGTTGAATATATTAGCGAAAGAATAAGTAGCGATATTTTCCTCTTTCTTTTTTCTGTGCAGTTAATTTTATAATTCACAATTTCACGCTCTGCTGATTTAATGTGTGTTTTAATGTTTTAATGCGTTTTTGTTGCAGGTAAGTGCGGCGCTCCTGCTGGTGAATTAATTACGCGTGTCCCGTCGCTCAACCCGTGTGTGAGTTTACATAATATTTTATGCTTTGTCAACTTTCTACAGTGAGAGTGCCCCTGAAAATATTCAACGGACTTAGAACTCAGAGATGGTAACAGTTTCCTGCCAATAACAAGAGGGGAAAAAGGAGAGGGGAAAAGATTATGAATTCTACCGATCCAAAAGTTCAACACCTAAGCGGAGAAATAAAAGAACAGCACCTAAAATATAAGACAAAATGACACTACATAATTAGATGAATTCAAACAGAATCAGCCTAATTACATCGGAGGTTGCTTAACTTTTCCTCATATTTCAAGGAATTCTGACTTGAAATTTTGTGTTTGTGGGTTGTTTAGTTTTCTGCGGAAACAACAAAATGTGAGAGTGCATTGGGCAACATAAAATGAATACAGGCTGCTTTTGAATAAATCCATTAATTTTAATGCTATTCTTTTAAAAATTACATGAAGATTACGTACATTTTGGTTGGTTAAATTTTCCTACACGTGCTAAATTTTTTTTCTTCCTTCTTTCTTTTGAAAAAAATTAAAGATATCTCATAACAGAAAAAGGGGGCAAGATATATGAAACCAAACTCAAACTATTTGCCGAACGCATAGGTTTAATTAAAGTTTTTTCGCTGAATAATACTTACTTATAATTACTTTTAAAAGTGTAAACTTCGTCTGTTTATTGGTACTTCATGAGTTACTTTTGAAATTTTTCGACATGTTCAACGTTTTTTGCGTGGAATTTTGAATGGAAAATTAGTGCCGCAATACCTCATTTCTATAACCCTGTCTAGTGGTCTATTTTTGTTGTTACCCGATATCGATTCTTTGGGGCACAGCACTATCACGACTGACCTGTGAGAAAAAAGGGCTATTTACGTGTGAAACCGATTTTGGATACTTACAACTTGCTCCGTGGGGATGCTTGTCCTATTGATGTGTCCTCAGCCGCTGAGTTGATCTACTCTCGATCGTTATTGCCAAGTCGTGCATTAGATCCTCTAATTGCATCTCAAGTGACGAGGGAATCATTTAATTCTACGGAAATCCGCAACACTGTTTGCGACGTACCCATACGCGGACGCGGTTTGCATCCAATCGGTTTCTGGGCCGCTCGTCTTGAGTTTGACGTTGCCGAACTTCATGAAGAAGTTGACATCGGTGTATAATTTGCCGCGCAGTAAAAAAAATAGTTTGATGCAATTCTGTGATATGTCACAAAATATTGTGATCATTTTGGAATTAGGTGCATTTTAGGAGAAAAATTAGAAACTTGGTAGTTTTGGTCGTGCCGCATGTAATTCTTGTACATAATGAATTTCCTTTTATTTTCAATAAATATTGACGCTCACAGAGGGATCAAACTTTAAGCATCTTTCCCTCGGTTCCTTTCTCGTGCCTTATAGTTTCCTAACCCTTTCGACCGTTCTTTTCCCCACCAATGAAAATACTTTGTCACCGGTCAACACAGTCTACTTACCTCACCGTGCGTTAAAGTCTCTCAACCCTTTCGTCCGTCCTTTTTCTCACCAATGAAAACATTTTGTCACCGGTCAGCACAGTCTACTTTCCTCACAGTGCGTTAAAGTCTCCCAAACCTTCCGACCGTCCTTTTTCCCACCGATGAAAACATCTTGTCACCGGTCAACACAGTCTACTTTCCTTACCAGGCGTGAAAGTCCCCAAACCCCTCTAACCGTTCTTTTCCCCATCGCACACTGGACCGAATCAATCGGAGAAGTCAGACAAAATCTAGCAACTTCGAAAGTTTATACTATCGAAAAAATGAAGGAAGAAAGTTTAAGGTTGCTCCATTGGGTTTTTCATGAAATTTCCTTTCAGAAACAGTCATTGAAATTGGATTTGTGATGAAATAAACACAAAATTTGAAATTTTAGCCGAAAATTTCATGTCCGACCTCTTTAATTAACTCGTTCCTTGGTGCACCGATGAAAACATTTTGTCACCGGTCAACACAGCCTACTTTCCTCACCGTGCGTTAAAATCTCTCAACCCTTCCGACCGTTCTTTCCTCCACCAATGAAAACATTTTGTCACCAGTCAACACAGCCTACTTTCCTCACCGTGCGTTAAAGTCTCTCAACCCTTCCGACCGGTCTTTCCCCCCCACCAATGAAAACATTTTGTCAGCAGTCAACACAGCCTACTTTCCTCACCGTGCGTTAAAGTCTCCAAACCCTCCCTCCCGTTCTTTTTCCCACCGATGAAAAAAATCGGTGTTTCTTCCCGTTGACGGCAACGACGTGGAACCGGGTCCATTCACGCACCGCGTTACGAGCGGCGCATCGCATCGGGACCGGGCCCAGAAAACATGTCAACGGCGTGACGTAACGCGGCGCGCCGAAGACGCGCGGGGCGAGGCGCGAAACCCGTTTCGTCTCTTGCATAAACTACGGGTTCTCCGCCGCGGCCCCGGGAGCCCCGAACGTCCGGTTCGTCATCTGCCGCGCACTTGGGGACGGGGACGTGCGTGCCCGAGAGTCGCGTCGCGTCGGCGTTGGGCAACGCGAACGCGGAATCCGATGACTGATCTGACCCGCGATGTGTCCAGGCAGGTGGATGTGCCCGTTTCGGAGGCCGGGTTGGATCCGAGCAATTCTTTTTCGAGAGTAACTCGACTGTAATGAGGCCGGTGCAAGAGACGGTCTTTAGGGGAAGGAAAAAAAATTGCGACTGTATGAAATAGGATACCGGTGACAAAATACAGCGTGTCCAAAAACTAGACGTGTTTTTTTCGGAATCGATTTTTGGGATCAAAATAATATTTTTTTGCTTTTTGTCGTTTTTCCAACAGACCCTCCTTTCAAAAATCCAAGTCCTCCCCAAAACCCCTTTTAAAATCTAATTTTATTGACGTTAGAAATGTATAAATAAAACGTGTAACCTAACCTCCGTATATTGTCATTCAAAATTGTCTTCTCAGTTCAGAAAAAAAACGAGTTTTTTGACTAGGACTGTGCGAGGGGCTCTAAATCTGAAGGGGGTGGGGTGGGGGAAAACTTTATACATCAAAAAAACCTTATTTCGATTCCAAAAGTCGTTTCTGAGTATATTGGCATTTAACTTCGGGATACCATCAGTGGCGTGACGTGCTTCGCGGTATATCGATAGCGCGATCTGTCATTCAAACTTATGGAAAAGGATCGATAAACAGGGTGTTCGCAGCGGACACCTTAATAATCCATTCTTTACCATGGCCTCAAATGGAAAAGTATCGATAATCGATCATTCACGCCACGCCACTGGATACTATGTATTTTAAAAACCCAGCACTGCAATCGCCCTGTGATGTATGAGTTACTGTCGATGGTTAACCTTCAAATTTGCCTCATGATGACAGTTGACCTATTGGTTTTGGCGATGATACTTGCTAACTTGATGCATACACTTTGGAGTAAAATTAACGAGGATATTCCTCCGTGGAACGAAGGTTAAATAGAGGCAGTTAAAACGTCAAAGCAGCGCCAAGAAAAAAATGCCGATGGTTAAAATTCGGCCTTGAGAAGGACGTGGAGACCGCTTTCTCGATCGGCGCGTGCTTTTACTCGGAAATTCCACATTCAAATCAGCCGTGACTCAAGCCTGGTTGAATTCATCACGTGCCAAGCAAATGTATTTCATCTTGGTATAGATTTAAATGACAGGTTATGAGAACGGCACTAGCGCAAGACGCTTTTCAACATGGGAAACCTTTTGCAAATGGATGTGCTTCTGTTAAAGCTGGCCAGTTTTTATTCATTTCATAGTTGCCAATTCCAGTAATACAATTTGCACAATACTCGCAATATTGAGTTATATAGGGTAAAAAATGAAAGATATGTAGTCCAGTCTGGCAACCGTTCATCCACATTCCAGGAGTATTATTTAATGCAGGTTAGAGTAGTTTTTCGTACAGATTCTTAAGATTATTGACCTAGTTGGCATTGAATTTTATAGTAGCTGTTTCTCCCCCTTTAAACAGTCATGAATATAACTTGTAATTTGATAGGTGAAGGTCGGCTAAAGACCTTCATAATCTTATCCCTGGTTTAAAGGACTTCACACACGTAAACAGGTCCTCTTATGCCTAGATTTTCGAATTAGTTATATAATTTCTTACATATCCATTTTCTGGATCGGCTGTGTTAAGGGGGGATTTGTTTCGTTGAGAGAGTCTGCCTCCACGCATTCAAAAGAAATGTCAGGATTGATTTTCTCCTGAAAACTTCAGTTCCCTAGGACTTCACGATTTTCCACAAAAAAAAATTAGGAGTATATTCGCCTTGTCGTTTGTCAATTATTACAAAAAAGTTGATCAAAAACAGTGAATTAATCCATTACCACATTTTACTCTGCTTCCTAACAAGAGAAAACACAGCGGACAATTTACATGAATTGCTAAGGCTTAAGAATGGACGAGTATGAAGGAACGAATCTCTCAAAGTCTCTATTTTCCAAAATTTGTCATTATCCTCTTAAAATTACATGTAAGATATGCGTATGATACTCTTTTGAGGAGAATAGTTGTTTTTTTGTTTTTTTTTTTATTTTATTTTATTTTTTTGTTTGCGAAAACAACCTCACGTTCTACAGATGTCGTGCTTGGAAGATTATGATCTTCTGAATTGAACGAATTAAAAGTGGATTTCTCTTAATAAGGTTTTTTATGGGTCATTGTTGCTTGGATTGCTCTAAAGAAAACTCACAACTATATCATTAAATGACTTTTAAATGATTGTTCTCCTCTTTTTTGCCCTCGAATTTCGCCTCTCAGTGAACGAAGAGAGAAAAGATTGATTGCTATTAGCATCCACCCACTACATAGTCATGTCATACCTGGATGTGAGTCGGATAAAGTTCTAAAAATAGTCTGTAAGCTGCAAAGTGACTACAAGGCCCAATTGGCCGTAAACAAAATGTTTGGAGAGCGGAGAACGTGAAATGGGCGGACCACGCCCGTTGAATCACCCGAATGTTGGCTTTTTTGTACGTTTATCACTCGCGAAAAACGTATCCATTGAGAATTTGCTTTTCGGGCTGTCATCTCTCAACAGGTATTATTTTAATCTGAATAATATTCAAAGTCCTCAAAGCCGTGGATCGCGGCGGACGAGGCGGCACATTAGCTTTTTAATGTAAGCTTTATATTTTATTTTTAAAAATATTTTTTTTTGTGTATGAGGTCAAAAGTCATTTTCCGGATTCTCATAAATTAAAGCAGATTAGTATTCATAGGCTAAGTTATGATTGAAGAAAACCTTTCCAATCCCATCTGTCCGCTAGGAAATATATAATTTGAATTGATTACTTCACCCGCCATAAGTCTGATATGGTGTTTTTCGAGGAAAATGCTTCTTGTAACTCCTCTCTCTACAATTATGCCGATCAACTTCTAGTTTTTTGGCTCCCACGTCCCTCCACCTATAGACATAGTTGCCCTGTAGTAAATCACTAAATCCGGATCCAAACAAAACGCCAGCAATGCTCCAATAAACGATCTCACCGACCGAAATGTCAGAAGCTAAAGATGAATCCACGCCGTGAGTAAACAAACATCAAGAGGTTGAACAAATTTTGCTAAATTATTGGTTCCACTTTCAATTATTGGCAAAAAGCGTATCCATTACGCTTACAGGCATATTTTAGCTGCTCTTCCCCAAAATATAGGTTGTATACCCTGAAATGAAATTGGACGTATATTCGAACGCGAAATATTTTATTCGGTCAGTCAAATCCAAAGGATATAATTCCACGTTTGGATTTTTTCGAATTCAGTTAATGTTCTACTAAACACAATGTTAGCGAATGATCAGCTAAAATGGACATATTCAGGCCAGAAGGATCCTCGTACGCAAAAATTCTTGTATGCGTTTGATTTGCGTGCGTCAAAATACGTCAAAATGTGACTATTGGCTTAAAAGATCTGTTTGTGCCAAAAATTTGAAGTGAGTTCAACATTTTTGCAAAATTTGCTGGATACCTATTAATGTTAGAGTCCCTTTATACTGAGAGTCAAGACAATGTGAATCCATTTCTGATTGGTTCCCGTATTTCAGGCCTTCACAGGGTCACAAACGGGAATAAAGATTGCATTTTCACCGATTGCAAAGATTATAATCTGGAATGGACCAGGGAATTACGGGTTAGGCAAGGAACAAACGGAATGAGAGAAGGAACGGAGAGAGGAATTTGAGAATAGGCCGATCAAAGATTGCGAAAAACGTTCAATTTCTGTAATCTTTATTCCCGTTTGTGACTTCATGAGGGGGTGTTGCAGAGACAAGAGACCCTCCACTAGTAACTTGGCTATGGTGGAAGCTTTTACTTTCGGGACTTCAGCATTCTACTGTTGACTTACCTACATGGTTGATGTTCAACAACGTGTTGGCAGTTTCGTTTTGCAAACAAGCCGAAAATGGCCGACGTTTGGGAAAGTTGTTTGGCTTATTACGTCATCCGAAGCTCATCATCGACCATGTAGGTAAGTCAACAGCCGAAAATATGGTGATGACTGTTGCTCGCTCATAATTGTCCATAAGGAATTGTTGAAACCCCGAAAGTAAAAGCTTCCACCTGTCGCTAGGAGGCCAGTGGAGGGTCTCTTGTCTCTGGGGTGTTGTCTTGACTAGAGTACCTTTATAGACAGAGTATGGACATTTCTGTTCCGGTTTTTCATTGGTCGCGAGCGAATAGGCTGACACGATGCTCTTAGGGCCGTAAATAAACAAACAAGATGGCCGTTATCAGCAAGCAAGATTGAGGTTATGCACATCTTACATCCTCCTGTGATAAAGGTGAAAGGCAATTTAACAATGTTTTCATGTGTTTTTCGTGTGCTATTCGTAGATATGCTCGTTTAAATTGTTAATCTGCCGCGTAATTGAAATTTTTGTCAAATTTAGCTTCTCATCGATGTTACGGTGAGCCGCCATCTTGTTTGTTTATTTACGGCCCTAAGAGCATCATGAAGCCTAAAAACTCGTTGACCAATCAAAAAGCGGAACAGTTTTCCTGTAGTAAAAAGATACAAATGGCCATACTCTGTCTATGAAGGTACTCTAGTCTTGACTCTCAGTATAAAGGGACTCTAATTGATGTTTGCTTACCCCTGCAGGAGATCACCTCAAAATTCTCCTCCATGCAATAATACTGATAAGCTTCAAATTTTTCGACTCCCAGGTCTCTCCTGGAGCGAACGGCAACTAATTGCCGCATTGTTAATCCGGACCCAAACCAAACGCGAGCGGTGCCCCAAACGATTCCGCGGACCGAAACAAGAGTTGTTTAAGCCGCGAGTGACCCTAATCGAAAATCGCGGGAGTCGGCAATCTCAACTGTAGCGCGCGCGGCAATTATGCCGTCCGGCGATGGATGGCGGGGCCAATCAGGCTCGGAAAATTGCGCGCGCCGACACATTCGCTAATCTCCGATCCGCGCCCCCCTATTGTTCCGCTCGTTTTTTGCACCCATTTAGCGTTCCGCGGTTACCGCACCGGACCAGGCAGCGGGAGTCCCGGGCCCCGAAGAAACTCGGATAAGTTCGCCGGAGCTTGCGCCGACCGAGGATGAATGCTGGGAAAGAAGATATCGCCGGAGAAGTGAGAGTGAGAATATTCGCCGACGATTATAATTGAGCCCGGGCTCATGTGTGCCAAATTGCCAGCGCAAAAACAGGGTTTTCTCAATGGTGAGTGGTTACGTTCGTGCGAGGAGGGTGAGCACACATTTGAACCACATTTTGCAATAAAAAAACACTTTTTCTGGCTCATTTTAAAAACAACATATATTCAACTGGTTTCCATATGCAGAGAAGTACTTTCATGGAAAAGCCAGAGGTAGAGTAGTTCCTGCTTATTGCAAAATGTAATCCATGTAATCCGTCCATGTTAATCCATTGAGAGGATTCGGAGACTTTAACGTAGGGTGAGAAAAGTAGACCATGTTGGCCAGTAACAAATTGCAGTAGAGTTCAGCTGAATGGAACCAAATCTCGTAGTCCATTTGAAAAAATGGAGTTTAGAAAATTCTTAGTTTTGAAAAAAGTCTCAAAAATTACACGCAAATTACAACTCGTTGAGTTCAAAACTACCCCTGAATGATCATTTCCCCTCAAAATGCGACTCACTGGGCGCGTTTCAATTAAAATCACTTTAAACATTAAGATTCCTCCGGTGTTGCACATATTTCCTTTTTCAAAACTATCAAAGAATATACAACTGGTTTGGTCAGCTCTACCTTTTTCTCGCATGATGTGAGCGCACGAGCGATTCCTACCGGATGAGCCGGTTGATACGTACCTCACGGAAGCGCCTTCATTGCGGACTTCGGTTTAATACGACAGCGAAAGCGAGAGCGAAAACAAAATTCGAGAACAAACCACCCGCCCCCTTCGCTCCGACGAGTCTGATTCCCATTAAAAAGGATCAATCCGAAGCCTCCCCCACCCCCACCCCCATTCCAGATTCCCGATGTAATTCCAGCTGATCTGCAATTCTGCAGCCACGGTCACACCGTGCTACGCGCACGCCGTGCCGCACGACACCAACCTTGCCAAATTTTCCAGAGGCGTGGCGTGCTTTGCGATACATCGATCGATCTGCCATTAAACCTATGAAAAAGGATCGATAAACAGGGCGTTTGTAACGAACACTTTAACAATCGATTCTTTATCATAGCTTCGAATAGGGAAGAATCGATATAATCTATCATTCACGCCTCGCCACTGAAATTTGCCAAATCGGGTGGGGTTGTTTTCCCTTTGAATCGAAAGATTCGGAAGATTCTATCTTCGGAAGAAACTTGTGCATTAGTTTTCGAGTGCTAAGTAACGTTCAGCGGGCTGATTATTGAAATTGATAGACAAAGAGGACAAATGGAAAATGGAGTGGTTCTATTGTTATGGACTAAGACTTAAGAGGGAGTATGATGGACGAAAGGGTCTCTCGTGGGTTGTCGTTCGTTAGTTTATTGCTCGTATACTTTTTTATCCATTGTTTCCGCCAATAGGAGCGCTCCATTTTTTCGCTGTGTCTTTTATCTACAGCTTTGTCTATTAATTCAATAATCACTCTACAGACGCAAGAGTGGTTTTATAGACTTCCCGTCCAAGTCCAAGCAACTGGATGGATTATACATCGAATAAGTTTAATCGTAGTACATATACCATACAGACAATTCTTTAGACAGTTTTTTTACTTTTTATAAATCCGGGCTAAAATTGCCTAATAACATTTAATTCGTTATAGACTCTACATTTTAGGGCACTTTAAATTTAATAAATAAAAAAGGAATATTACTATAACCTTTCAAGTGTGCAATTTGAGCGCTTCGTGGCGTAAGAAATAATCAAATTGTTCTAACATTCCAGTCTCTAGCGACGCTTTTTGTTCACGTTTTTTGTTTAAGGTCTTTAAAAACGCGTAAAACAGGGAAACTCGTCAAGAGGATTGACGCGCATGGACTCGCAGTAGCCAACTTTTATAAATACATTTTAAGTGTGGTTTTATCGATTAAATAAAAAACCGAGGTATTGCCAAGTGCCAACTGGTATTTACGATGGTACCTGACTTGTAATTGGACCACATTTTGAATCACAATTCACGACTTACTTCAAAAACAACACATGTGCCATCAGTTTATCTGCACAGATATGTGATTTTGTCAATGAGCCTGAACTGGTGGTTCCTTATTGAAAAATATAATCCAATTGGTTTTACTCTCCAAAACAGCGCTTACTTTTCTAACGCTGCGTTCAAGTCTCTCGAATATAAATCTTTATGTTATCGTATAAGTCTTGTTTGCATGTACCAATAAATCTAACATCAGAAAATTTTGCCACATAAATTAAAATAGAACACGTTCATCGCCGAAAAAAATGTTTGTTGGATCATTGTTCAATGATAAAATCACAATTACAGGAATTCTGTTCAAACGCAACATCCACAAGTCACTCCTGTGGAGTTGCCGTAATACTTAAATTCCATTGTGTTCAGAGAGGTATTATTTCACCTCATACCTTCCCGATGTCAATTTATGAACAGTTTTTCATTCAGGTCCTAAACAATCAGCATTGCAAATATATTAATACATATGTTTCTCTACGTAAGCGTATAACTGTGCGAAGTTAGACTGGAATATAAGCACTTTATTTCCATCATTACACAATGCTAATCTCCTCTTTTATAAGCTCATCACATTTCACGCGGAAAATGGTTTAAAAAAGGAGTTTTTTCCCCTGAAGAAGTATACATTATCCAAGGAAGTCACAAGGAGGGAGGAACAGTTGAGCTATGACTTAAAAATTTAATTTCCAATAAGAAAATTTTGAGCGATCCAGAATAGTTCGATGATTGGTTTAATTTTTACAGTATTTTCACGGCAAATTTTGCATCATTCAGTGCCTCCAATTCAAATCTGTCTGTTAAATTGCCGTCAGCGAGATTATCCGAACTTTCCGCTATCCGATCCAACTAACCACCATGCGTACACCCATACCTCGCATACTTTAGCATTCACTAAGCACTGAGTTATTAACCCTAGTGTTCTGGCAGTCTATTCATCACCGCTCGAGGTCTACTCCGCGACCCGCTAATACTCTCGTACTGGGGGAAAACGCCGCATGAACTTTCGTGCGTTGCCAAATTTCCATCGATAAAATTTGAATTCACTGGAAAATTTTCAAATGTTCCCTTGAGAATATTATAAAATTTGTATGGAAGTCTGATTTAGCTCGAGGAATTTTTTTTACAAATGTTCTAAAACAGTGAGTCCTGTACTAAGACTTTGGCATCCTACAGATATTTATGGAACTTTTTCTCTCAACCCGGCAGAATAGACTCTCTGCATCAAGAGATACCGGGTTGATTATTGTATAATTGTAGGACAAATTGTTAGACAAAGAAGACGAAGGTAAAATGAACCGATCCTATCGGTGGAAACGGGTGGCTGTCGTAGACCAAGAGTGAAAATGCTAGACTAACTAAATGAACTTTCGTGAGTCACCATTAGTAAGTCTATTACTATTACTTCCTTCCTTTATCCATTGTAACCACCCGCTTCCGCTAATAAGATCCTCTATTTTTGTCTCAGAACTGGGGGGAGGGGGAGGGCTGAGGACTGTGACTCCCGTAAAAGCACTTTAGGAATACACATACGTACATAAAAGCTACTTTTACAGCGCTTTTCGGCGCTCTGCGACACCCAGACGCCGAAGTCCCCTATTCCTTCAAAGCCCCTCTGGGAGTTTGGACTATTGGAACAAACTTCACAAGAGAGAAAAGTCTTATTTTGACCTGTAGAACACGCTCCTAGAACAGGCGATTTAACCTTGGATCACCCCTTGCAAAGGAACGATCTGGCGACAGGGGCGTCAGCTGGGGGTTTGGAAGGGCGGGGGGGGGGGGGGGGGGGGGGGCTCGGACAAACGCGGGTGCGAACCGGGCACGAGCGGGTGCCGACGTCGGAGTCCGATCGTGACTCACGAGCGGATAAATCTCGCGAGTAAAATCACTTTCATCTTTCCCGTTTATTCTCAAGGTTAAGTTCTCTGCCCCCGCCCCTCCCGGCGCTCCCCAATTTCAGCTTTTCAGCGCCCGTCCCTCCCCCCCCCCGCTGCGCGGGCCTCGTTAGCTCGGATGCTCTGTCGTCAATTAGCGGTAACGATCGCCGTATTTTCATCGCGGATGCGTCGCATCGCTGAGCGGCGCCGACGGGTCTACCGTTTCAAATTGGGCGGGTGCAGCCAGAGCAGTAGACTGATTTAGTGGCTACGTCTGCCTCATGTTAGATTCGATTAATCGATGGTCGATAGCACCGATTGAACAAAAATATAACCTCGAACTTTTTTTCTTCGCCATCTATGAAGAAAAATCAATTTACTTAATTTACTCACTATTTTCATTCCCCGATGACGTCATCGAGCATCCGTAACTGACATCATCGAGCATCCGTAACTGACGTCATCGAGCGTCCGTAACTGACGTCATCGGGGCGGGTAATATCGGCTGTTCTCGTACTTTTTTGGGTCATTTTTGCCCATTTTTGAGTATTCACTTCGGCGTACAAGTACATGGCTCCTTTTACCTAAAATATTTTCAATTTCGATAAATGAATACGCAATAAGCTGCAGAATGACTCTTGCTTGCTGCAGACATGACAATGGCCTACCAAAAAAAAAGTGTTTAAAATTTTTATTGTTGCTTTTTTGTGGTGGGAATACTTCGTTTTCAGCATTGACATCCTGAGTAGTTAATTTTTCTGCATCAACTTCAAATCTACGACATTCCGAGTTAATGGCATTCGTTATGTCGTAATAAATACGCTGTAAGACGACTGAGACACCCTCCTACGCCTCAGATTCCTCGTCGATGACTAATTCCACTGGGGAGTTTAATACTCCTCCGAAAAAGGCAACTGACCTTGTCTACCGACGCGTTCCCCAGAAAAAGTGTCGCTCCTGCAATTTCTGCGGAGGAAACCCCGAATGAGTCACGCTATTTGCACTCTCTGAATATTCCACCAGTCTGAGGAGCACGAAGCAGCTTTGCCGACGTTCCGGTTGGGTTGATCGAATCCGAATCCTCCGTGGCACCCACCGCAATTTGATTAATAAAAGAGCGTCCGAATCGTGAGAACATGAAGGAGCATTTAACCGATCTGGGCAACTGGCGGTGGACACGCTTCGTTTCGTTTCACTCATTTCCTCGAACTCCAAATGGATCGTATTCGATAGTGGTTCGATGCATCGTTTGGTTCAAAACAGTAGAACTTAACCTCGAAACAAAAATTTAGGATTTAAATTGGAAAAGCTGAAAATGAGATAATTCCTAACCAGTTCCTAACAATGCCACTTTTCATGACCATTTGGATCGCATTTAGCAAATAGGAACTGGCGCAATAACAGTGTTGTTAAAATGGCGCTTCTTCATGATGGGAAATATTTATGCTAAAAAGTACTATGCTACACGCAAACCCTGTGCACATAGTTCCTTTAAGCATTAATACGTCCAATTATCTAAAACATTCGCCCAGAATGGCAAAAAGTTTTTGCACCCCACCAAAATTTTTTAAAATTCATAGGAAATAAATTGTGTAAATTTTAATACTGTGCATATATTTAGTACTTTTAAATGTTGAAAATAAATTGTACGATTTTGAAAACACTGTTATCACACTGGTTTCTTTTTGCTAAATGCGATCTATTTTTTATACCTACTCCTAAGAATCAAAAACCTATCACAAGAGACCCGTTCCCTTAGGTCACTCGATTGACTTTTGAGGCTATATTTGCATGTTGAACCGATTGGTATCGATATACACTCTCACCTGTTCGATGTATCGAATACAATCCATTGATGACGAGAATCTTGCGATAAGCATTGCGAAGGAGTGTTATGAGCTTTTGCAATGAAATACTACTACCTTTCAAAATGCACTGAACTGAGTTTCATGACTGAGGGCAGTTGTCGCTGTGGTAAATGTAAATATGATACGTCTATTATTCGCGTGCAATTTATGCATTTTGTCTCGATATGTTAATGTCTTTTGGTTGATATTTAAGACATATGTAAGGAAAAAGTTTTATTATTCGCGGTTTTCTCTCCGCGAGTTTGATTTAATTACTCTGCTGGCGAGGCGGGACTAACGTATAAGTTACTCTTGACATGATTGCCATCATCTTGTCTCGGATTAGTTTTCGCCATGTGGCCAGTGCAGCCGAATTGTTTACGTAAAAAGTACGACCAGAATTTTCGGGTTCAGGCTTTTAGAATTGAGGTAGACGTTTTAGGAAAGTAGTGGACTCTCCATGCACAGTGGCATCGTCTGCATGTACATGATGGAGGCGACCTTGGGAGAAGTTTGAAAGTGCATTCTATTGTTTTATAGCGTTGTTGTGGACCAATCATAGAGATCAAGGAAATCAAAGAAAACATGTGGAGTGTGGAGGGATCGGATCCTATTGGTTGAAATGGTTGGTTCCCATAGACAAAGGGGGAAAATGATGGACTATAACTATAGGGTCGGGTCTCTCGTGGGTTGCCGTTAGTCAGTCTATTACCTATACCTCCTTTGTCCATTGCAACCACCCGCTTTCACCAATAGGATCCCTCCATACCCCTTTTGTCTTCTTTGTCTAGAACTTTGTGTATCAATTTCAACAATCAGTTCGCTGATCCCTCTACACTATCAGTCAGAAAACCTCTCTGTCCATACAAAGGGCAAGGTTAACACCCACCTTATTCCCTCTCCGAGAACCTCGTTACTGGTTAACCATGCCGTAGGTATCGCGTTGCGTCTCCTTTTGTTCCCTCTCCGCGGGCTCGATCTGATCTACTTTCCGACGGACGAAAATCGGCACGAAGCCGAGTCTGCGGTCATCGACGCGATGCGACGTCCGACGTCCAGCTGTCCTTGAAACCGGGCGGTAAAAATAGGCGGACGACGCGACGGAAAATGCGGACGGACACGCTACTTACGGCCGTTACGTAACGCGGGCCGCCGCGCCGCCGCCGCGCTGACTGCGGGTCAAGCCCGGGTCTGCGGCCAGGAGCCGGTCATCGCTGCGGCCGCGGAGAAAGTTAACTCGCTAGTTAGCTATGCTATGCCCGGCATAGTATGCCGTCCACTCGGAGATGCGCCTCGACGACTCTCACGCGCACCTCTCGCTGCAACTGAAGGTCGCGCGCCGAATCTCTCGACGCCCCGGCCGGGATGAGATGCATTTCCGCACGTGCGGTTTTGACAGCTCTACTACACAAAAATACACGGGGAAAAAGTTGGGTAGCATATACCATATTCTGGTTGAAAAACGGCACAATCAGACAGTATGATATCTCCCACCAAAATTATTGTCACAATAAGGAAAAATCTTGTTGCTTTCGTGATAATTTTGATTAAAGTTACCATACTCTTTGGTTGTGCCGTTTATTAACCAGAATGAGGTAAGTGCTACCTAATTTTGTTCCGCGTATGTCAAAAATGGTCTAGACTGGGGGAGTATCTTGTGTATCTTGATTCCCTGATAATGGCATTCGTTTTTTCCTACAGTATACTAGTCTCCCGGGATGGACAAAGGCGGATCCAGACATATTGAAAGGGGGGGGGGGCCGGAGGGGGGGGGGAGAGGTCGGGAAACTTTCCCCAGAAGATTGTCGAAATTTTAAAGCATCTATCATGCTTATCATGCATCCATCATGATTTCGTTAACATAAACATAAAAAAGTATGAAATAATAGAAGCGTCCTTCCTTCTTCTTCCCTCCGCTCTTTCATTTCTTTCTTTTTTTTCCCCCTTTTTCTTCCTCCTCGTTTCGGGCGAACTTGGTGGGGTGGGGGAGGGGGTGCGTGCGCCAACAACGCCCCTCTTCGGATCCGCCTATGAGGATAGTGTTTTTTTCTGGGAAAATGTCTTAACTTTACAGTCCGAAGCAATAACGCTGCGTTGCCGTAAGTTCCGAGTCGCACTATTCAAGCTTCTGGTATCAATAACCAGTAAAGCTTTTATGTAATCTTTGATAACAAGCTGCAATATTCTTTAAAAATAAGCCCCCGCCCCCTTAAAAAAAAAAGAACTATCAGCGGGGTTTGAGTTATTTTGTGAAACGCAACATAACCTAAATGACAGCGTAATGAAGTGGGTCTCAGGCAAAGCTAAAAGCACTCTCTCATTTTTTTATACAATGAATTTCATGTGTCGGTTTATTGACGTAGGCTTGGACTACCGTGCGTTCTCGATTTCTCACCTCATAATGTAATGAACGTACATGATCTAGTGCATAACGTTAACTCGTAATGGGAATGCAACTTTTTTTCAAGAGTGGTCACGAGAGAGAAACATGGCTTCAGCGTTAGTTCTCAGTGTGGGTGAGCTTCAGCAATACGAAGGAAATTGGCTTCATCGCATCGTAAAAATTTCAGATGCTCGTGGCCTGACACATATTGATGGGCTGAAAGGTCGTAAAATAATGCGACTGGAAAATAAATCATCTCTCGATTAATAATACCGTCACACTTTACACCGCGTATGATGTGCGGCTTTGGAGACTTTAACGCCGGGATAGAAAAGCAAGCGCCCTCAATAAATCGGACGCATGTTTAAATAAAAAAAGGAATTATCTCCATTGTAACCTGAGCTCTAAGACTCACTTGAATTAGTGCATGGCAGGGCCTATGTCATATAATGGAGATACTTTTTTTTTTCTATTTAAAAACGTCATTAATGTGTGTAAGAATAGATTTTGAAAATGAATCAGCACTTTCCGGGGGAAAAGTATCACGTAGAACTTCATGAAAAGTTAAATTAATGTTTTACAAAAAGGCTATTAATATACATTTTTACGATTTTACAATAAAGTGAGCAATTTTAAGGTATTTCCCTATGATTTTCGGCAGGAAAATTCGATAATTTTTAAGAAACTATTATTTTTTCTAGATTCTCACATTTTAAATTATGTGCGTTACTTACTTAGCCTCAGAATGTTTAGAATACGTGCATAGAGCAAGAATCTCAGCAATAAAATGAAAGAGGAACATATCTGTGTTCAATGTCATATTTCACAACATCTGTTATTGAATATAAATAATTTGTATCCCCTTATTGACGTTCTAGTTTTGTTCTTTGTATTTATTACGGGAGACCTCTTACGTGAGCCTTATTTAGATTCAATCACTCGGTGTATCAGAATTCCTTGTCCCAATAATACCGTAGATGGAGAGAGCTGCTCATTTCAGACGAACCTCTCAGCAGGGATCCAAAAACAAGATTCAAAAACTAAATAAGCATATTCGTTCATAAAAATTACATATGAAAAAAAAAAAAAAAAATACAAATAACTAACATTAAAATAGAACATGAGAAACGAGTCTCTCCGAACGCCGTCTGTATATTACCGCGCTAAGGAAGAACGTCATATGAATATTCGAGAGTTGCCAAATTTCCTTCAATAAAATATTTCTTTTTGAGGAAAGTTATGGATATTTTTCCTTGAAATTTTCAGGAACATTAGGTGAATTTGCGAACAATATTACCTGAGAAATTGGAAGAAAAATATTCATAAGTTTACTAGGGAATTCGTGTCTTGTCGCAATCGACATTTGGCAACGCTTGATGGTTCATACGGCGTTTTTCCTTAGCATGGCAGTATAAGTGTAGTCCCATTTTGTTGGCATGGAGCCGGAGGTCAAGCATTTGATCCCTCTGCGTTCACATCAGGGATCACAGATTCGACCCCTCTGTCACACTGATCCAAACCAGTTTCAGTGCCTGATTTTAAGGCTGAGGTTAAA
Organism: Bemisia tabaci; assembly: GCF_918797505.1. NCBI lineage: Eukaryota > Metazoa > Arthropoda > Insecta > Hemiptera > Aleyrodidae > Bemisia > Bemisia tabaci. The sequence goes on from NC_092798.1 coordinate 16,632,668, forward strand.
TATGCGACCCCAAGCGTTCGAGCCTCGAAGGTTGATTTATATATCTCATCTTAACACGTACGTCGTTAACTACTTTACACTGTATAGAATGTTCGTTTGAAGATGTTTGCGTTTGTGATAATCGCCGAATGTTCAATTATTTTATACGGGTGCGAGATGGAGAGGTGTTGCAAAGCAATTTTTCAAGTTTATCATAATCTTTTAAATAAAATGGGACCGAAGGAACCAAGATAAAACCGAGTTATAGCTATGCCGTGAATTGTATTCGTAATTTTCCCTATGTCACAGATTCAAAGTCGAAAAATAAAATATTTTGAATGTGAAAATAGAGAATTTGCCTTTGACGTTACGACCTAAAAGGGAGTGAGAATTTCAGGTTACAACCTCGTTTGGTTTGGTTTCTTCGCTGTTTGAAAATCGGAAATAATTGTATAGGTTTATACCTCACTTTGGTGCATAACTACGTGGGTGATGTAATTTGAATTAAAAGACACTCCGTAAGAGGAATTGAGTTCACTCTGCAAGAAGAGTAGATTCGCCTCCGTTAAATTTCATTCCTTAAAAAATCTAAAAACACCTAACTTGAATATTGAAAAAAATATTCCCAAAGGGCAAATAATCGATTTATTTCATCCCGTATATAATGGAATTTAGAACATACAATGTTTAATCGGACCATTTGTTACTTTCAGTCGAAATACTTCTTCCAGCTAAACATTTCTCAACGGGCAATATTAAAAAACAAACACAATGAAGCCGATAATATCCTTAGAGAAACACACGAAATGCCCGGAACATTTCGGGGTGGTCTCAACCACGTTATTTTTCTTCGAGAAGTTTTTTTTTTTTTTTTTTTTTTTTTTTTTTTTTTTTTTTTTAAATACCGTTACTTTGATAAATTCAGATCAAACAATCCAGAAGGGAATTCAGTACGGGAGGGGGAGGAAGATTACATCTTTGATCTAAAAGGCGATCGACGTACAGAACAGCCATAATAAACTGCTGAAACTCTCTCCCTTTTTATTCGTCACTTGTGAGAGGACGTCCTGCCGTTTCATTGGTTCAGGCCCAATTTTGTCTGTGATTGGATCTTAATTCCAACCAGAACAAGTCACATAAACAACCACGAGGGCCTATTCGGAGTGGCACATTCGAGATTCCTTTCGCGCCTGACAGACGTCGGTGACGAATTTACGGTCGAATTTCTCCCTCCTAAAAAGGGGAGACAATTCGACAATTAGATTTGTAGATGCGCACTTTGCATGAAGCAATTCCGAGAACGCGTCTGCGTAGATAGGTACGCTGGGCTATGAACATCTTCTAAACTAAAATACTTTGCATGGATTTCTCGTAACCAGACTGCGATGTTCTTGAGTCGAGCACCCTAGCTCTCTGGAGATCTGAGGCTTGGAAAAAACAACAGGCAACAGCTCACGTAATAATATGACGGGTCGTTGATGTTCATGACCTCGCGTATGCCATGGAAAAACGGAGTAAGTGTACTTTTTGGACGTGGCTTTTCCTCTGGTAAAATAAGAATTTCCTGATAAACTCGTGAAACTTTTTCTTTGAATTTGCGGAGAGTGCACAGGGGGTGAATCTAATGTGAATATAGGTATTTCGAGGGAAAGTTATGTTCGTTATTTTTATGAGGGATACACTTATTGTATCGGGAGAAATACGAGCGAGACAATTTTCGAATGCGCTTATACTGTTTTTACTATACCGTGCACTTCTATTGCGCGCGTATGTTTTTGAGCATAAATACTTGAAAAGATATATGCTACACGGAAAGATTTCCTTATCTATGAATTTGATAATCCAAAAGACTTAGTGCTCGCACTGCCAAAAAATTTTTGTCGGCATTCTGGATACATTTTTCTTCCTTTAAAGTTGGGAGCCGTTTCTGAAAAGTTCAATGTACTTAATTATTCTTAATGCGCTGTTAAAATCAACTAGGAAGATTATTGGCTACGGCTACTGGAAGATTATTATCAGACTAAATTAATAGAGATGCTTATTATGCTAGCAAGTAAAGGTGTAAAAATAAAATGAACTATGAAACAAATGCTGATGAATGTGAGAGGCTCAACGTTCTTGCGGTTATCATGGTTTTAAAATAACTGTTCAATTGCCCTTGGGTTATGAGCAAAACGTGCAAACATCTGGAAAGGAGCTATAAGCTCGATACAAAAGATTGAAAATATGTAGCATGATCAACTTCTTCATCGGAAAAAAGCACGACCGCGGACAGAATTTTCTTGAATAAGTTAGGGTTTACGTAGTCGGAATCATGTCATCACTCTCTCAGAGGACTCCTGGAAAATATTCGTGGAACACTCTCGGAATCTTTTCAAGTCTTCATCTCCGCATTAATTTTTCTTAAACACGAGGAAACGAAAATAAACTATATTTATACCTGAAGGTCATGTCAAAGCTGCTTACGACAGCTTATCTTCTCAGATGACAGGGATCAAGGGCCGACCGATCAAAATTTGGACGTATTTCTGCCAAACGAAACTACATGCATCATAAGATATGATCCCTGAGACCCATAAGTATAAATGCATAACAAGGCTCACGTTATAATGCGCATCACGCAGCGCCGTTTGGCAGAAATGCGACCATTTGTAATTTCAGATTACAAAAATAAGCATCGCTGTTAAGAATCTCTACGGAATTTATTTTTGCTATTTTCACCTCCTCTCATTTTTCTGGGTCCCTCTGGGTTTGCCTCGTCTGTATTGATGGAAAAATTTGAATTTTATGAGAATTGGAATAAATTCACCTCGTACGAGGACTTCAATCGACGTCACGTAAAATTCTGACTGAGTCATGGATTACAAATCATATGAAATGAAACTTAAGTCTAAACGTTTATGCCCGGGCTCAATGGTCACAGAAACGCGATCACTATAATCTATCCTCAACCTTGCGCACGTCATTTTTGAAACCCAGAAATTCCAACCCTGGATTCTGAAGTAAAATAAATCATAATCCCACTCATTGATCTTTAAAAAATTATCTATATACGTGACGTACTTTTGTGGCCCCCTTCACTTCTTGACTGTGAGCGCGGGAGGGGATGCTCCAAATTTGTTGTTCGCGTGATAATCCACTCCCCTTTCTCTACAGAGGTGTGCAACGAGAAAAAATCGAATGACCTTGAACTTCGCACGCACATTTCGCCGTAACCCGCACGAAAAAACGTAATTCCATTCGAAGGTTGCCAAATCGACGCGAGCAATTAATTTATTTTAGAAAGTTGCACCTACGCATTTTCCATTAATGTTTCATGATTTTCCATGATTTTTTTCCATCCATGATTTTTGGATGAAATCTGAGGTAAAATAAGTGAAATTTCCAGTTAGAATCGTTCAAAATTTTCCTTGTTAATATGTAACTTGCGAGGGGAAATTTGGCAACATTGAAATGGAGTTACGTTCCTTCGCGCGGATTCATGAGCCTCGTTTTTTTTTTTTTTTTTTTTTTTTTTTTTTTTTTTTTTTTTTCTTGACTTTTTTCTTGACTTTTTTCGACACAGAAGAATGTGAGATTCACTCCAGTTAAGTGGCTTTTATTTCCCGCCATTCTCCGTTCGATTGAGCTAGGTTATGGGTCCGTGGAACGGCATCGCATCAGTCGAGTAGACCGGCGGATTCGCGCAACGGGGGGGGGGGGGGAGGGGGGGGGCGGTGGAAAAAACAAAAGCAAGCGATTTAATGGGAGAAAGGAACTCGATAGGAGCCGAGCGAGGAGCGACGCGACGGAGCCTCGGATTACCGATTTTAAGTCAGTAATTAGAGTTTTTACGTGAACTTGAAAAAATAAACGCCGTAATTACCCGGAGCGAAAGCTGACGTAAAAAATCAACTCCAAATCTAATTTCTCTGCGACTCTTCGAAGGGGACACGATTGGCCGGACGTTGGCGCGTGCGATGCGCCGCATTGCCTAATTGCCCAATTTCTGTGGAATTCGTCGACTCGGGTGGGGCTGAAGGGGAGCTGGGGGCAGCTCTGCCGTGTTAAGGAAAAACGCCGTATGAACCCTGAGGCGTTGCCAAATTTCCTTCGATAAATCATGAATTACCTGGTGGACTTGTGAATATTTTCCTTCAAATTTTTCAGATAATTTTGTTTGCAATTCAACTAAAGTTTCTGAAAATTTCAGGGGAGAATGTACGTATCTTTACTCAAAAATAGACAATTTACCGAAGGACATTTGGCAACTCTTGAATGTTCATACGGCGTTCTTCCTTAGCACGGCAGAGCTGCCCCCTGCAGACTTTTTCGGGCCCACACCCGAGCAATGTGAGAGAATTTGCTAAATAAGTGCTTAAATCTGGGTATTTTAGGGGAGGCCCCCCCTCGGTCCCTCCCTTTTGGAGCAGGAGAAGTCTCTCCCGTACTTTTCTTTTGAGCTGGAAGAGTCTCTTTAGACCCTTTCAGTGAGGAGTTTACCTGTTAACCCTTTTGTCTTTCCGTGCCCTTTCGACCCAATTTGAAGAGGTGTCCTTTTGCCCCCCCCCCCCTTCCCTAAAAAAGTTCAAAAAGTTCCTAGTCTCGACGACGGAGACAAGCGAGCGTAACTCCATTCCAAGGTTGCAAAATTTACTTAATTTCAATTTTTGACAAACATATTTAACAGAGCAATTTCTATCCTAAGAATTGCTGATTTTCTCGTATACGCTCACGAGAAAAATCAGTGAAATTTTTAGTTGGAGATGCTCAACAGTGAAAATAAAATTTTCGCTTGCAAAATTTCGCGACGTTGAAATATAGTTGGTACAGGTTCTTTCTCCTGGGAAATAAGAAATGACAAAATAAGGACGCGTGTGCCAGTATTTTGGAAGTATTAATGCGAGTTTTTTTCGCTTTAATCTGACCATCATAGATTTGTGGCTGCTGCCCTGTGAGCACGTTGAACATAGCAATGAAACTTTTTAGAAAACTGGTGTAATTTCCAACATGGATTGTGTAAATTTAAACAAAAGCAGCCTAACTACGCCTACGTATCGCGTTTTCAGATATCCTATTGCGTATTATTATTATTATTTCAGGTCTCAAACACCGAGTACGTACCACCTTGAAACTTTTTTTGGAATTTTCCTTCGATTATGAAGAATATACAAACACCTAAAATATCAACATAGAATGTTCCTTGGTTTTTCCCTAAGAATATGACACAGGAAGAAATTAGGCAACAAGTAATGCAGTTAGGTTGATTCTGATTAATGCCGCCCAATTAATTAAAAAGACGGAAATTTAATCAACATTCGACAACCGTGTTTCAAACGCCCAGTGACTTGAGTGCAATGCTAATTTGAGCCGAAACGGGAAGGTGCAGGAAAGTGGGTAATCGATAACTTTTACTCGAACAAATACGTTTAAGCCACATCCGTGTAAAGATGATTACTGGTATCAAGGTCGTCAGTGGCAGATAATTAGAGGGGAGTTGATTCTCCCAAAATACTAGTCTCTACGTTTCGTGTTCCGTTTGGGCTACGCCCAGCTCTGGGTTGGGTCTGCTTGCTGCACCTCGCAACAAATCGTTGTTCAGCTGGTGCAACGGTTAGATCTGCTAAAAGGTTGATAAATAAGCTCATATTGTTTTAAGCGTTCGGGATTATATTGCTATATAAGTTATTGCAGGCGAACTCTTCAGAATGAGAGAAAAACAGTGATACAAGGAAGTAACATGTGTACCGAGAAAGGAGCCTCCAGGTCAATGGAATGGACGTATTTCTAAGAAACGGACAACATTTACGCAAAAAAATCGCGGGTGGTATCGTCACCTTCCAGGCAAAGTATCACAAGCGCCATGCGACGTTTGAAAATTTCCGCCGCCATTTTATTTTTTTACTGAGAAATTGTTGGTTGAATCTGTTCGAAAATTTCACTAAATTTTATCGGCAGCACAAAGAAAATTCGGTGTAATTTTCGGACAGCTTCGTTGAACAATTTCTCTGTAAAAAATATAATGGCGGCGGAAATTTTTAAACGTCGCATGGCGCTTGTGATACTTTGCCTGGAAGGTGACGGTATGTCGACCGCATTAAAAATGTTTAAAACGTACTTTGACTGCGCCGCAAATCCTTTCTTCAAGAGCGAGCATCAAATTCGAGAGTGGTCGAAAACCCGGAACCTGTCGGGACGCCAGACGTGGGAGATGACAGGCGGTTATCCGAGTTTCGGCATTTTTCGCGGACGGGCGTCTGCGGCGCCGGCCAGATAATAATCGGCGAGTTTAATTGCAGGCAGCAGACAATTACTCATTGTCGGACAAATCGGCGGGCACCACGCGAGAGCGGGCTTTTTCGCCCCGGTCGGGGGGTCGGGGCTCAGGGGGCACGAGAGCGAGTCCGGAAAGAGGGGCCCGGCCTTGGAGAAAGGGCCCCGCCGCCCGCGAGATGAGACGAAAGGACCCACCGAGACCGCCGAGAGCGAATGAAAAAGCGATTGCTCGGCTTTGCCAAGCTCTACTGGGTCAGCGGTGGAAACTTGCACTGCTCGCAGTTGCCGCGTTTCCCAGGAAAAATGTAAACATTTTGACCGAGTTTGTCAATGTAGAAATGAAAGAAATAATGTGAAACAAGCTTTTTAAACTAAAATAGTGGAAATTAATATTTAAGTGAAAAATCTTAAATAGAATCAAAAGACAAGAAGACCCTTTAGAACTTTACAAATTAACCTAATCTCACTTGGTTAACTTGTTAAATTGGGGAGATTTTTAAATAAATAAATCTTTAGATATAAAAAAATGATTTAACTCCTCTTTCACGCGGAGACGCAACATTCATCGATGAGTCCACACCGCACCACGGACCAATCAGAAGCGCTAAGCTGGACTTAAGGTGATTCGATGGACGCCATGTTTTGTGTCCGAACGGCATGCGTTCACGAAGAGAGCTTGGAGACTTGAACGCAGCGGTAGAAAAGTAAACCATTTCATGACGTGAAAACTCCCCATTCGTCCAGTCCATGAGGCGTTCATAGCCATGGTAAAACACTGTCCTTGTCCACCCTTAATTAATAAGTCGAGAGACACTTGAGGAAGGTTGGAGACTTTAACGTAGCTTAAGAAAAGTAAACATTTCATGAAGTGACAACTCCCTCTCCGTCCAGCCTAGGAGGTTTCGATAGCCTTAGTGAAAAACTTTCTATGTATAAACCTTAAGGTGATTCGATGAACGTCATATTTTGTGTCAGAACGGCATGCGATATATCGCATCAATTGGTTCCACTTTTTCAGCTACTCGTCATTTTTCTCCAATTTTGAGATCGCAATTCTGTTGTCAGGAGACTAAAGCACTCACTTGCCAATTTTAACAAAGAAATTCAACGAAATAAAGGCATGGTTTTTTCAGAGAGAAAATATCGCATTCGAGTGCAGTTTCAATATCAGTATCGAATGCGATGTTTTCTCTCTGAAAAAACCACGCTTTTAATACTTTGAATTTCTATGTTAAAATTGGTGAGTGAGTGCTTTAGTCTCCTGACAACAGAATTGCGATCTCAAATTTGGTGAAAAATGACGAGTGGCTGAAAAAAATGGAACCAATTGATGCGATATATCGCATGCCGTTCTGACACAAAATATGGCGTCCATCGAATCGCCTTAATAGCATTTTTGTTCAAAAATTGAATGCACCACCTGCTCTAAAATTATTATTACGCATCTTGTAGTTTACAAAAGCACGTAATTGAAAATTCAATTTTAGAGACATTACTTACATAACACCCAACTGTCATCGCTATTGCATCAAGAAACCATGAATTTTCATTTTAAAATTAAATTGTAGTTGAAATCTGCTGCATCAAGACTTGACATTACGTACTAGAATTATAACGAGTGAAGCACATAAACAGCAGCTGAACAGGAACAGCTGAAATAGCACGTAAATAGGACAGTTATTTTTATGAGATCGGTAGTTAGAAGATGAAGATTGAAGAATAACCGGCACACCAGTTTCCCATTTTGGTATAAATGCTTGCTTTATCGGAATTTAAAAAATGAGACTTTACGAATGAATCGATCATTTAACTGCCGGGAAATTCTTAGAATCTCTCGTCATTAATTGTGTTGGAAATAGTTGTTTGACGAATTCAAATGAGGGGTAATACACCTATTTTGGGGCATTCTTACTGCATTGTGTGATTACGAATGTATGAGATGATTTAACAAGTCCCCTTTGGATTCCTTTTTTTTTTTCAAGTTTTTCAACAGGTAAATCATTATGTCCCTCTGAACTAGAGTTTTCCACCGGTCGGAGAAATTCGCGACCGCACATCATGGCAGCAGTTAAAAGGAGCACGCTACTGCATCTTGGAACGCGTTTATTTTCACGCTTCGAGCGTTTGTAGGTGCTTCTTCAGCATGGTTGCCGAAGGCGTAAACAATTACGGAAATTCCTTCGTTATTTGTGTGATTGTCAAATGAATCACATTTATTCGGCAACAGCGTGCCGGACATGTTCGTCTGCGCACGCGTTTCCGACGCGACGCCTTCCCTCTCGTACATACCGTGGTCAGCGAAAAACCACGAATCTACATAAAGATTATATTGAAGATACGAGGTTTTGTCTTCAAACTGGAGCGTCGGCGGGTGCTGTTCTCATGCTCTCGCTAATTGCCCACTTGTTAATTTCGTTGGCGCTTGTTTGCTCGTTCGTCCGTCCATTCATTCGTTTGTTGGTTCGTTTCATTCACGGAGAGCGCCAGAATAATCAGGTGATCAAATTCGATGCTTTAATTTCGTAGACTGGGAGCATGCCGTGTGAAAAATTTGGGGTAGTAGAAAGTAAAATGCTGAAATTTATTGCGAAACGTTGCGAATTTTAATGCTTCGTCTTAACGAAACTTCGCTCTGTCTTAACATAGATCGTCTTCTCCCGGACGAAAGAACGCATCTGCATTCCAAGGTTGCAATATTAATTCAAACAATTCAACTTTTTTAAGACTGCACATGTTCAATTTTTGTCGACATTTGTTCTTATTTGTGTATGAGGGGGAGGGCAAATCAGTGGAATCTTCAATTAGGAACGCCTGAGATTTTTCTGGTAAAAATTTAATTTGTAATGGGAAATTTGGCAATATTGCTATGTAATTACGTTCTTTCATGCGGGAAACGAAGAAATGTGACCGTCCAGGGGGAAAGTGACCTTAATCTACAGCAAAATTTTCAGGAAAGTTATATGTTCCAAATGAGCCGGGAATAAACGCAGTGTGACCTAATTGACAGCGAAGTACACTGAAAAAAAAAAAGAATTTGAAATTTTCCGCCAAGAAGTATTTTTTCTCAAATCAAGAATTTTGCTGCGTAATATAAACTAATTTTTTGTTTAACCAAAGCACTATTTTTCTTGTATCAAGAAAAATTCAGCTTAGATCAAGATACAACAAATTCTTGGCGGCAAATTCAAGAATCATCATGCTTGAGCCAAGCACATTTTTTTCAGTGGCGTGGCGTGCTTTGCGATACATCGATTGTCATGCCATTTAAACCTATGGACAAGGATCGATAGACAGGGTGTTCGCAGCGAACACTTTGATAATCGATTCTTTACCATAGGTTCAAATTGCAGAACAATCGATACATCGCAATTCAGGCCACGCCACTGATTTTTTTCAGCGAATGATGTGGATCTCAGGCATTAGATAGAAGCACTTTCTCATCTTTTTACACTATGAATTGCATTCGTCGGTCTATTGGCTAATTCACTAGGTTTGGACTATCGTGCGTTCTCGTTTTTCACTTCATAAAAGGAATACACGTGCGAGATCTAATGAAATGTTAGCTCGTAATTAGAACGTTACTTTTTTTTGAGAATAATCGCGAGAAAGGAACATAACTTCAGCGTTCGTTCTCACCGTGGACGAGCCTCAGCGGCACGTAGGAAATCGTCTTCATCGTATCGTAAAAATTACAGACGATCGTGATGTTACGCGATATATTGATGGGCTGAAAGGTCGTAAAATATTGTGGCTGGAAAATGAATCACCCTTCGATTAACACTGCCGTCACTTACACCGCGCATTCGATGCGGCTACGGAGACTTTAACGCTAGGATAGAAAAGCAAGCGCCCCCGATTGCATGTAAATCAAAAGGAATCTATCTCCATTGTAACTTGGAAGAACTAAGTTCTCCCAAAAATATATGCATTACAGAGCCAATGTCTTATAATGAAGATAGTTCCTTTTGATATAAATACGCCCAACTATGTATATAAGATTCGGGTTTGAAAATGAATGAACACTTTTCCTGGATTGAAAAAATATCATGAAAAACTTAAAACAAATTAAGTCGATGTTTTCAAGAATAACGACTAAATTAAAAGACTGCGTATTTAGAAAATATCAAGCAGTATTAGGTACTCTGCCCATGAGAATATGTACACTACAGTGGGTTTTACATTTTAGTTACATTTTAGTTCGGTTTAGCGATTGAGACTGTCTGGGGACCAAAAATATTCCGGATGTGGCGTGCAGTTGATTCAAAATGAGAGAAAATGAAAAACAATTTGTCTGTATTGTTTAGGTCTTTACTCAAATCACATGATGAAACGTTATTACTCACTTTTGAAACCAACTTTGTGCATTGAGTTCGCTAAAATATTTTCGATTTAGACTTCTCCTGTGACAAAGTGGGTAACAAGTGTGATAGACGACAGTCATCAGAGGTTAACAACAACTTCTCCCACGCAGAATGGCCGCCATTTTTTGGAGACATTGTTCCCTTCGTACTCTCTCTCTCTCTCTCTCTTTCTCCATCTCTCATCCTCTCCACAAAGGACCTTATGAAACGAAACGACACATAGCTTTATTCCGCATTTTGTCGACTAGCCCACTGACACACAGCACGGCTTTCTCAGAATTCGGCCCCATTCGTCGAACGACACCGACCAACGAAACCAGTTCCTAATTTGAATCACGCACCGTGAGATGGCGTCGGGCGGGCCTAATAAGAAATTAAATATGCACGCGACGAGGAGTTGCGTAGCAATTTGAGAAAATGCAAAGACACGGGGGGAGGGGGAGAGGGGCCACCGAAGGCGGAAAGTTTCGGATCGATCGAGATGACGGATTGCGCGAATATGTAACTTGACACACATTGTGGCCGAGTAATTGCTCGGGGCCATTGCGCAAGCGCAGTCGCGTCCGCGGGTCTGGGACGCTTGCAACCGACGACAATCGCTTGGGGATCCCGGCTACTGCCCGCAGATCGAACGCATTATTATTACATACGTTGCGCCGTCTTGTGCGAGGCTGCAATATGAGTGACTTAAAACTTTCTTTGGATCTTGTTAGAGTACCTTTATTATAGGAAGAGTGAACGACTCGAAAATTTGGAGGTTATATGTTTGATCAGGTCATGTACTACCGTGCTACACTGAAAACAAATTCTCGGCGTTTTTACCAAGGTCCGTTGGTACCTTTACCATCTCACTTTTTTTTTACCAATTATTGGTAATTTTACCAAGACAGACTGGTAAGCTTACCTAAAAATCGGTGCCTACTGTTTTTTCAGGTAAGAATACAACTTTTATCGGCAATCAATTCTCGGTAACTTTGCCATTTTATCTCGGTAGTTCTACCATAGTCGATAAAAAATATTGGCGTTTTTAGCAAGGTCTGGTAAAATTACCGCGAAAGTTCAATAATTTTACCGAGATTTCGCGGTAAAATTACCAAGTCCATAAATGGTAATTTTACCAAGAAAAAACTGGGATCAAATAGAATCCTGAATTCTTGGTAATTTTACCCTTTTCTTAGTAAATACACATAGATTTTTTTCAGTGTAAGGAAGAACGCCATATGAACATTCGAGGGTTGTAAAATTTCCTTCAATAAAATGTTTGTTTTTGAATAAAGTTATGAATATTTTTCCTCGAAATTTTCAGGAAATGTAGGCGAAATTGCGAACAATATCAGAAAAATAGAGAGACAAAAATTCAAAAGTTCATCAGGAAATTTATGTTTTATCAGTCGGAATTTGGCAACGCCTAAAGGTTCATACGGCGTTTTTCCTTAGCACGGCAGTGTAGCTCTTGGGGCTCAAAAGGGCAGCTAACCCATGAACTCAAACGATCCAGTAGTACTAATATAAACTAGAGGGTAGATATACTGATCAAAAATTATAAAAGCATGAATAAAACTTTGATTTTGCATATATTTTCTCAGTTTCTAAGTCTTAATCCTTAAAAACGCTTGTTTAAATGCGCTATCATGTCGGCCCTGTTGATTAATATTTCAAATGTATAGGTTGGCAGCGGCTTTTTTCTAGTGATTTTCGCTTTTCACGTTGTCGCCTTTTTGGACCCTAAGAGCTACATATAGCAAGTTGTCCATACTCTCCCTATAAAGATATTCCAGATCTTTTGTCAGTATCAGTAGGAGAGTGCCTATGTAGGGGGAGTATTACTGCGCAGGAAGTTTTAGAATGGAGGTAGACCAAAAAAAAAAAAGAAATAAATAAAAAATTAACAATTGAAGGGAAAAAACTTTTCGGCCTTCCTCGTAAAAATGAATATAAAAGTCAACAATCGGACGTTTTTTTCTTTCACAGTGTCGATAAGAGCACTTAACTTTTTACAGATGAAAGATTGGTCACGAATTCGGAAAGTAAAATGACATTAAAATTGGAGATTTTTTTCTTTTTTTTCTTCAGATTTCAATGTTACTATACTTCATGCATTCGTGATCTCTGGATTTCTAAGCTCTCATCGTATTAAATGGGGACGAACAGCTTCGAAACTTGGACTTTCATTTACTTTCTACCCACCGGATCCAAAAGCTATTTTAATAATTGTTTTAATTTCAAATTTTCTGCGCGAAGATTGTCATGTTACACGTCCTCGATCATCTTCAGGAAAAAATGATGAAGTGAAATTTAGTGTGTTTTCTATAGCTTTCACACGATTTTTCTTCTTCATTGTAAAGAATATACATGCATGTATTTACAGAGGCATGTTTGCGTTTGTTTGAGTCCTCGATGTTATGGATAAACTTAACTACTTTATGTCCTGCATCAAAGTTAGCGCACGGCATCAATAATGATGGAACACTATGACAGGTAGTGATGTCCATTTAAAAAAAAATCTCTATAGAGACCAACCACTCTGTGAATATTTCATTTGCCTAAATTATTTTCCAATCAACGTTGCTGCTTATTTACATCAAATTTTGGATGCAAAAATTTTCTGGACCTCTAGATAACCTTCGTAAAATTTCTAACTTTGAAAGGCGCATATTTCCAGAGTGGCAATAGCCTCTTTCTCTGCTCTTTTTAATGAAAAAATACCTCTCCCGTACACCCTCCCCCCACCCAGAAATCTCTCCTGGCGTTCAAGCTTCTTTTCGCCGGACTTAGGCTTAAGTATCGCGGCGCAGAAATTAAGTACAACTGTGAGATATTTTGCAAGAAATTACAAAACGACAGACAATTCAAAAGTTCTAATTATAGTCTGAGAGAAAGAAAGGAAGGAAGATAAAAAATCCAGAATATGACATAACACGTCTCACCAGTTACGAACATTCCCTATTTGGAGCCTATGACTTGGCAACATCATTCAACAACTCCGTAGTTGTTGCCCACAGCATCCAAATTTGAATAATTTCTCACTTCCACTGATGATACAACTTGCCGCACAATGAGTTGCGCAGAGGACAATGTATTTCACTCTGAAAAAAATACGGTGCGTGCTGAACTTTCCGCGGCATCACCAGTGGCAATTCTTAAAACTTGGAAACACTGTTTTTCCTCCATTTACATGTATGTAAAAGAATCGATTCTTGGTGACGTCTTAACTGAGATCGATATTTTTAATGGATTTAAATTCAGGAAAAACAGTGTTGCCGATTTTCAAAATTGCTACTCGGCAACACTGTTTTTACTCCATTTACACGTATGTAAAAGAATTGATTCTTGGTGGCGTCTTACCTAAAATCGATATTTTTGATGGATTTAAATTCAGGAAAAACAGTGTTGCCGATTTGCAAAATTGCTACTCGGCAACACTGTTTTTCTCCATTTACATGTATGTAAAAGAATCGATTCTTGGTGACGTCTTACCTAAAATCGATATTTTTAATGGATTCAAATTCAGGAAAAACAGTGTTGCCGATTTGCAAAATTGCTACTCGGCAACACTGTTTTTACTCCATTTACACGTATGTAAAAGAATTGATTCTTGGTGGCGTCTTACCTAAAATCGATATTTTTAATGGATTTAAATTCAGGAAAAACAGTGTTACCGATTTGCAAAATTGCTACTGGGCATCACTCAATCGCACAGAAAATCCGATGAATAACTAAAATTCGCTGAATTATACTTCCGTCCTGAGTCGCACGATGCGCTTGAGTGCTGGAAATCGTTTTCTCATGTTGAATTATTTTTCTCGAGGCCATGACCTTTTCTTTTGTGCAAAGTGACGCACGTTTCCAGACAATTGACACACCTGCGGAAATTCCGTTGGAGACTGTCAGCTTTCGAAGATTGTTTCTCCGTGCTGAAAATTGCACATTCAAGTCATGTAATCGAATATTCAGAATTAATGTGGCAGTTGTAAGTTAAGTATCATTCGCTGTCATGAGATTATCTAGTAGAATCATATATGATACTCTATATATAGTGTGTATATATATATATAGTACTATATATATATAGTACATTTATGAGGAGGGTATGGACGTGTCAAAACGTATCGCTCTCCGGGGGCCTAAAAGGGCAGCCAACCGTCCTACACGAAATGGTAAAATTCCACAGCCATTCTCCTGATTACAATATCATACCAAGATGGGAAAGAATGTACATAAATGTGGATCTTTTCGCAAAAATTAGTAAATTCATGCCAAAACTAAGCCAAATACGTACTGTCCAAACGATGGGTTGTAACAGTTGTAACAATGAATCATTTTGAATACACTGGAAAAAAAGTCACTTGAATGTAGAGTCCAGACTCTTAAGAACATTAACAAGAAAAATCACTCAGGATTCAATTCGATTTTTCCTTGAATCTAAGAGCCCAGCCTCTTGATTTAGGCGGATATTCAAGCAAAAAGTCCGATCGAATCAACACTATTTTTTCTTGTCAACGTTCTTAAGAGTCTGGACTCTTGATCCAAGCGATTTTTTTCCAGTGTAATTTGAGTTCAAAGGCTGTCCTTTCATGCCGTAACCTAACCCCCAAAATTACCGACTTGGCCATCCCCTAGAATCATCGTTGCAGGAATGACATATTACTTCCTACAAGGCGTCTCGTTTCACGCGAATAGACAACGTTTGTCACGTGAAGGATATTTTATAGTATATCCTACAAAATGAAGGCGCAGTAAAAACATAAACCTGCGCGTCGTTATGAGATTCAGTTTCTTCTTCATTTTCCCGTCAGAGAAAGCCATCCAGTGCGCAACGGTGTATCGTTGAATCTTGTCCACGCTTTTCCGACCGATCCACTTTAAAACTGGGTAAAACTCCGTTGACACGGCGACCTAGAGTGCGGTAGCCGATGAGGCTGCCGGCCAGTAGCTGTTGACTCACTTACCGGAAGCGGCTTCGATTCCTCATAGCGGCCAACGGCTTTTGGCTACCTCTCAAAAGCGTAATTACGTGCCTTCCTCGATTTTACGACCCGACGCCGCCCGGCGCCGACTCCCAGTTCACACGAAATTTGCCCCACGGTTTCCCGTTTTTGACACCGGTC
This sequence comes from Bemisia tabaci, assembly GCF_918797505.1. Classification (NCBI taxonomy): domain Eukaryota; kingdom Metazoa; phylum Arthropoda; class Insecta; order Hemiptera; family Aleyrodidae; genus Bemisia; species Bemisia tabaci. Next base: position 16,648,371 of record NC_092798.1, read on the forward strand.
GCGCCACCGGCGATTAACCTCCGATATACGACCACTGCCGGGATTAACACGGTAAAATCGGGCTTCGCACATCGGGATTTGGTTGCGAAACAAGCGACCGTGTCAAATTGGTTTATGTTTTGGGGAGTTTTAAACGTAGGAACCGAAGAGACATCTTGCCCGATTTGACAACTCCGCAGTTTGATCTGAATGGTGCTGGCGTCGGCCCATTAGGATTAATGACCGTATTCTGGCTTGCTATCGATTTAATGGCCAGAAATTGGTTTTGAACGTCGCGTTAGAGAGACGTTTGGTAAGAGCTGGGATGATGAGAGGTGTTAGGCAGAATTGGTCTGATAAACGTTCTTTAAACTTTTCATAGGTGCGGTCGACTTTAACAATTCGGAAACCTCTTTAATTTGAAAATAAGCAGGACAAACCTCTCAGAAAAAGCATCGAAATATTTTTAAATAAAAAGAAAGTTTGGAATTCGAGATGTATCCACAATTTTTAAAAATTTTCATCAAAACTTGAAGCTTTTACAACTTGGTACTAAAATACTAAAATATTTTCAATGAACATGGAGGCAATTTTGGCGGATTGTAATAAAGTCCACACAAAATGAGTTTACGCTCTTTTAGACTGCGACAAAAGATCCACCATCCTGATTCTTGCATTTACTTTCAGTGCTGAACTGACGTCACACGATCTTCTGGGGTAGTCTAAAGTTAACGACTAACTGCGTGGCAACGCGTGGAGTATCGCGGAAAACTGAAGGCGCACTCTCACACGGAGAGAAAAACTTCGTGCGTGGGACCCGAAGTTGAGGTCATATGGATCTCTTAGGTTTTCGGATCACGTATCTGAAAACTTGAGGTCCAGCTGCCGAAGTTCAGGTCAGACATCTGAAGTAGGGGTGTTCAAACGAATTCTTGCCGGAATGCTATCGATATCGTCTCTTATTGAAACTGGCGGCAGTACCGACAGTGGCGATGATATCGACAACAGCCGGCCTTATCGGATTTTTGAGAGCTCGCACTCAATGCATTGTTGCCCCGTGTGTCGGCTTATCAGATTGCCTGGCGCGGCGGCGCGTAAAATAGATGTACAAGTGGCAACAGCTTATTTTCGCCGGCTCCGAAAACTCTGATCGCTATCGACAAGAGCGCTCTTATCGTAACTTTTTCTTAACGGAACTGTTTCGGTGGCTTACCGACAACCGATTGAACAGCCCTAATCTGAAGTACTTCGATATACACCGAAGAGTTCGGGTCAGACATCTGAAGTACTTCGATATATACCGAAGGGTTCGAGTCAGACATCTGAAGTACTCCAGTACATAGCGAAGTGCCTCGATGTCTGACCCGAACTTCGGCAGCTCGACCTCAGGTTCTCGGATGCGTGAGCCGAAAACTTCGATCCATATGACCTCAACTTCGGGTCCCATGCACCTAGTATTTTTCTCCGTGCAGTCGAAATCGTGCTTATGGAGCTTTTTTACCAATAAAAACTTCATGTAAATTATTGCAATTTGCCGATTTGACATGCATGCCGCTTGTTAATGACCGGAGACTGCCGGCTGCCTGCGACAAATACCAAACATGAAATTCATTGAAGAACAGTTTCCGAAATCTTCAAACTTTTGTGCTCTCATCCAAGGACCACACAACACCGCGCGCACAACTTTCAACGTATACCAGAGTAAGGAACTTTCATAGGCGAAGGACACGCAAGTCGTTCACGTAGTCCAATCAACAGAGAGACAATGATCGAGTGTCAATTATCTCTCGCACGCGACTCATCTTCAGTGGCGAGACGTGAATGATCGATTTTCGATATTTCCCCATTTGAGACTATGGCCAAAAAATCGATTTCGAAGGTGTTCAGCAAACACCTTGTTTATCGATCCTTCCTCATAGGTTTACATGACAGATATATCGATATATCGCAAAACAAGCCACGCTACTGCTCTTCCTGTCACATTTGCTTCGCTCATTACCGAGTTGCCACCGATACAACGGCCTTCTCGGAAGTCACTTTCTTCAAAAATGTCAAATATCGATCGTTCCGATCAACTTTCGACTTCATGTCTCCATTCCATTCTCAGCGGTAAAAAAGGTTATAATGAACCTGGCTGCGAAGCTTGGAGGTGTCGACGTTTCGGAGAATGAGAGGAAAAGTGACAGATGTTGCACCCGTTCCGATGTTACGTGTATTCCGTTTCGAACTTCGCGGACGGTACATGGCGTTACCCGCGTAGTTCAAGGCAAGTTGAAACGTGGATCCGTTAGTCACACCTGATACGCGAGGCTCTGGGCGTTGCCACGCCGAGAGATGCATATTGGAATTTCTGGTTCAAAATTTGATTGACATGGTGGAGTCATAAAGCTACTGAGCTTTTGAATATATTATATTTGGCGGCAGGTATGCAGACGGTTTTTAGGCCTTCCCATGTTAAAAATCCCTTTCTCCATAGATATTTCAAAGAGATAACTTTTTTGTAACTCTGTAGGTACGTAGAAAATTTTCGCGATTCTGCGTAAAACACGTGATTCGTACCACGATTTGAAGAGAAACACGTAATTTTTACCGCAGTTTTGCAAAAAAAAACCACCGATTTCGGACGGCTTTCCCATTTTCACGAGCGACCGATCACAAATGGTCCGTTCGCGTGGTCAAGAAGTTTTTGCACCCCTGTTTACGGGAGTGGAGCTAGAGCAATTTGTAGGGAACTTAAGTCAATGGTTGTTACAAATGAGCCGTCAAGTCGTTCTCTCCGATGCATTACATCCTTTTTTTAAAAACAACTTATTTGATCCGAAATGTTGAATTCAAGTCGGGGATGATTCGTTTTAAGCGCTCAAATTTCTTAGGATGAACGTCGCAAAACGTCTTACTGCCAGAAGTAGGAGTCAAATGACATATTGGTCAAAAGAATTCGACTTTCGGGGGTTCATCTTAGCTGGGCAACTGAAGACACTTTTTCGCGATCGGGACCAAGTTCTCGCCTAGTTCACTGGAAAAAAACACATTGGATTTAGAGTCCAGACTCTTGAAAACATTGACAAGAAAAAATACTCTTGATTCAATTAGATTTAAGCTTAAATCAAAAGGAAATCCGCTCAAATTAAGAGGCTTGGTTATGATTTAAGCTTAAATCTGATTGAATCAAGAGTATTTTTCCTTGTCGATGTTTTTAAGAGTCTGGACTCTAGATCCAATGTGGTTTTTTTTCCAGTGTAATTGAAATAATTTGGTTTGAATCGGTTATCACTTCCGATCTGAAGTTTTTCTAAGAACACTTATTATTTTATCAGGTACATTTTACAAAATTTACACATTTCGGCAACAGCGGACGCAGGTGCGAAGGTGACTTCTTGGCGTAAGATAAAACCACGGACAAGGTCTGGGTTAGCGATTCATCGAGCCGATCACCCGAACTTTCGTAACGCCGCGCCGCGCCGCCGAGCGCGCGGTGAAAGGAGCCGCGAGATTTGAGGATGAAAGTGTGAAAAAAGTGCGCGGGATCGGGGAAAAAATTGAGCAGGAGAAATTCACAGATCAAATTTCGTTTGGCAGTTACCGGGGCCGGGCCGCGGGGGCCCCGCCAGTGGCGTGGCGTGAATGATCGATTATCGATATCTCGCCATTTGAAGCTACGGTAAAGAATCGATTACTAAGGTGTTCGCTGCGAACACCCTGATAATCGATCTTTTTCTATAGGTTTGAGTGGCATATCATCATCAATCGATACATCGCAAAGCACGCCACGCCACTGGGCCCCGCGCACCTGCTCGCGGCCGTGTTCGCGGCTCTTTTTACGCTCAAAAATTCGGGATCGAAAGTAAAAGTGCGTCCGGTCCGGAGTCAAGTTCAGTGGGCGCGTGTCAAGGCGGCGTGGATCAATGTCAGCCGGCCTCGAATGAAAGTGAATGTATCGAGGAACAGGCTATGAACGTTACGTCATCAAAGAGTTCTCTAGTGAAACAGGTGTCGATTGTATCGATTTAGATCCGAAAAAAGCATAACCTCTTTATGCTACCGATGGAAATACATCGATACCTTTCTGTGGTGTAGGATTAGTTTATAAAATGATTCAGATCATGGATGGAACCAGGGATATTTTGGGGAGAGGATAGAGGACGGATCTGAGGGTACAGTCAGAGACCCATCTCGCGGTCTCACCCATCCCATAGAAGGGGGGTTCGGGCGGTTTGAAAATGAGAAAAATATTATTTTTCCTCGTTTTCTTCTAATTATTAATCCTCTCCTCCTCCTTCCTCCTCTCCTCTCCTTCCTCCTCCTCCTTCTCCTCTCCTTCTCCTCCTCTCCTCTCCTCCTCCTCCTTTTCTCTCTCCTCCTCCTCCTTCTCTTTCTTCGTCTCCTACTCCTCCTCCCCCTCCTTCTCCTTCTTCTCTTCCTCATCCTTCTCCTCCTCCTTCTGTTCCTCCTCCTCCTCCTCCTCCTCCTCCTCCTCCTGTTCCTTGTCCTCCTCACGGAGAAAAAAAGTTCGGGGATTTGCGCCGACCGGTTCGGTAGGCCCGACTTCGGCGTAAGGAACTGAATATTCGGGGGCGCATGCGGGCGTGTTCGGCATAACAAACCGTGGTCCCAAATTGGCCTTCGTCTGCTGATCTGAGCATTTTTCGTTCTCCGTCCCGAAGTTTTTCGTTTTGCCGACTGGGTATTCGTATCAAGCTACCGAAGATTTTAGCAGACAGGGAACGACGCTAGCGCTCTCTGTCTCTGAACGCAGGAATTTGATGACTCAGCGAACCAGTGCGACTGCCCGACGTGTATCGTTTCGTTCGGAACAAAACTACGTAGTGCGTACGATCCGAAGATTGCGAGATGTGAGTTTACGAATTCCTCTTATCGTACACTTTAAACACACACGAAAGCATATTCTTATCCATTTCTAAATTTTTCAAGTAAAATCCGTCCGCTTGAATGCCTTGATCCAGCTCGGCTGGACTTCAGAAAGTGCGCATTTGTTGTTTTCACTCAATTGTAGAATTGAAAGTGACAATTGTTTCTCAAGTGACTCTTTATTAATCATACAGTTAACTTCGAATATCGACTTAGAAATCAGCTCATAGCTTCTCTCAGTGCCGGAACTCAATTGTTTTTTCTCTTAACGACCTAACCTACAAAATCGTTTCGCTTATCTGCTTATAATCTAGGAAAGGAACGAAACCAAGTCACATCCAGATCAAATTGTAGAAGACAGGTTTGAAGTTTAATTACTTTACAAGACTTAGGTATGCCAGAGGGAAAGTTCATTGCCCATTTGTACATTTCAAAATGTTTAGACTCAACTTCAAATTTCTGACCAGAGACGGTCATCTCTACTCTCATCTCATGTACCTTACTTTTGTCCAAAAATGACTCGGTTTTCTCTGTATAGCTTAGTCCTAGTCACTCTAAAGTAAGTGGAAAAGTTCTCAAAGTTGAATTTGTGTTTCCAATTTGCTGAAAGGTTATCATTGACCTTGATTTATTTTATTTTAACTTATTCTTTCGTCTCCTGCAAAACATCAAAGCCTGCATCGTTCATTATTATAGTTTCCAGCTCTTTACTGTAATTAAATTGCGAAACTATAATTTGATCATTAGCAGAATATCCTTCGATGTACACTTTCAACCCATAGAACTCGTAGCGCAGACTACGGAGCTACAGTGATTGGCATGGATGAGAAGTCTGTAAGTAAATTTATGCACTAACTTAACATGGCCCCATTATCAGTTGCAGTGTTAATATTATGTCTAGATTTCATGGAAACGGTTACAGCTTCATGTTTGTCTCCCTGCATGCTTTGTTTTGGTTTGGCTATTATTAAGGAGTCAAGAGTAGAGAATTGGAAGTCTGCGGGAGAATTGATCCATTTATTTCCAACATTATCAGTACCTATAGCCAAGTTTTACATTTGTAGAGAATGATGCGGTGTAGGAAAGCTTGAGTCCTCCTCTCCTCTGATTTCTTTCAATTGTAGATATGATTTTAAATTTATTATGTTTGTGTAAGGGAGTGTACATATTTTATTTATTGGTGATAACAAATGGTTCCTTATGCTGGGCACTTTCAGTTTAATTATATACTTAGTAGACCTTTCGTACCTAATATTATCTACTTGCTATCTACCTAACTTATGTTCTTGTTTGTACCTTGCTAAGTGCAGTGATTGTTATCATTTAAAAAATGCCTTGAAATTGAGCAAAAGATATTATCTGGTGTGAACTTTGGGAACTGATAACGGTATAATGTGCGTTTATAATTTGAGTATGTACTCTATCCTCGTTTCTTTCCTTGCTATCTGATCTGAGGTTTTTTTTTTTAAATTTTCATCATTTTTTCATGTTCCATAGAGAGAGTAAAATGAAGTAAAATAATAGAATAAAATAAAATAACGAACAAATCCATGTAAATTAGATATATCCTGGTTGTCCACAGTTCAATTCGAACATTAATGCAAGTTTTTCGCTGTCTCCCAAGCGTCCGGCATAGCTCAGTAGGTAGGGTCTTCGATTAGTGTTAGGTAGGTTCTAGGTTCAATCCCCGATGTAGGCAAAAATTTCTATCCATCAAATCATTGTTCAGGCGTTGTAGTACCATTCTATTTTTTTTTTTTTTTTTTTTTTTAAATTTATTTGTAGGGGGTTGGGTAAAAGGCCCCCTCCCCTGGCTAAGAGCAATAAGAGCCCCCCTGAATTTAATGCAACCTTGATAAGATCCACTAGATTTCGATTCGTGCATCCAAGAATTTCGGTTAGGTGTACAGAAGCCTTCGGCACGATGAGCCGAAGTTCGGTTCCCCGGACCGAGAACTTCGTGCTGACAACCGAGAAACTTCGGCTCGTTCTACCGAAGAACTGGAGTTCAGTGAACTGCTATAATTGGTGTTCCATATGGACCAATCATAGCGGCACAGGCAACCGAAGTTCGGTTACTGACGCCGAACTTTTTTTCTCCGTGCTCCTTCTCTTTCTTCCTCTCCTTCTCATCCTCCTTCTTTTCCTCCACCTCCTTCTCCTTCTCCTTCTCCTTCTCCTCCTCTCCTCCTCTTCTCCTTCTTCTCCTTCTTCTCCTTCTTCTCCTTCTTCTCCTTCTTCTCCTTCTTCTCCTTCTTCTCCTCCTCTTTCTCTTTTTCCTCCTCCTTCTCCTCATTTTTCTCCTCTTCCTCCTCCTCCACTAAACAATGGCTATTAAAGTATAAAGTAATGACCGTAGAATAAAAGCCAAATAACCAGCAAAAACGATAGTGAAATAAAACGAGGGGAGGGAAGGGGGTCAGCATGGTTGGTTCATGTTACGCTCCCTATATTAATCAAAAGCGATACTAGAACAAAATACCTTTCTCAGTGTACAGTACTCACATCTGCAGGATTCAACCATCAAAAGACGATTCCGCGACACACGCAGCTGACCCATTTTCACTTTCCCCACCGTCGCGTCGTCGGCGAGCTGGACTCCGATCTAGATTTTCCAGCCAGCAGATCCAAGGGGGGGGGGGGGGCAGGGGGAGAGGAGCGCTGACTCTCCGGCCGGCGCGTGCTTTCTAGCCGACGATGACGTGACGCGCGCGGTGCGCCCGGGACGAGCACGCGCGCCCCCTGGAAAGCGGCTGGAGCCCGCGACGGCGGCGGGTTAAGCTGAATTAAATGTGGGTAAACTGTTCATTAGGCGCCGCGCCGCGCATCGCCGCGAACACAATGCGTGAATTTTCATCATCCAGAGATTAATGGTACATTGTTCCGACGCGCCTCCGCGAGCGGTCCCCTCGCCCCCCCCCCCCCCCCCAACGATGGGTGGCGCAGCGCGGCGGTGGCTACTCATCACTCGTTACAATGAGTCGCGCTCGTCTGACCTACGCACACCTCGACATTTTCTTTTCGCTGCGCTCGGGCGGCGATGCCGAACTGGGATCGGGATGACGTCATTTTTAAACCGGTGCACTGGAAAAAAAAAACACATTGGATCTAGAGTCCGGACTCTTAAAAACATCGACAAGAAAAAATACTCTTGACACAATCAGATTTAATCTTAAATCAAGAATTAAGCCTCTTAATTTGAGCGGATTTCCTTTTGGTTTAAGCTTAAATCTGCTCGAATCAAGAGTCCTTTTTCTTGTCAATGTTTTCAAGAGTCTGGACTCTAGATCCAATGTGTTTTGGCGCGTATACGTAGTATACCGCCTTTGCGATCGTTTCGAACCCTGCTCGATACAATAACCGAGTCCCTTAGTTCCTTACCGAAAAGTGACTACCGCGAACTTCTGAGATTTTCCAAAGCGTGTAAAAAGTTTATTTATCCAACAATAATTATGATTTAAAGTTGTTTCTCATTCTGGGGGTCGCTAGTTTATGTGCAGTGAATACCAAGAGTCTACGTTACTTGGTTTTTTTAAAAAAAGCGTAAGAATGCGACGCGCTGATTTAAAATATGCATATATAAGCAGAATCAAGCGAACTGATTCGAGGATGGCTGAGCAGGTCGGCACTCTCGGAATGAGAATTTAACTCCTTCGTTTTGTTCAAAACGTTGCTTTGACAGATCTGTAACCTCGGTTATACTTTTCAAAAGTTGGTACCTGTTGAAGCATATGCTATGCTAAATGGTCTCCGTGGCGACCACTTTTTCTCTTCATCTTAACCTAATATATATGAAAAAAGAAGTCCTGCTTGTATGATTCTTCCAGTCATAATTTATCCTTAAAAAGGTATTATTAATAAAAATGTGTTTATTTATCTATACCTAATATTGTTGACCTTTTTTCTGAGCTCAACAAAGTGGTGACCCCGACGTGATTCTTTTCTCAAAATCTAGAAAAGAACTAATCATACTGTTGTGTGAAGTTAATTCAAAGAGTGGGTACATCGACCTGGTATATCAAGTTTCTGCGATTTTTTACGGCAAATCGGTAGATTTTCGGGATGTGGATTGCTCACTTTCAATTCATGAATGAATAAAGCATGGACATGGTTGAGCTTCTTTGCATGAAAAGACGTTTAAAATAACAAAATCAAGACATATTTAATACAATTGCATTTATATCGAGTCAATTTCTTTTCAATAATATAACGGTATTTATAATACCGGTAATTTGGGTATTTTAGCCCCAAAATACCTTTAAATCGACTTTATCTTCTAGGAGTTCGACAGAATTTTTCCTTTCTTCGCTTAAATTTTTCCGTAGCACTTTTCTTCAAGAATCTGATAAGATTTTGCTTGAGGCAGATCAAAAAACTTAAATTTGTTCGAATAGCTTTCTAGATTCACAATACACGGTCTCGTGAAGGTGCGTCGTTGACCTTGCAGTGTTGGATCGTGAATTCTCTTGTTGTGCTGCTTGCCTTTTTTGAAATCTCTGTAAATGAAAACTAAAGGGGTTGATATGTGCGAGTTAATGACGCGCCTTATCAACACATTGTGTTGGAGTTCACTGCTTGTTTTTTTTTTTTTTTCAGTGTGGTAATAGGTGCGGGGGATGATTAGAGGTTAGAATAGACGTGGCTGTCGTCAGAGAGGAAGCCTTAAAGCCAGAATAATAGATAGCCACGATATAGACAGTTACAGACATAGGTACAGTTAAAGAAGTAGTCATGGATATAGTGGAAGTCAAGGAAGTAGCCAGAGACACAGCCATGAACAATAAACGGAATTATGGGCACGGCTATGGACAACCACGGGGGTTGCCGTAGACATAGTCATAAATAATAGACATGGATATAGTTGTGTCTAGAATAATAGATGCGCTTTTCAGGCGTAGCTACAGACACAGCTATATATATAGTCTTAGGCATAGCCATAGACATAGCCTTAACCAAAGAGAGGGTCATAAACGATGAACATTACTGTGTAGCCATAAACATTGAAGATGCAGTCATTGACATAGCCGTGCGGCGAAGGAGGATTTCAGAGATAGGGCCATAAATGATGAATATAGCTGTAGACACAGTCATAGACGTAGCCGTAGCAAAAGAGGTAACCAAAGACATAGCCATAAATATATATCATTGTAGACACAGTTATAGACATAGATGACGATTTAACAATTGTCGATTGTTGAATTGTTATCGAATGACCTTAATCGATACAAAGCATTGCTCCGATAGGGAATCTATCGATAAAGATTTAACAGTCGACCTGCAGTCCCAATAGCCTGCAGGACCCGAGAGTCAAGGAATGGATGCTGGGTTTGGCAGCACAGTTGACGCACATCATTTGCGATGGCTGAGTTGGCTGGTAGTCGTAGCGCACCCATTCATCTCTTTCTACTCCGTCCCCTGGTCCTGACTGTGCATCTGAGCTCAGCACGCAGACCACGTAGCTGCCAAGCGCCGAAGCGGCTCATCCTGTCCATGCCAGCTATGCGAATTAAACCACGACTAATCATCGCTGCACCTGACCGAATTCGAACGGCGATTTTCCACGCGGTTGCCGAACCTTTGACTCTTAAAATCGCTCGAGAAATAACCGAGGAGAAAATTTTGATGCAACAGAACGTGGGAAAATTACCTGCTGCCTGTTTTTTTTAAAGTTTCTGAAATTTAAAAAAGTGAGATTATAGAGACAATATATTTTAAAGACCCTGCGCTTCCCTACCGTGCTAAGGAAAAACGCCGCAGGAACATTTGAGTGTTGCCAAATTTCCTTTGATTAAACACGAATTTCCTGGTAAACTTATGAATATTTTTCCTCCAATTTTTCAGATTATTTTTCTCGCAATTCCTCTGAAAAGTCTTGAAAATTTCAAAGGAGAATATTCGTCCATTTCCTCAAAAATGAACATTTTATCGAAGGGAATTTGGCAACTCCTTCATACGGCGTTCTTCCTTAGCACAGCAGTATTGGCCGCCACCCCTTAGGGAAAGAGTTACTTTCGGAAGTCAAACAGTCGAGCAATTAATTGGTTTAACAATTCTGACCTAATTTACAAAAACTCACCTGGCAATCAATGTGCTTACCTTACCGCCACATTCATCTGTCATCGTTTGATGAATTTTATGCTCAACACGTTATGCATCAATCATCAACCGACGAAAGGTAGCGTGGACCTCCTAACTTAACTTTTGCCTCGCCGGATTACATTGTTTATATTGTTGGTGTGTGGTCTTTAAAATATACTGTCTCTGCGTGGAATTCAAAATAAAATGTTTCCAAAAATTTCAGAAACATAATGAAGAGTGTCTTTAAAATCGTCGATTTTCATTTAATTTTAAGTAATTATCAAAACGCTATCAGTTTTGGTTGAGGGCTGGACAATAATTGGACATATAGCCGGAGAGACTTGAACGCAACGGTAGAAAAGTGAGCGCACCGTAACAGTTATATTAAGACTGAGTAGGTCGCATGAATAACTTTTCTCCTTGAACGTTTTAAAATTCGATTTTAAAACGATTCAGCTGTTTTTCGTTTTAAAGGAACGTCTGTGGAACATTTAATTGTTTTCAGAGACATTTTAGAAACATCCTGCTAAGTTTTGTTGTGCTAAGAGGCTACCGTATTTTATAATTGTTACAATGTGTCGCAATATTCGACCCGCGTCAATACTTTCCGGGTAGCGGGGTAAAATTGCGTTATTGATTGCCGACAACATTTTGACAAGATAAAGAAAAAAATAATAAAAACCTTAAATTTTACTCTGACTGTGGAGGAGTTTCTTGCTGCTATATTAAATGTTAATTACAACGAAGCGAGAAAGAGATGTTGGAGTAAATTCTATTATTGAGTTCACCAACCTCTCACAAAATTGAATGATAAGCGTTTCTCTTATTGCGAGCACTTTTTTTTTTTGGTGGCGCGACATTTTCATGCAAAGAAGCTGGACCAAAATAATCTTATTTTAACTTTAGATTCTAGGATTCAAATGTTAAGTCATGTTAAGTTCATGCTCTGCGATCAAATAAACCACGACCACCGCGGTTATATTTTTGAAGGAGACAGGCGGTTTGCGGTTAAATCGATCTTATAATTTATGGGCACATCACCGTATCATTATTTTGGCACCCAGCACTCCAGCAGGCGTTGATACTTACCTCAATATTAAGGTAAAAATAGTCTAAAACGGATGACCACGAAAGAACGGGTGAACAGATGAAGTGGTCAATAAACATTCGGGCTCGGGTTGCGCACGCTACTCTTGCCCACACCAATGATGGATTGACCACAGTAGCAACATTCCGGGGTTTGACTCTTGACCCCTCCGTTTACTTGTTTCTGATTGTTACACCGTTTTTTAATTAACCTTGCAAAAATACGATCCATACAATCCAAGGACTCGCCAGCGTGGTAAGAAAACTTCTTACGAAATGTTAAGTATGGTTTCAGCGACTCGAGTTCAGAAACGTGGTGAGCCGATTCGAACGGAATAATTGATGGGGCAACCTTAAGGGTAAAGAATGAACGACAGGCAATAATCCATCTCAGTAATGCTTTTTCGGTAACGTGGACTTCAAGGCGAGTTGTAATTTGAAGAAACCGCAATTATTACTTCGCACTCGGGAATAGATGGACTCTATCTTGCGTTTGCAAAATTGTTAAATTGCACATTAAAATCAGAAGACTAAGTGAATTGATCTGTTCAAACAACATTCAGAATTATAAAATTGTGAGCCTCAGGACGAATCAATCGATTCAGACCGTTGGGATTTTTTTTTGTTTCCCCGTTTTGTTTTGCTCTTGTTGTCTTTGTTTCTCACATACCAACTAAGTAACAAAAAAAGGGGAGAAAACTCTTTAAATTTGGCCCAACACTGTAAGTAATAGGATGATAGAATAGTACTGGGCTCACACAATTTACATTGACGACTTTGATTTACTGATGAGGTCTAAAGAGACTCGAAACGATGTAGAGTGGATCTCTCGGCGCACGGTGGATCGAGTCAATAGGAGCGTCGGACAAAATTTGGAAACATTAAACGCTTATAAATCCGTTTGTATACGACTTTGAAGTTCTGAAAGTGGTTTCATTGGTTTTCTCGTGAAATTTTCTTCGAGTAGCACCCCATAAAGTTTAAAATGTGACAAATTAAAAATGAAAATTTTCAGTTTTAGTCAAAAATTTATCACGACCGACCTCTCTGATCGACTCGATTCCTTGTGCGGCATGACTCCAGTTTAGTACTCTAATGCATCTGTCTGAACCGAACTTTTTTCCCCTCAATCTTGCACTAATCACCATTATAGCTAATTTTTTTCCACTTAAATGCTGATTTCTGGAATTTTAGTCCCAAATTTCCCTGCAGAATAGTGTGGACCCTGCAACGCTGTTTTACCATCCTGTTACTAACGACAGAATTGACCCGGCTGCGTTCAGCAGTTAGAGAGATCACCCGGTATAAACGTCTCAACTAAATTAAGCAGCAAACAAGAACAGTCACATTTGAAAAAGACATAAGACGGAAGAGTTTCAAGCTTAGCTCACACTTACCTACTTCTGTCAAAAATTTAGAGCCTAGGAAAAATCTTTGAAATGCAAAAACAGGTAATGAACTTTACCTCTGATATTAAGTCGAATGAAGGAATAAACCCTATTCTTGTTTTCATATTTTTAAAGTAGGTCCATTTGTCGAACAAATTTCCTTTTATGATGTGTCAAGTTATTTCCACTAATTGTAAGAAAGTTGTAAGATCTCAGCGTTGCGACGCTGGAAAGCACATGTAGGTATTAGTTGGCCTTCAAACCCCCGACACTGAGCGCTTATCAATCACGTATTTTCTCATTTTTTTCTTCTTCTCGGATTCGAGTATCTTAATAAATCAACTCACGAGAGACCTTGCACCGATATTTACGAAAAAGCTTTCAAATTCATTTACACTAAGTTTGAAGGAATGCTGCATATGGAGATCTCTGGGGTCGAAATGGGGACCGGAGGATAAAAAAGAACCTTGCATGCCATCTTCGAAGACGATAGTGAACTAATTAGTATAAAAGTCGTGCGTTTGAGTTTTCGATGGTCCATATCGGGGCTGAATTGAACCGATCACCAGTAGTATGGCAGTCGTCAAAACCTTGACCAAAATCAAGCGGAGCCTACATTGAGTCCATTCACATCGTGCGTGGTAAAACTCATCGAATTCTCGTCCAAATTATTGGAAAATACAATGGATTTGTCTTAACCTGGAGGTTGTTGCAAGACTGAACACAGCAACAGAGTCCCTGAGCGCAAAAATGAATTTTTAAGCCTGATAGATACTTAGTTTTTGTAAAAGTTCAAAAAACTCTTGGTTTCATGAAATCATAAAAATGTTACAATCTGTCTTATCTTGTTGATCATAAATCTTACCTAATATTTAGCACTATTATTACATAGGGTCGAGAAAAAAAATCAACTATGTTCAATCCAAAAATTGCTTAAATATTACTTACTAGTTTGTTAAACATTATGTACCAAATTTAACCTCCTAAATTCACAAAATAACGTACGATCATCGACATGGATATTCAAATTCAATCTCACGTACATCTTAACTTAATTTCGCAGTCAGAAACTATACTATTTTTGACTCATGCATAGAAGTAATTATATGCACGGGGAATTTGATGTCACATATTATGTTGTTTCTTTATCGATCAAAAAAAGTGTGTTCCTTTTGGTGTAATGCAGTACAAGTATTTGAGCCCGACTACTTGTCCCCAACTCCCAATTCGAAACCACGGAAAATTTTTCGGATTTAGTTACATATGAATCGTGCATTTTTTTTTATGACTAAGTGTTACGAATAACAAGAAACCCTAGTCGATCATTCATTCAGTCTGGGACCCTCCTCCTGTCTGCAGAGTAAGTGGCCATCCGTCTGCACTGACAATACCAATAACAATGACAATGGAACACGCCCTAACTCTCGCCTGGATAGATAAACTTGGCCAAGGTTGCCACTTCATCATCACGAATCTGAAAGCTATCAAATGAAGACAAAACATATTAGATGTAGATTCTCAGTAAAGTGGTACCGGCAGATAGCACTGCAACATAAAATCGGAGTCCTGTATCCTCAGAAGGAAACTCTACATCTGATTCCTATTCGCTTATTTTTTTCGGGGCTGTTTGTAAAACACGTAACGCTCGGTGGGAAGAAAGGCCCAGGAAAACGTTTCAGCATTTTTTTACGTGTTACTGACCATGAACTAAGTCATGCGCTAAGTATTGGGTTTTACCTCTCACAATTTCATTTCTCAATTTCCTCATTCATGCAGTCTGGTTACAAATGGCAAGCCCAGCCCCCCTCCCGCTTGTTTACTATAGCTACTACTCAAAGCACATGTAGGTATTAACATGGATATAATCCCCAATAAATTGTACACAAAATTACAAAGCCAGCCGTTCATGTTGCTTGTAGGATTGAGTAGAGTACCTGTATAGGGAGACTGTGGACATGTCGAAAATTATGAGGTTAGGTGATGGAGCTCTTAGACCCCAAAAGGGTAGGCAATCCATGAATTCAAATTATCCAGAGTGATTTATAATCACAATTGTTGGGAACTGTCGTTGGTAAAGCACGTATTTGACTTGGTTTTTGCATGAAGTTACTCATTTTTGCGGAGGAATGCTTACCTATGAATTGTCTTGTCTATTTTCGTTTGATATTGGAGTCTAAAGATTGACAGTGACATTTTTCGTTTTCAAAGGTTACCTACCCTTTTGGGCCCTAAGAGCTGCATATTTCGAGTTGTCCATACTCTCCCTATATAGGTGCTCTAGATTGAGCAACTCTCTTGAAGAAGCAATCTACCCACGAACTTAATTGACGATCGAAAATATTCGGCATCTTCTTGTGTGTGGTCTTGCTCTGAAACAGTGAGAATCTTCAGTAACTACCGTTCAGACTTGACACCTCCGAGCTTTGCGACCTAACAATCAAACTGATACTCCTCGACCGCGGCTGCCAGTCTGGAAAAAAAGCTTTCCCTTTTTGCTTTGGTTTACAGAATGAAATTACTTGGGGTCTCCGGGCAAAGTGACAACTCCTCCTCAAATATAGAGCGTGGGTAAGGGACATTGTTCTGGGGGTTTCGGATTGTTTAACCGTGTTAAATTCATGCCCCGAACCACGTGTTAAATTGAGCGAAAAATCATGTATGCTGTATGTACCTAATTGTTGCAAATGGAATAGGTGGAGGCGTGAGGGTATGATTAGAACTACACTTATTTCTTAAATATCATTTTACTTATTTGCAATATTTATCCAAACCACGAAAAGCGAGGGCACGCGCCATCATGATCGATGGAGAGATATTTTACAATTGGGAACTACAATTATTTCTAGCTCAGTTCAGAAACAACGTATGTACTATTAGTTTCCTTATGCCACCTCAGTGTTTTTACGGAAGAGGCAGAAATTGTAGTTCCTAACTGCAAAATGTAGTCCACTATGTTCGAGTCCATCTGATGCGTTAAACTGTTAAGTTGGACTGCAAACTTCAAAACTTCATAACTCCGGTTTGGTTCAGCATTTATGACCCAAAATGTTTGTAAAAACTCTGTTGTGCTCTGATATCGATAACTGAACTTTCCATTCGAGTAGACGAAGATTCTCTTTCATGTTCACGTCACTTATGTTCAAGTGCTAATCTTTTCACTTAAACATTAAATGCAAAGTAACTATCGACGGTGCGTAGGTTTCAAATTATTTCAAATATTAATGTGCAAGCACTATTCTGAAAATTTTCCTTCGCGATCTTTTCTGTTAACATCCAGTGGTTATGGGAGACCGCTATAGACATAATTAAACATTTCATTATTTTGTTTAAGTTTCCAATACTGATTAATTTCCGGTGTATGTTCATGTTAATTATTGCGAGGAAGAGCGCGGGTTGAAGAGGTGGATACGAGGGCTCATTCTCAGCTTGTGACCGGAATAATTCGAGAACGCCTAAACTGACCGGTGAAATTGTGCGAAAAACGAAAGCTAACAATTGATTTCGTCTTCGTCCACTCCACGCAGCGTGACGGTCAGGATGGGAACTTTATTTGAATGTTGTTCACCACAGAGCATTAATTTACTTCTACCACCGACCATAAATAAAACCGTAACCGCAAACCACGTGAATACTGGTATTGCAGATGCCAAATCTCCCTTAAAATAGTCCGAAAACTATTAAGTCGTAGAGTAAAATGCTTGTGATACACATATTGAGAATATTTTGGTACACAAACTCAGAGTTCCTAATTGCACAGTGTACATAAACAAAGATCCTATTTTAATCGATTTTTTATATCGAATTTTTACCGATGTAATTTTCCTTGAATATTTCGTCAATTTTCTGGCAAAGTCTCCAATATTATTTCTTATAGGCAATTTTGAGTTGCATCTTAAAAATTAAAAAATTGCACACTAATAAGCGCGTTTCGCTGCTTCAATAAAAAAAAAAAAAAAAAAAAAAAAAAAAAAAAAAAAAAAACAAACGGAAAGAGGATTTTCGATATTATTGAAATATTGCGTAGCAGAATACTCGCAAGCTCCCACAAAAATGTTCCTTAAACATCATATCTAGCAACTGACATCAAATTGGAATTTTATCGTCAACGATGAGAGGTGTTCGGGATAAATCGAATTTAAGATTGTTTATTTTGATCTTGATAAATCGTAAGTGATGATCATTAGCAAACCGTATTAATGTTGTCGTTTTTTCCTTTGTTTCAGATGAGGCAGAAACTGCCGTCACTCGCGGGGCAGGTTCTTCTTTTGACAGTATTGGGCTCACCTGCCATTCTGTCAGCGGAACAATGGAGCCGCCCACTGGCGGAAAGAAAATCGGACGACTGGATCCCAATCCCAAAGAACCCACAAGTAAGACAGGCTGAGCACGGCAGAGATCTGAAGACATCAGCATCGACGTCAATCGATCAGATTGGAAGTTTATTGACCCCACCGGTGCCCCCTCAGCAAGTGTCTCAACAATCGCGAGTTTTGCGTAACCCATCCCCACAACTGACCGGGAATGGATTCTTCAACCCGCAATTCAAGGCGCCTCCTCCATCGCCATCAAAGTCGCCAAATCAAAATTTCTTCCAATTCTCAACCCCCCAGTCGTTCCCACCGAGGCCGCAGCCATCGCAGCAAACTTTCAAAAACGAAGCCGTGAATAATCAGTTCAACTCGTTTTTGAGCCAGGATCCTAACGGGTTCTCTTTGACGTCCGTGCCTAATCAATTCGGACCTCCTCAGCAAGTTTTGTTCCCACAGACACATTTTCCTTCCCCATCATTTTTCCAAAATCAAGCTTTCGGAGACCAAAGCTTACCCGGACGCGCACCATCAGTGCAACAACCACCTAAGCCAAGTGAACCTACAAGAACCTCCAAGGTCCGCTTCCCTGAATCTAATTCCGGAGAAGATGGGAAAGAGGAGATTCAACTTCTGTACGTGCCGGTAGAAACTCTTGCCCAAAGAGGACGAACCCCGAACAAACTGAAACCTAACGATGGTAGCAAATTTAGAGATGGACCTCCCCCAAGTCAGCCAAACTTCTTCCCACAACCGCAGATTCCTCCACAATTCTCTGGCTTCCCGCCATTCCCTCAATTTAACCAGCAAGAATTCCCACCCGTACCACAATTCATTGATGACTTCAGTGTTAAACATAGGTTCAACAAACCGCAAGAGAAACCAACAGAAAAACCACCGGTATTCCAAAATCAGTTCATACCTCAAACCTTTGCACAGCCCAAATTCCCGCAAGAGGCGCCTAAAGACCAGCAAAATGTCCAACAAGACTCCCAAAAACAACCACCCAAGTCTACCGTAGATTTTGCCGCTTTAACACAACAGTTTGCTCTCCCAGAAAAAGCTCAATCCAATTTCCAGTTCGAATTTGGACCTCAAAACTCACAACCAAACTTCCCAACTGCACCACAGCCAGGGTTCTTCGCTGAGCCTCCACAGAGTTTCCCCGCGCAACCCCAGCAGGGTTTCGTTCAGTCTCAGTCCTTCCCAGAGCCTCAACAAAAGTTCAACCAACCCAGCACCACCACTCCTAAAAGCGCTGAGACGAACTTTAGGCAACAAGAGGTCTCACAATCGATAAACGAGGTAACACCCACAAAATCCTCATTCCCTGAGACATCTCCGAGTCAACAACCGGCCACGAACGAAGCACCAGCCAACGCACAACAATTGCCAGGAATGACATTGGCCCAGTTCGCAGCAAACGAACAGTTCTTCCCTCAATTCCCAGAGCAACCCGCTTTTGCTCAGCCAAGTTTCGACCCAGCACCGCAACCCCAGATCCCTCAATCACAGCCCCAATTTGAGAGCCGGCCTCCATCAACCACTTTCTTCCAGCCACCACAACAAGACATTTTCCGACCATCCCCACCTTTGCCACAAGAGGATTTCCAGAATCAGCCATTCAACTCCCAACCTCAATTCACAAGTGGGCGAGTGCCTGCTACTTTACCACCACCTCACCAGCCACCCCTTTCAGTCTACATGGAAAACGTTGCTAAGTCAAAGGTTGGGGAGGTTTTGAACTTGTTGAAGAACTCTAAGACTATTCCGGTTTTGGACAATGTCGGCAAGGATACTCCTCAAATATTTGTTGGGCCATCCAGTCTAGAGCCACCTGCAGGTTACGTCAAGTTTGAGCTTCCGTACTTATCTTCCTTGGACACCAACCGCATCGAAAGGAAGGTCGACAAACTCCCCTTCTTCGTGGCTCCATTGAATTTCCAACCACCTAGCGGTTACTCCAAGATCCCATTCCCTGCACCACACATTGGGTCAGTTGTCGTGTCAAACGCGACTATCTTGAGAGCGGCTCTGCACGAGAAACCATTCGAACAACAAGGCATATTTGAGCAGTCCACACCCTCTCAGCCGCTCTACACTCTGCCTTCTGAAATAAATTCAATCAGTCCGTCTCAAGTGAATTCTCTGCAGACTACACCCCAATTCTACACAGAGGAACAGCAACAAGTCACAGAAACAACTACTCAGAGGCGAACTCGTTATCGAACCACGACCCCACCGTCCTCCAACTATCAACCCCAAAGACGCCCATCTTCAGGCACTCGTCAAAGGAAGCCATTACATAGAGGATTCCCCAAGTCACAGTCAACAACTACAACAACGACTGAGATCCCTCAGGAAATTTCAACAGAGGCTCAATACGTTCCACAACCAGAGGTCACACAGCCGAAAACCCACTTCGGAACGCAAGATCAGTTCATTGAACAGACTATAGTCCCTGCGGGTGAACAAGGAAACGCGGAGAAACAGCCACCCAGTGAACAGAACTCGCAAATAACTCTCGACCAATATTTCCAACAACAACAACGTCAACAACCATCCCAACAGTTTGATGTTCCTAACCAACCCACGGCAGAAGGTGGCCAAGTCTACGCAGAGCAATCCAACGGCCAGCAAAGTCCTCAAGATCAACAGTACTTCAGTCAGGGCTCTCAGCAGTTCGGCCAGGATCAACCAACGTATAATCAAGAGCAAAAGCCGGCGGAAGACCAGTACACATTCCAGCCCCAAAAATCTGAAGGTCAGAATGAAGCCACCCCCGCAGTAGAAATCAGCAGCCAAAATTACCAGAACATCCTGTCACCATCCCAGTACCACTCGGAAGTATCCGGAAAAGATCAATACGTAAAATCAGAGAGAGTTCCGGAGCAAGCACCGGTCCAACAGTCCGTCAATGGTGAGCCAACCTACCAGCAAAACGACCAGATTAACACGGTCAACGAACAGCAATATGTAAGTCAAAACCAAATTGATCAGAACAGCTACAGACCGACCGAGACTCGTTACGAGCAACCTCAGCCAGACACGACAGTTGCATCTTACGTAGAGATAAATGAGCCGGAGACAGAGAAACCTGAAAAGTTTACGAAAACCAAGAACAAGTTCTTCGAAAAGACGCAAGAGCGCAAGGAGTACACCATTCCGGACCAGACAAGCATTCTTCAAGCACATCAGAGAATGAACGCATTCCTCGCACAAGAACAAGCTGACAGTAGCACTTCCCCACAAACAACCGTGACGACCGAGGAGACAACAACGAAGAAACTTAGAGGAAAAGTGCGTGCTCGACAGAGGTACCAGGGTAGAACGTCGACAACCGAGACTCCTGAAGAACAAAATTACCCCAAGAACTTCCGCACGCAAGAACAAGCCGATCGAACTAGCCAAAACTACCCTGTTTACAGACCCACAGAAGCTGCAGTTACCGAAGAAACCGCCTCCTCGGAGAGTACCCCATCAAGGGTGGACAAGTACAACAGATTCAATCGAAGGAGACCCCTACGACCAGCATCTACTTCAACCACCACTTCAAGCTCTGAGGAGGTTTCAACCGCTGCAACCAGGACTCGAGTGAAAGCAACCAGAGCACCACCAACAGCCTCAAGAGCTTTGAGTGGCCGAACCAGATCGAGAAGGCCCGGCACATTGACCACCGAGGCTCCATCAACCACCTCAACTACCGAAACTGCTTCGACGGAAAGTCTAGACTGGGGCACGTACGTCAATAGTTTTGCCCCCTCAGCAGGAGCCAACGAGATTGCGAGTCCGTATGATGACAAATCCATAACCTTCCACAACATCGAATCCCACAGGAGGAACCCCAGCTACAACAAGGTGAAGAATGATGGTTACTGGAACAACGGCGTTACGATTCAACAAAGCGAAGGAGTCGAGGTGAACCCAGAGACATTCGCGCCCACCGAGTCCACTGCTGCGTCGCGGTCTTACACGAGAGCCGACACGGAGAGCAGCGCGACAACCAGAGGGCTGGACAGGAAGGCGCTCTACAGACAGAGGCTCAGGCAAGGTGCTGTTCAGAATGACGAAGTAAATGTTGCAGCTCAACAGAATCAGTTGAGGAGGGCTAATGCGCACAAGGAGAGGATTGCGGCTAAGAAGTTGGCTGAAGCCCGAGACCGGGATGCAACTAGCTATGATGGAAACAGCTTGCAAAGCGAGGGACGTCAAAGAGGAGAGGAGGATGGTCAACAGAACAGGGAAACAAGCTCGCAGAGTGAAGGAAGGCAGAGAGGTGACGGTTTTGACAATCAGCAGAACTTTGAAACGAACAGGGACTCAGACGCCGAGCAACAGAGGAATACTGAATCAGCCGCTGGTAAAAAGGTAATGAAACATATTTCCACTCCTATGTTAAACAGTAAGAATCACATGCAAAATCGATCGGTTTAGGTAGTCATAAAATTTAGTTTTGGTGATTTACGCTCACAGAATAGTGGTGATAAATGGAATTTAAGTGTATGTTCGACTTCTGTCCAATATTAACGGAGACTTCAACCTCTGAAAGTAACATGGATGACGTCATACACAGTGTCTTTTGCAGAGCGACACGGTTCTTGCTATTTGACACAGAGACTGCATGCTCGGATGGGTCTTATGATCCAAGCTGAAGTCATCATAATATAAATGCTTTGACGAATTTAGATTTATTATCTTTTACATTTATTTCTATGATGTCCATAAAAATTTTGTACAGGCTTTTATAAAAGCACCAAAAAGTTGGGTTGAGAGATAATATCAAAGATGATTTTTCGGAAGAACCAAAAACAAGAAGATGGTAACTGGTAAACTAAAATCAATTTTTTCTCTATGTGTTTCAGGCTGTAGTTGGACGCAGGCGAGGCGCCTGGGTGCGAGTCCGCGTAAAGAAGCCGCAAGACGTGTTCGAAACCGCCGAGTCTCAGAGCTTCGCTAAACTCTCCGGAAACGCGCTGAAGAACATCGAAAAGCCCCAGCCGGAAGCCGGGAAGGAACAGTACGTCAAACAAGTCTCCGTGGACCAAGTATCTCTAGTCGCAGACCCCGCTCAAACCAACCCGATCCCGGAGGAACAGAAACCCGAAGAATCATCACCGCAGCCGGAGACACCGGAAGTAACCGCGCAAGATTCGGCCCCGGAAGACACCCCGGAAGTCACTCCCGAAGACATCAGCCCTCAGGTCTTCCAGAAGGACATCGGGGACATGATCCGGCAGATCATCAACGGGGAGAGCGAGGTCGACGAGGCCGAGAGCCACAGGGACCAAGAGTCGACGGAGGTGGCCGACGATCGACAGGTCAGCGAGATGCTTGTCGCCACGACGACCCCGGTCGCGCCGAAGAACGTCTCGGTGGCGACGACGACGACGGAACTGGAGGCAGAGACTACGCGGCATCCGGAGGAGGAAGTGACGACGTACGCCACGACCATCGAGCCGGAAGCCGAGAGGAGCCGGCCCACCGAACCCATCACGAGGAGGGCCGTCCCCACGGCGACCACGACTGAGATCTCCCTGGAGACAGAGATCTGCTACAAGGGAAGGTGCGTTAAGAGTAAAAAGACTAAAGCAACTGACCTCCTGCCTTCGGAATAGAATGTAAATCTGTAGAGGAGCCCATTTGCAAAATATTAAGTTTCGGGTCTGAAAGGTCTCTCTCCATCTCGTTCTCTCTTTTTCTCGGTCTTCTCATCTTGTGACTCCCGCCATGTAGGCGAGATGTACCGCTGCGTTATGGAAGGATAATTGTTACGAAGGGATCAGCTGAAAAACGAGGGGGGTGTGTTTAGGTGATTCCTTAAAAAGTTGCATAAATTCTGCAGATCATTAATTTCTTCGGAGGGAAAATCACTGCGCATTATTCTTTTGGAATGCTATATCAGTTGAAAACTTATGTCGACCAACTTCTTTGTGAAATTAGGAATCTGGAAAATTTGAGCAGCACTAGAATGAAATAATCAGCCACTGATTTTAAGAACCTATTTAAGTACAAAACACTTGTTTCGCTGACACTGATAGAATACTCAATATTCTCATTTCATATCGTACCGCGGGAAAAATCGTCGCTTTTAGTGAGATGAGAGAATGAGCTATTCGGGTATCCCTTGCTCAATGACCGCCTCTTACTTTTTGTTAAAGAAAAGAAGAGTCGAGGAACTAAAGAAAAAAAGAGACCGACGAAAAGAAAACTAAAGAAAAGAAGTCTAAGAGTCTAGGAAAAAAAAAAAAAGAATTAAGTATAATTCTATGGCGAAATACGGGACGAAAATGAGCCCTAACAATTGGGTTCTTTAATCGCACTGTTTCATACCATTCTGTGTCAAGGAATAAATACTTTTTCCATATAATTAAGAAACTTACAGGTGAAAAAACGGGTACCATTGGACAGTTATGGTAGCTTCTATGCAGGCTTGATGTCGCTGAATACATTTTAGGATAATACATTCTTTTGAACTTTCAAAGTTTAAAAAATGTTAAGATCAAAAAGAAGGAAAGAAAAAAATCATGTTATCAATGAGTTCTTTTCAGTTGATTTTTCGTTGGTAAAACTTTGAGGTCAGAATTTTATTCACAGAATGCATTGATGTGGTGCAGTGACATGAGATTTTAATACCCCTATATTTTCCTGTAACAAAATCATTTACTCAACTACCCTCTGATAGTAGTGGATTGACTTAAGTCTGTAGATCTTTCTCTGCACCTTTGAATCCCATCAGAATACACCTGGGAGCAAATAAAGATTGGGAACTCAAAATATCCTCAGCGGTAGCAAGTGTTGCTGAGATTGTGCACGCTGTTTCTCACCGAGGAAGTACCAGAACGTCTCATGAACTTCCCATCTAAGGATTTCTAAATTTGAATTTTGATTTCAAGACAATAATTTTTGTCCCGCGGTCAACTGGAGTCCTCATAAAAAGAGAGATAATAATTGCACAATCTTCTCATAGCACGCACGAAATTTTTAATTTCCATTCTTTAAATGTTCTCACTAAATAAAAAAGGCATGGTACTATGGCACTGTATGCGTCACATAGGTTTGTTTTGCTGTCCAAATTGAAAATTTAGGAGATCACAAATTATTTCAAATATTTCGCGTATGAGGAAGAATCTTATTTCGTACTTATACCGAATAATTTATATTCCAGTTGGGTAACATTATACTCCAAGAAACCAAAGCCGTCAGATCACCTTATTTTTGTCGTGAACTAAAATATGGTGAGTCAGGTTTTTATTGTTTTTAACTTACACTCAAGTCTTTGATTCCACTCACATCATGATAAGACCTACCGTGTGATTAAATATTTGTTTAAGAACTGATCGTCAAGTCAAATATGTTTCAAATTAAGTATGTAAATATGTAGTACGTATGTTAATGTTACTTTGATTTTAAGTATTTAATTAAGTAATTCAATGTACTGTTTTGAGGATTTCTATATCTTCACTTTTAAAAATCTGCAATCAACTTAGATAAATAACAATGCCATTTGATGAATAAGGGGCCATAAAGAAAAGTTGAAAAGTTGAAAAGGTAAGAGAAAAATAATTCAGGTAACAACGAAATTATCACTTGGAGACTTCACTTTGGAAAGACTTACATACAAATATCAGGTTTTCTATTATCAACATTTCTCATCCGTATCAAAGTGAATCATCTCAAAAAGTAAGGGAGTGAGGCGTATTAAATGCAGAGTTGAAGTTATCATTTCGTCAACTCGATAGGTTTTTGAAATTTGAATTTTTTTTTGCCTCAGGGTCTCCATGAGACTCAGTGACCATGGTACTGGTACCATCATGGTACCATGACCACCTCCAATAATGGTAGGTACTCTACAAGTAAAAACAGATTTGCGGCTTCTGCGATTCAGCTTCGAACCATACTGCCGTGCTAAGGAAGAACGCCGTATGAGCCTTCCGATGTTGCCAAGTTTCCTCCGATAAAAACCGAATTTACTGGGAAAATTGCGCATATTATTTTTCGAAATTTTCAGACAATTTTGTACGCAATTTTATCTAAAATATCTGGAAATTTCAAGGAATAATATGCACGAATGTGGTCAAAAATCCATGTTTTATCGAGGGAAATTTGGCAACTCTCGAGTGTTCATACGGCGTTTTTCCTTAGCACGGCGGCATAGGCAACGATGCCGTAACAACGGATAACAGCTGAAAATTGAATTGCTCGAGGTCAAAGCACACCGAAGACCAACTGCTAGTCAACAAATGACCTACATCGCCCCACTAGGTTCCCGACACCATTCTTGAACGTGAACGTTCCATGCTCTCCAGTGGTTTGGCGTGGATTGCGATGTATCGATTGTTCTGCCATTTAAACCTGTGATAAAGAATCGATTATCAAGGTGTTCGCTGCGAACACCCTGTTTATCGATCCTTTTCCATATGTTTAAATGGCATAACAATCGATACATCGCAAAGGACGCCACGCCACTGATGCTCTCTGCGAGATAACGTTCACTGCACTCTCATTCAAGAAGTCTCGATTCAGGATCTATAAGAATTCAGATACCATTTGAAAATGTATTCCAACAAGAGAAAAACTTATATTATGGTCATACCGGGCCCGGTATTTTTGGCCCTCAAATCTTAGACAATGAGGAGACTTTATATTTAAAGGCCCAATTGAGTCATTTTTGGAAAGGAAGGGTATAGATATAGGACCCGCCCTGGAAACATTTCCTGAACTATACGATTTTTTTCTTATTGAAAGGTCTTCATTTTATGGAATACATCATGATTGGTTATATTCGTTCTCTTTACAAGTTAATACTCGCCGAGAGTCTGAGGCCAGCACCGGCGAAAAATGCTGATTTTCCGGCATTCCAACGCAAACCGGCATTTTATCAAAATCGACCTTTCAGACCCATTTTTAGGCCAGCAACAGATGTAAAAAGCGACCGAATTGTGATGAATTCCGTATAGTAAAGAAATTAAATAAGACGTAGGGGACGCCCAGTGAGAGGTTGGCGACAGGGGGTGTTAAATGAGATAAGAGATTGTCAACTCCGTGATGACCTGTGGGAAGACCGAGCTTTGTGGCGATTAGGCGTCGCACAGCGCCAAAGAGCGCTATAAAAGCGACTCATATATATATATAAAATTGTAGAGTTAAGGGGATTCAGCGTGGGTCTAGAAACAGCCCTTATCGATGTCCCTGTTTTTACTTCCCTTCTTTATCATGATGTTAGATTTGAGGCTGAGGATGACGAAAATTTCAAAATTTCATGGCTAAGCACATCGACAAAAAACGCCCAAAGTAAAACCTTGATTTTGACTGTATTTTCTTGTCCACCAGTGAGCGTGATTTTAAAGTATGAAGAGGTGTGTCAGCGTGTCACTGCCAAGCTGTGACACAGTGGCGAGGCGAGAATGATCGCTTATCGATATTTCCTCCATTTGAAGACATAGTAAAGAATCGATTATTCTGGTCTGGTGTTCGTTGAGACCAACCTGTTCATCGATTCTTTTCCATGAGTTCAGATGGCAGATCAATCGATATATTGCAAAGCACGCTATCACGGCATCCGATGATCGAGGTGAATCATAAGAGGGAAAACCAGCCGAAAGTTAAACTCATTGGCCCGACTAGAAAGTGAATGAGTTATACCTGATGCCATACTTATTTAAAGATACGATTAATTATTAACAAATTGATGAAACTTGGCGCCCTCGCGGGTTACCGACAGTGGCGTGGCGTGAATTGCGATATATCGATTGTCATTCCATTTAAACCCATAGAGCAGGATCGATAAACAGGGTGTTCGCACCGAACACCTTAATAATCGATTCTTTACCATAGGTTTAAACGGCATAACAATCGATAAATCGCAATTCACGCCACGCCACAGGTTACCGAAGCATCTAATCGTACGAGTTTCGATGAAATAAGAACCTCCGAACTCAAGATTTTGTTACTTTTCTTCAGATGAGACGTGTCTCTCTTTTTTCTAAATTTTGATAAGTTATTAGATTGTGAGTGTGAATGAGGACACCTTACACGTCAAAAGGGCTAAGTGCATTACGATTTTGTTGAGAGAAAATTCAATGACGTTTACGGTCTGAATGGACGTTGCATTAAATAATCATTGTCAAGCTGAGGAGGTACATCTAAATTAAATCATGAACACTCAATTTTGTGAGGTGTATGTTCATGCTCATGCTCCATGCGATTTTTTCGAATTAAAACCTTTGGTAAAATATTTGATCGGTAGATCTTAAAAATAATACGAAAGCCCACTTTGCGCAAAAATATATAAAAAAATAAAATGAAATATGTTAATTTTACTCGATGTTCTCGACTCAGTGATGTACCTGGTCCTATTGGCCTGTAAGGAACTCAAATTATTTATTTATTTAGGTTATTGTATGAATTGTACATTCGCTAATATTAGAACAATGTATATTTTAGTTAATTTGTGGTGCTCAATATATTAGGCCGGGAGGTTGCATTGGTGCGCCGATTAAAACAATTCCCATTAGAAGTTCAAATGTGTCGGCTAAAAAGGTATCGTATTTTCCCATTATACGACGCATGCGAGTGGGTTTTTGACTTCTTGTTAGTTTATTGTTGTGTACCAGCAAGAATTATGTATACGGTAATTGTTCTATGAAATTTAGGTTCAAAACGAAATAATAATAATGAGAAAGAAAATATGCTGGCTCTGCTGATATTAAAAAATTACCATGTTAGTAAGATCCATTCGCCAGCTTTAAAAACCGTACTAAGCCCAACTACATGTCCAGATAATTAATTTATGTATTATAATTTTTAAAGAAATTATCTTAAGATGTAAATTAAAATATCGAATATAATTTTTTTTTCTAATTGTACTTGATGTTTTTTTATTCAATGCGCACTTCATTGATGATCCCTGGGTAAAATCAACATATTCTAAGAGGCCTACGGATTTTTTGAAGTCGACAAAACGATGAAGATGAGGAAAAAAATGGAAACTAGGGCAATACAAGTTAAGGTGATTCGATGGACGCTATATTTTAAGTCAGAACGACATGCGATATATCGCATCGGTTGGTTCCATTTTTTCAGCCACTCGTCATTTTTATCGAATTTTGAGATCGCAATTCTGTTGTCAGGAGACTAAAGAATTCACTTACCAATTTTGACAAACAAATTAAACGACATAAACGCGTTATTTTTAAGAGGAAAAATATCGCATTCGATACTGATATCGAAACTGCACTCGAATGCGATATTTTTCCTCTACAAAAACCACGCGTTTATTACGTTTAATTTGTTTGTCAAAATTGGTAAGTGAATTCTTTAGTCTCCTGACAACAGAATTGCGATCTCAAAATTCGAGAAAAATGACGAGTAGCTAAAAAAATGGAGCCAATCGAAGCGATATATCGCAAGTCGTTCTGACGCAAAATATGGCGCCCATCGAATCACCTTAACAGCTCAGTTGTCTATTTGCACATGTTGATGGTGCTTTGAATTGAACTAAAGGAATGGACCGCAGAATCAGTGAGTACAACGCAAGCGTATCTCATCGTCAGTAAATTCAGACACGATATCAATAGCAACGCCTGTACCAAGGCCACTATTCCTACTTTAAGGATAGTTAAGTTGCATATCAAAATATTGAAGGCGCTTCAGTTTTTCCAGCATATAAGCGGCCACTCACGACAGCGTAAATTAAAACTCGAGGTTTTCAGTATGATTCTACGAGGAATAGGCAGTTCCCTTCGGAATTTCTCGCTCCTTTCTAAAAATTCTGATGATTTAAACAGCTGAAGAAGGAATTCTCAAATTATTTGAAATAGTTTCCTCAATTATTAACTCCTCTTCACTCATGGCAGTATGTATAAGGTAACTCGACCCAGGTTCCGAGCGAGAAGTCGAACTGGCGCAAAGTGGATGGAGTCAAAAGGAGAGGTCGGACAAAATCTGGAAAGGTTAAGAGATCATAACTCCATTAATACAAAAATTTGAGGTTTTAATAGTGAATCCATTGGTTTCCTCGTGAAATTTGCTCCTAGAGGCATCCCTTAAAATTTAAATTGTGACGAAATAAACATCAAAATTTGCAGTTATAGTTAAAACTTTTATGTCCGACCTCTCTAGTTGATTCGATCCACTGTGTGGCGTGCAACGTATCGCGTCGAATAAATAACAAAAAAATCTTAGCTGCAGACTTTTTAAATTTTCAGCTAAAAATTGCGGTGGCCAATGCGGAATGGTCTAAGGAATCATTCGCGACAAGAAAAAAAACGCAAAATTCTGAGAAATGATGACAGTAGAGGTGTCGTCAGCTAAGTTGACGGTTGTTTACTTTCGGTTTGCAAGCGCCAACGACGAATTTGGGCCTCTGAACAAAGCGGCGTTCGCTACTATCCACATTGAAAACATTAGTCTCATGATCGTATCGTAAAAAAACTACTTATTGCGACATTTTTGTGTTTGTGATTTCTGTGTGGCTAAAAATTAAGTTACAAGGTTTGAAAGTATTATGAAACTTATCTAGGCTTGTTTTCATGCTCCTGACAGAGCCAGATGTTTTCATGTGGATAGTAGTGACGCGAATACGCCTGCAAACCGAAAGTAAACAACCGTCAACTTAGCTGACGACGCCTCTAATAGGATTTTGCCAGAGACAAATCAAAACAATCAATGCAGAAATCGATTGCGGTAGAATGTAATACTTATTTTGTGCCCAAATCCTGTTCTCATCTCCTCGAGTTCCGTAATTTTTTTCTTCATGAATGGTTTTCTAAACGCATGCGCAGCACTGAGAAAAAGCTATGGTTTATAAACCTATTAGTGGTAAATATGGAACACCTATAATAGTCGTAAATAAACTAATGATTCTCGGTCTGTGAACCATACTAAGGTCTCTGTACCTAATTAAGGTACAGAGACCATAACTAAGGTATATGTGCTATTATTATATGTAGAGGTACTACTATTAGTGGTGTTCCATATTTACCTCTAATAGGTTTATAAGCCATAGTTTTTTCTCAGTGAGGGGCTATCGTCGTTATCGATTAAAAGTCATTAATTTTTTTACTAAATCGGTGCGATATATCTTACGCCAATTCAACACCGCCCAAGATCCGGGAGGAATCACCCTCAAATGGTATCCGAGCATATCGATGGCGAAAGCCTAAAACCACGTATCTCGTTTGCAGTTTTTGAAAACCACCCCACCTATTTCCTTTTTTAAAGGAAAACAAATCGACATCATTCCTTGAAATTTTCGTAGAATTTTCTTCACACAGAGAAGAAAATTTGAGGTGGTTTTTAAGAATTGCCGCGTTGAGAAGTATTCCATTTAAAAAACTAAGTATAACAGGAAGTCTTGAACGTCGAAAACCGATATACGTAGTACAGACTTTCACCGCTGGAAGAGTTGGGCCATAGAAAGCCCATTCCCGATTAGCTCATATTTCTAGGCTGTCTAGACGTCGCTAGTCGTCAGATAGGCTGTGTCGTCATTATAAATGGTAATAAAGATTATGCAGATAAAATGGACATAAGAATCGGGAGAAAGGTCGGAGAATGAGGTATGGAGTGAGAAAAGAAATGGAAAAGCGGACGAGAAAAGAATACGAAAATGCAGGGAACTTCACGAAGAAAGCTTGGAGACTTGAACGCAGCGGTAGAAAAGTAAACCATTTCATGACGTGAAAACTCCCTGTTCGTCCAGTCCATGAGACTTTCATATCATGGTAAAACATTGTCCTTATCCACCCTCAATTAATAAGTCGGGAGACACTCGAGAAAGCTTGGAGACTTTAACGTAGCTTGAGAAAAGTATACATTCCATGAGGTGACAACTCCTTCTCCGTTCAGTCTAGGAGGTTTCGATAGCCTTAGTGAGAAACTTTCCATGTATAAACTTTAATAAATAAGCCATAACACACACAAGAAACCTTGGAGACTTGAACGCAGCGGTAGAAAAGTATACCATTCCATAAGATGAAAACTTCGACTTTCAGTCCGGGAGGGTTTGATAGCCATGGTGTTTAAATATTCCTCAATTTAACAATCAACTTCAAAGGCATCGAAAAAGTACTGCATTCTTTCTGCTTTTGAGGAACTGAATTTTTAGTTCATGTACTGAGGAAGGGCTGCAAAAGTGCTTAATACTTGCTGGCCAGTTTTGGTTGACGCCTATCAATGCGACGCAAGGTTGCTGATTTGAAAAGTTGCCAGTTTCGAAAACGCCCTCAAATGTTGCGTGATACCTCACGCGTTCCGGAGAGTACGTATAGTTGTATCATTGCGCCTTAGCAATGCGATGGAAGATTGATATTAAATCAGCCTCCACGCTGCGGCCCTGTCAGTATTCCTTTACCGCTGTTGCAGTTTTGACCGCAATGCTTAAGTGTGCTTAAGGTAGACTTGTATATAGTGAAAAGATATTATTTTAGAAGGATTTAAAGTAAACAAGCGCAGGAAGAAATATAACTAAATAATATGAACTCAATTTACCAATCAACTTAAAGGGCATCGAAAAAGTACTGCATTCTTTCTGCTTTTGAGGAACTGAATGTTTAGTTCATGTACTGAGGAAGGGCTGCAAAAGTGCTTAATACTTGCTGGCCAGTTTTGGTTGACGCCTATCAATGCGACGCAAGGTTGCTGATTTGGAAAGTTGGCAGTTTCGAAAACGCCTTCAAATGTTGCGTGATACCTCACGCGTTCCGGAGAGTACGTATAGTTGTATCACTGCGCCTTAGCTATGCGATGGAAGATTGATATTAAATCAGCCTCAACGCTGCGGCCCTGTCTGTATTCCTTTACCACTTTTGCAGTTTTGACAGCGAGGACTAAAAGTGTTTAATGTAGGCTTATATTACGCAATTCGATCAATATTTAGAAGGATTAAAAATAAACAAGCGCAGGAAGAAATATATAACTAAATAATATGAACTCAATTTCAGAATCAACTTAAAGGGCATCGAAAAAGTACTGTATTCTTTCTGCTTTTGAGGAACTGAATGTTTAGTTCGTGTACTGAGGAAGGTATATCTCTTCCTGCGCTTGTTTATTTTTCATCCTTCAAAAAATTGATCGAATTGCGTAATATAAGCCTAGATTGAACACTTTAAGTCCTCGCGGTCAAAACTGCAACAGCGGTAAAGGAATACTGACAGGGCCGCAGCTCGGAGGCTGATTCAATATCAATCTTCCATCGCATTGCTAAGGCGCAATGATACAACTAACGCACTCTCCGGAACGCGTGAGGTATCACGCAACATTTGAAGGCGTTTTCGAAACTGCCAACTTTCCAAATCAGCAACCTTGCGTCGCATTGATAGGCGTCAACAAAACAGGCCAGCAAGTATAAGCACTTTTGCAGCCCTTCCTCAGTACATGAACTAAACATTCAGTTCCTCAAAAGCAGAAAGAATGCAGTACTTTTTCGATGCCCTTTAAGTTGATTGTTAAATTGAGTTCATATTATTTAGTTATATTTCTTCCTGCGCTTGTTTATTTTAAATCCTTCTAAAATAATATCTTTTCACTAAATACAAGCCTACCTTGAGCACACTTAAGCATTGCGGTCAAAACTGCAACAGCGGTAAAGGAATACTGACAGGGCCGCAGCGTGGAGGCTGATTTAATATCAATCTTCCATCGCATTGCTAAGGCGCAATGATACAACTATACGTACTCTCCGGAACGCGTGAGGTATCACGCAACATTTGAAGGCGTTTTCGAAACTGCCAACTTTCCAAATCAGCAACCTTGCGTCGCATTGATAGGCGTCAACCAAAACTGGCCAGCAAGTATTAAGCACTTTTGCAGCCCTTCCTCAGTACATGAACTAAACATTCAGTTCCTCAAAAGCAGAAAGAATGCAGTACTTTTTCGATGCCCTTTAAGTTGATTGTTAAATTGAGTTCATATTATTTAGTTATATTTCTTCCTGCGCTTGTTTATTTTTAATCCTTCTAAAAATTGATCGAATTCGCGTAATATAAGCCTACATTAAGCACACTTTAGTCCTCGCGGTCAAAACTGCAACAGCGGTAAAGGAACACTGACAGGGCCGCAGCGTGGAGGCTGATTTAATATCAATCTTCCATCGCATTGCTAAGGCGCAATGATACAACTATACGTACTCTCCGGAACGCGTGAGGTATCACGCAACAGGAAATTCAAGAATTCATTAATCGTATTACACGAGATTATTAAGGAAAACAATCTTAAAGTACTCGCGCAAAAGAAGGTCCGTATTTTTGGTGATATACCCTGATTTCCTTGGTCTGGTAAAATTTCCTGAATGTTCCCGGTTTTCTAGACCTATATTGTATATACATACCTTGAACTTGTCGCACTTTTGATGCTTGTTGTTGAGCAAACCGTTCAGACCTGCATTTCTCAGGCCTTCTTGTATGTGACGGTGAAACCGCAAGAATAAAGACCTTGGTTGAGGTTTTTCGAAATCTCTGATCCCATATTATTATTTAAAAGGAGACCGAGACCGGTCCAACATCATGGCTTAAAGCTTTTTCAGAATACCTATTGTTTATAAAGAGAGGAAAAATCAAAAAAATGTTTAAAACATGACGTTTAGTAGTTTTTCACTTAGAAAACAAAGTAAGACAGGAAGTTTGCAACACCGCAAACAGGGGTGCGCATTTCTGCAGTTTCACAATTGCTATACTGTAATCAAAAAATAAAATTTGCGACCGGTTTTTGAGTAATTTAATAAATTGTCAAATGAATCGTTAGAACGGTGCAGTCAAACTATGTGCATCTGGCTCTCACCTTCAAAATAACCTTACTGTGACAACGCGCGCCCGCCGCTCCGTAGTTTACGCGCAATGCGTGAAGTATTCCTACGGTCTCGTAGGCGCAAACATGCGGTTTCAGGAGAACTATACTTTTTGGCGCAATGCGTGAAGTATTCCTGCAGTCTTGTAGGCGCCAATACGCGTTTCACGCCGACCGCACGCTCCAAGGAAAGCAGTATCATCACTATTTTATTCTTTGACAGATTTGAGTGTATAACACAGGTACTAATTTGAGTACTACCGCTTTTTCAACAATTTTTATCCACCTATTAACTTGCCTGATGTATTGATTTCCTTAAGAATTTGAGAAAAACCACATTTGATTGATCAGAGTGTTCAAATTTTTATAATTTGACATCAAATTCGAAATCAGCGATTCAAACAGCAAATGAAGTCGAATTTACTTACCAAGTCCGCCATTTTTGGATCCTAAGAGCTCCTTCCCAAGAAGCATTTTTCCACGGAAAAATCGCGATTTGTTGCGATTTTGTCGGCGATGGAATCGCTAAGATCATCAACATCTGAGAGATTATCCTCGATCTTATTGCAATAAAATTGCAATTTTATCGCCCGGCAATTTATTGCGATATTATGGCAACAAAAATCGCGATATACGGCGATTTAATCTCAATTTTATCGACGAAAATTGATCGCGAATTTATTGAACAAAAAATTGCGATGCATAGCGATTTAATCGCCATAAATCGCAATTTTTTATTCGATAATATTGCGATGAATTGCCACCGATATAATCGCGATAATCAACCGATAAAATCGCTATTTATCGCGATCACTGCTACTGGGTAGGCGGTTTTCTA
This sequence comes from Bemisia tabaci, assembly GCF_918797505.1. Taxonomy (NCBI): domain Eukaryota; kingdom Metazoa; phylum Arthropoda; class Insecta; order Hemiptera; family Aleyrodidae; genus Bemisia; species Bemisia tabaci. The sequence goes on from NC_092798.1 coordinate 16,683,698, forward strand.
CGAGTGGGTTTGGTCGACTATTTCAATCGGATCGGCAGGGTTGCAAACCAAAGGTGAAAAACGCTCTGCTGAAGTCAAACTTTAATTTCAATTGCTCAATTGGACTGAATTTTGCAATTTGGAACTATAAATTCTGGTTCATACGAAAAAAAACTTGTGTGCATAGGCAATCTAATGGCACACACGTTGATTTTAAGCCGGGCTAGAATTTATAGTTCCTAATTGCAAAATGTAGTCCAATGAATGCATCAATCCACTTTCCCAAGAGAATTTTGGATCAAGTCGTCATTGCTGACAGCATGAAAACCAGATGTTGTAGGCGCGCACTGTTGCCAGGTGGAAATTTCGTTATTGTGTAACGGAAGTTGGCAGTAAGTTAAAAACTTTGACCAAATTCACTGTCAAATTTTCGCGGGCAAGCAAACTCAAGGTAGAGGAGTTAATCAAAAGCGGCCCTTTTATGACGATACTATCCCTGCCTATCAAAGAAACAAATATTGAGCTTTTAGCCGAATTTCTCTTTAATAATACGTAAGCTCAGTGCGTGCTTTAAAAAAACGGGGTGAGAGACTATGTTTAATTAATAATTACAAATGAGGGGGGAAAAACACTAAGAAGTGGCCCGAACTGTATCGTAACAAGGTGGAGAAATGGTGCTGGGTCCACACCATTATTTCGCGGGGAAAACAAAGCGAAGGAGTTCCAATATTTATAATTAGGGTCAAACATAATTTTTTTTTTTTAACTCTAATGAGTATACCATAGTACAAAACTGAGAGGGGGAATATAATAATTATTATAATAATTTAATATATGATAGGTTACCTTACCATGGTCATAATAGCAATTTTGGCCATGACAATGACCTCCATGAGTGCAAAAAGAACACAAAACAATAAACATTCGCTCTTGCACACAGCTTTTTTTTTAAAGAATGGCCTGAGTTTTTGTATTATTGAAGAGAAAATCGGACGAGAGCTCAATATTTGTTCATCTTTCACACTGAAAAAAAAGTAGTTAGCGTTGAGAACTAATTTGGTAAGTTCTCGCCAAGTAGAATCAAAATTAGGCTTCAGAACTAATTTATTGTACTGAAGCACCAATCAATTCGCTTCATACGCTGACTTGACTTTACTAGAGCGCGAACCAGAATTGGAAAACAGCACTAGCTGTAAAATTAGCGCTGTGGTAAGACAAATTCACCTTCGGGTCAAACTAATTCGCCCTCAACACTAACTGCCACATTGTCCGTTACATTTATTTAGTTTCGAAAAAGTGGCGTCGGTACAACAGCCTCAATCGCGTCAGCTCGTGAAAATCAATTAAAATGTGAAATTTCGGGCTCGTTTGACAATGTAAATACTCCCGGTATGATTTATAGTGTCCTCTCTTTCTTGAAAACGTTCGAAAGCAACATAAATAAACCTGTTAAGGTTAGAAATCGTCTGTTCGATTCAAAACGTAAACAAGCATGATATTCGTTGGAGTCGTCAATCTTCTGTATTAAATTGCGATTAAAGCGTTCCGCGTTCAGTTTATATTTTACGAAAATCTGTGAACTTACTGCTTACTTCTATAGTTCGTGTTCTCCCGTAATTTCAAAAGAATATCTCAAGTGTTCGGACGAGATATGTTTATTCAGTGTGAACATTCGCTACCGTTTCATGTGTGAGTGTGTGTCTCTCTAAAGGATAATTCTGTCTACTTGCACATACCTATGGGATATTCCTTTCCTCTGTCGTTCATTTGGAACCGGTCAGTTGATTTTTACCTCTCATCTTTTAAGAAATCTTCTTTTCCTGAAAGTATTGTCCAGTTATCATTCGCTAAGCCGTTTTCTCCTCTCTCAGTTTTGAGGTTAGGTTGACCCAACCCTACCGAATGCGAATTAGAGTAGCGGAATTAGTTTCCAGCACTAATAGTGGTTAGTGTACAGAAACCAAAAATCATGTGTGTCCAAATCACACAATTTGAGTTAGTGTATAGAAACCATTTTTAGTCATCTGACGCTAACTCATTTTTTTCAGTGAGTATGTATAACCGAAAACCCAGTAATTTTATCTCTATCGACGTACTTTCCTAAAGGTCCAGTTACACGATCAAATTGAGCCATCAAATTGGGCCTCTCATTGGTCGCATCTTCACCTCAGGTCTTTTTCCACCAATCAGAGCTCCAGTTTCAAACTGGCAGTTGAATGGCTCAATTTGATCGTGTAACTGAACCTAATCCACCATGACCAATAAGGGATGAGCGCAAGACTCACCATTATTCCTACTGGATGGTGATTGGTTCTATCACCATCCAGTAGGAGTAGTAATGCGTCTGGCGCTCATTCCTCATTGGCTGCTGTGGCGCGCGGTGGCCGACCATCAGCCAATGAGGGATCAGCGCAAGACGCACTGCTTTCCCTCTGGAATGTGGTTGGCTACCGCCACACTTTCATGGCTCTTTCTCTGAGCAGAAAAATTACAGTTGCACATATTTCTTCTCCATCGTAAGTGCCACAATGTAATGGCCTTTTTCTTTGAGCTTGGCAGGGATAATGACGCGAGAATTTTTGGGCCAGGTAAGTATGATCATTCTGTTAAGAAAATGAAGGAAAATCAAAGAACTATCTATTCCGTTTGGAAGGTACATATCTACATTCAACACGTTAATTCGTTTCTTCAAAAATAAGGGTGATATGCTTGAAACATCTGTAACGTATCGGTTAATGCGTTTAGAGGGAGGGGGAAAAAAAAACACATTGGATCTAGAGTCCAGACTCTTGAAAACATTGACAAGAAAAAGGACCTCTTGATTCAATCAGATTTAAGCTTAAATCAAAAGGAAATCCGCTCAAATTAAGAGGCTTGGTTCTTGATTGAAGCTTATATCTGATTGAATCAAGAGTATTTTTTCTTGTCGATGTTTTTAAGAGTCTGGACTCTAAATCCAATGTGGTTTTTTTTTCCAGTGTAGGAGATACAAATGTATTCTAGACACTTGCGAGGGTATGGCTTTTAGCGGTAGAAAACAGTATAAATCAGAATTTGTATTGAACTTTGCATTTTCTGGTGTTGAAATTAGTTTAAAAATTCCTTGAATAGCTCTTTTCCTGGAATTGTATTGAAGGAATCTTGAAACTCACAATCAGTACTTTTTAAATCCTGGAGCCTCAGATTTGAGTGTAATTTATAGTTACTAAGCGTGGCGCCCTACGCAGTTGGAACACTGACTGGGTGGACCGGTGAAGTTGGAGTGGTTTCATTATTTATATATTTTTTCTACAAAAAATATGGATCATTTCATGGTAAAAGAAAACACACGAGTAAAACAATAAAAATGTATTCACTTATAAAAATCAAAACAATGAGTATCAAAACGTTAAATGTACACATTAAAATTAACCAAAGTAACAAGTAAAAAACAAAGTAAAGTAAAGAAAAGAAAAAAAAGAAGGCACGAAAAGTTTTTCATTGGAAGTTTCAATATCAGAGAACGATCAACAAGCTCGTGACAATCTAAAATAAGGAGGACCATTCCCATTTATTTTGAACGATGATAGAAAAATTTGAGGAAATGAGTGAACAAGGAAACTTCCACTTCCTGATAGGCATTACCAGAGCTCATTATTTGCAATGAAATCTGAACACGTTCATGCAATCCTAATTTTACCAAAATTCTGAGAAACTTCCATTTGAATTGCTCGAGCCTCTGAATAGTGGCTGTCTAAGTTTTAATGAGCGATTAAGTTTTTTTTTCTACCATGGTTCATTGTTTCAAGATTCATTATAGTTACTCATACACATTATGTAGGTAGTTAGTTCCAAGTATTTTACAATTTTAGGAAAGAGTGAAAAATTCTTAAGTGATGACAAGGATCATACTTCAAAGTATAAAATCGAAAATGCACATTGAGTCATATCATCATTGCCTTTATTGGAATTGATACTTGACAAATAATTTGTGTAAGGACATTAGATACAATCAAGTTTGAAATGAAACCGGTCATCTGTATTCTGAGTTCTAGGAGAAGATAAAATGAATCTTTTACAAATTCATTTTGTATTTTTATGGTGGAAAAATTTTCATTTGGTTAAAATTGGATAAGGAAAAACTACATAGAAAAACGAGTTGAGATTCAAAAGTGAAAGGCAAATGAGAAATTTTCTAACATTTCTGCAAAACGAGTCCTCAAAAGGAACCCAGATATTTAAGGACGGATTAACTGAGGTAATTTCCAAATACAAAAATACAAATTTTCTCCTTGTGACGGATAGGTTTCATTGACTGGGGTTTAAAAATTTACTGTGAAATTTTCAAGTAAAAAAGTTGTCATAATATATTTATTTTCTCTTATTTTTGCAAGGGTCTTCAGATCAATTTAATAAGAAAAAAATTACTTAAAAGGTGAAATATTAATAGATCTTATACATACATTTACGCATCATGCATTAATGTTTTCCTTCCGAGATAATGTTCAAATTCATTAAAAAACTTCGAAATAACAAATTAAGTACTAAAACAAAGTAACTGATCGAAAAATCAGTCGCTTATTGCACCCGAATACAATACCGTCTCCTCTCCTACTACCCCTGGAGCTTCACTTGCAGGTTGGTTTTTTTTCACCTAAAGCCGTCCCGTTGGGGTCTCTTAAATAATTCGGCAACAAAATAGCGACAATCCACACTGTGAGGGGCCTAGACTACATTCGCATCAAGAGAAGTAAAACCTATACTAACTACATTTAAATGGCTGGATGGTTGTGTTGTGGTCAGTGCGAAACATCGTTTGGACTGTAATTATTTTGTCTTAAAATATAACTCTAATTAATGGAAGTGAAAATCTGCAAACCCTCGCTATTTCACCCTCACCCCCTCCGCCTCCACACTATGTGTGCCGATTGTTCGGTGTGCGCATTCAGTACTACCGTGCTAAGGAAAAACGCCGTATGAACATTCGAGAGTTGCCAAATCGCCTTCGATGAAATGTTCATTTTTAAGGAAAGCTATAAATAGTTTTCCTTTAAATTTTTGGAAACTTCAGGAGAAATTGCAAACCATATTATCTGAAAAATTGGAGGAAAAATATTTACAAATTTTCCCGAAAAATCGTGATTTCCTAGAAGAAATTTGGCAACGCCTGAAGGTTCAAACGGCGTTTCCCTTAACACGGCAGAGTATTTAGTGTTGTTATGTTAGTGTTTAGTGTTATTGTGTTAGTGTGTATTATGTTGTGAAAAATACGTCACATATAAGTTAACTGCTCGATTCGTTAACGTTGTAGAGCAGGTCAGAAACCGAAATGTGGAGGAAATTTAACAAAATAGGCGGTACTTGGAAATGTTGGTCGATATTGCACTATGCTTAGCTCGTCAAGGAATAGCTTTCTGAGGTCACCGTGAGAATCAGGAGGCAAGCAATATAGGTAACTTTCTAGAACTCAGCGAGATTTTTGCCAAGTACGATAAACAATTTTCCGATCATTTCCAGCGGCATGTAAATTATTGCAGTCATAAGTATCAAGACGAATTTCCCGGTTAATCGATTGGGCGAAAAGGAATATGGAAACGCCAACAACGTTCTATTATCTTGCAAACAATTCGTCGTTGTGGCATCCGGCCCTTTTTTCAGGACTGGTTGAAGGCACTGGATTTAGAATTGTGCGTCATGAAATTTCATAAAAGAGCAATCTCTACAGGCCCGTCGCACAGTGTGTCAAAACCCCATAGAGTACATAGAGTCGTAATGTAAATGGGAGAGCTGGCGCCATGTTCTGCTCGACGAATTCCGAGCCCGGTGTGCGCCGAGTTCGGGTCGCTTTTTCGATACATTTTCGATCCAAAATGGCGGTGTGGAATACGTGGTAATTCCTATCTCCTCTGTTGTTGTTGTTGTTGTCATCGGATGGCCGGTACCCGTGTATCGCAAACAATCGATTATGTATCGAAAAAGTGACCCGGCGTCACACAGGAGTCTCGGAATTCGGGACATGGAAAATGCTTAAAAGTGGCGCCAGCTCTCCCAATTACATTACGACTCTATGTACTCTATGCAAAACCCCAATCTAGCTGCTCAAAACCTCTTCACGTCTCATTTGATCGGATAACCACCAAATTTCGCACAGGCATTAGTGTAAGCTTGAAGAGGGTTCACCTAAAATTTCAAAACTTAGTCATCAACATTTTCAAAATGGCGGCCATCTAAAAATCCTATTCAACTCATGTAAAAATCGTAAAATTCCAACTAAGTTTTAGGCGCCTTATGTGACCTGATGAACCCCAAAAATTAGTCAAATTGTGTTTTCCGATCCAAAATAAGTCCTGGAGGATGTCTTGGGCTTATGCATTCCACTTCAAAATGGCGAATTTCTCATTTGGCCATCTAAGAATGAGCTATTCTGGGTAAACTGAGTCTGTTAGGGGGCTAGAATGACCAGTTTTTAGGGGTTAAAAAGAGCCTATTAGGGGGTTAGAATGTTTGGGGGTGGATCGAGCCGTTTAGGGGGGGTGAATGGAGCCGTTTAGGGGGGGGTGAATGGAGCGGTTTAGGGGGGTGAATGGAGCCGTTTAGGGGGGGGGGGTGAATGGAGCCGTTTAGGGGGGTGAATGGAGCAGTTTAGGGGGGGTGACAATATTTTTGTAATGCTGTTATATAAGATATATTGATCAAAACTTTTGTAATTTGCTGAAACTTTTAAAAAAATCGTTACGTGGCCTTTTTGATGGTTTCATTTACGCGAAATTTGATGAAATATACATTAAAAAATGTGAAATTTTTTGTTTGTAATTATTCATTTTTCCGTGCAAGAAATAGCTTAAAATTGCATTTTAAAGGGTTAAATTTTCAAAATTTTCCGGGGGAGGACCCCCGAACCCCCCGCTTAATTTGGACCCTCGGACCCTCCAAGTTGGGGGGGTGAAAGTTCCGATTTGGGGGGGGGAGGGGGTGAAAGTTCCGATTTGGGGGGGAGGGGGTGAAAGTTCCGATTTGGGAGGAGGGCTGAAAGTTCCGATTTGGGGGGGTATCTCGTACGGTGGCTAGGGGGGGACTGACACCACTGACTTTTAGAATATATATACTTATATAAACTTATTTTCAAAACTTTTTCTGCAAAACTCACCAGAAAAAAAAGTACATTTTCAAAATGAAAAAAAATTCGCCGATTAAAATAGGTCACGGTGTTCTCACTCTTCTTGTGATCGTCAATCTCCATCGATCATCAAATAATTTACATATTGTTGTAGCTCATAAAGTCTAGATTCCGTCTATACAGGGTTGTATGAACCTATCTTTAAAGGGCTGCCTTGTACATACAAAAGTATATTTTATTACCGAATATTTTTTTTTTCGTTGACCGACCGAGGATGCCATTTGTTTTCGTTTCGTAAAACCTTCCATGACTACCAATTTCCAATTTTTTTATACAGAAATGTAGCTCATAACGACACCGCTCGCTCGTACGCCACTGCTGCATGAAACGAATGAACGAAGCGGTGATGACTTTTTAACTCGTGGGGAAACGAAAGATTTGGGAAAAAACAAAAAACAAAAATCAATGGGATCATCTGGAGATCTTCCTCTCTCTAATGAAACAAATCCGAAAAAAATCGGTCCAGTAGTTTTGTCACACGTTCCGTCAAACCAATGCGCTTCAGTTTTCCAACTTTTCGGGAGTAGTCGACTTAACTTTAGATTGTAAAAGTTAAAGTTGAAAAAAGCCAAAAATCAAACATAACCAGCACATCTACAGATCTTCTTTTTTTAAATAAAACAAACCCGAAGAAAATCGGTCGAGCAGTTTTGTCACACGTTCTGTCATAACAATGCGCTGATTTTCATGACTTTTCTTGAGGAGTCAACTTTGACGATCAATTAAAATTAGAAAAATTGAAGAAAACGGAAAATTAAAAAAAGCCTGCACATCTACAAATCTTCTTCTTTCGAATGAAACAAACCCGATGAAAATCGGTCCGGTAGTTTTGTCACGCGTGATGTCAAACCAAAGCGCTAGGTTTTCATTACTTTTCTGGAGGAGTCAACTTTGACGGTCGATTAAAGTTAGAAAAATTGAAGGAATTGAAAAAACAAAAAAAGCCTGCACATCTACAGATCTTTAACTTTTGAATAAAACAAACCCGATGAAAATCGGTCCGGTAGTTTCGTCACGCGTGATGTCAAACCAGCGCGTTTCGCCAGACGCAACGTAAAACCGGAGCACAAATCGGAATCGGGAACTGTTTTAATATACGTAGATGTAGATAAAAAAATATGTAGATGTAGATTAGGCGAATCGCTGTTTCAATAAGCGAGTACATGGGATCTCAGGAGAGCCACTTCGGGAACTTTCAGAAAATTCCTAGAACGGGGCTGGAAGCTTGGACAAAATATCTTTTTGAAAGCGTTCTCTTGGAGAGCCATGATAAGAAGCTCCTGAAGGAGCGCGCTCGAGAGCTTCTGTTGGCTCTCTAAAGCTCTTCGAGCTGGGAGCAAGGAGCGATGTTTTTCGGCCGGAGGGCTCTATCGCGAGCCGAGACTGCAAGCTCCCGAATGAGCGCTCTCGAGAGCTTTTAAAAGCTCGCGAAAACTCTCGGAGCTGTGAGCTGGGAGCACAGTTTTTCGAGAAGAGCGCTCTGCTGCGAGCCGAGAAAGTGAGCTCTCGAAAGAGCGCTCTCGAGAGCTTTTAAAAGCTCGCAAAAGCTCTCGGAGCTGTGAGCTGGGAGTGCGATATTTTGCCGAGAGCGCTCTTCCGAGAGCCGAGCCTCGAGCTCCCGAGCGAGTCGCTCTTTTGGAAGAGCGCGCTCGCGAGCCGGCTCTTAATGGCTGCATAACGTCTAGTTTCTGAATATATACAATTATATAGACTTATTTTGAATGACTTGGCGGCTGGAAACTAGAGAAAAAAAGTTTGAAATTTAGACGGGAGAAAAACGAGATTTTCTAGCAAGTTGGCGAGGCGTCTCGGGTAATTTACTTGGTTCTGCCCTGCGTGTTAAATCAAGTGTGTTTTTCTCGCTTGAATGAGAATGAGTCATATCAATTCTTGAAAAGGAACCATGTACAAACTTGGTTCCTTCCAGATTCACAAACGGAGTAATGAATTTCTTGAAAAGGAACCAAGTGCTATTGATTCTTATGCGGCTCTGCCGCGTTCGGGCAAGCAGCTGTAACCGGCAGACCTCTACTCTCCGAAAAAAGTTGGTTCCTTTTCAATGAACACGGCTCACTTTTAAGTGATGCACACGTCTTTAACTTAGGTTTGATACCTCACCCACGTTTCTTACTTAGCTTTCACTTAGGTTTGATCAACGCCTCTGACTTAGGTTACACTTAGGTTTGATACCTCACACACGTCTCTGACTTAGGTTTGACTTAGGTTTGATACCTCATCAACGTCTCTGTGACTTAGGTTTGAACTCCCATAAGAACAATGTATAGTCTGTCCCAGATACGAAGAGCCCTGGAAAATCAGAGTAATTAGCACTATTTGGCGGGTTGGGGTGCCTCGACCCTCGTCACCTGTCATCTCATCGCCTCTCACATGCGTCGCACAGAGGGTCGCAAGCCACCTTGAGGCATAACGCATACTCCCTTTGCATCTTTCCGCGGTGGTTTTCCCCGAGGCCCAGGAGCGGATTCCCGGCGTAAGACGCCGACGCGCCGCGGAGCTCATAACCAACCCTCTGTACGGTGCGGGGTTTGCTCGGTGATTAGTCGGGCACAATAGAACGAACGATACCTTGCTTCTACATAGTGCAAATTATTCTGATTTTCCAGGGCTCTTCGTATCTGGGACAGACTATAATTTGGCAGCTAAAGCACCTTTTGCTACTACTATTGTATGATTATTGACATATAACAACAGAATAAGACACATCGAATACAGTAAAACACGGCGATAGACATAAAATAACGGGGTTGACAGAGTCGAATTCACTGGACGAAACCGCAACACTCGAGTAGTCCGGGGTCGAACCCCGGACTCCAAAAGAGAAAACCCGATCAAGAGCGAGTTATATGTGATAACCTACTTAGACCCTCATATTTTTATTTTATCACCGCAACGTGCTCATCAACAGTCACGTTTTGTTTATCAGCACTTTCTGCAAAATATGTATCACCATATTTTGCAACTCTCACTTGCCTCACTCTTGATCTGTCTTCCACTGTGGACTGGCAGTCGATTAGTCCTCGTGTTGTTCGCTTTATTTCATTTAAGTTTATTGTATTGAAATTTATATCAAATATATTTCTCTTTGTGAATAAAAATAACTTTTTTTTTTAAAAAAAGTTATCTGTGTAAGCACAGACCAAAATTGGCGCAGTCTCCCGGATTTTTAACAGATATACATTGTGTATATCTCGTGTTTTAACACCTTAGTTAAATTACCGAACCGACCACCTCCGCGAAAATGCTTCGTACCTGGATCATCATATCCGTATGCTTGTAAGGCTTTAATATTGAGACTTCTATTCCCCTTTTCTCTTCTTCATTTTTGGATATATTTTTGTGTCTCTACCCTCTCCTTAGATTTAAGCTCCTTATCCACTCGCTAGGGTTAGATGTTTAAGTATGTCGCCATTCTGCTTTAATATCCTTTAATTATAAGTGTATGAACGTTGACGATCAACCAGAACGCGATTTAATCGAAGAATACCAAGCAACTACTGCCCTAGTGCGAAAAAATAATAATTTAATCAAAGAGCTGATAGAGAGAATTAACGGAAAGATGACTACATTAAAGATAGAAAAGTTCAACAATAAGGATTTCGAAGTAGTTCCCCCTTTTGAAGGAAAAATCGAACAATTACCGCGATTCTTGAGAGCATTAGACTACTTAGCCGCGGAATACGAAGTAACTATATACACCAACCACTTAGTACCGTTCCTTCTCCATGTAGAAGCGAAGTTAAAAGGAGCGGTTGCCCACCAGATAGGACTAGGCAATTATCAAACCTGGCCCGCCTTGAGGGAGAAATTGATTCTTGCCTATGACGACAAACGAGATTCAGCCACTCTGGCTGAGGAGTTAGGCGTGATGTCCCAGAAACCTAACGAAACACCGATGCAATTCTATGAGCGGTTAATTTTACATTATGACCAGATGCTAGCAAAATTACTCCTAGAATGCAATAGTAATAAAGATATTGTAAAAGGTGTAACCGAACACTACTTAGAACACTTCAACCCGCCCGCCCACGAGGTGAACTCTCGACGCGAGAGTTATACACGGAAGCAGGACATTTACCCATCACCGGAAGAGCCGCAAGAGAAAAGGAAGAAGGGTAAAGGTAAGAATGACTCCACCAAACCAATGACATCAAAGATATTTTATAAAGAGAAATTGGCTCTTGAGAAGCAAAAAGCTGCAGAGAAAAAGGCCCGGGAAGAAGAACGAGACCGGAGAAGAGAGGAATATCGCCAACGTAAATTGCAGCTGCTAGAACAAGTGGTCAAGAACAACAATAACAACATAAGCAGCCCAGAACGTCTGTGAACTTGAAGAACTCGGTTCATTGCCCATTATTTCCCTTCTCTTGTTTCATCATAACATTAAATAACCAGTGCTTTTTGTTTAGTTATTATTATTTTTCTGCACTTCGGTGCCTGAAACTTGTTTCCTGAAAATTTTTTTTTGTCGCATTTCTTTAAGTGTAATTTTATTTCTATCAAGTTTAGGCAATTTTTTGTTTGTTTCATCATAAACTTTTGGGCAACATTTTATGGCTAATTATGTTTCCAAAATTACTAGAAATGTTTTGCCTCTGCCGCCTTTGAATCATTTTCTAATGATATTACCATTTTTGTGTTAGAATATGGAGAGTTGGTTAAAAATTTGCGAATCTACAGCATTGAGAAGCTTAATTTTTCATCCATTTTAGCAAGTGTTGTTCAGAAATATTTTTGTTCCATACTTTACGGGTAGTTTATCTTTGTTCCTACTGTTAGTTTATGTTGGCAGTCTTGTTTACGACATGAGCGAGCATTTTCTGCCATTTTCTGATATCTTACCAAGTCGTTTTGTCTTTTGTTGTGTTTGTGTGAATCAATTTATAACTTCAGATTGTTAAGAATGGATTATCCGTGGGAGGAAAACAAGCATTCGGCTATTAATTTGTAGAGCACGTTCCATTTTGTGGAGATGATATACTTCACATAAATAAAAAGCAAACCACTTTCGCAGGGAGGAATGAACAGTGGGTGTCTATTCCTCGGAATTCACTCAACTTTTCATCTTAGAAGCATTGGTTTCAATTACAATTCACGCATCAACGACGTATTTCACGAAAATATAACAATAACAATCATTGTAAATAACTTTAATTTTTATTTTATTCTTCTAGCTGTTTTCAAAAAGTAATTTCGGTCAGTTTTGGGTTAGTTTGTTTATTTCGGCAGCCGACGGTTAGTTGAGCGTTGCGCTTGATGAGTTCCAACCGTTGGTAAAAGATGCAATTCGTTATTCATGACCACGCTACAGGCTACATCACGCTTTTTTTCCAATTTTCTCTAGCCGCTTTTTACTTTTTTATTCTGCGGTTTTGCCAGTTACCAGTTTTTACATTTTAATTGAATTTTCGTTTCCACCAAGACGGTTCTACTTTACTTCAAGACGTCAAGCTACATTTCCCAATGAGTGTAAGTATCAAAGTTACCTATTCTGTCATGTTTCTTTGCCTGTAGGCAAAGTGCATTGCCATGCCTGAAATATTAAAGCAAAAAACTTGGTTGTACTGTCCTAAAGTTTCTGTAGGTGTATATTATGGCTTGACATTGTCATGGAATGTCGAAGAAATAGGAAATTATGTAACTAACAATGTCAGTTGGGTTTTCTTCCGAAGTAAAAAATGCGCAGAGCTTTCGAATCGGTGCATGCGAGTTCCATATTTTCAATTTTCACCTGTTGTACCCTACTTTAAGTACAGTTGCCTTCTTAATTTTTCCAAATTCTTTTCCTCGTGCACAGAGCCGGGCAATGGATTGCTCGGTTCTCTGAAAGGGTGCTCGAGGTAGCCGAAAAGAGCGCCTGTATCACCAAAGCTGTACCCAAAGAAAATGAAGACGCCCGAAGTGGTTGGCCTCATGAACATCATTGATGTCTTAGAGTACAAGTGCTATTCACAAGGTCGGAAAGGGGATTGGAATGGCGCTTATCATATTTTCAATTTTCACCTGTTGTACCCTAATTTAAGTAAAGTTGCCTTCTTAATTTTTCAAATTCTTTTCCTCGTGCACAGAGCCGGGCAATGGATCGCTAGGTTTTCTGAGCGTGTTTTGGAGGTAGCCGAGAAGAGCGCTTGTGTTACCGTAAGTACCCAAAGAAAATGAAGACGCCCGAAGTGGTTGGCCTCATGAACATCATTGATGTCTTAGAGTACAAGTGCTGTTCACAAGGTCGGAAAGAGGATTGGAACGGCGCTTATCATATATTCAATTTTCACCTGTTGTACCCTAATTTAAGTAAAGTTGTCTTCTTAATTTTTCAAATTCTTTTCCTCGTGCACAGAGCCGGGCAATGGATCGCTAGGTTTTCTGAGCGTGTTTTGGAGGTAGCCGAGAAGAGCGCTTGTGTTACCGTAAGTACCCAAAGAAAATGAAGACGCCCGAAGTGGTTGGCCTCATGAACATCATTGATGTCTTAGAGTACAAGTGCTGTTCACAAGGTCGGAAAGGGATTGGAACGGCGCTTATCATATTTTCAATTTTCACCTGTTGTACCCTAATTTAAGTAAAGTTGTCTTCTTAATTTTTCAAATTCTTTTCCTCGTGCACAGAGCCGGGCAATGGATCGCTAGGTTTTCTGAGCGTGTTTTGGAGGTAGCCGAGAAGAGCGCTTGTGTTACCGTAAGTACCCAAAGAAAATGAAGACGCCCGAAGTGGTTGGCCTCATGAACATCATTGATGTCTTAGAGTACAAGTGCTGTTCACAAGGTCGGAAAGAGGATTGGAACGGCGCTTATCATATATTCAATTTTCACCTGTTGTACCCTAATTTAAGTAAAGTTGTCTTCTTAATTTTTCAAATTCTTTTCCTCGTGCACAGAGCCGGGCAATGGATCGCTAGGTTTTCTGAGCGTGTTTTGGAGGTAGCCGAGAAGAGCGCTTGTGTTACCGTAAGTACCCAAAGAAAATGAAGACGCCCGAAGTGGTTGGCCTCATGAACATCATTGATGTCTTAGAGTACAAGTGCTATTCACAAGGTCGGAAAGGGGATTGGAACGGCGCTTATCATATTTTCAATTTTCACCTGTTGTACCCTAATTTAAGTAAAGTTGTCTTCTTAATTTTTCAAATTCTTTTCCTCGTGCACAGAGCCGGGCAATGGATCGCTAGGTTTTCTGAGCGTGTTTTGGAGGTAGCCGAGAAGAGCGCTTGTGTTACCGTAAGTACCCAAAGAAAATGAAGACGCCCGAAGTGGTTGGCCTCATGAACATCATTGATGTCTTAGAGTACACCGAAAAAAATAATATGCTGTTTTAGCATCTAGGATGTCAAAAATGTGTCTGGTGATCCCAAGATGCTGCTTTTACTGCCCCCGCAGTTGAATTTGCATTCACAGGATGTAAAATTAACTGCGGGGGCAGTAAAGGCAGCATCTTGGGATCACCAGACACATTTTTGACATCCTAGATGCTAAAACAGCATTTTATTTTTTTCGGTGTACAAGTGCTGTTCACAAGGTCGGAAAGAGGATTGGAACGGCGCTTCTCATATATTCAATTTTCACCTGTTGTACCCTAATTTAAGTAAAGTTGTCTTCTTAATTTTTCAGAATTCTTTTCCTCGTGCACAGAGCCGGGCAATGGATTGCTCGGTTCTCCGAGCGTGTTTTGGAGGTAGACGAGAAGAGCGCTTGTGTTACCGTAAGTACCCAAAGAAAATGAAGACGCCCGAAGTGGTTGGCCTCATGAACATCATTGATGTCTTAGAGTACAAGTGCTATTCACAAGGTCGGACAGAGGATTGAAACGGCGCGGCGCTTATCATATGTTCAATTTTCACCTGTTGTATACCCTAATTTAAGTAAAGTTGTCTTCTTAATTTTTCAAATTCTTTTCCTCGTGCACAGAGCCGGGCAATGGATCGCTAGGTTTTCTGAAAGAGTGCTGGAGGTGGCAGAAAAAAGCGCCTGTGTTACCAGAGAGGTACCCAAAGAAAATGAAGACGCTCGAAGTGGTTGGCCTCATGAACATCATTGATGTCTTAGAGTACAAGTGCTATTCACAAGGTCGGAAAGAGGATCCGCCAAATACATGGCAGACATAACAGCTGCGCTTCAATATTGTCATGACCTGAATGTCATTCATCGGGATCTGAAGCTCGAGAATCTGTTAATTGGGGAAAGTGGCCAAGTTAAAATCGGCGATTTTGGATGTAGTGTCCACACTCGATCGAAGTAAGTAAATTATATACGTAAGTATAAAGAAGGATAAGGATTATCCTTCTTTATTTATCTGTCATTGTCAATGTCTAAACTTTCTTTTAATTTAAGTAAAGTTGTCTTCTTAATTTTTCAAATTCTTTTCCTCGTGCACAGAGCCGGGCAATGGATCGCTAGGTTTTCTGAAAGAGTGCTGGAGGTGGCAGAAAAAAGCGCCTGTGTTACCAGAGAGGTACCCAAAGAAAATGAAGACGCTCGAAGTGGTTGGCCTCATGAACATCATTGATGTCTTAGAGTACAAGTGCTATTCACAAGGTCGGAAAGAGGATCCGCCAAATACATGGCAGACATAACAGCTGCGCTTCAATATTGTCATGACCTGAATGTCATTCATCGGGATCTGAAGCTCGAGAATCTGTTAATTGGGGAAAGTGGCCAAGTTAAAATCGGCGATTTTGGATGTAGTGTCCACACTCGATCGAAGTAAGTAAATTATATACGTAAGTATAAAGAAGGATAAGGATTATCCTTCTTTATTTATCTGTCATTGTCAATGTCTAAACTTTCTTTTAATTTAAGTAAAGTTGTCTTCTTAATTTTTCAAATTCTTTTCCTCGTGCACAGAGCCGGGCAATGGATCGCTAGGTTTTCTGAAAGAGTGCTGGAGGTGGCAGAAAAAAGCGCCTGTGTTACCAGAGAGGTACCCAAAGAAAATGAAGACGCTCGAAGTGGTTGGCCTCATGAACATCATTGATGTCTTAGAGTACAAGTGCTATTCACAAGGTCGGAAAGAGGATTGGAACGGCGCTTATCATATTTTCAATTTTCACCTGTTGTACCCTAATTTAAGTAAAGTTGCCTCCTTAAATTTTCAGAATTCTTTTCCTCGTGCACAGAGCGGGGCAATGGATTGCTCGGTTCTCTGAAAGGGTGCTCGAGGTATCCGAAAAGAGCGCCTGTATCACCAAAGAAGAACCCAAAGAAAATGAAGACGCCCGAAGTGGTTGGCCTCATGAACATCATTGATGTCTTAGAATACAAGTGCTCTAAGGTCGGAAAGAGGATTACCTCAATTTCGTCAAAGAAACGCCCCCTACATTGTTTGAACATTTCCTCTCACTTTGAAATTCTATTTCAGATAAGACCCCCTCTACCGACTCCGTCTGGAAGCGAGGGAATCCTGTGGCGTCTCCTCCGCCACTTGCGGCTACCAGCGCGGACTAACACCTGCCCGCGCGCTAATTGGGCGGCGACTCACCTGGCGACAGGTATAGATCAGCAGGCGCGCACCGCTAGAATCAATCTACGCCTGATCGTCCAACTGATCACACCCTGCACTGGTCGCCCGCTCTGCTTGCCTGAAGAGACTCCGCCAGGTCGCCGGCTCTGCCCGCCTGAAGAATCTGTCTCACCATCGGACGCTCGCCGCTCTTTGAAAACTACCCTTTATAGGGCCACCAATTCACCGAGCACCTGGCAGTCTATAGGCTTCGGTTCCGGTGGCTGTCGAGCCGCGTCTTTTTCGCGTGCGATGATATCGCGCGGCAAGTGTCGCGGGACCGCCGACAAGCGTTCCGAACGTAGCTCGGTTCGGGTGCCGGATATTTTCGTCGGGCGACTGGCGCCAGCCGCCAGGCGATAAAATCCGCAACACCTCGGAATCTGCAGTCACGCTATAAAGTCGCGCGGCAGAAGCAAAGTCGATTTCCGTCAGTCCCTGTCAAGACCTCATCCGGTGCGGATTGCTACTTTTTTTATTGTCTCGTGTTGGGATATTATTATGGAAGGTGAAACGTTCACGCCTATTGAAGATGAGAAATTAGTGACAGAGGTACAAAAGTACCCAATCCCCCGAGGATTCAGAATACAAGAACAATTTGAAGCGGGAGGCGCCTGGAGGGAAATTTCAACTGGAACGAACAAAGGAAGTAGGTATACATCCATTAATTTTTTTTGGAAAAGTTAGAAGGCACTAAAGAGGAAAGGGAAGTAAACCTAAGGCAGAGCAATGTGTCTCCTTCACCTGCGACCCCTCCTCCATCTCCCTCACGCTCAAGCGTCGAATATGACTCTGAATTGATTGGCGTTGGTACTAGTGACATTAATTATCAAACAGATCGTGGTAAATGTTTAAATAAAACATTAGACTATGCAATACTTTAAAAAAAAACTCATTTTAAATAATGGTTCTTGTAAGCCTAAAGGGCCTTTTCCGAAAGACCCAATGCAGAATAATCGTTCCTTTTCCGAAAAGTTTTATAGAAAAGCAATAAAAGCCGAACTTAAAATGAAAAGAGAACGGCTTTGCTACTCCCCCTAGCAGAGACTTTGCTTGCTGCGAAACTTGTTGGCTGTTCGCAGATCGAGAATCACAACATTTTAATTCTGCGTGGATAAACGGTGTCCGTGATTGGCAGGGTTTCTCTAAAAAAAATTATAGGGCAAGAAACTAGTCAATTGCACATAAATACATGTGTTGTTTCTAACGTTTGGAAAAAGAAAGAAACGATAGACGACGCTTTGGACTCTGAGTGTGAAAAACTAACGAACAAGTGGATTTACTACTACCTACTAGCTTCTTAGCTATTTCTGGTTTGCTACCCGTGTGTGCAAGTGGTAACTTTACCAGCAGTACACTAGGTAATGCCAAAGAGATTTCCTGATCGTGAAATCAGGGGCAAACGGTTCTGTACCGTAGCTTGCACAGCAGGCTGTACCTGCCAAGAATAAGTAACTATACCATTACCTGACGATGTCTGAGATCAAGGAACATCTACAAGAAGTTGATACTCACTTATCTAAGTTAGACCAGTCGCTTATGGCACTAGATGAATCGGATAGCCAATACAAGAAGCTGTCCAGCAATATTATCCAAAAAATCTGGCATGGATCTGAGAATGTCGAGTTAGCACTTCAAAAATTAGGGTGTAGCGGAGTCTCATCAGCTACTGAGTTGAATACAAAACTCCATCTCATGCATTACAACGAAGTGGCTCAAGACTCAATAACAAAAGGAATGGATGGTGAGCTTACCAGTTTCATATTGACTCCTGAGTACATCAGATCAGAAATTCTTAAGTTACCGATGTTTAAGGACTCTGTATACCATAAGGATATTGGAATGATATACAGGGCATCCCCGACATTTTTGACTAGGGCAATTAAGAACACTAGAACATTAATGTTCCTGGTAGCAATCCCTGTCATCAAGGCAGATGATGTGTCTCCGATGTATAGAGTCACTAATATGGGTTATTGGGATTCGGATCATTATTTCAAGTATCTACTACCAGAATTATTCTATTTCGCTAAAAACAATAACGACCAACATGTAGCTACACCAGCGATAGAGAAGTGTCGCCACAAATGAGGGGTGTACATTTGTAGTATACGTGACTCTGCTATTGATGCACCAGCTCTCTGCCTCAATGAGATTTTAAGAGGCACTCACTCACCCTCCTGTATCACTACTGTTCAGCACCAGACCCATGACTGCAAATTCCAGATGATTCGGTCGGGAGTAATCTATAATGGATGCGATGATATTCGTGTTTATCGTAGATTCGGGCAGCTTGCGGCAAAAAGGGTGACTACAACGCAGAGATCTGGATATATTCCATACAGCAATTTCAGCTATATCCACCTGGGTGACCATGAGATCAATAGCCGCACATCTCATTTCGAGCTGCGGACACTAACAGTCTCCTATCCTATCGGTGTGGTGAATGTAACAAACTACACCGGGATATTAGCAGATGGCCTCCAGTATGAGATCTCTCAGCTGGAAGCGATCAGCAAGCAACGTCTCACCAATGTGGTACCTATTATGGGCACATACATGTCTTGGCCTCTAATATTCGGGCTATCAGCTCTCATTATTTTTATTCTAACAGCATGCCTGCTAGGTGGGTGCCATATTAACCTTCGAAGGAAGCGATATGTACACGACTATGAAGCTCGGACTAGAAGGTTGCTGACACCCCGAAGTGATCAGGCGGAAACCATCATGTGATTTTCTGCTGCCAGGAAGGATTGGTGGCCAACATATCATGCACGAAATACAAAGATGGAGTTATCATGAAGCCGCAGCATTCCGCACACTTCCATACCAATCTGAAAAATCAGGAGTCGATGCTTGCTCCTGTATGACAAGACACACTGCAGTTATCTAACTGACAGGTCCTTTTACACATAACGACACACAAGTCGTATACTGAATTGACCTTCAGTCTCCGATTTATAGCTTCTCAGCTATTCCTGGTTTGCTACCCGTGCATAGGCGTAGCTAGGGGGGTCCTGGGAGGGCCCCCCCCCCCCCCCAGAAAAACGGGATCCTCCATTCCTCACCCACCCCCCGCTCTCTTCACCACGAGAGGTGGTCCCATGCCCCCCCCCCCCCCAGAAAAATTTCCTAGCTACGCCCCTGTACCCGTGTATAACGGTCGAAACTTTAACAGCAGTACAATGCGCACTGCCAGAAGATAAAGATGAGAGAAGAAAGAGCGAGGGTGCAGATTAGAGTGATGATCGCAAGATGAAAGGAAAGGATGCTGCAGAAAAAAAGGAGAGGAAATACAAAAAGAAGGAGGACAGATTTAATTAGAAAGGAACAAAGAGGTAAGCATATGGAGCATTAAAAAGAAAAAAATTAAAAGAAGGAGGCAGGGTATGGAATCTTGAAATTCTAAGCACTCGGCGAGAGAACGTTCGAGCGTGAGGCGGAATTTCAAGACTGAACCTGCTTACAACATAACATAACCTCAATATGATGATCGGTGAACATTGCTTCGATACTCAGACTCACCAGAGTCAACCAATCGAGTGGCAGCATTCCAAACCGCGTGATCAGTACGGACCAATGGCTGTAGATCACCATGGAGGACCACCATCCACCATATTGTTGCCACTGGCACAGCACTACCTCTCCAGCTTTGATCATTCCCGCTCGTTTCGTAGGAGAACGGAAAACTATCGTGTAATTAATTATGGCTCCAAACCATCCAAACCCCAAAACGAAGAAATTCATGGCGATTCGGAGTTTGCATCAAAAAACTATAGAAAAGGTAAGCGAGATTAAACTACTGCTGTAATCATGTTTGGCACTTATTGGTTGGGCATCTATCGTCTTCCTTCATGGGTAGCTGAGCCAAGTTCCTCCCTAAGAGGCCGCCCTAAGAGGCCAAAGACATAGGTTTACACGTCGCCATCGCCTGGCCATCGCCTCCTCACCTTAAATTCAATTGATAATTATGGCTCCGATAAGAAAAAAGTTTGTCCCATTGAGGAACTTCCATCTGTTGACCGTTGAAAAGGTAAGCGAGATTAAACTACTGCTATAATCATGTTTGGCACTTCTTGGTTGGGCATATTTCGTCTTCCTTCATGGGTAGCTGAGGAGGCCATAACCACACATGGCTTTCAATTTTATGATGATTCGTTTCTGTTTCTGGGATGTCTTTGTTAGGGCGGACATGGAGAAGTCTCTGCCTCATCAAAAAGTTAGATTTTCATTCGGTTCAGCAGAATGTATCTGCCGCCAGTCTTGCGCTGAAATTCTTGTTCACATTGGCTGCGCGTGCACCTCACCTAAGTCCGAACCCATGAGTTTTACTACACGCATGCTGCTGCCATTCATGTTCTTTTCGGAGCTCTTGGCAGAAGTGTTTCAGGTGCAGACGACAAGCGAAACACAATGCCACTGCTGTTGAAAGGCTAGTCAAGTGCCATGTGCTGACATCTCATTCACATGCTCATATATCTGGCACATGCGTGTGATACCTTCAGTTCGATTTGAAGAAATACATATGCTGCCTATCGTTTTATCTTCGTTGCTTGGATTTGCAGATTCAATTGTAAATCAGGGCTCGGGGGAAGTCCTGAATTCGGCTCTGACTCTTATGAAGGCAGGTCTTCCAAGAGTTGTATAGGATAAATTCACCTTACCGATGGAACTTGGACCATTGCCAAATCGATATTGTCTCCTGAAGGATAGATAAGCGACTAGATTTCACCACGCGCTAGCGACAGATTTCACACGCTACTACTACTCCTCTCTCCGGTCTGTACAGTTTCAGCTAAAATCCATCAGCAACCGTTCCAGTGTGTATGAAGATCCGTCATTTCCATTTAGGCTACGTAATGGTTTGTATTGATGAAATCGACAGATCTCCTATTGCAGTCTGTGTATGATGACATATTCTGTGTGGAACTCAACATCCTATCTGTTCCATGAGTTGAATTAATTTTGCAGTAAGGATCTTAACTTCATATGTATTTTGACTGAAACGTTTTGTTTTTCTTCTATGTGTTTCAGGGCCATACCAAAGCATCAAATGCAATCAATTTTGCATTCAGAGTAATGGGCATCTTATCAAGCGAAACGCAGAAAAAAATATCTGTTGCACATGTACTGGCAGTAGCAGGTAAGATGTGTTCCTGCTTCTCTACGGTTTGTAATCAAGAGTGGGGGTAGCCACTCCTGGTCAAGAAAAAGACCTTGTAATGCAGAAGTATAATCAACAACCATTCAGCAAACCATGTTATAAGATAACAACCTAACCTAGGGAAAGGCTGCAAAGGCAGAAAAAAATAAATTAATAAGGAACCGAAGACGTTTTGAAACAGCAACTCTCGTCCTCAGGTGGGAAAAAGTAACTGAGAAATGAGGTTGTCGATTGCTAGCCAGCTAAGACTGATAGGATAGGGTGTGATACTAACAGGGTTAATTTTTTGGCTTAGACTGCCCGAAGAAAAGGAGTGGGAGGTCTAAGTGAAAACCTTCATATTTCCTTGAGGTCTAGGCAGATGATCAAAAAATAATTTGGAAGAGATCTATTTGACGATGGCATATCAGAAGAAACAGATGAACATTCAGTGGGAATTAATATCTACTTTCTATGGATGAAAGTATTTTAATTTTGCCGTGATCGGTATCAGACAACGACTGCAGGGAGTAATGTATGAATGCAGTGTATCTAGTTTCAATAATATTAACTTCCGAAGTTACACGATTGTGTTCGACCTCTTCTGTTCTCTCGGATCCCTACACCCCTCATTGGATAAATCATCTAAGCAAAAACGTGGGAGACCTACAAAAATTGTCCGGATCTAATGGGGATGGAAACCAATCCCGTGCGGCGAGTTTGGCGGGAGTTTGCGGGAAGGCACCTGATTCTGAGAGATCTTCTGTATTGTAATATTGACGTAGTTTTTCCATATTTTTCATATGGCATAAGAATGAGTTCAATTATGTCTTAATTTGGGGCCTTTAATGTTGAATTTTTGGTCCCTTGGATGTAATAAATGCACTCGTCGTACTTAATACGAAACTAAAATATTAAACCTAAGCTTATTTCAATAGTTTTTTTTTTTTTTCTTTTTTTCTGTTGGCGCTTGCATAGAGCGCTCACTGGCGCTGTTGGCGCTTCACTTGGTAGTGAGAAACACGTAAGCATTTTTTTTTCTGTCCCTATGTACCTATTGATGTACCTATTCGATATATCGATGTACCGATTCAGTCGATATATCGATTTGGTGTCTTAGAAATTTGCGGGTATGCGTAAGGGTAATAGTGCATTGCGAGTTCAAGAGACGAAGCGTCGTGTACGAAGAGAAAATCTGTTTTCCATTTCTTTTTATTCTTGCTTCTTTTGTTTTCGTTTTCGAAGAAGAAAAAATGTATCCTCTTGTTGTTGTTGTGTTGTATGTGTGTGTGCGCGTTTGTTTTCGTTTGGGGCTGTTCAGCAGATCAGCTCACGTTTATCCTTCGGTACGTCACCAAAAATGGAGAGCCCGTAGAAAGATTTCTGCGTTTTGTACCGAATATCGGTCACAAAGCCGAAGAAATCATAGATGCCACGATAAATATTTTTGAAGACTTAGACTTGGACGTCTCAAATTGTAGAGGGCAATCATACGATAATGCATCAAATTGTCTGGAGTTAACTCAGGAGTTCAAGCGCGTATTAAGAGTTTAAGTCCCCATGCAGAATACGTGCCCTGCGCAGGCCACTCTCTTAATCTTGTAGGCTCTTGTGCTAGTAATTCGTGTACCATAGCAACGGTGTTTTTCGCCTTTTTACAATTACTCTACAACTTTTTTTCTTGTTCTCCCGCCCGTTGGCAAATACCTGTAAAGAACTGTTCTAGAGTCCTCCACAGTCTCTCAAAAACTCGATGGGAAGCTCGTCATGACGCATGTGTAACTTTGGAGAAAGACTGGGCTGGAGTCTATAAATCTCTGAAGGAAATTGCTGACGACTAACTGCAAACAAATGATACCAGGAATCTTTTCAGGACTTTTTTTGGTCTCTCCTCCCCGCCTGGGTAAGGCGCCAACTGAAGCACCTGATCGCCCGCTCCCGTAGCAGGGCAAGGGAACACCAGGACAGCAGCTCCAGAATGTAGCTTCTCTATTATTATCTTCATGTATCGCTATTGTAATATGAAATGTATCTTCATGTATATGTTCTCTCCTGAACTCTGTATCAATACATTCTCTGTCATTGATAAAAAGAATGAATTCCCTAGAAATAGCTTTCATGGTAAATTTTTGGGGAGGTACTTTGAAAACTTTTCATAAAACTAGCAAAAGACTCCAAAGTGAGAACATCGATAGGTATTGGTGAAATTAAACGTCAATACCAATCTCTTACTAATTTCGTGTCATTTGCGCCAAGACAGTGAATTTGACCGCCTAGAAGGCTTGGCAAAAGAAAAATCCGGCGTTTCCACTTACAAAAGTGACGAAAAAAGACGCTCTCGGGAGTCTGAAACTTCCTTTAAAGGGCGAGATGATTTTCGAATTAATACATTCAAAATCATTTTAGACTCCCCAAGAACTGAGTTTAGCAAACGCGCTGAAAAGTATGACCATCTTCATTCAATTTTTGGATTTTTTGAGGACATTGACATGAAAGACAGTATGGAAATTTCAAAAAAAGCGACTGAACTTGTGATGCAATACCCAAATGATCTTGAATTGTCATTGGTTGATGAGTGCTTGCACCTCAAAGCTTATCTGGGTCAATGTGAGGAATTCCTGTGGGAGCAAAAGGGTGATAAAAAAATTAGGAAATCGTCCAGTTTTGTTGGACTTTGTAAATTTCTTCGTGAGAGGGATGTTACAGAAATTCACCCAAATGTAAATATAGCTCTTTGTATAATGCTTTCCACCCCTGTGACCAACTGTTCCGGAGAACGCTCATTTTCCACCTTGCGGCGTGTTAAGAATTACCTCCGGGCAACAATGGGAAATGAAAGATTAACAGCGTTAGCAATATTGACTATCGAGCGGCGGATCACCGAACTGATTGACTACGATGATCTGATTGACAGTTTTGCCAGAAATAAAGCCAGCGGGGCGATTATTGAAATGATATCGACTGTATGTCAGCGCTTTGTCGTGTCGCGCCATCGACTAAGCAATGGCTTAGTCGATGGCGCGACACGACAAAGCGCTGACATACAGTCGATATCATTTCAATAATCGCCCCGCAGGAGAAAAGCATTATAAAATAGTGAGTAAAATTTTCCTTTTACTTTTTTCAACTTTTTCTCGCCTTGCTTAGTTTAATTTTGCTTTTTTTAAATTCCCTATACCTTTGAAAAATATGGTAGCACAATAGGCTTTTGAACCACCAATTTTTTTTCTGAAATAACCTAAATAAAGTAGCCTTATATTGCGTTAATCAAATGTCCGATTTTAAAAATTTTCCGGGGGAGGACCCCCGGACCCCCCCCCCCCCCCCCCGGTACGGTCGTCCGTTCTGAGAGGGGCGCGATTGTCAGATTTGCCTAGGAGCGCTGAAAAGGTAAATCCGGGCCTGCTAGTAACTCTACTTCAGACTTCCGTTTTTATCATGGACGCAGGTCCTGAAAGTGTTGTTTGCCCCCGGTGCCGCTGTTTGTTTGTTTTCGCCCCCCCCCCCCCCCCCGGTCCCGCGTTTCGGAGACAGGAGCTCACTTCTGCTAGCCCGCCATCCCCGGGGACTGCTCGGGTCTCTCGAGATCCGAGGCTTCAATCCGCTCAACCTGGACCTTCGCAGCCCCAGGCCGATCAGCCGCGAAGCATCCCTCCTGCCTCTTCTAGAAGCACTGATGGGGGCTACTGGCGTCAGGCGAAAGCTCACCCAAGTCCGGGCAGGACCACAGCACCGGCTCTCTGATCATCTCCGCTCCACGCTACCTCGTTTCCCCGTCCTTTTGTGGCCTAGTTCACGGCAGCAGCTTTAAGGGAAGGCGGGGTTTTTGATTTATAATTTTACTGAACACACAAATTCGTAAACTTATCCGCATCTTTCCATGATTTCCTTCTATCTGCCAACAGTCATACCCATATATACATATCTCAATCACCTCCTAAGGAAGTATTCAGCTATACACATGTCTACAACTTTCCAAAGGTCTTCCGTAGAGGAGAGCCGGGCAAAGTGGAACACTTTTTTTTTAACGTGATACCGAAAATTTGTTTTGGTACCTAAAATCTAATGTTTATTTATACTTGAAGTTTTATCGCTTTTTTATCAAAAGAAGGTGAAAGAGGCTGAAAAAGTTCTCAAAAAGCGCTAAGAACTTGAGATACAAAAAAAGAGGCAAAATTTCACTTTGCCCGTCCGTTCCACGTTGCCCGCCTCTCCCCTACATACCATGTTTGGATGCTCATGACTTCTTTGATGGAAGTAAAACACAGTTGTCTACGCGGCGCAACAGACTGCATGTCGCGGCAATGTTTGGATCAGCAGTTGAATTGTGTCAACGTTGTCAACGGCGCTAATTCTTAATCAACTTGACCTACAACTCTTCGAGTGATCTATCATCTCTATTAACTACAAATTCATGCTACATACCATCCTCAGCAATGTCTATTAACTCCGCGTTGATCAGCTCATCCAACCTCTCACTGCCCGTGGCTTATCTATCGTAGGAAGAGGATAGGAAAAATTATAGTGCCATCTCTACATCTACGCACAAATAACCCCATGCTAAGGCCCAAAAATCCAAGAAGCTTACTGCTGTCAAATCTACTCAAGGATGACACCAAAAGCAAGAGCAAAACTTACCTCCTACCAGAGTCAATCAGGTGAGGACAAGATCCTTCTTCTCAACCATCCACCTCAAAAATGAGTACTCACGATAACGATGATACATCACATCATGATGCCGAAAATGATGACACCAAAAGCAAGAGCACGCTGCCCTCCTTCAAACCTACCCCTACTCAAGTCAATCAGGTGAGGAGATGACCCATTTTTCAAAAACTGCAATCTAGCTGCCGAAGTCAACAAACGGACGGAGGAGCAAAAAGGTCGATTTTTGTCCATTCACCTACCAAGAACCGCATGCATGAAAATGATGAGTGTGTGGTCAGATATTTGAGAAAATCCGGAGCAAGCGACACAATCAACTTGTGATTCAAGAAAACACCGATAATCAGATACCAAATAGCCCAAAAAAAAGGGAAGGCCCGCACCAGCAGTTATACAATTATACATAGAGCCTAAAACTTCAGGAAACCCCCAGCAACTACAGTGGACAACTCTTCGAGTGATCTATTGTCCCAGATTTTTCGATGTTCACGGATTTCAGTGTTCTACTTGTTAAAGATATTACATGCTACATTCTTATGAACATATCTTTATAATTTTATTAAAATTTGCGCGTAAACGTGAGAGCTGAGACCCTCTGCTTTCTTTTGTCTTTGTACTTATTTTTATCGAAATTTCAAGTAAATGTACAGTCTATTTAATTTATTTTTTGTTACGAATGTTCACAGGAAGCCTTTGAAGACATTCTATCGATTGTTGTGGAAATGCTTACAAGACTGTACAACCAATAAAACAAAAAATTAGTAAATTCTACGCAAGGATGCGAGGAATTAAAGAAAATAAACAAGATGATTTGTCGTTCCATCTGGCATTTCTCTTAACTTTAGTGATAATTTGTGTATATAACTCCTAAAGGACGTTGACCCTGTGAAGCTCCACAGAGGACAGTAGAATAGTCAGACAATGTTACTTTTTGACTTCCCAGGACACATGGCATGTTCTCAATGGCTGCAATTTGATTGGGATGAAAATAACTGGTTCCTTCAACCTTCATTTTTACAGAACAGTTCTGTAAGAGGTAACATTCAACTTTGTCAGATCAAATTATACATTTTTACACATTTACCCTTACCATACCTAAGAAACAATAGCACCTGAGAGCAATTCGAAGGATCTAAAATTGGGAGTGAGAGAACACCAAATTCGTCACTCCGACAGATGAGCAAGAAGACGGTAAGTATTCCGATATAATCTATATCAGGGTTTTAAGGGATTCAACTTCAAGAAATAATTTTCACTTGTCCATTTGTACTGTCAAGTGCATTATTGTCATTCACATGTCTTGATCAGGAACATACTCAGACTTGATTTAGCCCAAATGTAAGAAAAAGACCTACACAGGAAAAAAATTTATCATTTTAAACTTCTTCAGCAAACCTTTGAAGATGGCCTTTGACACTCCAGCATGGTCATGAATTTGAATGTGAAGAGTCTTAAGACTGCAGCTCCATGTCTTCCTCTGAGCTAATAAAAGAAAAAAACCAAACAGGAAATCAAAGTAGGTACTCATATGAATACATTCCAAACAACATCACAGTCACTAGACAATGGGCAGTGTACAGTCCTGGCTTAAATTATCTAAGCCATTTCCGATCATTGCGGGGCCGGGCAGAAGTGATGAGGTTTTCTTTTTTTTTTTTCTCCTCACCTTGGAAATGGCAGACGAGCAGTTTTCTCACTATGAATGGTAGAAATGTCGATTTTTAATTCCAGGGAAAAAGTTTCAGATCTTTTGTAATTGCTAAAAGCTACTGATTTTAACACGTTGTAGCTAAATTTAATTAAAGCCAGTGGGTTAAAAGATATGGGTAAAATATTACATGCTATGTATTAAATTAACTTACTTGAGCAATGCCGAGATTAAAGGTATAATTTCATTTGATTTGTCAATTCCTGTGTGATTTTCACTTCCTCGATTCTGGAAAAAACAAAAAGCTTATTTATGATGGTGACAAAGAGGTAGAAATTAAACCTTGCGAAATTAACCTAACCCTAACCTAACTCGAGCTAATCAGATGAGTAAGAGCTTCTCTTGCCTAAACACTGATTAATAAGATAAATACATTTGGTTTTTCACATTCATTCATTTTTAAAATTTTTTTAGACATAATTTTTCAGTACTTTCTGAAAGAAGCTATGTTTTCAGGTTTCCAAGCAAAATCATTGGGAAATTGGGGGTAAAATCTCAATTTGTTGACTTTCCTTTGCTGAATTTGAAATACAAGAAGAACTGAAAGATTTAGTGGCTGATTAAACTTATTTTTTTCTTCTCTTTCATGGCATTGCACTGCTTCATCACATTTGTGGACAGTGGGCTATCCAAAACTGAGAATCAAATACTTCAGGTTACTAGCTATCTGTTTATGATAAACAGTCACCTCTAAATTTGGATAGAATTTAATTATGAGTAAAAGCTCCTTCTGACAATATAAGGATTTATGCTTTATAGTTTTGTAATGAACAATATGTAATTGAACTTACAGATTCGTCAGTTTCATAAACTGGTGGTAGAGCTCCTGCTGAGTCAGATTCAGGCTCAATGATGGAGGAGATTTCATCGCTGGAGGAGTAAAGAGTCGATATAGATGTGATGGGCAACAGATCTTTTGGTTCAATCGCAATAGACTGATTCGACTGCAACTGATTTACTACAATTGAGGGTAGCGATGAAGATGGTAAACTCTGAAACAAATGAAAAGAATGATAAGATAATTATCACTTCTCGCGTTTATTCTATCGGTCATATTTATCAAGACAGTGTGAAAAGTATTTTATACCGATTCTTCTAAGAAAATTCTAGAAAAATCAGCGAGAAAAAGTTTTCACACTATCCTGATAACATAATTCTAAAAATTGCGGCTATGTGCAAAATAGCTGTACCTACTAAAGCTCAGGATGGTAGGAGAGAGGAGTTGCTATACTTGAAAAATATTACCGGATCGACAGACTGGTGAGTAAATACAAATGAATATTCTATAAATATGTACTATCTCTGCACAAATGTCATACCTACACCATTTTGTTCTGGTTCAAACACTGGCAGTAACAACAAAAATGAAGGAATGAATGTAGATGACTAATAGGTACTGAAAGTGTGCTGAAGTGAGATGAGGGAAATGTAGTTTCTTAGTTGATGTATTTTTCAGTGAAATGAACTTTACAAATAGAGGTAAACTTAGTACATATTGAAAAAACCCAATTGAAAGTTTAAAATGTTCTTTCTTGGAAGCTTTTAACTATTTCATGATAAGTAAAAAACCCTGCGTCAGGTGTTGTCTGTGAAGGTTATGAGTCATGATTTTACTAAGTTACTAGCTCTATGAGAAATTGGCAAATACAGAATGAATTTGCATGTACTTTTATTACCAAATAATGCTATTTCAGTAGAGTTTATTCGATGCGTCAGAGTTTATTCCTTTCAAGCTCTTATTTTGCCTACAACCGTGCACAAACCATCTATTTTTAGATAGATAAAATCGTATGGATTTGGAAAATGGGCACTCTGTAAGAGGAGAGCTTTTTTCAAAAATGCATTAATTGACCAACAATGTATTTTTGAAAGGCAACCTTGTAAAGATTTAGAATATTCATTCTCTGCAAAAAAGGAAAAGAACGCCTTACACCCTTTCACCACAGAGTGCCTCAATCACCCTAAAAGTAGTTGGGGCAGAGAAACTTACTTTTGCTTCAATATCGCTTGATACTGGTGCTTGATTTTCACTGGAAACCGGAGGCTCCGATTTCTGAATCGAGCCACTTGATGCAGGAAGACTGAATGCAGGTAAACTTGATGCTGGGTGACTAATTGTGGGTAGACTAGATGCAGGTATACTCGCTACGAGGGGACTGGAAGTAGGGAGACTCGAAGCGGGTAGATTGGATGCAGGGACACTTGAATTCTGAGACAGAGAGCTGTCGACAGTGACCGAGAGGGGCATGCGAGGACTTTGCTCCATTGAAGCAACTCCAGACTTGCGTTGGAGGGAAGCATTGGTGTTCGGCGGAGTAATTGTTCTTCGTTGAAGTAGCATATTGGTAGGCATGCTGACTCCATCGTCTGGTTTGAGTGGTGCTGCTTCTTCGAAAATGGTTCCCTGAACATGAGTCAGTTTGGCAGGTGAGGAGCTTCGTCTTTGCGGAGCGTTTACAGTTCCTGGACTCTGCGAGAAAAAGGAAAAATAATGATTAGAAAAATTGACAGAAACAAGGAGAAGTACAAATATTCTTGGAAAATGACTCTTAAAGTTTAATTATTCTTACATTATAGACCTGGTCGAAAGATGCTACCAATTGAGGTGACAAAGATTGGCTCTTCTTGGTTGCAGTGTTTTAGAATTTCTATTGCTAATTAATGTCTTGATAAAGATTCTAGTGGGTAATTTTGCTGGAATATTTTCTTTGGATTATTTCTAGTATTGTAGAGAATATTCAGAATATTCACTTTCCTTACAATGAGTCAGATATTAGCAGCGATTTTGAAACGAGACAATCGAGAAGTGCCTATCTCGCACCAAACGCATCAATTCAAAGAATCTATTCAATTTTTTACTTCAAGTCCGACTTTAAGCGTGTTACAGTTTGATAAGAACTGCTTTCTTTTATTTCACCAGCCAAAGCACTCAACCAGTAAACCAAGACCTGATGACATCTGCTGAATAGTAATCAATGAGTTAATTGAGAGACTATTCTGAATACTCATGACATCTGACAAACATTGAAGAATACTTACACTGGATCTTGTGGAGGGTGAAGGTGAGGGTATCGATAGGCGATGCTGTTGCCTTAAGAAATCATGCATGAGTTGCATTTCATATGGATTTGAAGGCGTGAATGTATTCATCTGCATTAAGTCTGAAAGAAAAACAAAACCTGAACTGTATTGACAAAACAAGGATAAAATAGTAAAAACAAAACTGAAAAAGAAATAATTAAAATCAGTAAAAATTTTGGTAAAAAATATAGTACACTCACACCTAGTTAAAATTTAAAATTTGCTGTATATACAGTGGAAATCAGATACAAAGACCTTCTTAAAGCCTAGGGCCTGGGCCAAATTTGGTCGTTATATCCATTGCTCAAATACATTGCATTATATAAATTGGGCACGGGACTGGCCAGATAGCACGTTTTAAGAACCAATATGTCGTTATAAGCGATGTTGTAATATCCAATTTTCACTGTACATCGTTTCAGAGGTTTGACACCTCAGGCACGTGTAAAGCTAATTTTAAATTTTAACACGATACCAGTCTATTAAATTATTTATCAACATTTTTAAAGACAGACCATTTCATGATGGCCAGATGCAGGCTTGAAAAGTATTTAATTTCTTATACATACTTAAAAGAAAAAGATGAAAAATAATTTGGCACAATTGAACACATTCAGTTTAATAGTTTTTTCAAAGAGCTCTCCTCCAGGCAGTTTTTCAACTTGTGTGGCGATGAAAATGCGCAGCTTAAATATGGAAAGAAAAAAATCTGACTTCATCCAAGGTAGGGCTGCGGAAAATGCTGGATCACACAAACTTGATTCTGCCACAATCCCGAAATATTTTGAGAGAGCAGTCAAGATTAGCTGTAAAATATACATTGAAACTTTTGAGATTTGTTCTTCCGTCATTTCCTTTTTGTTATTCTTTTATTTATGCACCTATGCTCCAAAGCATAAGGCACATTATTCTAAGGAATTTATAAATTTATTTTATTTATGTTTTTTTAATTTTAATATTTTATCTACGCAGGAAATAATTATGGCTACTGTATAAATCATTCTTGAAAACTTGACTTACGGAGGTTTTGTTGGGCCCTTGAGGTGATTTTTTGAGTGGCAATTATGGCATCGATTTGAGTTAAAACTGTGAACATTTCTAATCTCTGTTTGGCGGAGTAATGGGTGCAGATCAAACCCAATTGAAGAAAACCAGTGCTAGCCTTCAACTCATCGGTCTCCGCTTTATGATCTAGAAGCTCATGCAATTTACTTTTGTCATACTCGTGAACGAAGTCCCGCTGAAAAAGATCGACACATTAGCACTTATAAATATTGATCGCAACTTTAAGGTTGGAGATGAAGTTTTCTATCATTTAACATCTCTAAGTTCTGAGGAAAGATGAACTTTTTACCACTCCAGAGCTGGTGACTTGATTCCACCACTTCAGGTAACTTCCTAAGGGCACAAAAACTTTCACATCACATATGGAATCATTTTACAGGGTTCAGCTAAGAGAACGAGGATGAAAACTTATCAATAAAATCTCACACTAGATTTTCACAAAGGAACTTTCATTTACCCAGACAAAGTTTTGGAGGAACGGTAAATGACAAAACTGTATCAGTGTTGGTAAATTCACCTGGTGGTGGAGATTGACTTAAAAATCATCATTGAAAAGTTTCGAGCTTATGATGCCCTTAAAGGAGAGGATTGGGAGAGAAAAGTCATCACTGGCCTTGAGCATGTTCTGGCTAAATCAAGAAAGTATATTCAAGAGCAATTTAATGGGTTCAGTTGCGCTGGTCATAGAATTGTGTTTTGACAGTTGAATCTTGAGGACTAGCTTAGAATGATAAGATCTGTCCAAACCGCAATTTTCTATGTTCAGTATTAACAGAAATATTGCCCTTTGAAAAGTCCGGTTTTTGACGTCATCCACCACGGAAGTGACACCTTGGTTTCTTCGACGTTGCTTTCATCATTCGGTGTGACGCACATTAGCTCTGGTTATTCAACGTGAAACCCGGATGAAAGCAAGATGGATGAAACCAAGGGTGCCACTACCGCGGCGGATGATGTCAAAAAACCTGACTTTTCAAAGGGCAATATTTCGGTTAATACTGAATGTAGAAAGTTGCGGTTTGGACGGATCTCATTATTTTTAGCTAATCTACGAGAATCAAAACACGATTCTGTGACCAGCGCAACTGACCCATTATTTTAACTGATGAATTCCAAAACTTATTTTCAATCAATCTGGGTTTGTCATAATAAAAATCTTCTTTAAAGAATTAAACTTTGAGAAATCAAAAATGATTTCATTCAATTGATGACTTCATACTAACTCAGAATTTATCAGAATCTGCTTACCAATAATTTTTGAGGTCTCTTATCATCATATGCCCTCAGTCCTGTTGCAATTTCAAATAGAACCTGAAACCATAGGGAAAAATGATACAATGAAGAAAAGTTAAGAAAGAAAGAAAGAAAAACAATGAATTTGGACCCTCCTGACAAAAGGTGTTCATGTTTGTGAGGGAGCATGGTCTCCCAGACCAAGGTTTTTCGGAGAGTTTAATGACTTGATTCCCAGAAGCTGTTGTAACTTTCTCCTTGTTTTAATTGTTTCTCAATTGGTAAAATTTTTTAATTGATGGATTTCTGAGAAGTCAAGAAGCTAAAAGAATATGATACAAATAATTTCTAGTGACATTTGTGGGCTGCTCCCAGTTATTTCAAGAAACCGAAATTAAAATGCCAAAAAATAGTTCCATGAGAGGAAAACTCAGTTTATCTGGCAATATTTATTTGGATACTTAGTGATATTTGAGATCACAAGAAAATAATTAGACTTGCTTTCATGTATTTTAAATAGGAAAAATGAATAAACAATGTTTCAATGACTTGATAATAATTAACGATTCAAAAGAAAAAATTGGTTCAAGTTGAAAACTTGAAAAAAGATAGACATAATAATAGCTTTGATGGTACAAATTATTTGTACTATGCGCATCAGTCTTGCTCCATTAGCAATATTCTCCCAGGAAATTACTGTTTCTTCTTTTTCACGAATAAATTAAATTAGGATGTTGCGTCACTTACCACTCCAAAACTGTAAACATCAACTTTCACAGAGAACTTTTTGCCTCTGAAAAATTCTTCGGGTAGATACGCCTTAGTACCATGCACCTTACTGACTTTGACACTTGTGTAATGTTGCAAAGGTCCTTCTTGTGTAAGACCAAAATCACCAATTTTTGGCTCAAAGGATTTATCCAGGAGGATATTTGCACTAAAAACACAGCATAAAATTAATAGATCAATGGCTAAAATCGAAAAATGCATTTTTGTAATCCAAAGTTTCAAAATCTCTGACAATTTTTGATCTTTTGAAATGAAACAGAGCTACAATATCTACTTAAAATTTTTGGCGAATACATTTGACCAAGAAAGAAGAAGCATGAGCAGTGATTTCCTGTTGCAATCGGACACATGCATTTCTTAACTTTAACCATGGATGTATGTATCATTTCATAACTTGTTATATCCTTGTTATAAAAATCCAAGAGAGGTTTTCAGTTTCAACTACATATTAGGCCCCTTTTAGTAGAAGAGATAATCTTTTTTCATCCTTTTTAAGATAAAAATTTAAATTGGGGGAGGGCTGCAAAAGGGGGACAAATCAAAAGAAAACCCCGGAACGTTTTAAATAAGTAACCATTCCATTCGAAAAGTTCCGGGTTTTTCTTTTGATGTGTCCCCCTTTTGCAGCCTTTCCCCCAAATTAAGGTGATATTTTATTATGTGTTTTTGGCTGATTAAGTTGTTTTTTATCCTTTTTAAGGCAGCTAGGACAGACTGATTGGAAGACCAGTAAATGGAAAATACAGAGGCTATTGTATCACATGAAAAATTGGTGATCAGATAAAAAAAGTAAAAAAAAGTGGACAAATTCTACTCATCCAGACTAATTTACATTTGTCAATCACATTCTTGATAATTACTATTATTCAAAACAATTTGGAATTTTTTATGATAATCCAAATCTTATGAATGAAAAAGAGAGGAGGATCTTTATGAAGCCACTAGGCAAATAAAATTTGAATTATACCTCTTGATATCTCCGTGAATTAAAGGTGGCTTCCGATCATGCAAGAACTGTAATCCCAGAGCTGTTCCTCGAGCAATGTTGTATCGCTGAGACCATGTCAATGGCTTGGTATTTTGCTGAAAAAAGATATAAAAAATTTGAATGAATTAACCGAGCGAAAGGAAATTACAGATTATACAAGAGAGTGTATAAAAAAAATTGGGTTACCAGTCTTTGATGAAGACACTAACACATGGCCAGATGATGACAATATAAAATTTTACCTACTTATCTTTTCCTTAACCAAATAGCTAAAACATCATCAAGAGACACTCCATCTCGAATTTCGGGCTACTGCAATTAAATGTCTGAAACAATTTCCATTTTCGAAGATTAACAGAAATCTAAACGCAACAACTACAGCTGAATTCTTCAACCTGTGTTAGAGATGATATGCTGCCTCTTTGTATGAATCATGGAGCTAAGAACCTGACCTTTCCAAATAAACGAAAAACAATGGTGTATCCAAAAAATCTTAATGATCTAGAAAACTCTCACAGCAATAGTATTGTTAGATTTGAGCTATTCAAATGAATTGACGCTTACCAAGAATAATTTTTTTT
The DNA here is from genome assembly GCF_918797505.1 of Bemisia tabaci. Classification (NCBI taxonomy): domain Eukaryota; kingdom Metazoa; phylum Arthropoda; class Insecta; order Hemiptera; family Aleyrodidae; genus Bemisia; species Bemisia tabaci. The sequence goes on from NC_092798.1 coordinate 16,719,595, forward strand.
ACTATCTCACATGCCTACTTACTAAAAATACGGAACAGGTTAAAAATTCTGATTCTCAGATTCATTTTCCTTTTTTTTTATTTAGACAGACTGAGAGAATATGGAGAGCTTCAGCCGTAACGCACAAAAAAAAAAAAAATTGAGTCCAATTTTCTACATCTCCTTTGAGAGAGTTTTCTCTAGTTATCATTGTTGTTCCAATCTCTAAGATTTTGAAATTCTGAGGCTTTTCTCAAGCACCTTACTAAAATTACGAGGAAAAACATTTTTTGCACCTCAGAGTGTTGTCTCCTGCCATAGAGGAGTATCTCAAATGTTTCTAAAAATATTTTATAAAGGATTTTGCTGGTGTGCTCAAGATACCGATTTTTCTTCAAACTATTAAACGATATGGAGCCCCCATTTTTTTGCGCAAGGAATGCTGAAGGGGCTTAAATAATACACTCACTCTGCACAAGAGACGATCTTCCAAAGATCCATTGAGCATATATTGGTACACAAGACAAAAACGATCACCATCTGTGCTGAATGCAAACAATGCGAGAATATTATCGTGTCTACAGTCATTCAGGTACTTCAATTCTCGATAAGACAGCTGCTTTTGGAGTTCTAAATTTGCTCCTTTTCCTAGAGATTTCTGAAACAAACAAAACAAATATTCAATTTCTTATCATTCATTCCGTTTTTCAAGTTGGAGGTTATTGCTACTTTTAATTAAGTAGTTTCATTAAAAAAATTAGATCCTTCGATGGAGGGAAATTTGTCATTTGCAAGAAGTTATTTGACGAACATATGTAAAAAGCTTACGCAGTTCTCTGACAAAATTTAATGAAAGTGGTGTTTCATATTCTCTATGAATTCTAATTGGTTGGATGGGAAGCAACATTTTGAAAGCAGAACCAAGATCCCCTATCCTCTCCTTCTTTTTCCAAGTTCAGCAGAAAAACAAACTGACAAAATAAACATTTACTAGAGGATCAGAAAAGACAAATCAGGATACGAACATTCATGTCCGAAAATATCTAGGCACAGGGATTTACTAAAAACTACTGTGATTTACTACTGACTGTGATTTGACATGGGACCCAGCAAGGTTATTCAGGACTTTTCTCTACGCCCAAAAATGACCCTTTCGGACCTCTTTCTTTGATATGCTTATAAATTGACTCTCAAAGACATGTAACTCACGTAATTGAGAGGGCTGCTCACCCTGCTTGGAAGGCTGCATCATACTTTCATGAATCATGAAATGAAATTTCTATCCTTGAGCAATTAAAGATTGGGGGAAAAATTAGAACAAAACTTTTAATTTCCAGTGTTCACAATGGGTGAATTAGAGGATTGAATGGCAAAAAAGAAGGAAAAATGTAAAGATGGAGAAAAATATAACTTACATGAGGCTCCAATCTTTTTATGGCAACTTTGGTGCTTTTCCAAGTTCCTACAAACACTGTCCCGAAGCCACCTCGACCTAGAATGTTCGAAGAGTTCCAGTTGTTGGTCGCAATTTCTAGTTCTTTATACGGAACACATGGTGTACAAGCCTCAGCTGCGAATGAGGCTGCAGATAAATCTAAAAAAAGACGGTAATCAGGTCATGTTCAACCAAATGACTAATTGCGCTAAAGTTATCAATTTACAGTTTTTTAAAACAATTCTGAATTAAGGAATATTAACAAACACTAGAGGTAGTTGAATTTTTTCTTCATTGAAAACCCTTCATAGCTCTAGTGGCTATCAAATGCTTTGCAGCCTTGGTCAGACCTTTGCCATTGCTTTGGTAGGAAATTATCAAAAACTTAACAATTTGGCTCCTGCAAATTCACTCATGATGAATATTCCCAAAAGTGAAACAATAACAAGAAAGAAGCAAATTTTAACTTCCGTTGCTCACCAAAGCAAATTTAACAACGTTTAGAAATTATGATTAAAAGGTCTTTGACAAAAAAAGTTTGGAAAATAGGTAATCAGTTTTGTCTTATTTCAAAACATTCCTTTTTTGAAAGAGTGCTCACAGAGTACTTAAGGAGAAATTTTGATATTTAATTTCATCCAATTCTAGAATTTGCTAGAGGGAAGCGTATAGTAACTCTTCAATTCTGCCGAAGACAGAACAATGTACTGATGAAAAGGGTACGTTTATATACAGAGATAAGAGATCATACCAAAAGGCAAGAGGTGCCTTTTCAAGAGAGATGAATAGGCATAAAATAGAGATAGAATTTCGAGATCAGGCGACCCATGCTTGTTGGTGAGCTTTTTAATTGAACAATTTGAGATAGAGTACTCAAAGCTTTAAAAAAAAGGCTGATAATGGGGTTGTCATACTGACAGGAGACTGATCTTAATAGAATGGTATCACAGTCATAGTAAACACACAAAAAATACTATGAAAAATACCAACAAACCTTATAAATGAAAAATAAAGCTTAAATACAGAATTAAAAAATTGTCAACTTGTCTAGCTCATCAAACTGACTTCCAAAAAATTTCAGAAAACCTTCATTTGAAGAAAATACAAACTCATTGAAAAGATAATACTTACCAGTCGTTTTTTTGGGGACTTCGATGTTGGCTGCTTGATCATTATTGTTACTTATCTTATTTTCTGTTTTCGGAAGACAAAGTTTATCTTTCACACCAGTTTCTTTTTGGATGTTCAGATTACCATCAAGGTCTAGATTCTTCTTCTCATTGGTCTCAGTGTAACCCTAAGAACAGCAAGGAAAAATCTCATAATATGATGTTTGCAACTTTGAGGGTAGAAACCATGTCTGAAGATGGAAATGACGCACAACCAGCGGCTAACATTGAGAATACATGTTAAAATTGAGTTCAGAACTTTAATTTTTAAGGGAGAGAAAATTCGTCTAAAACAAATTCCTAGATTTTGGCCGGGCTAAATTCAACTACTTTAAATTTGGATAATTTTAAATCATTTACTGTGTTGGCCACAGAGGTGCTTCGGGAAAACATAACTGTGGGACAAAAGCACTGTCAGACACTAACAGGTGTTTCAATCACAATCCTACTCATTTCTGAACAGAAGTCAGAAATCATGAGAGAGTTTGAACAGGGAATAGAAAACATGTTTTTGAGACGTCAGGCAGAGCTTGGAAACCTTTGCTTGACACTAAAATATTCTTCAGTTCTTAGTCAAATATTCACATCGTAGTTGGAAGAACCTGATGCTGTCTGGAACTTCAGATCGCTGTTAGGCACAAGCACCTGATGCCGTGACCGACATGTTTAATGTCCACATAAAGAACAATACATATAATCTCTTCACACTTTTTGCAGATAGTATATAGATTACAGAGTGAAGACAGTAATTAAATATTCGATCACTAGATGCCAACTTACAGGCCCTTCAATTCTGCATGTTGTCACACATTTTAATTGACAGAGACGAGGGAGCCCTTAACATAAACAAGTGATACAAAGGCATTAACAGGATAATTGTACGCCGTAACAAAAGGGGTTCTTAGGAGTATGCTCTTAATGCTCCATAGCTAGACACCGTCATAGCACCTCCAGCAGGCTGATTGTCGAAATTGGTAGACAAAGCGATAGACAAAAAAGACAAAGGATATGAAGGGATCTTGTTGGTGGAAGCGGGTGGTTGCGATGGACAAAGGAGGTAGGTGATAGACTAACTAACAGCAATCCACGAGAGACCCTATAGTTAGTCCACCATTTTCTCCTTTGGTCTTCAGGAACCATCCATTTCAACCAATAGGATCGCCTAGTACTCCTTATGTCTTCTTTGTCTATCGCTTTGTCTTATCAATTTCAATAATCAGCCCGCAGTGAATAAAATGCACGGAAGTTAAGGTAGCCTTAGATATAAACAAAGTGATACTTGCCTGTTGGAGATGCGGAGCTATATTCTCACACTTGTCTGCTAATAAGAGCCTGCTTAAATTTTCTTCTCCTTCAAAAATCAGTTTATGATACTTGGGATCGACTGTGAAAAAAAATACAACGAAATTAAGACAACTGTCTAAGCTGTTTCATAGACATTGCTAAGACCGAACACTTAAATTTTGATAAGATTAGTTTTTGATCATGATCTGTTGAGAACGAGTTGGTTGCGCTGGTCACAGAGTTGCTTTTAGATGGCTAAAGCTCACAGATAAAAAGCAAAATCTGTCCAAATGCTGAGAGGTGGATAATGAAAAGAGATATAACAACTGGCGTCGGGGGGCCTGCTTCATCCTCCATTGACAGCCTGTGCCATTTTTTCTTTCATTTTATTGCTCTCATCAATATGTGATGAATAACAATTGAGTGGCTTGGACTAGAGTGCCTGTATAGCGAGAGTAAGGACAGCTCCCTTTATGGAGGGCTTAGGCTCAAAAATGTAGCCAACTTTTCCACACGAAATATCCGAAGCCGATTCGTTGCCAAACTTCACATTCAGATCGGAAACTTGCAAAATGGCAGTCATTGAGTGTTTCAATCAACTTCCTCCTTGTTAATCATATCATTAAAACTAGATTAAAGCTAGCTTAAAACTCGCGAAAAGACCGTAATCGTATGTTATCATTTTCTCTTCGCTCAACAAGTTTTAAGAATGCAATACTGTGTGCGCGCAACTTTGGGCAATTTGAATTCATAGGTTGGCTGCCCTTTTGGGCCCTAACCTTATTTGCGGAGGCATCGATGAAGGTCTGATCGATTTTTGGAGTTTCACAGCTGTCTAGACTCTAACTATATAGGTACTCTAGCTTGGACCACAGCCTATCTCACTGCATTTCCAATGAGAAAAAGTGGCATTCTGCCTTTAAAATTTATAGGTTCACTTGTGATAATTCATAAGAAAAAAAATTTGCAAGCAATGTTTTGCACAGTGATTCATTAAGAAAATCAAATACTAGAGTGAATTTGGCAACATAAACTGCAGATAGACTGATTTTGGCCAAAGATGATTCATTTCACCTCGCTATTTCCTATATTTTGTTTCTAATTTCTTATGAATACCACAAGGTACTTATACATTACAGCACTTCCATGCAGAATTGGAAAAACTAAAAATATCAGCTTGTGTATTTTATACTGTAGAATTCCGCAGAGTCCTTAACTCATTTTTACCAAAATTTTCAGTTAGGCAGTATTCGATGGTGTAAGTCGGGAATCATATAACCTGGTTAGCGACGTCGCAGACTTCCTGCCATACTTTAGTTTTCAGATGGGAAAGTGCTCAACGGCAATTTTTTAAAGCTGCCTTGATTTTTTTTCTCTGTGCAAAGAAAATTCTGCATAAACTTCAAGGAATGAAGTCAATTTTTTCTCTTTTGAAAAAATATCATAAAGGCGGAGATTTTCAAACACCGCAAACAAGATATAGGATTGGAGACTTATGCTGTCGTATTATTCCTTACCCATTGCAATCAAATATTTACTCACCATAAGGCTTCAAAATGGACATGGCTTGGTAGTGCTGCATTCGAGACAGGAGAATAAATAATTCTTCTATTGTATGATTGTAAGTTTCCCACAACTGCAGCAACTCATTAGTTGGGGAACTTTTCCTCTTGACAGCTTGACCTATGTGATACAAGCAGGCATTGTCCAATTCCATATGCATCCCACCTTGAAACAGGTCAGTACAATAAGAAATTAAACACCAATTGCGGATCACATTTTTATGTTTAAAAAACACAAATCAGCAATCTGTCAGCTCCTTGTATCCCAGAATCATGCTTGGATGATTCTGTATCAGGAATCAATAAATAAGCATAGAGAAAAAAAGGAGGTGTTTGCATTTTGGGCATCTTGGAATTTTTTGATGACTTGATGACGTAGGTGGGTACAGCGACGTCCCCTTCACGCTAAACGTCGCTGTACCCACCTACGTCATCAAGTCATCAAAAAATTCCAAGATGCCCGAAATGCAAACACCTCCTTTTTTTTCTCTATGATAAATAGGTTTCCTAATACAGTGTTCCTACAGTCTAATTCAATGGAAATATTTCCCCTCAAAAGCTACAGTAATCTTAAGGATATGCTGTGATCCCAATATCGTAGTTCTCCTGACCTTCAGTTAAAATAATAATCGGATGAAACGACTGGTGCAAATGCACACACTGTCAATTGGTAAACCCAAGGTGGAGAAACTATAACAAGAACTATCACAGTGTGCTACCTCAAGCTTTTATAAGGTGTTAATAGAGCCATTCAATTCTAACTTGAGCATAGACTACGATTTTCAAACTTTTAGCATTTTCACCGATGAAAAATAGCCTCAGTGAAAAACAGGATCTCTCCGTAACAGCACACAGAAAGTTGAATTCTACCTCCATGTGAGCGTTGCCCGATTTATAATGGCATATCTAAAGAAAGGCTGCCTAGGAGTAGTTGAAATGAAGTGAAGAGAGTAGAAGACTGCTGCAAATAAAATACATGCCTCAGTTTCCTCAGGTGTGTCAAATCTCAATGATTGCCGGAGTCATGTTCACAATGACCTGAGGACACGCTTTAATCATGGTGAAAACCGAGACCGAAAATTATGGAAGATACAGGGTCACCTGAGATAAATTTTGAATTCAAATTGGTTAAGTATGCTTACCTAACTCTTCCCATTTGTCATTGACATCCAGAACAGTGCACAGTTTTTTCCGAACATGATACGGGAGGTGATAGATATACTTGAGATTTTCAGATGACATCATGCATGAGTGAATGGACACCAAATAATGAAGGATGTAGGACCTCCGAGTATGAGACTTTGGACTTACGGCGAAGTAAGAGAGATAATACGAAACATAATTCACTAGAAAGATAACTGCGACTCAAAATCAGGCAGAAACAGGGAAGTTTATCAGGAATTCAGGAAGCTGAAAACCACTTGTAGTCACATTGGTTGGTTCATCAAAACACGAGGGTTCCTCGCAGAGGTTCCTCGCCGAGTGGAATGGAATCCAGAAGGCGGTCCGTGCCGAAGGAACGAAACGGTCAACTCACGATTCCCTGCTTTTGACCGTTTAGGTTTCTATGTTAGGTTTTGAGATTCTTTCGAGAATATTTCCTTGTGCATTGAGTGCCCGGTGTGCAGTGCACTCTATCTAGGCATCTAAGGGTTAAGAAAATGCAATATTTAAAAGTGCATTCGTGCAAAGAATAAGGGTGGAGTTAAAACCGCACGCTACCTGTGCATGCAAAGCACACCCGTCAACTAGTATTACCGGTTGCGTTCTACCAAATTGAAGGAATTTTCAGTTCTCAATAATGTGTCAAGTCCAATTTTGACTTGAAAGGACGTTTTGGTATGTACTGAAGAGTGTCGCATGATACACACACAAGAGGTGAGACTAAAGAAAACCTTATTATACTCAACTTTGTTAATGATGTTAATAAAATTGGACCACAAGTATAACCTAGGTATCATTAATAACTTCATCATTATGGCATATGCCGCATATTACTTTCCATCACTACTTTTCCTGTAGCTTTTTTAATCAGTCTTAAGGGAGAACGGGAAAAGGTACCTTGGTAATCCAGTCCCTCTCGTGCGATACCAAGGAAATTCCTCTTTTTGAGACTTGGAAAACAATCTGTCCGCGAAATCTGTAAGGCGAAGGTGATTTAGGTGTTCTGTGAAAAGGCGATTTTACAAATTGGAAACACTGTTTTTTCACCATTTAAATCCATTGAAAATATCGATTTTATCAAATTATCAAATTTTATCAAATACTATTTTATCAAATCTCGGGAAAGTAGATTTTGGCCGAGAATATCTGGAGCTCCCAGCTCAATCAGCTCTCGTGTGAATTGAATTCTCCTCTGTACATCGATGGTGAAACTGCAAAAATACAAATCTCGGTTTGCAGCGTTGCAGACTTCGAATCATTCTTTATTTTCCAAGTGGCAAACTATAAGTGCTTGAACGTTATTTTTTGAAAATACGAGGGATTTCCCTGTCTTTATCAAGAATTTACTGTGGAAACTTCAAGGCGATGACGTTGGTCCTTTTAAAAAACAAATCAGGGGCGGAGATTTCGGAACACCCCAACTAAGATACGCATTTTTGAAGCTTTAACGTCGGTAATTCTTCAATCAAATTTCCCGGCTTAAGTAGATTTTAGTCGGGAAATTCTGGGAAGTCTATCGGGGAAGTCTTCACTCGATCCCTTTCTTCTTTGACTACTAGCGGCTGAAGCGGCTGACAAACAGGTGTCGCTACCTCTCGGACGCGGAGATTCTCGAACACCGCAACCGAGATACGCATTTTTGAAGGTCGTTATGTATTCCTCTATCAAATTTCCCGGGAAACTAGTTGTCAGCCGGGAATTTCCGAGAAGTTTCCCGGGAATGTCTCCACTCGATCCCTCTCTTCTAAAACTTTTAGCGGCTGAAGCGCCTGAGAAACAGGTGTCACTACCAGGGCCGGATTTACCTACTTGCCGCCCATGAGCCGCCTGTATTTTGCCACCCCCTTCTCATTCGTTTTGAAACATCAATAAAAACCATCAAATGAATGTGCCGGAGGAGGAGGGGTGCATAAGACGCGTTTACCTACTCGTGTTGGATACATTTTTTGCGAAAGCCCTGTCAACACGACTAGCAAAATTTCACGGAACTTGACGCGAAAGTTAAGTTCCATAAACCTATCTCTGTGTGGACAAGCTCCTCCATTTATAAGAAATGAACCAAAAAAATATGAAAGAACAAACAAATGTGGTTTAATAATTTTAACTTCCGCCGCTGCGCGCTGTGTTTGGCGCAATGCGTGAAGTATTCCTGGAGTCTTGTAGGCGCTATGCGTTTCACGCCAACCGCTCCTGACCGCACTAAGTTTGGCGTAATGGGTGAAGTATTCATGCAGTCTTGTAGGCGCTAATGTGTGTTACATGCCGACCGCTGCGCCGAGGGCTTGTCCTTTTCATCTCAAGTCCTCGTCATCATTTCTCTCTGCACTGAGCTCCAGGCCAAATTGCGTGTTTAGTTCCTCTCTTAACTCGACTAATGAAAGATGCTGTCTCTTGTGTCTTGCTGTCTCTCAGGAAAGACAGATTTTGTCCCCTGTTCTCATTGATGATTTTTTTTTCTGAACCAGATTTGTTTTATACCCACCTTTAAAATAAAATGCAAAATTTGCCGCCCCCTAAATTTGCCGCCATGGGCCGCGGCTCATGTGGCCACCCCCTTAATCCGGCCCTGGTCACTACCTCTCAGACGCGGAGATATCAAACACCGCAACCGAGATACGCATTTTTGAGATCTCAATTTCCCGGAAAAGTAGATTTTAGCCGGGAAATTCCGAGAAGTCTCCCGGGAAAGTAGATCCTAGCGAGGAGTCTCGCGGGAAGAGTCTCCACTGGATCCCTCTCTTCTTCAATGACTTTCAGCGGCTGAAGCGGCCGAGAAACAGGTGCCGCTACCTCTCGGCCGCCGCGGGAAACTCGCGGGCGGCTCGGCGGAAAACGATTGATTTTTCAGCGCGGGGTGGCGCTGCGCTGCGGGCGGCGGGTGGCGCGCAGGGCAGCGCCGGCACCGACGCCGCGCCGGGCCGGGCGCGGGGCGGCCGCGGCGGCGTTGTGACTGACGCGGACGGGACGCGTCGGGCAGTCACAATATTGGTCCCGTCCCGGCGAGTGGCGAGTGGGAGCCCGCGCCCGGCTCACGACACCCGAATTCAAACTCGGCTGCTTCTTTTAGATTTTAGGTCACCCTCCCGACGTTCAGTTTCGTGGCTCTCGTCTTCCCATGTGTACGTCCTCGCTCCGCCGCCGCCGCGCCGCACCGCGACGTCCGAGACCCGCGGAGACCGTCTGAGACCCGTCTGTAAACACGAGCATGACCGCGTCTGTTTTCTGACGTGCCCCCGAGAAATGCGCCCGGCGAATCACCTTCAATCGGGAACCAGCCTGCTTCATCCCTGAAGCGTTAACCTCCCTGCTACGGATCTAAGGTAGGTTTCTATCCCACGCCGGAACCGTTTCTACTTTTCCACCTCGCATCTCTTTGGGAGAAAACAGTCTCAGAGCGATGCCCAGACATCGTGGTGCATAGAGAAAAAAAAGGAGGTGTTTGCATCTTGAGGTTTGTTTACCCTGTGACGTAGGTCGTCACAACCTGGCCAGCGAAATCCGGAATTCGAAATTTGAAAAACGGACCATAATGTCCGATTTTTTTACTGAAATCAACTCATTACATAATTTCAAGCACTTTTTATAGAATGACTTGTTTCCTTGAATTACACCATTTCCAAGAAAATCGACAGGATATAAACGTCGCTGTACCGACCTACGTCATCAAATCATCAAAAAATTCCAAGATGCCCGAAATGCAAACACCTCCTTTTTTTCTCTATGATCGTGTTGCAGCTTCATCGTCTCTAAGGGACTGGAGGCTGTATCGGACACAAAACGAGAAAAGCCGAATTGACAGAGTGTGGTGGTTACGCACATTACTATTTCGCCTTCAATTCAGAAGCTAGGCCAAGAGGTATCCTTGGAGTGGCAATAGGTTATTTACTCGAAGATCCGCGTTTCATGTTGTCTAGAAATGGATTGTATTTTGCAGATAGGAACCAAGAGCATTCCAATGGCGCCAATATCGTGCAACTTTTTTTTTACATTGCAAATACAAACGGATTAAATATCAAAACAATTTTTATCTTACTCTCAATAAACTATAAATTCGAGATGTAAGTTACCGCTGTCGATTTAATTTTTTTCATGATTCCAGGAATTTTATTGCAACCACGTATGTTGCACAATCTTAGCAACAATGGAATGCTTTTGGTTCCGTTTTGCAAAATGCAATCCAAATTTTCTTGCTATAGAACATGCATCTAAGGAGTTTGATGCTAGCTCTGTTTTACAGCCCAAGTTTCAATTTAGGTTATCAAAATAATAATCCATTCCAGAATTTCTCTGAGGAAAATAGATGCAGGAACTACAATTGCAAAGAACTTAAGTAACCTGGAAATGGCTGTTAGTAAATGTAAATTTGCCAGACGTCTGGTCAAAGCATTAACACATGTGATGTGTGCTACGAGATAGCTTGGATAGGTATTAAAAGAGGCAGCGAGGTCTGGCCAGCACGTTAATAGACTCTTTTATCGGGTTTCCTGTAATCAAAAAAAAAAAAAAAAAACTATGTTCACAAGCAGTGCTACATGCTGTAGTTTTCAGCAGTTCCCTATGAAAATTTCAGGCCGAGATTTTAAGACACTCTTTTGAGTTAGCTCTCTCCTGCATGTAGTTTTGCTCAGATTTCTTTTTATAATACACCATGGGATAGCAAGGCCTAGCAAAATCCTCACGGAGTTTTCAAATCATGGCTGACTTTAAGGTACGCCTTAAAATTCTAATCTAAGGTAAACTTACTGCTTGCCTGAGAATACGTACGTGCCTTTAGATTTTGGTCGATTGGCCGACAAAATCGACTCTATCACAGTTACATCTCGGGCAAATAACTTGTGTCAAAACCTTGGTCAGCTTCATTGCTACCTTTTCTATACGAAAGTTTTATTCCGGAATTCAACCGTTTAGATTAAATTGATAAGAAAAATTTCTGTTTGGGTCTCAAATTACGAGCTGTGCTTTATTTAAAGTGCTTAAAAACTTTTACTATTCCTTTCAGGCTACCTCTTAGATCAACAATGAAATTTTAATGTTATCGGCCTAAATAGACGCATTTATGCAAAAAAGAAAAAATTGAAACTCCGCACACTTGAGTTAAGTCAAAAGGAAGGAAGTGATTAGAATTTGCATGTTTCATGGTTCTTTTGAATGTTATTCAAATTTAAATAGCTCATTGCAACATTAAAAGATACATCCAAATGTCACATGCTCCATAACGTAACTACATACATCTCGGTGTTGCAAAATTGCCCTTTGCATGTCGCAATTTTATCAGGAAATTGGCGTCTCACAATGAAAATGTCGTTGATTTTACTTCTGATTGAGCGCAAAAATACCTAAGCAAAAATTTGTACAGAAATTGCACCTTTATCCTCTCGTAAACATTCAACTGTTTTTTCCAGTTTTGCAATCTCGGAATAGAATTAAGTTCCCTCGTTTGAAAAACGACGATTATCTAAACGATTACACTCTAATCAGTGGTTTATGAATGTACCTATTTAATATGAAAACTTCGGCAAACTCGGCTTTGAACGCGATCAAATTAAATGTTTTTTTCATCTCTCACACAGTCATCTAGTTAGGATTATCTTATCACTGAGGCTAATTTCGATCTAAATTTAATTTGAAATGAGGAAAAGCGAGCCGCGTCTATCTGCTCCTTATTATATTTCGCGCTACCTCATCTCTCTGTGAGCTTGAAGCCGGCGAGCGGTGACAATGAAAATACTGCAGCGTCCCATTTTCGCAGGGCGGGGGTTGGGGGTCGGGGGTTGGTGGTGCCAGGAGGGTATTACTGCAGTGCGGAGTCAAAGAAATCTGTCAAGGGGGAACGTTCGGATGCCGTAAATTTATTTTGTCTCTCTCCAAAGTCACCAACAGTTCTCCTCCCGCTTTTTGAGTACATACTTGGACTCTCTTGTAATGGAATCTAACCTCTGTCGAGCGGAGGGCTGGTATATAAAGGCACCAAGTAGCACAGTTCAAAGAAAATATTGAAATAATTTTGCGATTTTTGGATAAAATTGCAATTTTTTCCTGTTTTTTCCTTTTTTCTTGTTTCCTTTTTTCTTTTTCTTCTTTTTATCTGTTTTTCCCCTTTTTTCTTTTCTTTTTTTAATAAAATTCCAATTTTAAATGAACAATAAAGTGAGTTTTATGTGTGAGAAAGGTGTGCAATTCCTAATGCATAAAAATGCAACTCATTCAGGGCCGGATTTACCTACTTGCCGCCCATGAGCCGCCTGCATTTTGCCGTCCCCTTCTCATTCGTTTTGAAACACCCATAAAAACCATCAAGTGAACGTGCCGGAGGGGGAGGGGTGCATAAAACGCGTTTACCTGCTCGTGTTGGATACAATTCAAAAGTTGCAAAATTTCACGGAACTTGACGCGAAAGTTAAATTCCGTAAACCTATCTCTGTGTAGACAAGGTCCTCCATTTATAAGAAATGAACCAAAAAATTATGAAGGAACAAACATAAATGTGGTTTAATAATTTTAACTTCCGCCGCTGTGCCGCGCTGATCGCACTGTGTTTGGCGCAATGCGTGAAGTATTCCTGCAGTCTTGTCGGCGCTATGCGTTTCACGCCAACCGCTCCTGACCGCACTGTGTTTGACGCGATGCGTGGAGTATTCATGCAGTCTTGTAGGCGCTAATATGTGTTACATGCCGCCCGCCGCGCCGAGGGCTTGTCCTTTTCATCTCGAGTCTTCGTCATCATTTCTCTCTGCGCTGAGCTCCAAGCCAAATTGCGTTTTTAGTTCCTCTCTTAACTCGACTAATTAAAGATACTGTCTCTTGTATCAGCTAAAAACGACAGAATCAGAAATTAATATACATTCAGGAAAAAGAGATTTTGTTCCCTTATCTTAGTGATAAATTTTTTCTCTGAATCCGATTTTTTTTATACCCACTTTTAAAAAAAAATTTTGCCGCCCCCTACATTTGCCGCCATGGGCCGCGGCCCATGTGGTTACCCCCTTGATCCGGCCCTGAACTCATTTCATTTTCATTGCAGTGAAATGAAAATGAAAAAATGCAATGTTGAAATGGCATCCAAATAAAGTTTACAGCAAAAATCCAATGGCGAACAGTGAGGCAAGTCAGTCGGGGAGGTCGGTCATTTTATGGAGAGCTGGAGACTGCAAAAACTTATATCTTCCTTAGTGCAAAACGTTGATGTGTATCAGTTGCGAGGCGTGAATAATCGATTATCGATATGCCCCCATTTGAAGCTATGGTAAAGAATCGATTATTGAGGTTTTCGTTGCGAAATACGAGCACTCTGCATTTTGAATCTTTTTCATAGGTTTAAATGCAGATCAATCAATACATCGCTTAGTATGCCACGCCACTGGCGTGTATGAGTGGTCCATCGACTAACTCATAAAATTTACCTCAAGGAGCACTTCGTGCAATTTATAATGTTGCTAAAGGGAACATCAACATTCGTCCTGGCGTGTTAAGGAAGAACGCCGTATAAACATTCGAGAGTTGCCAAATTTCCTTCGATAAAATGTTCATTTTTGAGACAAATTATGCATATTTTTCCTTGAAATTTTCAGGAACTTTAGGTGAAATTGCGAACAAAATCACATGAAAAATTGGAATAAAAACATGCGTATGAATACCAGGAAATTCGCGTTTTATCAAAGGATATTTGGCAACGCCTGAGGGTTCATGCGGTGTTTTTTCTTAGCACGGCAGTGTAGTTTTATTAAAAAAATCCATGTCCGAGTTCTCCCAAAGTCTTATTCCACTGTGGGGTGCCTCATGATGAACTCGCGGAGAACCCCTCGTGGCAGTGGCGTGACGTGCTTTGCGACGTATCTATTGTTATGCCATTTAAACCTATGGAAAAGGATCGATAAACAGGGTGTTCGCAGCGAACACCTTAATAATCGATTCTTTACCATAGATTTAAATGGCATAACAATCGATACATCGCAATTCACGCCACGCCACTGCCTCGTGGAATGAAAACCCAGGCTCAAAATGAAGCAACCACTCAGGGTGGCAGCGATGAGAGTCCTCGCGAACACTGCAATTTGCGAAGGTTCTTATTAACTAGAGAAGAGCGTTCGCGACGATTGCGAAAGGGTGAGTCTCGAGAGCAGGGGTGAAACCTTACGAGATGCTGTGCGCCTTCATTTACACAGATGCACAATATGTAGGGCACTCGTGTTCAAATAGCCCCACTCGCACGAAATTTTCATGAGGGACCGTCCGTAAATAACCTCAGAATTTCCCCCGATTTTTTTTTATCTCCCCCCCCCCTTCATCCGTGTCAAATTCTCTCTTCCACTTGTACCTTCAATTAAATGGGTTTGTCGGGTGGTCCTAGAATCCCCTCCTCTCTTACTACCTGGCGTTATTCATGGACGTCAAAAAACGTCATGGTCCTTCTAGGGAGTTTTTAATTATACCACAAAGGACTATAAAAATTGCATCACTTTTCATTTTTTTCACGCTCTAAGGTAATTAAACCTGCATTTATTGTAGGGAATTATATTTTTCATTCAATGGTCTCGTAAGTCCATTCATTCGCAAAATCTCTTGTCTCTTATCTCGCATCAAGTATAGAACTTCAGAAGCTTTGGAACTTCCATCCCTTGGACTTTACTAGTATAAAAAAATGCGCCAGGGAGGAAAAAAATTACACTATGTTGAGAATTGCAGCCAAGTTTTTTTTTTTTTTTTTTACACACCTACTTTAAACCATTTAATACCATTTAACCCCCAGAGGACGCTTCGCGCTCTATTAGGCTCGATTTGACAAAAGAACGACCAAAAAAAGAAAAGATTTACTTACTCAACTTTCATTTGTCCAATCTCCCTCTCGCCGGGAGCGATTAGAATAAAAAAGAATCGAAAAAAAAAATCGGCATTTATTTCAAACTTCTCGCAAAGACTGAAACGAAACGGAACAAAGCGTTCCATCGCTTTTGGATAGTCTGTGCCAAAGGAGCATACCTTCTATTCACCTACCTTACCCTACTAACAGACCAAGATTCTGCATTTCCCGCTTACATAGTTCAATTTTCCGCTAAATTTAAAATTCCCGCCATTAAAAAATGACCATTTTTTATTGGCGGGAAGTTCAAATGTTGCCCCCCTTTTTAAGCTTCCTAGTCTTCTCTTATATAAAAAAACCCTAGGTCCTATTTCCAAAATCTAATTAGAGCGGGCTCATCTAGGACCTATCAATCGGCTCAGTAGAACGCTCAAACGAACTATGACAAAAAATATAAATTGACCTTGTTTAAATGGAAAAATTCGCAACTTTGAACTTTACCATGTAATAGAAAAAAACCTGGGTCATATTTTGAAAATCTGAACAAAGTGGGCTCATCTAGAGACAATTGCCCGTCGATAGCAGCAAAAATCATGAAAATTGGCCCGGTAGAACGCTGGAACTAAGCATTTACCAGATATGCAAAATTAGGAGGCCTTGGAGCTTATAGTATAGATACGCCAGGAGGAAAAGATACGCCAGAAGGAAAAGATACGCCATTAGGAAAAGATACGCCATTAGGAAAAGATACGCCATTAGGAAAAGATACCCCAGAAGGAAAAGATACGCCAGAAGGAAAAGATACGCCAGGAGGAAAAAAAATTAAATAGAGAATAATAATTATAAAAAATATTGTGAAATCAGCTTTTTAGCACTTCCAGATGAAGCAATAAAAAAATTTGCATGCAAATTCTCCATTTCGCTCTCAAATCGAGTACATTCGAATTAGTTATTTGATATTTTTGGGGCATCAACCTGGGAAGAACGGAAGAGGACCATATCCCAAAAAAGCAAGATTTTCATTCGAACATCCCGCAAAAAAGGAGAGAGGCAGACTAGGCAGAGAACTGTAAACCCGTCCACGTTCAAAATGGAGCTCATTTGTAATAGCGCATGCCATGTATTCACGCCTGTGCACTGACACGATAATTGCAAGCAATTGAATTTCAGTTCTTTATTCCCTTTTTCCGGTTTTAATTGTATGCCGCGATGCAACGGACCTTCATTACGTCACCTTAAATGCGGTCGTTTGATATTCGCGATAACGTCAGTTGGATGCTCGAACCAACATTTTTAGGGTACTATTGGGCTTGGGAGTCTGCGGATTCCCTTATCCGCTAATTGCTCGGTGTTTTGCGATAGATCGATTCATGCCATTTAAACCTATGGCGAAGGATCGATTATCAGAGTATACCTTAACAATCGATTCTTTACCACAGCTTCAAATCGGATAATATCGATGGTCGACGAATCACATCTAGCTATTGTAATAATTGCTCTCTGTCGTGCATTCCCATTACTCACGGCTGAGGCCCCAGTTGACTGGGAATGGGCTTTGAAAATTTATTGCCATGGTAATATGTAACTCTGTGACTACTGAAAATACATAGGCTAAAGTTCGCCGAATTTCGCATGACTTCGTGGCGAATTTCGAGTTACAACTGCAGAATAAGCGAGCTCCCGAAGGAGAAATACCCTTTAGAGCCTTTTTGACCCTGATGTCAATAATTTTTGAAAATAATACGGAGGTAATAATAAATAATTTTTAAAACAATTTCAAATCAATTTAAATAAATTATAATACATTATAATAATTTAAAATCATTTTTTGAAAATTTAAAGTATCCAACAAATCTTAATGAGATAAATTTCACTTTCACCAACATAGTATTTCAAGACACAGTTCAGATCGGGTGTTATAAAGGGGGGGGGGGGGGCAGACTTGTACATTTAAAAAAAATTACGGGCTGTATAGACATACCGTCCGTTCGGTTTCGGACTCAGATGCCGAAAGTTCCGGGTGCTGGAGCCGTAGCTTTGATTGCTTCGGGCGCTACGCCCGGAACTTTCGGCCGCTGAGCCAGAAACGCGGACAGTAAGTCTATATAGGCCGTAAGTACGGCTTTAATGGCCGGAGTTTTTTTCCGGTGCATGAGCTTCACGTCCCTCCCTAAAAAAAGGGAACATTTTCCTGTGAATATAAATTGATTTTCTGAAAAATGTTGGTAGCTGAGTGGTTTTCTTACGGGTATCTTACAAGGAAAAGAGGATGGGGATAGAAATTCGGTCATAATGCCTTGGTTCTTCGGCTGTTTTCGTCTGTACCACTTTTTCCTCGCGACGCACAGTGGGTCGAGTCAATTAGAGAGGTCGAGCATGAAATTTTTTATTTAAATTGCAAATTTTGATGTTTATTTCGTCACATTTTAAACTTTAAAGAGTGCATCTAGAAGAAAATTTCACGAGGAAACCAACGGAGCCACTTTCATGACCTCAAAGTTTTGTATAAACGGTGTTATACTGCCGTGCTAAGGAAGAACGCCGTATGAACATTCGAGAGTTGCCAAATTTCCCTCAATTAAACATTTCTTTTCGACAACATTCATACATATTATTCCTCACAATTTTCACAGATACTTAAATATCACAGATATTTTAGATTAAATTGCGTACAAAATTGTCTAAAAATTTTGGAAAATAACATTAACAATTTTCCCAGTAAATTCGTTTTTTATCGAAGGAAACTTGGCAATGATTGAAGGCTCATACGGCGTTCTTCCTTAGCACGTTAAGCGAAGCGTTTAAAGTTTCCAAATTGTGTCCGACCTCTCCTATCGACTCGATCCCTCTGCGACGGTCCTGATAACAAAACCGCGAATTCGCAACGACTCAATTGATAAAAGCGACCCCCTTCAGTTCAAGTTATTAGCGAAAGCCCTCAAAGTCGGCGGCGATGGCGCAAATCGATGGGCCTACCTACGCGATCAATTGGGCGCGTCTCGTTTTGAAATGTTTTCAGATGCGGGCGATATCGGTCGGGAGGAGTAATTTTTCAATTAAATTTCATTGCGGCGGATCATGATTGTGCGGCACGCGCACGGGCCGCGAGTCTCAATCCGGAGTCCGGACTGCGGACGCTCTCAATTTTCATCTCCGCACCTCATTCAATACCTCCTTCGCCTCCGGCTTTGTCCGTCCGATCGCGTCCTCGCCGAGGGGGTGCGCGGGGGGCGGGGGCAGGGGGAGACAGATGCAAAGCAAAGTCTAGTTCGTTTCTTACGTCACAGCTCCCATGCAAGTGCAATCCGGGATTGCTCGATGCCCGCCGCTCTTTCAGGATGAAGAACCAGGGTTGCACGCTGCTGCGCTGAGGAAGAACACCGTATGAACATTCGAGAGTTGCCAGATTTTCTTCGATAAAGTGTTCATTTTTAAGGAAAATAATAAATTTTTTTTTAACTTGAAATTTTCAGGACTTTTCGTTGGGATTACGAGCAAAATTATTTTAAAAATCGGAAGAAAAATATTCATGAGTTCATCAGAAGATTCGGGTTTTAGCAAAGGAAATTTGACAACGCCTGAAGAAGGTTCATACGGCGACCCTCCTTAGCACGACAGCACGAGCGAATGACAGATATGAAATATTGAAAATTTCCGAAAATTTCCTCGAAGTGTTTCATGAAATTTCCGTGTGGAAGTGAGGAAATCTAACCTGAAAAGATGTTATCGTATGTAATACAAGGATGGTTTCAAAACTGAGGAAATACAAAACGCCTGAAACAATGTCATACACCGAAAAAAAAACTCCGGCCGTGGAAGCCGGGTTTACGGGTTATATACGCACCGTCCGCGCACCGGGCTCATCAGAGGCACCTGGAGCAATCTGAGCCACGGTTCCAGCACCCGCAACTCCCAGCCTCTGAACCTGGAATGGACGGTATGTCTAAATATAGCCCGTAAATTTTTTTTCAGTGCATGAGTAAAGTTTTAGGTGATAGAAGCAAGTAAACATCATTTTCTGGCATTTTTAATAATTTGCAAGCAACGCCTGACTTTTTTCTTCTTCTTCTTCTTAAAGCTTCATAGAGTCTAAGATGGTTCAGCCAATGGAGATGTTGCATGTGTGAGGGATTTGCGATTTGAATGTTGATTCTTATGCAAAAGTTCGCGAGAAACACGATGGTGCCAGTGGTTTTCTCTGAAATCATCTCCCAAACTCAAAAAAAGCTCTCAAGTTGAGGCCAAAATGGAGGGGATATCCCACCCTACCCTGAGAGTCCACCTCTACATCAAGACAAACTCTCCATGCAAAGATAGGGAGCAAATACATTAGGGAGCGATAGGGAGCTGCCACTTTATTTGGGGACTCCAAAACTGAAAACATGGCAACCCTGCTAAAATGTATTTGCTCCCTATCTTTGCATGGAGAGTTTGTTTTGATGTAGAGGTGGACTCTCAGGGTAGGGCGGGATATCCCCTCCATTTTGGCCTCAAGTCGAGAGCTTTTTTTGAGCTTGGGAGATGATTTCAGAGAAAACCAGTGGCACCATCGTGTTTTTCGCGAACTTTTACATAAGAATCATTGGTCAAATCGCAAATCCCTCACACATGCAACATCTCCATTGGATCCTCCTGTGACAACACTCTTTCCGTAAAGAGGGAATATGGTCACGGGGTCCATTTCTGGCTCATCCATTAAATCGCCTTTTTATAAAGGAAAACTGTGCACGTTATGCCGTTCCCAAAATGAGGCAGAAATAGTGTCTCCTTATTGCAAAAATGAAGTCCAATCGATATCGGTGAGCTAATCGGAGGTAAATAAAAGCAGCTATTTATCGATGCGTGCGTGTCTAACGAGTCGATTAACTCTGTCCAACCGAGGTCGGTGGTGGTGGGGATAAGTAACAATCTCATCCGTGCGAGTCGTAACGACCAAAGAGCGTAAATACATGCGAGCAATCAGCCCTCAATGTAAAAACCAATTGCTCGATTGACAAAATGGCGTAAGTACACTTTGAGATGAGCCCGGGATAGCATCGGGTCATATGGAAGAGGTGGTTCATCGTGAAATGTAGATATGTCTTTATGTCAGAAGAGTGAAGGACTGTTGAATCGTCATCGAATGACGTCCATCGATTTATTTATCTTAGCAATGCTATATATCGATTAGGATGACTCGATAGCGGTTCATCAATCTACGTGCTGGCTATAATTCATAAATTACGTGACTCACTCTTCTCGACACCCTCCGCCCTCAAACCACCCTGCCAATATACGTATCATTAAAACTCAGCCTTTTGGTTCCCATTCGTCAATGAACTCCAATTGCATTCGGGACTCGCAAATTCATAGAGATGAGCAGTGCAAACTGCACAATTTTTCGAACAGAATCATCGCATCGGATGAGTTCGATTTTTTTTCATTGCGATTTCTCTTTTTTACGATAAATCAGTTATAATTGCAGACTTCTAACACGAACTGAAGTTACAGAGCCGCATTCATTCATAGTCGTCCCTGTATCAGCTCTTTTGACAAGGGAGATCCGATATTGCATTGTGATTAAGAGTTAAGATGTGTGTTATTCGGATAGATAACTATTTTCGCTACCTGGGATATTTATGTCCATGCGACGAAATTGAGGGCCAGCCTCAAGTTGCTTTATTTACCAATAGGATCAATGCATACCAATGCTATTTTTACCAATAGGTATACGCTTTCTTTAATGTTTTAACAAAAGTTTGAGGATAGAGAACAGAACAGTCTGCTTCTTGAACAGATAACTATTCGCACTCTCCGATATATTTGTTGCCTATACGGCAAAATTGAAGGAAAACTTCAAATTGATGATATCCGCCCATAGGTTTACGCATTGTGCGTAATTGGCCTCATCGAAGTTTAAAGGAGAGGGATATGTGTATGTTTTCGAATAGATAACTATTCGCACTCTCGGTATATTTGTTGCCTATACGGTAAACTGAAGGCAAAAAAGGTTACACTCAGTCCATGTTCTGACATTAAAAAGTTTTGATTCAAGGATACATTTTTCTCCGTGCACATTGGTAATTGTGTCTTACGCTGAGCTCTGCTTTTGAGTTGTGATTTCAATTATCCAATAGATCATCATGCCGAACGCTTCCATATTGTTGGAGTAATAATATACCTCAATGGGAATATGGCCAAAAGCCTCAACCCTAATACAACAATAACACGAATTCATATGAAGCCTAATTAAATACTTTAATGACAATTTTTCTCTAAAGTAAAATGTATTTAAATAAAAAATTTAGCGTTTCACTTAAACGTTGATGAAGTTAAACGTTTTACCAGCTCAATGGTCGGTGTGTGGTTGGGAGTTGCGGGTGGATAAAATACCACGACCCGGCACAGGGGAAGCAATGAGGCCGAGCCTTATTGTCTATGAGTGCCAACGGCTCTCTTCGTAAATTCCTCGAATTTCTAGCATAAACGCGACACGACGACGCTTGGTCTCCTAATTGATGTGAATATTGCGCAATTCCGTGTTGAAAGCCCACAATGAATGAATTATTTCATCAACATTTCCGCACGGTTTGAATTTGAAAAATCAATTGAGTTCATTCAAGTATTACTCTTAATGATAATTCTAAAATGAGTTTAAATGTTCAAAAAGCAATATTTTCTCATATAAATCTTCTAGTTTGATGTGGATTCGACGATTTATGGCTATTTACGCCGGGGTCCAGGAAAACACATTAAATTTTGAGTTCTTCGAGATCTAGAGTCGAAAAAAGTGTTTTGACATGTAGTCCAGGCAAACAAGGAAAAGAGCCTGCAAAAATCCCGGGTAGCAATGTTTTCATCGATTCCTATGTAATTTTTGACGCTAAATCCGAATTTCAACTTTGCGCCATTAAATTCGGACCGGAAAGTTGCCAAATTTGGCAAAAATGGCCTAAAATCGGCCTTTTTTCCGGATTATGGCCTGTAACTTGCCAAAAATTGATCTGACGATAAAATTAGTTATTTTCAGAAATAAAGCTCGTTAAATTTCCTATAAAACAGTTCCTAGACACATTTTTGCTCAGGGCAAAATCAAGCGCGCTAGCGGGCTCCGAACTTTCTAAAATGTGCGCAGTTTTTGCCCGATGTCTCCTGTATTAATCGTCCGACGAGTAATTTCTGGACAAATTAAGTACAGAGCGAAAATTGTGTTTTTTGCGGATTATGGTCTGTGACTCGTCCAAAATTGATCTAACGACAATTTGGTTGTTTTAAAAAAAAGTTCGTTAAATTTCCCATAAAAAAGTTTCTATACATTTTTTTGCTCGAGGCAAAATTAAGCGCGCTGGCGGGCTCCGAACTTTAAAAAATGAGCGAAAATTGTGTTTTTCGCAGTTTTTGCCCGATATCTCCTGTTTTAATCGTCCGACGAGTAATTTCTGGACAAATTAAGTACAGATGATAAAATTTGCACTTAGTGAAATGAATTTATGTAAATAATAAGGATAACCCAACACATTACAGTATGCGCAATTTTCGCACATTTTAGAAAGTTCGGAGCCCGCTAGCGCGCTTGATTTTGCCCTGAGCAAAAATGTGTTTAGGAACTGTTTTATAGGAAATTTAACGAGCTTTATTTCTGAAAATAACTAATTTTATCGTCAGAACAATTTTTGGCAAGTTACAGGCCATAATCCGGAAAAAGGCCGATTTTAGGCCATTTTTGCCAAATTTGGCAACTTTCCAGTCCGAATTTAATGACGCAAAGTTGAAATTCGGATTCAGCGTCAAAAATTACATAGGAATCGATGAAAACATTGCTACCCGGGATTTTTGCAGGCTATAGCCCCTTTCATGGCTTATTTGCCTGGACTAATGTGTTTTGTTCTGTTTTGACATTGCAAATAATGCCCACGTTTCATTACATTCAAAAGACAACTGACCAGCATTTGCTCCTGTATTGCCTAACAACGTGTTCGTGAAAAATAATTGTTCCTGTAATTTTCTGTTACTTTCTTAAAAATGACCAAAAAATTTTGCGGTTATGTTTCCTAAAAAAAAAAAAAAAATAAAAAAAAATAAACTGAAATCAATTCGAATGATTGGATTAAATATAGCATTTTGACCGTAACTATCAATACTGGTCTCTGATAAAAAATGTCTGGAGTTTATAAATGATTTTTCCTCCTGCAAAATCTAAATGACCGGCACTAGTGTACGTATAGTAATTTCCTCTTGGAATGTGGATCATTTTACTCAGGCGCTGCTTTTACCGACTGCGGCTGTTAAACTTATCGCGTGGTGGACGTCAGCATGCGTGGTATTCCGCAATTACGGTTCGCCTTCATCCAGATGGGTATGCAGCCCCCATTCCTAGGAGTTTAAATAGTTGTATGCATGCTCACGGCCGGCGCGTCGTAGTCTTCGGGGGCTCTCAGAAACACCCTTTCAGCATTCATTGTTGCACCTCTTACGAGGAAACTCTCTGTTAATACTCGGCACATTGTTGTTTTATTTTTACTTATTTATTTATATTTTCTTTGACATATTTGCTCTTTTCTGAAGTATAGAACCCTTCGTTGAGGAGGTAAATTTAAATACCACTTTTGTTCTTACATTATGCTTAAAAGCCGTTCTAGCAGATTTTCTTAAATTGAAACTTGACATGCAAAAGATCCTAAAAATCTGAGAAATGTGCTTCAGCACTTGCAATCGTACGGCGTGGAATACGTGGTTTTTAAATTCAGCAATTGATATGTTTCTTTCGGGTACACGTGTCTCGGTCTTTTTCGTGAGTCGGCACGTGACATTTGATTTTGAATGTCATAAAGTCTCCCGCGGAGTTTTCTAGAGCGATGTGAAAAGTTCAACTGTGAGGCACCCCTCAGAGGATCATAACTTTGAAAATTGTGAAATATTATTTCGTGTCACTTTATCAACAGTGACAAAAAAATACCGTTCGTTTAAGTTGTTCAAAATTATCATCATCTAAACAAAGCCAATTTGTGGAGGATCAGGATCGACAATAAAATAAAAGTGAGTCGGATAAAACGAATTGGATTTAGTAACTTGAAAATGGCCAAGTTTGAGGAGAAAAAGATTTTATAAAATGAGAGAAATTGTCTTTATGATTTAACAAGTATTTTTGGTGCATGTTGTAGAGAGACAATCAGGCAGCGGTATCAAAGTTTTGCGTTTTTTGTGTCTTAAAAATACAATGGATCGGACACTTCTGAGTAAGGTTGTTCCTGACCTGAACTAAATGGAGAATTTGCACGCAAATTTTTATTTCTTCATCTAAGAGAGCTTAAAGAGCTGATTTCGCAGTATTTTTTATAATTTTTTTCTGTAATGGAAGATAGTATAAAAATAGCTTTAAAAATGAAGAAATGCACCGCCTAGTGACGTCATCTGGCGGTATTTCTCATTTAAACACATGTATTTCAGCAGATTAGATTATTTTGTCATATCTTCTCCAATAATTGCTCAAGTTTTGAACCAAGGGTATCCTCGTGTTCAGTTTATTCGGTAGTTTCCACTTAAACACGAAATTCATCAAATTTCAGACCATTGCAAATGCTCCATTGAAATGAAGATGTTCACTTACCATCCTCATGAAGGGTCATGGATTTTTTTTTTCTTTTTTTTCTTTCAAATTAGAGAATCAAATGAAAGTTGCACCCGATCCAAAAATCTGTTTTTCTCTATTGAAACAAATGTTTGAACTTTTTTGGAATTAAGTCGTTCAAAAACTTGACCACTTCATTATACTGTTGGTCGGCCGATATTTGAACGCAGGACGAGTGCTTACACGAAGTAACTTTGTTACACTGCACATCCTCTGTATTGTAATTTTTTTTGTATTAAAGACAGTAAACATTAAATTAATTAAAAAAAAAAATAAATAAATAAAAAAAAAAAAACTTCCCCTGCTTGCAAGGAGACGTGGACGTATGACTCCATTCTTCCGCGAGAAGAGAGACGAATTGCCAAATCCTGGGAAGCGCTCCAACGGCGAGATAAATCTCAGGCGGCGAAGCGACAGGTAACTTTCCGTCTGGGACGTACAAGGTGTAAAATTAGACGCTTTTCGGGGAGGGGAAAAATGCGGAGCTCTGGAGGGAAATATTTAGCTATTATTTGAACGGGATCCAAAGTTGAGATAGCAGGCTATTATGTGGCCCAGAGGTTGGCTACTTTCCATTTCAATGACGACGACGACGGACGCCTCTCTCCGCGTCCCGACGCTTCACAGTGGATCGAGAGTAAGAAAGGTCGGACAAAAATTGAAAACTTTAAAGGCTTATACTGCCGTGCTAAGGAAGAACGCCGTATGAATCTTCAGGCGTTGCCAAATTTTCTCTGATAAAATACGAATTTCTTCGGAAAATTGTAAATATCATTCTTCCAATTTTTCAGACTATTTTGTTCACAATTTAATCTAAAATATCCGAAAATTCCAAGGAAAAATATGCATTAATTTCGTCAAAAATGCATGTTTTATCCGGGTAAATTTGGCAACTCTCGAATGTTTATACGGCGTTCTTCCTTAGCATGGCAGTATAACTCCATTCATACAAAACTTTAAGGTTCTAAAAGTGGTCCCATAGGTATACTCGTGAAATTCTCTCCTAAAAGCACTCCTTAAAATTTAAAATGTGACGAAATTAACATCAAAATTTTGCGGTTGAAGCCAAAAATTTCATGTCCAACCTCTCTCATTGACTCGATCCACTGTGCGCCCCACCGCGGAGGGCATCACGGTGTAACGCGTCTCCGAAATGACAAATGATGTCCCGCAATACACCAGCCCCGAATTTACACATTCCTTTTTATTCCTCATCCCTGCCCCCCTCCCCAGTAAAGGCTATTCACTTTCTTGCAATCTTTAAAGAAAGATGGGCCACAATACCGAGGTCAGTAAATTTACCATCGTGGAGTTCAGTGAATTCGGGGTGGTCCATAAATTACGTCATCCATCCAACGTGAAGCGAGAGGTCTGGAGGTGAGTCGACATGCAGGTGAATAAGGGGGAGGGGGGTCACGCTCAAGTGACGTCACCGTGTTATAGCGAGAAACGGAGCTGATTTTATACTTTTCCTATGCTCAACGTTATTTTCGAGTTATTTCAACATATGAATCAATGTGAGATACACCTATAGCATAAGTTTGCAACAACCCTACACCTTCGCAAAAGGGGGGGGGGGCATACGCTTGAAATAACGCCATTTTAGGAGGAGGTATGGAGGTCAGAGTCATGTAAGTGACAAAAGGGAGTGAGAGGTGTCGAAAAGTTGTGGGCAATGGGTGTTTTCATTCGTACGTTTCTTTCATTAATTTGTAGATTATGCTAATCATTGCTTCTCGAAGTCTCAGACTGTGTAGCAGCGCATCTTAGTGGTGGATTTCTTAGAACCAGATACCTTAAACGCGTTTAAATGTAATTTTTTTTATATAAAAAAAAAAAAAAAGCCATGATTAAGACGTATAGGCAATTCTCATTTTAACCGTGATTACCATGCTACGTCCACATTTCCGGGATGTACCTCGCGAAATAATTCGGGAAGCAGCTTGACCTATATTGTGGCGCAAGTTATTTGTTCTCTCCTTTTAGTTCTGGACGGGAGCTCGCAGAGTCATTGTAGCGTGGCGATAGAGCTTTGTTCCTTGAATAGTTCTGTTGTCGGGTGAAATATGATGTTTCCCGGAACCTGGAAAAATGATTGGTGCTCCCGACGCGAGCTTGGCTCCCGGTGAGGGCAAAACGTGCGCAATTGAATAATAACCCACTTCCGAGGTCGTGGATTCCTGCCGTGATAGCGAAGAGAGCGGTAAGTGCATGCTGGGATGAATCTCGAGACACGTAAAAGCATGTGTTAATCATGGCTCATACAGAAATCCGCTTACCGCTATCTTCGCTATCGCGGCAGATTCACTTGCAATTTATCAGATCGCGTCGTTGTCGTCGTTCGAGCCATCGACATTTCACGTCATGTCCGTTCCTTTTTTTCCCTACAAACGGAACGTGAAATATGGTGCACTGAAATGGTGCACTGAGAAAAAAACTTATTTTTTTTTTAAAATTTTAAACAGAAACGTACAAAGATGCATCAAGCAAGAAAAAAAAAACGATGCTACCTCGAACTACGAGCTAAAAAAACAACAAATGCAGCACACTCAATCACGTGATGCTACACCTACAAGCGAGCAATTGACAAAGTCGTCGAGTGCAGTCAAAGTGCATCAAGTTTGACTCGATGAAAATAGGTTTGAAGTGTTTTTTCACCAAAAGACTTGATGTTTAAGACATAGTCCAACGGCTGCTTTTCACGTTCAAAATATATTTTCTTGCATGACTTGAACTTTCGACAGGACCACATTTACGACTAGTTGAGTTCAAAACCCAACTCATTTTTTTCAAAAATGCGACTTAAAGCGTTTCTGTTAAACTCTGCCCCATATAAAAAAAATGTTTTCCACTTACAAAATTTTTCTGTAGTAAAATAGATGATTTTTTCCAAAAGAGAGTTTTTGTACTTCAAAGAAAATTTTTGTCACATAATAATTGGAAACCAGCTTCATATTTGAAAAATAATAAATATCTCGATTTTTCCCGAAAATGTCACTTGAATGTCAATGCACTGGGCCCTTCAAATTTAACAGGCCTTGGCCTAGGAGGATGTATTCTTATCTACATATGAATAGTCATTGCAGTAGTTTGCAACAGCTCTTCGTCGTTATCAAAGAGTTTGATGAATGCCAGCCCTACACGCTTTGCTCGATTATACGTGTGGAACATTTTTGTGGAAAAAATGGATGGATTATTCTTATTATTTTTTTTCACGTTTGCGACAACTACAGCGAATACAATTTTGAACATATCTAACCGAGGGTATTTTCAGATCGTATTCTGAAGTATGTCCGAAAATTCAAAGGAAAAAGTTTAAAACTTTTCCTCAAGATAAATATTTCATCAGAGAAAATCTGGCAACAGTCATTAGTTCATACAACATTACTCCGCACAATGACAGTATTGGAATAGGCAGCAAGGAAGAACGCCGTATGATCCTTCAGACGTTGTCGAATTTGTCCAATTAAAAACGAATTTACTTACTAGGAAAATTGTGAATTTTTTTTAAATTTTTCAGTACGAGTTTGTTCGCAATTCAATCTGAAATTTCTGAAAATTTCAAGGAAAAGTAAGCAATACCTTACCTGAAAAATTAATATTTCATCGAGAAGGAATTGGCAACGTCTGGAAGCTTATACGGTGTTTTTCCTTAACATGGCAGAGTAAAACTTTCACCCCCCCCCCCCCCCTCGTTACACCGTGTAATACGCTCCGCGGTATGTTCACTGTTCAGTGCTCATCGCACGATTACTCCAACCCCAAAAGAGTGCCGCAAAAGTAAAAAAGCTGAATACCTCCCGGGTCATTACAATCTCGGCCGGGCAGGGGTGGAATCACCCCTTCATGTCCCACTACCACCCCCCTCCCCTCCCGATCCCCGCCTGCTGCGTGCTACGAATGAATCACCGGACACCGGAGGCAAGTGCCGTGGCTTCGTGATTGATGCTTTCAACTGTTGGCCATTGGGTCACGCTTTGGGCTTTGGTTTCCTCGCAACTTACCTGGCTCACCGGTTCCCATCGATCTTGCGTGAGGCGTGAGCTTATCGAAATCCTGCACTCTTCGGGAAATAAATTTGAGTGGTTTTCACTCGAACTCTGCGCTCGGACGAGGCCCATAGTGACTTTCTGTCAGGATCAGTGTTCGAAACTCACTTTAAAGTTTCAGGAGCCAAGTGGCGCATCAAACCCGATTTTTAGGCGCCATTGAAGATTTTTTAGGGGCCAACTTGACTTTTTGCCTACATATTACGGCGCATTTAGTGGGAAAGTTAGATGCAAGAAGTTTTCGTGACAGAACTAGTATAAGTAGCTGTTACTTGGGGAAGACAAAAGCACAAAGGATGAAATCGTGAAGAGTAGAGAAAGCTTTCACTTGTAGTGCTGAAAATTTCGAATAATCACCTGATATGAAAATCCAGATTTTTGGGGGGCAATTTTTAGAGGCCACGGTGGCGCAGAGCCTTCAATTTTTAGGCGCCATGACCAATTTTTCGGCGCATTTGGCGCGTTGGCGCCTGTGAGTCTCGAACGCTGGTCAGGATCCTCCCGAGTTAGAGTAAGATTCACTCGAATGCGTGTAAGAAGGAGGGATGTCATACTATGGGAGAGTTGTCCTGTGTGGGGGCTGATTATTGAAATTGATAGACAAAGCTATAGACAAAGGGGACAATGATAAAATGGAGCGATCCTATTAGTAGAGGTGAGTGGTTACAATAGACACAGAATGTAATAGAAAAAAATTGTACACTACCTTTAAAGTTTCTTAAAACATATTTAGGTCAAAAATGTTTATAAAAATTCAGACTCGGCTAAATTTTCGGTTGATAAATGTAGTGGCTTAGTTGTTTGTTAATGATGAAATTACTATTATCGAGGTTGCAATGAATACAAGGCACGACACCCTCAAACATTGCGAATGCATTATTGAAACATCCTAGCTAACTCAAATTCAATTTTCTTTCGTTTGTTCCAGTGGCGTGGCGTGAATTGCGATGTATCGATTGTTATGCCATTTAAACCTATGGTAAAGAATCGATCATTAAGGTGTCCGCTGCGAACACCCTGTTTATCGAAACTATTCCATAGGTTTAAATGGCAGAACAATCGATAAATCGCAAAGCACGCCACGCCACTGGTTTGTTCGTTTTCCCCTCCCCCTTCTTTCAAATTGATAATTATGTTACAGGAAGCCAAATTCAGGATAATGAATGCATGTTTTGACATTTACGCCTTTCAACCCATGGAACCTCTTTAAATATCTAGAAAATAAAATTGAAAAAAAAAAAAAAAAACAGCTCTAACAATCAATGAACTCGTTGAATTGATGATTCGTTAGGTGCTTTGCTTCCGTGGCTCAAAAGTTCTGAGACGGATATTTTCAGGGATGAAAATTAGATGTCAAGTTTTAATTAATTTTTACCACCATTCGTGCTCCCCCGGCGATACGACAAAGAATGTACCCCTTCCCCCTTCATCACAACTTCCAGTAACTGTCTTTAGGGCATCGACACAGTCGGGTTAAGGGAGGGAATGCCTTTGAAAGCTCTGGGTCAGGGGTTGTCGGATGGGGTAAATTTGATGAATTCCAGAGTGTCAGTGCTCCCATCTATGTCCATCAAAATTTCCGGAATGCGGAACTTTTTTTCCAGTTTCCTCTACTCCGTGGCCTTCAATAGTTCCGGGATTCGTTTCAGATTTGTTCAAAAATTCCGAGAAATTTCCGGAAAATTCAAAAGATACGGAAAATTTCAGGAATTTCAAAAGTTCCGGAAAAAGTTCGGGAAAATCTAAAAAGTTCCGGAATTCGGAACTAGTGTCGGGAATTGGGAGCTCTGCAGAGTGTGGACTTGACAGTTAATTCCGTTTAATTTTAATTAAACTAGGGCGGCTCAATCGTTGTTTTTCACCCATTACGCGGCAGGTGGGTATTCTCTCTATAGCCTCGCTGTTAAAAGGGGTGTGTTAGTGTCAGTGAGGAAAAGGGCGTGGCACAAATCCCGGCTTTTACGCATCATGATTTGATGGATCATTTGTGCGTGATCGAAATCACTTGCGTATATTGCCGCAGCCGTGATGGTATGGACCGGAAGAAATGTATGAAAGATTGGGAATTCCCGTGAAATATTTCATGAAATCTTACGATCTCGAAATGTAACATAAATATGAAACATTCAGTGCAAGGGTTAAGTGTGCAAGCCGTTAAGAGGAAAACACCTGACAATCCGGAAAACCATTTTTTAATAATTTACTCTATGGATGTTCAGTTTTTCCTCCTTCAGACGTGAAACATAAGTGCTAAAAATGAATGATACCTCCAAACACTATTAACAAAAATGTTCACAGTTATCAGGCGTTGTTAAGGAACTGAAAAAATTGAAGGATATACAGATATCTGAAGTGGAGAATGCGTATTATCACTTCAACGATTAAAAATCTCCGACTTTTTTTTATTCTATAGAGGAACCCCAAAACATGAAGTTTTCCGAGAATAATGAGAAATCAATGAGAAAATTTTACAGAAAACTTCAAGAATTATCATTGTCAATTAGTTTTCTTTTAAAGCAAATTATAAACATAAACGGAGAAATTGAACGTTGATATCGAAGATACCTACGCATTTCTTCACTTCAGCCATCGATTTATTTCATGAATAGCCCAGACGGCATCCAGCCATGGGTATATGAAGTCACGAAATTAAAATAATATGTGTATGTATATAAATGTTAAATAAAGGCCGATTATTATTATTTATCATTTACCATCGATTTATTTCATGAATATCGGACATTTCTGGATATATCGCACGTAAAAATTCGTGAAATTCTCCCACCCTACGTGTCTTGGAGCTCGGCCGGTTTTAAAGAATGCCACGAGATCTCGTGGAAACTTAGAAACAGCGCGGAACCTCGTGTTTTATTGATGAGCAGGAAAAGTGAATTACACGAAGAAGTGTGTGACAGTCTTTTGTTACGGCAGTACATTCAGCGTTATTTCAAGTAATTTCGTCCTCAATATACCGAAGAGCCGAACGGCCTGTGTAGGTTCATCATGTTTACTTAATGCCGCTCAATTCTGACCGAAGAGGAATGCACTCGCGTGGTTTCCGCAATCCGTGAATCGACAATAAAACCGGGGAACACGCACCTATCTCTGTTTGCTGCGTTTTCATTTTCTCGTCACACTTTTCCCCCCTCCCCCTCTCTCCCTTTTCCTCCCCCGCCATGAAAACAACCCCCGATAGTGCTCATAACTTCGTGTGATTTCCATTTGCCCCATTAAGAGTATTCTCAAAAGCATTGCATGCAACGTTCTTTCCTAGGGCCAGGACTAAGGTATAAAGCTAGGGGCTGTGACTCCGCAACAGACTGCTTCCTGCCAAGAATTTGAAAAATAAAAAAGCGGTGTTACCGCAGTCACTACTTAAAACGCTCGAAAGCTCCAAACTTTCATCCACACATTTAACGAGCTTATTTGACTAGCTTTTTTTTTAGCTCAGTCGATAGTCCAGATTTAGATCGCGCTGTCTTCAAATCTTCAAGTTGTGACCAGGTTTTCCATCGCCATAAAATGAACTTTCTGAGGGTGCTTTCCTATCCACTGGAAAAAAAACACATTGGATCTAGAGTCCAGACTCTTAAAAACATCGACAAGAAAAAGTACTCTTGATTCAATCAGAATCTAGCTTAAGTCAAGAACCAAGCCTCTTAATTTAAGCGGATTTCGTTTTGATTCAAGCAAAAATCCGATTGAATCAAGAGTATTTTCTCTTGTCAATGTTTTCAAGAGTCTGGACTCTAGATCCAATGTGTTTTTTTTTCCAGTGTTCTCATCGAAGGTCAGGCTGTTTAGCGACCAGGGCAGCAGCCGACTTTTGTTGGTCCTTCCGCCGTATTTCAATAAATCTAGGACAACATCTCTACTGCCCTCAAGTCCGGCTCGACGCTTCTGATTGGTCGGTGATGCGGTTTGGACTCATCGATGGATGTTGCACCTCAATGTGAAAGAACCGAAAAAATTCGGCCCCAAAACTCCCCAATGTTTTCTGCTCTATCTGGGAAAAAACCCCCCTTAATCCACCTTTAAAGCTCTGCTCCTTTGGCCTTGTCTCTCACCAATTACCGATGGATTAAAACCTATGCCGCGTTACTAACTTGCCGATATTCGTGGAATTCGGCTCAGTAGATCTCTAGACCGAACTCTGAAAAACTGAAAATTTAAGGAGCAAGTGAACTCATATGTAATTAAGAATATTAAGAAATTAAATATCTTTTTTTATAGCATTTAAAAAAGTACGATATGATGTAGTATTTTACAGTATTGCAATCGAGATATTTATCCGCATCTCTGCGGAGTCAAATTACCGTGTCAATCTGAACCAGGAGGTCAACCCGAGGGCTCTCGCGGCCTTTAAGTGCCCCGAGTCAACGTCAGTAATGCAGGAGCCTCATTTCGCCACTTAGTTCATGAATAAAATCCAGGAGGGTGACGAGCAAATTATTTGCAGTCGAGTGCAAATTGCAGGTCGAGGAATCGAAGGCGCTCTAAACATTTCATGAGACCTCTATTGCGCTTTATTGATCCTGGAAACACGAGCATTTCCACGCCGCACCCTTGGGAGGGGCAGCGGAAGTCCTGAATGTAAACGATGATGGAATCAAGCCAAGGGCTATCCAGCGCCCTTCAATGTGTCATTTCCTCGCCCCGAGGGATCTCCATAATCTCGACTCTAGGGTTATCGAGTTTCTTCCGGTCGCATTATCGCTCGATTTAATCAACCGAGACGATTAACACGCCCAACGACCCCCTATCTTCACCCACCCGCCGCCCAGTTCAGTTCCTTCCGGGTCATTAGGAACATGCGGTCCAGGAGTATTATTGAAAAAAAAAAAAAACCCCTGATATCCAATAAAACTTGAAAACCTGGAGAGAAATATGGAATCATGAAAAAGCATGTGAGGAGCCGCTCATAAAATACTAGGGGGCTATGCCCCTTGGCCGCTACGCGACCCAAACCCCAAAGGGTGCTTTGCGCACTCTTAGACCCGTTTGTATAAAAGCACTGAAAAAAATGGTATGCTGTTTTAGCACCTAGGATGTCAAAAACGTGTCTAGTGATCCTAACATGCTACCTTGATTGCACACGCAGTTGAATTTGCATTCATAGTATGTAAAGTTAACTGCAAGGGCAGTAAAGGCAGCATCAATACATAATAAGGATAAAAAAAGACTTTATCATAAGACCCTACTAGCCCTAAGGGATTATTAGATCCATACACGTGAAGGAAAACCAAATGAATTAAAATTAAGAACATAACTAAAAATGGAAAGATGAAATGAAAAGAAACCGTGATTGAGGGAGCAGACGGCATAGGGAGAGCTAGACGCCTGATCAGTGACTCTTAACCCCCCCCCCCCCACCCCAAACCAACACACATTCAACAATACATCCTTCCTCTGCAGCAGTCGATGATTCGACCGCAGTTCATAGTAAAAATAGCACAATATCATAGTTCAAAAACAAAAATAAAAGATAGTAAAAATAATTAAACAAAAATTACCTGATACGGCAGAGCAGAATGAAAAACCTAAACCTAACCTAAAACTAAACTACCTCACTACAATAACACCAAAAAAAAAAAAACCGAGGCCAACTCCCAGAAATCACCACTCCGTGGGTGGTGGGAGATGATGCACTTCGATGACCCACACTATTATCAACTCTTGGTCGCCAGGGGCGAACTCCACAACACACCTGAGGTAGCCACACCCGGCATGCTCTCGTTCGTGAGGGCCGGCGACCCGGTACCTAACCTCACTAACAACGCTGTCTTCATGATCGCGACACAAACGTTCTAAGTGCCGACCAAAGTCAGGATGAGCCTCATCCCGCACGAAAAACACAGCAAGTCCGTCACCATAAGGCTCAATCACACAATTCAACGAGAATTGGAGGGCCGCGCGGAGGAGAAGCAGGACTTCCCACCACCCATGACCCGTTCCACGAAACTCTAACGGAAACATTTTTTACTTCCTTCCTATCTCCGAATTCTCCAAACTGTTCAAAACGAGATACACGCAACGCAACGAAACGCGGACTGAAACCGGGAGCTACCCGTCCAAGAACAGAGCCGATTCCCAGAAAGAAAATGTGCAACTTCAGCAAATAGGGACTAGTGGGTGAACACCCTCCCCCCCCCCCCCCTCCCGCAGAGAGCAGAAAAAACTGATCGCTAAACAGCTGTTGCCAAATCAAGCCAATATTAAGCCAATACTTACGGCCTATTGTAGAAAACAACATACAGGCCATTGGTTCCACTATGCAGATGTGTGCTTTTATGGGAGAACCACAGATAGCGCCCATTTGTTTTGCAGAGTACAATCCGATTGTCCTTAAACTTTTCCTCAATGACTCAAATTTGGACTCTCCATTTCGGAACGTGCTCAACAGCACCTCTTTAATAAGAATGCAATTCGTAGCTTGAAACTATAAAAAGTTACCATCAGTGAGAACACTTGTGTGCATGGGAGGGACTAGGGGCGCATGCGTTATTTCAGATCTGAGAAAACATAGTGCCTTTGGACTGCGTAAATAGATTCTGACACGGTTTAGGAACGACATATGCGCCATTAGTATTCCTATACACATAAGTGCTTTCCGAATGAGAAAGAGTATGTGGGTCCGGATTGCAGACTGCAGTCCCGTCGATCTACGTCGAAAAATTCACAATTTCTTACAAACTTGTTCGCCAGCAATATCATTTGTCGTCTCTGCGTTGCTGGCCTGGACGCGCCTTTGCGCCGTGTCTTTGCTCACAGTGGCGTGGCGTGAAGGATCGATTATCGATATATCGCCATTTGAAGCTATGGTAAAGAATCGATTACTAAGGTGTTCGCTGTGAACGCCCTGACAATCGATCTTTTTCCATAGGTTTAAATGGCATAACAATCGATATATCGCAATTCACGCCACGCCACTGTTTGCTCACTGCATAACTACGCAATAGCGGGAAAAATAGGATCAGAAAGCATAATCGGAGTGCCATGGCAGCGTAGTGAAAAGACCACCTTCAGAGCACAGAGCATTTCTTAAGAAGATCGAGCGAGCGCATCTCCTTTGCCGAGCGAGGCTGCGAGCATTGAGACGTGAGCCCTGAACCTCATAGGACCACGTGCACAATGCGACTCATATCTTATTGCGCGCGGCCCCTCTTGGCAAAGGAAATGCAAACTGAAAACCATGAAAAATATAGAATGATGGAAAATTCCTTTCACGATGAAATGCGCAGAATTACTTTCCACTCTTATCAAACATACGGGAATTAATTTTAGCGCGCATTTTTTCGCGCATTTAAATTTTCTTTTGATGATTCTCAAAATGGTACTTAAAATAGTACTAATTTCTTGACATTTTTGGTTTATTCTCATTGGCGTAAAACGGGGATGAAGTAAATTTGTTAATTTTTGTTAGGGGATGTGCGTCAATAGGGGTAATCCCCTTAAATTTTATTATACTACTTGTTTACTGGTGCGCCTACTCATTAATACGACACGGTCCCGGAAGCGCCCTCTTCGTTCACTCACTTAAAAATTCACCTACTCAGAAATGCGTAGAGCCTTGTCGGAGTGGGTCTTCATGGAGAAAGGTCGATCAAGAATCGACAAAGGGTTAATAGACACAAATTTTAAATGACTTGAAAACCTGCCGCGCTCCCTGAGGTCCTCTGTTGCAGGGTTGCTAAATGGTCTGACAACTTACATTTCTTTTCCTCCCTCTTACTCTTTCCTTTTCCTTATAAAAAAAAAAAAAAAAACGAACAATAATCAATGACCGACAACGTTGTTCAGGCAGCACTGCGGCGGAGGGCATAGAGAAAAAAAAGGAGGTGTTTGCATCTTGAGGATTTGTACCCACCTACGTCATCAATGTAAACAAGACGCTCGTTGAGGGTTATGTTGACGCTGTAAAAACGGACCATAATGTCCGATTTTTTTACTTAAATCAACTCTTTATATAATTTCAAGCACTTTTTATAGAATGACTTTTTCCCTTAAATTACACCATTTCCAAGAAAATCGACAGGATAAAAACGTCGCTGTACCCAATGACGTCATCAAAGCTATAGATACTCTATGAAAAATTCCAAGATGCCCGAAATACAAACACCTCCTTTTTTTTCTCTATGGGCGGAGGGCCCCTCGGCGCGCAGTGGGGCGAATCGACGGGAGAGGTCGGACATGAAAATTTAGGAATAAACAGAACAGAATTCTTTCTAAAAAGTACCAGTAAGCAAGCTAATACTAGTAACAGTAAGTAAGAAATTCTAAGTAACGATAGTAGCTACCCTAATAACTCCGCTGTAAGTAACTTTCCCTATTATGAAGCCATAAGTATTTAGAAGTGCCAAGTTGTGTCCGACCTCCCCCGTCGCAATTATGATCACCAGACACATTTCGACGGTGAAACTACCAAACCACGTATCTCGTTTGCGGTGTTTAAAAATCTACGCTCGCATTTTATTTTTTTGAAGTAGACCAAATCAATATCATTCCTTGAAATTTTCACAGAATTTTCTCCGCACAAAGAGGAAAAATCACAGAAATTTTCAAGACTGGATGTTAAGTAGTTTTTCATTTAAAAAATAAAGTATGACAGGAAGTCTGCGACGTCGCAAACCGAGATACGTGGTTTGGTAGTTTCACCGTCGATTTTTGACATCCTAGGTGCTAAAACAGCACATTATTTTTTTCAATGAGAATAGCCCAAAAAAAATGAAAAGACATTCATAACCGACTCTCATTTGTCCAATCTCCCGATGGCTGGGAGCAATTGGACAAATAAAAATCGTATTGAAAAAACCGATGAAAAAAATTACGACAAGTATAGTGAATATGCAAGAATAGCAAAAGAAACAGGAAAAAAATTGAGGGCCTTGAACGCTGCAGTTTCGTGTTGAAGAATATCATGGTTATTTTGAGTTTCGGTGGGATATGCCGATGTGAATTTTGGATTTTGTCTTGTCAGTGAGGCAAACTGCTGATTGTGAGGTCCGTATGATTCAGCTCGCACAGAATGTATTGAGTCCGCTAAATTCGAGATCCTCATGGTTCAACGCACATTTTCTGTTCGCGAACTATGTCACACGCGAACCCTATCCGCATAGTTCCTCTCAGCGTAAATACGTTCATTTCGTGAAAGGATGAATTGGACGTATTTCTACCAAACAGACCTATGTGGAGGTGAGAAATATAGGGTGTGCTCGTTAGTTCTCTGGCCGTAAGAGTGAATGGGAATAATAAAGCGCCAGTGACGTCAGCGGCAATGATAGTGCGCACTCGAACGAGAGGGAGCTCGTTGTCGGGGCGCTGTAACTCATGAGCCCTGTGCACAAGGCTCTCTTGCCATGCCCGCGGCTCATGCATCTCGCATTCAGTTGGCACATAGGTCTGTTTGATAGAATGTAAAATCCCGCTTTTCCAATTCTTCAAAAGGAATCACACCCTTTTTTACATTGCTTCTTATGCAGCTTTCTAGAGCACACCCCATATTTCTCACCTCCACATAGGTCTGTTTGGTAGAAATACGTCCAATTCTCGGTTATGTGAAAATGGAGGAACACCGTCCGGATTGTGACGTTGCAGTTTTTGCAACACATTAAATTTTTTCGAAGGGCGAAAGTTACGCCTACGGTTTTATACTGTAGAGCAGTGGTGCGGCGTGGCGTGCTTTGCGATATATCGATTGATCCGCCATCTAAATCTGGGGGGAACAATCGATAAACAGGGTGTTCGCAACGTACACCTTAATAATCGATTCTTTACCATAGCTTCAAATAGGGAAAAATCGATAGTCGATCATTCACGCCACGCCACTGCTGTAAAGCATAGAGAAAAAAAGGAGGTGTTTGCATTTCGGGCATCTTCGAATTTTTTGATGATTTGATGACGTAGGTCGGTACAGCGACGTCCCCTTCACGCTAAACGTCGCTGTACCGACCTACGTCATCAAATCATCAAAAAATTCCAAGATGCCTGAAATGCAAACACCTTTTTTTTCTCTATGGCTGTAAAGTGAGTTTGGGAGTTACGTTTTTTGGAGCGCTGTTTCATACTAAATCTGTTGTTGTTGTGATTTCAGATCTGATTTATGAATCAACATAGGTTAATTAATAAGCAGAGAGATCCCGGGCGATGACAAAGGCTAAAAACGAGCTCAGCCAAGCTCATGAATGTTCGAAATCGCGGCTCTGACTGCCAGTAAGTACACCGCCGTGACCACGCAGCAGTCCGTTGCTCTAACTATTGCATTTGCTTCCGATTTTTGCTTTGCCTTCGCCCTTGCCTTTGCCTTGGCTTTTACTTTAAAGGTATACTCATCACTCACCTTCTTCCTCTTTTTTTCCTCTTTGAAAGTATTATTTTTATTCATTTACTATTTTTAACATTTAATTTATTGTTTTATATTTTGCTCGTTTCCTAGTTCGAGTTCACGTTTGCTTTGAGTTTGTACTAAAAAATATATCGACGGTGAGACTGCAGAATCGCGTATTTTATTTTGTGGTGTTTCAAAATCTCAGCTCTCATTTTATTGAATCAAAGGACAACATTTCAAAACTTTTGCTAGAAATTTTTACAGATTATTCCTCGCACAGAGGAATAAGACCAGGAGAATTTGCAAGAAATCACGTTGAGTGTTTCCAATGTGTCAATTTGACTATTCACTAGCAGCGTAGAGCGGAGCATTACTGCGAGTTCACGCCTCGAGTCATCGCGCCTTCAATTTTTCGGACGCAACACGGCCATCCATCAAGTACGAATAGTTGTATCTCTGCGCCGTCAGCAACGCGCGTTCTTTCCCTCGCTCTATCTCTCATTGGCGTGTTGGTTCCGTTCGCCTAATTTGTAAAGGCGTTTCAAGGGGTGCGTAAGCAAGATGGGTACCTCGATTTACGACGTTGCAGACATCTTGACATAATTTATTTTTCAATTAGATAAATATTCAATTTCATTTCGTGAAAATGTCCCTGACTCTCTTCTCTGTGTGAATAATATTGTGTAAATTTCAGGCGTTAGCATTGGTTTTTTCACTTTTGACTATGTAAAATAGCGAGGAGGATGTTGGAACACCGCAAGAGAGATACGCGTTCCTGAAATTTCATCATTTTACTACCTACTATTAACTGACATACATTTTCTACGAAAAAACAATGCTCAAATCATCCAATGTTTCTGGTTGGGCGATCTCAATTAATTTTGGAAAACCGACACGGAAAAACGGGTTAGGTAAAATTAATACGTTAAAACCTTCTGCGTCTAGGACACAGTCTGTGCCGGATTCAGGGTATGGCGACCCTTGCGATTTCTTGTGTCACACAGAGGTTAGTTGGACATACACACGGGGTCGTAGGTCTAATGCAAAGGGTAATAAGCTCCACGCACATTGCCGTGCTAAGGAGGAACGCCGTATATGAACATTCGAGAGTTGCCAAATTTCCCCGGATAAAACATGTATTTTTGAGGGAAAGATATTCATATTTTCTCTTGAAATTTTCAGATATTTTAAATCGAATTGCGGACAAAATTTTCTAAGAAATTTGAAGAAAAATATTCAACATTTTTCCGGTAAATCCGGTTTTTATTGATGGAAATTTGGCGACGTCTACAGGCTCATACAGCGTTTTTCCTTAGCACGGTAGCACAGGTAGTAGGTTCCACTAGCAGAGCAGGTATTAGGTATACTGCCGTGCTAAGGGAAAACGCCGTATGAGCATTCGAATATTGCCAAATTATCTTTCGGAAAATATTTATTTTTGAAAAACTTCAGGAATATTTTTCTTTGAAATTTTCAGATACTGTAGATCCAATTACGAACGAAATTCTCTGACAAATCGGAAGAAAAATATAGACACATTTTCCTCCAAAATTCATGACTTATTGTTAAGGGAGATTTGGCAATGCTGGAAGGCTCATACAGCGTTTTTCCTCAGCACGGCAGTATAGGATACAAACTGCGTCCCCGACTTGGAGGGTTAACGTGAATTATTTTGCCTCAACCGATGTGTCCCAGAGACATTAGCTTGTTTTTCCCGTGAAAACTAGAGGGACTAGAGATAATCATTTATCAATACCCGGAAGGAAACAGGAATCGTGAAAAAAATATAATATCCGAACGGAAACGCTCGGACTTTGTGGCTCCCCAAACCATCGTAAATAATTTAGAAATGAAAGCACCACAACTAGAAATAAACACTAGCAAGCTCCATTATGTCATCAGGCATCGCCCCTTCCACCCCTTGTTCCAAGTATTAATCACATCGACACTCTCGATTTACAATATCCACCCCCTTTATACTGCCGTGCTAAGGGAGAACGCCGTATGATCCATCAGGCGCTGCCAAATTTCCCCGCCAAATCGCGAATTTACAGGAAAATTTGTGATTATTTCTCTCCTAATTTTACAGAGGATTCCACACGGAGAAAAAAAACTTGTGCATGGGACCCGAAGTTTAGGTCATACGGATCTCTGAAGTTTTCAGATTGAGCATCTGAACGCTTTAGGTCTAGCTGCCGAAGTTCGGATCACACATCTGAAACTTCAGTTCTTACATCTGAAGTACTTCGGTTCTCACATCCGAAGTACTTCGGTTCTCACATCTGAAGTACTTCAGATGTGAGAACTGAAGTTTCAGATGTATGATCCGAACTTCGGCAGCTAGACCTAAAGTGTTCAGATGCTCAATCTGAAAACTTCAGAGATTCATATGACCTAAACTTCGGGTCCCACGCACGAGTTTTTTTTTCTCCGTGCATTCGTAATTGGATCTTAAAAGTCTGAAAATTTCAAGGAGAAGTACTCATAATAATCCTCAAAAGTAAACATTTCATCAAGTTCATACGGCGTTTTTCCTTAGCACGGCAGTGTAGGTATTCGGATTTCAGAATGCCGCTCTATATAGTAAAATGGAATGAATGCGCCTTTTTGTTTTATTTTGTTTCACCTTTTCTGTTATATTTCCTCATCTTTTCCACAGCTCCCGTAACGGGTATTTTTGCTTCTGAGATTCCGAGCGCAGATTTCCAAATGCATGTCATGTAACTCTACCCGTCCCTTGTTTTCTGCTCTTGCGTGCATTGTATCTTTTTGTTACTAAATTCGTGTATTAGGTATGGTTTTAAAAGGAGGGCCGAATAAGCCTTAAACTTTTTAAAATTATCTCCTTAACTCATCCCTTAAACATCTCCTTAAGATTTTTTCATGAAAATATATCTGCACAAAAGAAGAAAATCCTCAGAAAATGTCAGGTTCTTAAAGCATAAAACTTTGATTTCTAGAAGGAGGGGGGTATAGGAACTTTGGTTTCCTGTAGATGGCTTCTGCTTATCACTTGAGCCTTTTTCTACATTGATCGCATCATTTACTAGGTCGCTTTGTTAAAAGAAACAACTTTCGTGAGGACTGCTGTGAATATCGTTCGCTAAGGTCGAATTATAGGTATATTTTTTTTGAGACGTTGGAAACCATGTTTTATCCTTTAAAAGAAAACTAACCAACAGTTTCTCTGGAATTTCTCTTTGAACTTTTCTGACTCATTCAAACATTTTTTCCCAGAATCTCAAGGAGATTTCTCGCTTTGCATCAGTTTAAAAAAATTAAACATGATATTTTAAAGCATCGCGATGGAGCTATGCATTTATCAACTTTTGCCACCGACATACCTCATCAAGAGAGATTTTAGTCGTGGGACTTATACTGCCGTGCTAAGGAAAAACGCCGTATGAACATTCGAGAGTTGCCAAATTTCCTCCGATAAAATATGTATTTTCAAGAAGATTTATGAATATTTTTCATTGAAATC
The DNA here is from genome assembly GCF_918797505.1 of Bemisia tabaci. Taxonomy (NCBI): domain Eukaryota; kingdom Metazoa; phylum Arthropoda; class Insecta; order Hemiptera; family Aleyrodidae; genus Bemisia; species Bemisia tabaci. The sequence goes on from NC_092798.1 coordinate 16,762,449, forward strand.
TTCAGGAACTTTAGCTGAAATTGCGAACAAAATAATCTGAAAAACTGGAAAAAAATAATCATAAGTTTTTTCGAAAATGTGTCTTTAATCAAAGGGGATTTGGCAACGCTTGAAGTTTCATACGGCGTTTTTCCTTAGCACGGCAGTATAGAACACTCTATCTGCGCATCAATTAAAATTGCATATCATTAATAAAATCCCGTCTCTTCCTCTCTCCTGGAGCTAGAAGTAAAGAGAGGTGGCGAGTGACGGATAATTGCAATAGCCATGGAGGCGGCCCCATAGCATGTTCCTCGTGAATGACGGGGGAGGAGGTGTCAACAGGGATGGTCCCGTGGAGAGAGGGAATCTAGTGCGCTTCATGTCCTTAAATTGCAGGCCGTAATTTATTATTCAATTAACACTCGTTAAACGCGTTTATGCGGATTTAATTAATCTCATCTACAGGCAGGTTCTTAATTCACGGATCAATGATTGTGTCCAGGTTTTCTTCCTAACTTTTTGAAAGAGTTAAAGAGTGTTTTTAACTCCGCCCCCACGAAAAAACAATCCACGTTTTAGGGTGAGTTTTTAAGGATTGAGCCGCGGTGACTACTGCCACCTACAATGAACACATACACTTGATAAAGAAAAAATAAATGAACAGTGAGTAGTGTTAGCAATAATGTTTCACATTTAATGGCTCCAAGCAACTAGGTATTCTGCCGTGTTGAGGAAAAACGCCGCATGAACATCCGAAAAATATTCACCGATTTCTCTGATAATTAATATTTTATTAAAGAAAATTTGGCAGCGTCCAGAGTCTCTCACGGCGTTCTTCCTTGAGGTCCAGTCACACGATCCAATTGAGCCATCAAATTGGGCCTCTCATTGGTCGCACCAATGAGATGCGACCAATTTGATGGCTCAATTTGATCGTGTAACTGGACCTTTGGCACGGTAATATTATCTATAAGGTATAAACACGGGAAAAAATATAATATATATCTACTACATTCCTGGTTGACTTTTGCGCCAGCCAGAAAAAAGGCTGCCTTAGTTGGAGGTTTTGTTAGTTCAACCACGCTTAAAGTTGGCTCAATCTTACCCCTGCTGATTGATGTAAATACAGTTCTGGTCGGCGCCAAAATCAGCAAAGAATGTAGTTGAACTTGCAATCATAATACTGTTTTTTCTCACGTGTTAAGTTTTAACACTAAATTTTGAAGTGTCAGGGGATGAAAAAAACACGAATTTTTGGAGTAATAGGGTCCAGATTTTCCAGTTTTAGGTCCTACAAATTCAAAGATTGCTATCTGAATATTAATTTTGATAGTGTTGAGGTCAAAAGTTCAATTGGCACACGGAATTGATTCAGTATTTAGTTCAGAGCTTGCACTCATATAATTTGTGCTAAACTATTAAAAATGATTCCAGGAAAAAATGACGCACTGGCTGTTTAACTATGAATAACTAGGAGGTAGCGAGAGAAATTAAAGTGTGTGGTCGATTCTAAAATTTGCCATCTGAAATTCTTGGGAACGGCTGGGGGAGAGGAGGAGGGGGAGAAGGGGGGGAGGAAACGTTAGTCGGGAAAAATTTCGATTTCATCGAGTCATACCAGCTTACGTGACGAAAATAAACAAAAGAATTTCAAGTGTACAATTTTTTTTTTTTTTTTTCAAAAAAATTCAACGAATCAGCGCAATGGGAGGTAAGGGAGAAGTCGAGATTTTCATTCCACGAATCAAACTATTATCTAAATGAATTCGATTATGTCAGCAATTTTTAATTTCACTCTCATCGCATAACTGATAAACGAAAGCACTATGTGAATGCTGCAATGAATTAACAAGTTGTTTGTAACAAAATATAGCTTACTACTAGTAAAATTGATCTCTGATGACTCTTATCGATTAAATATTTTTAAACACGCTAGTTAACTTGAATGTTCGTTAACAAAATAAAGAGCTTATATACCACTCTTAATTAAAGAGAGAGAGAGAGAGAGTAGAGCTTTATTTTAAGAACTGTCAAATTATAATTCCTTTTGTAACAAGTCAATAGGTGCGGAAGTAGCTGATAGCAGAGAGGTGTTATATTGGGGGTCGTTCATAAAATATGAAACACTTTGGAAGTTAGGGAGGGGGGGGGGGGGTAAAAATTATTTTTTGTGAGCCCTTCGTTTTTCGTACGAAGCGATTGCATCTTAAAGACCAGTATAATGTACTTTTAGTACAAACACGTTTTGCTTCATCTGTCATACTGAGCAATAAATTTCCTCTAAAATTTGTGACCCACTTCTTTTTTTTCCCAATATAATACAGGAAACAAATTATTAAATAAAACACGGGACCTACCGAGCACATTCTTCATAAGTTATGAATATTAAGAGTGGGAAATAATTTATACAGATTGAAATGACCAGGGCTCTAGGATCACTTGACCCAGAATTCGCACACATGCAAAAAACAAAGGGGGGGGAGACAGAAGAGGGGAGCGACGAAGAAAATGCTTCGCAGTGCGGTTTTCTTTTTTTGTTTCACGCTTATTTCATGTAGATTAGCAGTATTCGCACTTTTTGAAAACACGGTAGATTGTTTCAGAACAGGATGTCTCTGCAGTTTTTTGGAACTTTACTCTACACTTTCATTCTGTCCCTTTTTTCAATTTCATGCAACTTTTTCAACCTTAAACTAGAATGTAAACATTGGTCTTCTTGAACGCATCACTTCTTTAAAGACAAGTCAAGATCCATCCAAATACAATACATTTAAAAGAACATTTGTAATTACGACCTTTTATATCCATAGACATCTAATTAATCATCAAATAATCTAAAACTAATTTTAGTTTCAATTTCATGCAGGCTATTTGAGCATTTCGGGAGGGGGGGGGGAAATACTGATGAGAGAGTTTTCGTAAAGTTATGTATTTAACCATGTGATGTTTTGCAGCATCCGAGCGTACTCAAACGTCGTTCTCCCAATGTATTGGCCCTCTCAGCACGGTGGTATTACCGCAACTATATGGGATTGGAACAGTTTGTACCATTCATGTGGCTCTGGTTGCATACCCCTTACTCTGCGGAGACAGCAAGAGCCTAATACTGCCGTGCTGAGGAAAAACGCCGTATGAACATTCGAGAGTTGCCAAAGTTCCTCCGATAAAATGTTTATTTTCGAAGAAAGTTATAAATATTTATCCTTTAAATTTTCAGAATCTTTAGGTGAAACAACGAACAAAATTATCTGAACAATTGGGAGGAAAATATTCATAAGTTTGCCAGAAAATTCGCGTTTTATCAAAGAAAATTCGGCAACGCCTGAAGGTTCATACGGCGTTTTTCCTTTGCACGCACAGTGGATCTAGTCAATCAGAGAGGCTGGATGTGCAATTTTTGACTATGACAGCAAATTTTGATGTTTATCTCGTCGCATTTTACATTTTAAGGGGTACTTCAAGTAGAAACTTTCACGAGAAAACCGATGGAACCACTTTCAGAACATCAAAGTTTTGTATAAACTTAGTTGAAGCTTCTTTAAAGTCTCCATATTTTGTCCGGCCTCTCCTATTGACTCAATCCACTGTGGTACGGCAGAATATCGACGGTGAAAGTACCAAACCACGTATCTCGTTTGCGGTGTTTAAAAATCTACGCTCACATTTTATTTTTTTGAAGTAGACCAAATCAATATCATTCCTTGAAATTTTCACGGAATTTTCTCCGCACAAAGAGGAAAAATCACAGAAATTTTCGAGACTGGATGTTAAGTAGTTTTTTATTTAAAAAATAAAGTATGACAGGAAGTCTGCCACGTCGCAAACCAAGATACGTGGTTTGGTAGTTTCACCGTCGATATGTTCCGGTTGCCTATACGGAGCTTCAAAGGAGCCGTAACTTCCCCCGCCCCTTGCCTTGGAATTTAATCTCATGAATCTTGATGTTAATTGGGTTGGGGTTTTGTGGTGTTGCAGAGGCATATGTCGCGGAGCGGCGGCGCGGAGGATGCTGTTGTTGATGGTGTTGGGGGCGTTCCTGGTGTTCACGCAGTACCATCTCTCGGTGCGATGGGTGGCGCAGCCGCAGCAGGCCACGACGCTGGACCCGGACTCGGGGAGTCTCGACAACTTCCTCAGGGCTTCCGTCGCCAGGATCCAGTTCGATGATAATCTCATCTCTATCATAGGTTAGTATCCTTCACTCAAAATCAGCGATTGATCGATTATCGATGTTTCTCCATTCGAAGCCATGGTAAAGAATCGATCACTGGAAAAAAAACACATTGGATCTAGAGTCCGGACTCTTGAAAACAGCTATAGCTGAACCTGATGTACATGAGGAATCAGGTATCAAAACCCGATTCTGTGGCTATAGCGCAACTAATCCATCGAAAATCCATGGTGCACTGGAAAAAAAAAAAAAAAAAAAAAAAAACACATTGAATCTAGAGTCCAGACTCTTGAAAATATTGACAAGAAAAAGGACTCTTGATTCAATCAGATTTTTGCTTAAATCAAAAGAAAATCCGCTCAAATTAAGAGGCTTGGTTCTTGATTTAAGCAAAAATCCGATTGAATCAAGAGTATTTTTTCTTGTCGATGTTTTCAAGAGTCTGGACTCTAGATCCAATGTGTTTTTTTCCAGTGATTATGAAGCACTGGAAATTGACTCACTCCACCGTGAGTCGTGGCCTGTACCGCTCAATATTAATAAACTCGCACAGAATTCATCCAGTTAAAAAATCAACGCTTTTTTTATCGGAGTTGTGAAAGAAAACCCCCTCACACAATTTTCAAGTACTATATTTCCCCTCGTAAACCGCACCCCACGAGCCGCGCTTTGCGAGTCGATTGTTGAATCTTTATCGAATGACCCCGATGGATGCTATCTCTAGCAATGCTTTCTATCGATCGAAGTCATTCGATATCGATTCAACAATCCGGGTGCTGGATAACAAGGTTACGAATCAAATCTGGATTTGCGAAATAATTGATGCTGCAACATTGTCTGGCGTGGAGACGCGGCTCTCGTATTGTCGTCTGCTCCTCTGACGTAAGGGTGTATGCAGATTCTCACATGAGCCTTAGAAGCATAGATTCATACGGAGCACAGGGGTCACGTATAAATCGAGATACGCCCTTACGTCAGAGGAGCGGCGTTGTGCAATGACCTCGTGGCGCGCTTTCTCGCCCCCGGAGGCGTATTCCCAAGGGGTTGATGCGATGTCGACATGCCATCCCGCGCCGAGCGGTCTGTTCCCCCCGCCGCACAGTGGATCGAGTTAATGGGAGAGGTCGGACGAAATGGACATGTTAATTTGCGGATTTGCGATTTGACCATTGATTCTCATGTAAAAGTTCGCGAGAAACTCGATGGTGCCACTGGTTTTCTCTGAAATCATCTCCCAAGCTCAAAAAAAGCTCTCAAAGTGAGGCCAAAATGGAGGAGATATCCCACCCTACCCTGAGACTTCACCTCTACATCAAGACAAACTCTCCATGCAAAGATAGGGAGCAAATACATTAGCATGGTTGCCACTTTATTTGGGGACTCCAAGACTGAAAACACGACAACCTTGCTAATGTATTCGCTCCCTATCTTTGCATGGAGAGTTTGTTTTGATGTAGAGGTGGACTCTCAGTGTAGGGTAGGATATCCCCTCCACTTTGGCTTCACTTTGAGAGCTTTTTTTGAGCTTGGAAGATGATTTCAGAGAAATCAGTGGCACCATCGTGTTTCTCGCCAACTTTTACATAAGAATCAATGGTCAAATCGCAAATCCCTCACACATGCAACATCTCCATTGAGAAACTTTAAACGCTTATGACTCCGATAAATCAAAACTTTGAGATTTTAAAAATGGCTCCATTGGTTTCCTTGTGAAATTTTCTTGCAAAAGCACCTCTCATATTTTAAAATGTGACGAATTAAACATCCAACTTTGCAGTTTTAGTCAAAAATTTTATGTCCGACCTCAACGATTGACTCGGTCCACTGTGCGCCGTAGTCACAGACGATACTGCCTTGCTGAGGTAAAACGCCGTATGTGCCTTCAAGCATTGCCAAATCTCCTATAAGAAGTCATGCATTTTGGGGGAAATGTGTTTAAACTTTTTCCTCCGATTTGTCAGAGAATTTCGTTCGTAATTGGATCCAAAGTATCTGACAATTTCAAAGAAAAATATTCATTAAGTTCTTCAAAAATAAATATTTTCCGAGAGTTAATTTGGCAACATTTGAATGCTCCTACGGCGTTTTTCCTTGGCACGGCAGGATATTGGTGCCACGTCGCAGAACCAAACGCAGTATGAAACTTCAGGCGTTGCCAAATCTCTCCAGATAAAGTACGAATTTTCGAGAAAATTTGTGAATTTTTTTACTCAAAATTTTCGAATACTTTTGAACGCTATTTAATCTAAATTATCTGAAAATTTTAAGGGAAAATACGCATAACTTTCCTCTAAAATGCATATCATTTTTAATCTTTTTTTAAAAATTTGATCGACAAAATTTTTCACAAATATTGCATTCAACACATGTTTACAAAGTTTCGCGCGGAGAAGGAAAATCACAGCAGGTTTTGAGAATTGCTGTTAAGTGAAGTCGTGAACACCGTTCCTCAGAATTTTCAGGAACTTAAGGTGACAGTGCGAACAAAACTATCTGAAAAATTGAAAGAAAGATATTAATAAGTTTACCAAGAGATTCGTGTTTTATCAAAGGAAATTTGGCAACCCCTGAAGGCTCATACGGCACTTTTCTTTGGCACGGCAGTATGGAACTCCGGAATTCTGAAAATGAATCACGAGGAACCTGAGAAAAATGCCACCACTATTAAGGAAATCAACCCGGTTGTCAGTGACCTTTCAAAATTTAGGCCAGGACGGCGTCGTCGGTGGCTTTATGATGCGCGAGGTTGTAATCTGAAAGTACCTTTTCCGGTAAAATCAATATAAAAATCCAATTAGAAATGTCTTCTTTACCCACGCCCTAATCCATTTGATTATTGGTTAACGTCCCTTTTTACTGAGGTTCTCTTCAGTCCGATCCATACGAAATTAGCCGTGAATTATAATGCCTTTTGCTCACCCCAAAGGGTAATATGAGATTGTTTCCTGCTGACAAAACTCCTACTTAGAGAGATTGATTGGATAAAGGCACAGCCTTTAGCACTCGGTTGTAATTTATCTTTTTAAAAACGTCAAAATTGACAACAATTTTGGTTTAAAGAGACCCGTTCTTTACTTCGAGGATTCACATATTACCTGTTGAAATTGTTGATTTTTTGCATTTGAATTTTTGAAGCATGGGTTATAATTTTTCTTGTGACTCATCTTTTTACAGACGTCAAAATTGACAACATTTTTGGTGTAAAGCGACCCGTTATTTACTTCGAGGATCCAAACATATTGCTTGTTAAAATTGTTGATTTTTTGCATTTGAATTTTTAAAGCACGGGTTATATTTTCATTTTTTTTTTTTTTAATATCCCCTTTTTAGAAATGGAATTTGAGATCAGATAGAAAGTTCCTGTGGGTCTACTAACTTGAGATCCCCATTACATACTCGTAAAAACAAGAAACTCTACAGTTGCTCTTTTTCATGGTTTGTACATATCAAATGAAATGTGTCTGCTGTTCAAGTCGAACCATGCGCTAGGAGAACGAACAGGCCCAATAGACTTGATCGATAAGGATACGACAAAAGAAAAGAAAAAACACGATTCTGTGTGTATTTCTTGATTTTTGTTCTTTTTGCAGCAGAAACCGTGTAACGTCGCTCATCGAGGTACCTCCTACTCTGTTTCCATAATCAATTTGTGCCAAGTCCTAGTTACAAGTTTAGTCACGAACTTCGACAAAGTGATACGATCCTGTATAGCCCCGACAAAGTTAAAAGTTTGATGGAAACTTTAGAATTCAGAATTATCAGTTTTAGTTGCGCGAGACACGCGAAATAAAGTTAGAGGCGAGAGAAGGTGGATATTTTACTTCGAGGTAGCGCAAAACACAATTTTTGCATTCAAATGGGATTTTCAAAACAAATCACACGCTACAGAGTATTCTTTTTTATTTCAAGATTTTTGCCGAAAAATACTGGTCTTCCTTGATATTAAGGAACGGAGAGAAACAAAGTAGAACAGAGTGTTCACGGTTTTCTACATTTTCAAAAAATTACTTTAAAATTTGTGTCGAATTGATGAATTAGAGCGAACGATGATTTTCGATTTGAATATCAAATCGGCTCCAAGTATGCAGAGATTATAGAAGGAGGTTCCTGGATCAGACGAAAAATACTTTCTTCCTACTTTTTTTCTTGACTTCATGTGGGTTCAAAGTGAAACAATTCATCAAAGCAAAACTTTCTCGGTTAAAAATGATGATATTTTGTTCTCTTTTGAAGATAAGTCAAGTTGATCGACTCGCAGATGGAGTCGAATGAGACTCCAACTTAAAGGTAATTAACGTCATTTGGAGTTATTTTAGAGAGCAAACTAGAGTCAAATATAGTAAAATGAATTTAAGTTTAGTCAAAATTGACTCGAAAATGAAGTTGAAATTGACTCGATCTCATATTCAAAATAGGAACAGAAAATTACATTTTTTTAAAAAATAATTTGATCAATTATTCCATTTTTTCTTACTTGCAAAACAGAATTACTTTTAGCGAATATAATTTAGGTGATTCAATGAATCAAATACGTATTATGAAATGGACTCGATCTCATATTGCAAATTGGAACGGAAAATTACTGTTCTTGAAAAACACTTAATGTGGACCAACTAATTGCACATATTTTTTACTTGCAAACAGAAGTACTTTAGCGAATTTAATTAGGTGATTACTTGAATCACTAGTAGTCATAATGATCAAGTACTCGCTGATCCCTTCTTCGCAGTTACTTTCTTGTAACTCATGGACTATCGAAAAAAGAAAAAAACTTTTTAGACTATTCTCCGGTTTGATTAGCCCAGTGAATGGCTTCTCGAACATAATGCTGTGTAGATCGATCGGTTGACAGTCCGCGCGGAACTTTTTTCAGTGATTTAATTTGCATAATGTTTAACTTGTGGATTGTCAATGTAATGACCATAGTGAGTGTCCGAAGCGAGCCATCATTTTGAACGCTGCTTCAATTCCTTTTACCTTATATTTCAGAGTGCTGTGTAGTTGTCACATTTCACGGATTCTCGCCATGGGTCAAACCGCGACTGAAGGGTCGATCATGAATGAATTATATTTGGACAGCATTTTGCAATTTGGAACAATAAATTTTGGCTCTTCTGGAAAAACACTTATGTGCATAGGGAAACTAATGGCACATACCTACGTTGTTTTAAAACCGGGCTAGAATTTATAGTTCCAAATTGCAAAATGTAGTCCATTTTTCTCAATTGGTGGAATCTCCATTTAGAGAGCGAAAAATTCAGGAAACACAATCAGTGTGTTTTCATAATGATTGTCTAACGTAGTTAAGAGAAGAGAGTTCGGAGATGCCTGATACCCCTCGTTTCGGGCCGAAACACTTGTGGTTTGAAATTTTGGGAAGTCGAAGGTAGAGGTTAAAATGAAATCAGTGCTACCGAGAAATTTCCTGGTTTTTCTTTAAAAATTAGAAGGGATCATTCTGTATTGTGTAATTTTTAAAGAAAGTAACAGTTAAAGGGAGCGAGAGGGGGATGGGGTAAAAATCGGAGGAGGGTCCATGTGGCAAAACCGATTGATGACCCAGTGAGTGTAATATTACCTTTAAACATTATTGATGCTACTAATTTAATCACAAAATTATTTACGAAAATTTTATCACTAAGGTGCAAAATGCACTGGAAAAAAACACATTGGATCTAGAGTCCAGACTCTTGAAAACATTGACAAGAAAAATACTCTTGATTCAATCGGATTTTTGCTTGAATCAAAACGAAATCCGCTTAAATTAAGAGGCTTGGTTCTTGATTTAAGCTAGATTCTGATTGAATCAAGAGTACTTTTCTTGTCGATATTTTTAAGAGTCTGGACTCTAGATCCAATGTGCTTTTTTTCCAGTATGTCGGTTAAAACTTATAGAATTTGAAATGGCACAATTTACAGGACAGCGAATCCGCGAACACGCAATCAACTTTATACTCAACACTGTTCTCGGTTACATATACTTTTTCTGGGTTAAAATCGTAACTTCCCGCTTAAATTGTTCTTACATACTTTATTTTTCAAAAATATAAATACTTTTCGCGCCGACTTTTAATCGGGACTTATTTTCCAAGAGTTTCGTACGCTGGAAAAAAACACATTGGATCTAGAGTCCAGACTCTTGAAAACATTGACGAGAAAAAGGACTCTTGATTCGATCAGATTTAAGCTTAAATCAAAAGGAAATCCGCTCAAATTAAGGGGCTTGGTTCTTGATTTAAGCTTAAATCTGATTGAATCAAGAGTATTTTTTTCTTTTCGATGTTTTTAAGAGTCTGGATTCTAGACTAGATCCAATGTGTTTTTTTTTTTCCAGTGTAGTCTGTTGGCAGCGATATGTGTCGAGAGGTTTTTTCCACACCCTGTAACCTACATTCGGTCTCCACTTTGTGGAAACGCACGCTGAAATTTCCAATTGTTTAATCACATTTATGAAAGTATGACATTTACTGCAAAGCCATCATTATGGACATGCCACTCGTGGTGCATACCCCTCCATTTGAAGGCTCCGCTGACGTTGCATAAATACCGCTTTATTGTCGCGGTGTCACTCTCAACCATGCTCAAATGCGGTCGCGGTCGCGTCGATAGTCCACAAGGATAATTCATAAAGAGCTAGATTTAGTGCTGCGTGTGCGGTGCACACTCTCTGCCCTGTCACTGATGCTCGACTTTTTATTTTCCGTATTTCTGAATTTTCATTCCCAAAAAAATTCATTGAGGTTTTTTACACCATACCCTTTTAAATACCCTCAAATTATCGATCCAATATATGGGAAACTGAATCATCCTAAAAACAAGCAGTGAACTCCAACACAATGTGTTGATAAGGCGCGTCATTAACTCGCACATATCAACCCCTTTAGTTTTCATTTACAGAGATTTCAAAAAAGGCAAGCAGCACAACAAGAGAATTCACGATCCAACACTGCAAGGTCAGCGACGCACCTTCACGAGACCGTGTATTGTGAATCTAGAAAGCTATTCGAACAAATTTAAGTTTTTTGATCTGCCTCAAGCAAAATCTTTTCAGATTCTTGAAGAAAAGTGCTACGGAAAAATTTAAGCGAAGAAAGGAAAAATTCTGTCGAACTCCTAGAAGATAAAGTCGATTTAAAGGTATTTTGGGGCTAAAATACCCAAATCACCGGTATTATAAATCCCGTTATATTATTGAAAAGAAATTGACTCGATATAAATGCAATTGTCTTAAATATGTCTTGATTTTGTTATTTTAAACGTCTTTTCATGCAAAGAAGCTCAACCATGTCCATGCTTTATTCATTCATGAATTGAAAGTAAGCAATCCACATCCCGAAAATCTACCGATTTGCCGTAAAAAATCGCAGAAACTTGATATACCAGGTCGATGTACCCACTCTTTGAATTTACCAATCAATTTAGTGAGTGCACGTATGTGAAAGTCAAAATGCTATAGTCATTTTGGGTGCATTCATTTTTCATGAAACAATTGTAAGTAATTTCAATCCCGAAAAACCATAAATTTTCCGTATAAAATTAAAAAAATCAAAATATGTCGACTCCCTGCCGTGAAAATTAAATTCTACGTGTGAAAATACTTATGTATCGATATGCTGAACAGAATGCCCGCCTCTCCTCGTAATTTACAAACCGTTCCTATACTCATCTCAAAATTTTTCTCAGAGCTTTGTGTTATTATCAGCTTCCATTTAAACCCCGGTTTGATGGCCGAATCGGCTGCCCAAAAAGCAAGCCATTTTTGAAGGGCTCTATGAGAAATTCGTGATATTATCAGCTCTCAGGAAATCACCCCATGGGTAAAATTGCTGGTATAAATTTTCGAGTGCTTAAAATAATCGTATTCAAGAAACTAAGGCATTAAACTATGGAGTCAATTTCGTTTTAATAATATAACGGGATTTACTTGTCTTCAGGTCAAAACTCATACAAGAAAGCCCCTTGCAAGAGGCTAATTTTTTGTAATGTCACTCAATTTTTTCTCCTTTTTATAATTGAATTGCTTGTCACATTCTGAGGTCAATCATATTAAATTGTAATTTATACATTTCTTTTTTTCCCCCTTCATTTTATTTTTTGTTTGGAGAAGTTTTGTTGATTTCTTCGGATTTCGAATACTGTAACTTCTCTTCTATTTGGCCGATTTTTATGAATGAGACCTCTTTTAACTCGTGTTTTAACGGAGAGGAAGGAAAAAATTGCTAAAAACTCGCGAAACAATTTTTTTTGAAAATTGGACGAATCCTAGCGTGACGGTGAAATGGTTAATGAAGCGTAAGTAATTGTGCGAGGGGCTGAGGATCCGCCTCGCTTGGCGACCGTCATTAGCTATTGTTCGTCGAGACGCCGACGCAGTGATCAGGAGCGTGGGGAAGAGAGGGGTAAGTGGATTCCTGTATGAGCCACGTTTAGCTAATGGTCTAATGAGTCTCGAGGCTCATCACAGATTGCACTTACACAGATTGCACTATCATGAGTGGCGGTAGCCACCACCGGGCAAGTAACCTATCCTCCAACAATTGGCAACACAGCACAGCCCGGTCGAGGCAATGACACCATAGTTACACGAACTTGGCTTATTTGGGTTTTTCAGAGCACGGGTACCAACTTTTGAAAAGTATAACCGAGGTTACAGATCTGTCAAAGCAACGTTTTGAACAAAACGGAGGAGTTAGATTCTCATTCCGAGAGTGCCGACCTGCTCAGCCATCCTCGAATCAATTCGCTTGATTCTGCTTATATATGCATATTTTAAATCAGCGCGCCGCATTCTTAGGCTTTTTTTAAAAAAACCAAGTAACGTAGACTCTTGGTATTCACTGCACATAAACTAGCGACCCCCAGAATGAGAAACAACTTTAAATCATAATTATTGATGGATAAATAAACTTTTTACACGCTTTGGAAAATCTCAAAAGTTCGCGGTAGTCACTTTTCGGTAAGGAACTAAGGGACTCGGTTATTGTATCGAGCAGGGTTCGAAACGATCGCAAAGGCGGTATACTACGTATACGCGCCAATAAATTTGTAGAAATCTGTGGCCGGAAAAACCCTTGTACCCTCAATCACATGTTTACCGAATTTTTATATCAAAGGAAAACAGCACGGTAACCCCATTTCGCCCAATATAATTTGCAATGAGAAAACAGAGAAGAATCGGAAAATTAAAAAACTCAAACTCACAAAATAAAATTAAAAAGCCGACGCGTTTCGGGACACCTCGGTCCCTTCTTCAAGGCTAAATTCCGACTGTAAATGAGTAGTAAATGAGTCGGAATTTAGCCTTGAAGAAGGGACCGAGGTGTCCCGAAACGCGTCGGCTTTTTAATTTTATTTTGTGAGTTTGAGTTTTTTAATTTTCCGATTCTTCTCTGTTTTCTCATTTAATTACCTCACAGTTTGTTACCTCGGTTTTTTTCCGTTAGTTTCGTTTGTTTTCGACTCTTTCGGTTCGTATAATTTGCAATATTCTTAAAATCGTGAATTTCGTGCAGGGCTTTGTTAATCGAAACCTATTTTTGATACGTACCGAGAGAAACTCTCATGAGCATATCGAGAATGTATTCACACCAAGTATTATGCATAAAATATTACATTGAGAGTTTTTTACACTGAGAAAAGTTAAAAAACAGTGGCGAGGCGTGAATGATCGATTATCGATATTTCCACATTCGAAGCCATGTTACAGAATCGATTATTAAGGCGTTCGTTGCGAACACCCTGTTTATCGATACTTTTCCACAGGTTTAAATGGCAGCTTAATCGATACATCGCAAAGCACGCCACGCCACTGTTAAAAAACGATTCCCAATAACGTCTCTCCTATCTTCGGCTGTGTCAATTACGCAGTTTTTGAAGCACCGCTACGAATAAGACAAACGGAACCAACACAACATGTAAGTAAAGCAAGGGAAACGACGCACGCTGACAACGGCGCAGAGATACGACTATTCGTGCTTGATGGATGTCCGTGTTGCGTCTGCAAAATTGAAGGCGCGATGGCGCGAGGCGTGAACTCGCAATGCTATGCTCTCTGCTGCTAGCAAGGTCTCGCTCTGATTCGGGAGGAAAGTTAAAAAACGAGGCCCGAATACGTCTACCCTGTCTTCGGAAGTTGACATTCGATTTTTTTTTTTTTTTTTTCAATTTAATGTCCAATTCTTTTTAGAATGTATTTGTAGACCTTTATCTGTAGCTCCCATGTGCCGGCACAATTGCTCCTACCAGAGGAGATGGCCGGGTATACTTGACCCAGCTTGAGGTTATTAGGGATAGTTGTCAAAGAAAATTCCCCGGCATACGATCCCCCCCCCCCCCCCAAGTTGATGTCTTATTCTTATTCCACAATTTATTTGTAAAGCCACATATGGACTGCACATTGGAAAAAAAAACACATTGCGTCTAGAGTCCAGGCTCTTAAAAACATCGACAAGAAAAAATATTCTTGATTCAATCAGATTTAAGCTTAAATCAAGAACCAAGCCTCTTAATTTGAGCGGATTTCCTTTTGATTTGAGCAAAAATCTGATTGAATCAAGAGTATTTTTTCTTGTCAATGTTTTCAAGAGTCTGGACTCTAGATCCAATGTGTTTTTTTTCCAGTGCATTTTTCAATCAGGGACTAAAATTTCTGGCTCTTTTGTAAAAACACTTATGTGCATAGAGAAACCAATTGTACATATGTTGTTTCTAAACTGAGCCAGGAATTGTAGATCTAAATTGCAAAATGTGGTCCATATCTAAAACTCGGAAGGAGCGGCCCCGTGCAACCTGCGAGCCACGTGTTTTTATCAGGTCTTGCGGGTCAGTTTGACCTAGTTCAGGTACCTAAGAGTTATAAAAAAAATCTTGCAAAACTCTAGTAAATCTTCAAGGAGTAAAAATCGAAGATTACACCGCAAAACGAACCCGGGAATGCTCTTTCTGCATCCTTCGCCTTTGATTAAAGTGCATTCGCGAGATCAAAGCAAACGCCCCAGTAGAATACAACAATTTCTGAATAAAGAACTTCAAATTTGCAAATCTTCTCGCTGGAATAGATCACGTTGGACTCGAGCTCTCTCGGTAGTTTAGTTTTTCTTCTTCCAAGTCATCCTGTGATCATCGTCGGGTGACGCGAGTTGTACATCCCACACAAGACATACCGGATTACATCGATTGTTAACCCAGGAGAAGAAGCAAACCAACTCACTCGTGCATGTGTGTGCTTCACTCGAATTGCAATGAGCGTTTCCGCGCTGAGTAAAACGCCGTATAATCAAACGATTGTTGCCAAATTTTCCTCAGTAAAACGTTTATTTTAATGAAACACTGGAAAAAAACACATTGGATCTAGAGTCCACTGTCCAGACTCTTAAAAACATTGACAAGAAAAAGTACTCTTGATTCAATCAAAATTTAGCTTAAATCAAGAACCAAGCCTCTTAATTTAAGCGGATTTCGCTGTGATTCAAGCAAAAATCCGATTGAGTATTTTTTCTTGTCAATGTTTTCAAGAGTCTGGACTCTAGATCCAATATGTTTTTTTTCTCCAGTGAAAGTTATGAAAATTTTTCTTGGAAATTTGCTGATGCTTTTAGATCAAAGTGCGAATAAACTTATTTGAAAAATTGGGGGGAAAATATTCACACGTTTCCCTGGATATTCTTATTTTATTGAAGGAGACTTGACAACGTTTCCATGTTCATACGGCGTTCCTCAACACGACAGCGCAGTTCGACTCAAAGAAAGCGCTCCGCTGATGTAAAGGCGTAACTCTTTTTCCAAGTGGGTTTTGGAAAGTATGGAATTACACGTAAAATGTGGGTCATTCCATAGTGGAGTTATGGCTTTATGTCTCAGAGCGAAAAAAAAATTTGGAGCGCCAACCGAGGCGCATTGCAGTGAGCCAGGGCTTAATTTGCTGATGTCAGGGGGCTTATTTGCACACATGCAGTTTTGAAAATAACGGCAATTTGCAGAAAGTGCAAGTTCATGATGTAAGCAAGATAGAGGAAGTCACCTACTGTCCACCGTCCTCCTCACGGAGGGCGTTGACCCAGAATTGAAGTTTCGTTCTATTACACTGCCGTGCTAAGGAAGAACACCGTGTGAACGTTCGAGAGTTGCCAAATTTCCTTCGATAAAATGTTCATGTTTAAGGAAGAAAGTTATGAACATTTTTCCTTGAAATTTTCAGGAACTTTAGGTGAAATTGCAAGAAAAATTATCTGAAAAATTGGAGGGAAAATATTCATAAGTTTACCGGGAAATTCGTATTTTATCAAAGGAATTTTGGCAACGCTTGAAGGTTCACGGTCCGACAAAATGTTTATCTTTGAGTAAAGTTTTGAATATTTTTCCTTGAAATTTTCAGAAGTTTTAGATCAACTTACAAACAAAATCATCTGAGAAATTGGTAGACAAATATTTAATCCTGAAAATTAGTGATTTGCCAGGGAAAATTTGGCGACGCCTGAAGGCTCATACGGCGTTTTTCCATAGCACGGCAGAGTAAGATGGTTGATTCGATCGTTCTATTGTGCTCTACCTAGTCAATACTCAATACACACGATCTTTTTCGCATATGAATTGAAATCAATCTCCCTTTTCTTGCAGGAGAAAAAATGGTGAAGGAAATGGCGCTACAACTGGGTCGGCAGATCGTCCTGAGCAATGAAATAAGAGGCTGCATGGAGACGGATCCGAACTTGCCGATGCTTTACATCATCACGCCTACGTACCGACGTCCGGAACAAATCGCAGAGCTCACCCGACTGGCGCAGACTTTGATGCACGTCAAGAACATCCACTGGCTGGTGATCGAGGATGCAACGCAAAAAACCTGGCAGGTTACGCAACTGCTCGAGAGGACCGGCATCAAGTTCGAACATCTCATCGGTAAGCACATCAGCGGGCCGATTGTTGAAATTGGTAAACAAAACTATAGACTAAAAAGACGAAAAGGATATGAAGGGATGCTATCCCAAGTAGCATTTTTTCAATGTAAAAGTTGCAACAAGTCGAAACAATGTCGGTATTAGTTGCAACAAAGTTTCAACTTAGGTCAACTTTTGGTCGATAAGTGCCGATTTTCGGCGATCTGATCGGAGGACAAAGTTGCAACCTGCTGAGATTGCAAAATTGCTGAACCAAAGTTGTTTAAAATCTAAAGATAGGCAACCAGCAATACTTTGAAGTTGAAACATGTTTCAACTTAATTGCAACTAGTTCCAACAATGATAGCTCCTTCGGTGGAGACAGTAGGCAATCTGCACATCAATCTATTTGTTGCAAGAATCAAACGATTTGGTTGCAAGTTGTTGCAACCTCTGCTACTTGGGATTGGTGGAAGCCGGTGGTTGCAATGGACAAAGGAGGTAGGTAATAGACTTACTAACGGCAATCCACGAGAGACCTTATAGTTTGTCCTTAATTTTCTTCTTTAGTCTATAAGAACCACCCACTTCTACCAATAGGATCGCTCCATCCTCCTCATGTCTTCTTTGTCTATCGCTTTGTCGATCATTTTCAACTATCAGTCTGCAGCCCTTATAATTCGTAGTTTCCCTAACGAAAGAACGTAACTCCATTTCAGTGTTGACAAATTGCCCCTCGCAAATTGCGTATTATCCAGAAGAATCTTAGGCATTTCCAACGGAAAATGTTCACTGATTTTTCCGCGGATTTCATGCAAAAATCAGAAACATTGTAGGATAAAAATTGCACGGTTACATTTTTGTAAAATAAATTATTTATTTGAGTCAATTTGGCGAACTCGGAATGGAGGTACGTTCCTTCGACCGGGAGACGACGAAATCTGGTAGTCTTGATCGTGAGTCAATTGCTGAAACAAAAAATATCAGTGAAGTGCCCCAACATTTTTTGGGAGGAAAAAAAAGAAGGAGGAACAGAGGGAATATTGAGATATGCAGAGAGAATGGAAGAGGAAATTTATTGCTTACTATGCAGGGGGGCTGAAATAAAGAAGAAAGGTTTTAATAGTAGAAATGATTGTACTTCGATCAACTTATTGTTGAGAGCAGCTTCTAATTGGACGTATGTCTGTCAAACGGAAGTAAGCGCCAAATTGAGTTCCTTTTGAGGAATTTAGAATGTCGGATAGCGCGTTCTGTCAAACGGAACTAAGCGCCATGGAAAAGCATTACGAGTATAGGACGGAATGAGCCCGACGCCCGATTCCGCCGCCAATCCAAGCCCCCCTCTACCTTCCTCCTCCGATGGCGCTTAGTTCCGTTTGACAGAACTACGTCAAATTGCTCCCAAGACGACTCGATTTTCTCAAATTTTCCGAGGGAGGCCCTCCAAACCCCCATTTAAGTTAGGAAAGTACCTCAAATTTTTCTTTGAGCTAGATGAGTCCCGCAGACCCTCTTAGGGCAGACCCCCTCACCCTTTAGTGGTGTGTCTTCTTTTTCCTCCATGGACCCTTCCTTGATGAGGTGTCCCTCTGCCCCCCCCCCCTCAACGAGAAGTTCCCAGTTCCGCTCATGCCCCCTCCACTACCTGTCTCCAACTGACAAAAGTTTTCTTCGCTTGAGAGGGAAAAAATAATAATGGAGATTAGATTTGAGGAAAGGAACAAAATGCAGTTAAAATTTCGGTCAAATTGAGCAGAAATAAATATGCCTCTTTCATAACTTGCGGATCTGGTACTGAAGATTCCGCTGGTTGGCCACGGCACAACCGCGGCTCGAACAATTTCATCCTTTCATCGGTTGAATCGGTTGTCCTGCCACAGTATCCTATCCCTCAGTAACATCCAGCGCATCAGCTTGGAGGTTGGAGGTACCTAATTATTAAATATTTTTCATTACGAACGGCTACGGACATGGCATTACTAATTTGACCTGCATTTGATTTCAGCGCCAATGCCGGAGGACTTGAAGAAGAAGAAGGGTCTGAAACCGCGCGGCGTTTCCAACCGGGAGAAGGGCATCAACTGGGTTCGCAACCACACCACCGACGGAGTCCTCTATTTCGCCGACGACGACAACACCTACGATATCCAGATCTTCCACGAGATGCGCTTCACCAAGAAAGTCTCCATGTGGCCGGTCGGTCTCTGCACCGGCTACGGGGTCAGCTCTCCGATCGTCAAGAACGGCGTGTTCCAGGGGTTCTATGACGGTTGGGTCGCCGGTAGGAAGTTCCCCGTCGACATGGCCGGCTTCGCCGTCAACATCAAGTTCCTACTTCAGGTGAGGTCAAGAGGTTGAAGAGGAGACAATCTTGCCAGTGGCGTGGCGTGAATTGCGATGTATCGATTGTCATGCCATTTAAACCTATGGTAAAGAATCGATGATTAAGGTGTTCGCTGCGAACACCCTGTTTATAGATCCTTTTCCATAGGTTTAAATGGCATGACAATCGATATATCGCAATTCACGCCACGCCACTGTATCTTGCCCTGGTAAAACGGTCCTATGGGAGCTCATTGGATTCCAATGGAGACCAATCAAGTTCCTATGGGCGCCCTATGGGATTCACAAAATCCCAATAGGGACCAATAGATGGTTAATGGCATCCGATCGGAATATAAGGATCCATGAAATTTCAATAGGGACCCAATGGAATCCATGAAATTCCAATATGTCCCAATGGGAACCATCGCGAATGCCAGTGGGGACCCGTTGGCCCGCACGAGTTCCAATGGGAATTTTCTCGTAATATTACCAATAGTTTTTTGATTTGAGTATACATACAGTTACTAGCACTGAGAGTAAGATTACACGAACCAAATAGTGCAGCAGCTATGCAAGACTGCACTCCGAGTTCGTCAGAATGAACTTTTCATATCGGTGCAAAAATTCCAGCCCCAAACTCAGAGATCTTTCTATACGCAATAACTCAGAAATTATTACAAAATCCTGTCGGTAATGGATATAATTTTTTTTTTTTTTTTTTTTGCAGAGGCCAGCAGCAAAAATGCCCTACAAACCGGGATTCGAGGAGGACGGGTTTCTTCAAAGTTTAGCACCTTTCGAACCGAAGGAAATAGAACTCAGAGCCGATAACTGTACCAAGGTAAGTAATCATTCATCATAATGCGCCATTCACGATACAGAAGCGGATTTAGCAAGTTGGCAGTGATACTGTTGTCTCTCCATTTAAACCTATGGTGAAAAATCGATTATTGTTGGAGCACCTGAGCCCCTCCAATAATCGATTCTATACCACAGGTTTTAATTTACAGTAATGGCCGATCGCTAAATCCGCCGATGCCACGAAAAAGGAGCTTTAGGGGACGGAGGAGAGCCGTCTAAGAAGTCGCGAAATCGGAATTTCAATTGTTAACAAAATTATGTAAGACTCTTTTGTACCCAGAATAATGAGACATGAGCAGTTTGGCTCATTTTCTGAACGAGGAATGGCGTGGAAGTACATTATAGCCCAAAACTTTTGAGCTCTGCTTATAGTAGATTGAAAATGCAAATCACTTTCTTTTAAAACCACCTTTTTTGAATCGCCAACTTCAAACCGTCATAGTTTCGCTTCTTTGAATATTTTTAGGCGCTTATGCTGCCAAATTCTCGCAAAACCCTCCCTCATCTCTAAGTGATGGTGTCAACGTATCAGTGCTGTGGTCCTCTATTCCGTGAACTTTCACATTTAGAGAGTTAAAGTCACGTAAATGATGATTTTGACCAATTTTTTGACGAAAAAAGAAAAGAAAATTAAGGATCAACTCTTATAATTGATTCTAGAAAGTAATTATTGTGCTCTTCGAGAATCATGCGGAAAAAATAAATATAGAAATATATTATATTTGTTTACATTGGAACGAATAAATGTATCCACGAAAGTCTCATTTTTTGCAATGCTGTAGCAGACAATACGCGCCTTCAATTTAAAAAATATGCAATGCGGGCTTCACATGGGTCAAAATAGTGGCATCAAGGCGCCGCACCGTGCCAGTTCTGCAAGGTAGATCATTTGGACACGCTCTTTTCCGATTCACACCATGTCCTCACTTCGAATGTAAAGTGTTTTTCTCGTTCATGGTCTGCACAATCCTTTCTCCATGTGAACATTAATTCCTATTTTAATTTATTCAAGCGATTTCTTCACCTTATACATGCAATGAAATTCATACCTCATATGTTCATCCATTTACCATAATTATTTGAGAAAAACAAAGTTAGCCCTGTATAACTTGTTTTTTAATTGAAAATGAGCTATCTATAAGGCTAGGAAATAAGAGGAAAGTAACCCTCTCCTGAAAAAGAAATCACTGCAACGGAGCGGTTGCTAAAGGAATAATTATTACGTAGGATAAACTTAATGAGTGAAAGAGTGTATTGGGTAGATCGTAGATCATTTACACATTTTACAAACATGCATGTGACAACAAAATTGGACGTGTTAATGCTAAAAGGAACTGTGTGCAAGTGGGAAGATGGGGTGTGCTCGTAGAAGCTGCACAAGAAACAATTGGCCTGTAAAAGTGGCCCGTTGCAACGTCACTGGCGCTTTTAAAGTCCCAATCATTCTTATGGCCCGACCACTAACAAGCAGACCCCATCTTTCCATTTACACACATTTCCATTTCGCACGTACGCCCAATTATTTTCTAGCCTCAACTTCTAATTTGAATTTGCAATGTTCGCAGATTTACGTGTGGCACACTCAAACTAAGAAAAATTCACCGGCTGGAGCGTTGGATGCAAAGTACAACAGCACGAATTTATTACATTTAAAGCGGTTCATCGTATGACACGCTGCTGTACTAAATCCAAGCTTGCCTTCATAGGTTCGATGCCCATTTCCTCATTGATTTGTATTTCTCATGGTTTCTTCCGCTCGTGAAGGTGATATCCCCTATCCCCCCCATCCCGATAACGGCAACATTGGCAGGGTTAGTCACGATACATATTGCTGTAAAATGTCCAATGCGCTGATGTTCATTTAATATTATGAAATTCATTCGAGCCTATTTTTTGCATGCATGAAACCTCGAATAAACAAACAAAGAAGATTATCACAGGAAGCAGTACTATTATACTTAGTTTTGAAATAAGAACCATTTTCAAAATTTCTGGAAAATTCCTGAAACAACTTGCGATCCTAATTTTGCCCTGGCAGGAGTATTGTAGATTATGGAAACATGTGCATGACATAGCCATCTGAGTGAGTGCTTTACCCACTCGATTTTATAATTCTTCATTTTACTCGCCGTATTTCGAAGAATGGTATGAGACGCCATTGAAATAACGCGTGCTGGATGTTTCCAGACTTGGTTACGTTTTGACTTCACGATCTCATCTAAGAAGGAATGACTTTAAAGAGGCTTTTATTAAGTTAATCGGATAGCTACATGCTTTATTCCTCATTTAATGGATATAGATATATAAACAGCATATCAGAAAATATTGTCCTCGATAAACCATTATTATACCATTGTGTTGATGAACAACTTGGAGGATGGACTTACAAATTAACTGCATTGTACACCGCTGCTATGAATGCAGGAAAAAAGAGAGGTGTCCTTTTTCTCTGGGAAGAGGGCACGGAATTCGACATTACTATCAGTTCGCTTATTTGTATTTATTTATTGGAATCGGTATCCTTTTTATTTTTGATACTCAAAAGAAAAATTGGTTACAGAGCGCTTCCCCGTTCTCCCACAAATCAGGGGCGAGGCGTGGATAGTCGATTATCGATATTTCCCCATTTGAAGCTACGGTAAAAGATCGATTCTTTATCGATCCTTCTCCATAGGTTTAAATGGCAGATCGATCGATGTATCGCAGAACAGGTTTGATGATTCTAGCCCTTCAGTTCGCCTCGACTCATTTAATGTGATAATTCTATCATACAAGAACTCATGACACTATCTAGTCAGCAAGGTTTCTCGTGCATTCAAAATGCACGGGGCCTCTGTTTAACGTTGTTTTGTTTGTTTTCTTATTTATTTTTCTTTCTATATTAGGCTATTTTTGTATTTTGTACATTTGAAATATTGTATAGATTAAAATATCGCATGTGGCTCTATTGCTGAGCGCCGCTCTTACGTTTTACGATCGGCACTTTTTTACTCTTACACATCGAACATGCTTTAAAATGTAGCCTTATTTCGAGAATAAACCCACATACCTAGTATAATAAATTACGTATCTGAAATGCATTGGTTGTGAAACACAGAGTTACAGTAGCGAGGCATGAATGATCGATAATTATCGATATTTTCACATTTGAAGCTACGGTAAAGAATCGATTATTAAAGTGTTCGTCACGAACACCCTGTTTATCGATCCTTTTCCATAGGTTTAATTGGCAACCGCAAAGTACGCCACGCTACCGCAGTGTTGATGATGCTCTCTAACGCAGGCGATTATTTTCAATGTATATGTACTTTCATTGTAATATAATCTGAAAGCATCCGATCACGAAAGTTCAAAGCTTAATGAATGTTGTTTTGAACGATACTGCTGAAACAGCAGGATGAAATCAGCTCTCTACTTGTATTAGCTAAAGGCAACTTGCTGTATTACCTTCAGATTTCACGAATACAACGTCTTTTTTTAAATTTCAATGATATCTCATAGGTAGTCGTTCACTTATTTATATCACACATTTGAAAGGTGGGGAAGAAAAGGTGAGATTTCAGCATTATAATTTGAAAGGTATTGGAGAGAAAAACGCTGCCTCCTTCGAAACGCCTATTAACTACGAAAGAAAAAAAATAACAATTGTAGGGAATAAATTATGCCTAATGCCAGGTTTGATTTACACCTCAAATAATTTTTTCTAGGCTACGTTTGAGGATTATACTACTACTACATATTGTGTTTTGCTAGTCAGCACTTGTCTAAATAAGTTTACATTGATTTAAAAAAAAAAAGGTTTCTAAGTTACCAAGTTACCATGATACAACATGACTTATGGTTGACCTGTGAGTGACTGATGGGAAAAAAAATCAGCGTTACTGTCCCCCATCCTAAAAGACGATTTTTCTGACTCTTTTCTTTCAATTTGTACCTCACAGGTTTTTACACCCTCGCATTGCCCGGATTACGTATTTTATCCTGATAGTTTTAATTATTTATTTTTATACAGATAAGTTTATGTAACTTATCTTTAAAATCGTTCCGTAGAATGAACTTACCGAACAAAAAAAACACACACCCACTTCCTTCCTCACCCTCTTACACACGGAAAATATCTTTGGAAGAAAATTGGCGAAGGTATGCATTTCTAAAACTGAACACTGAAATAACTCACGCATCACGGAGCCATTCGAAGAGGAATAAAATGTAAGGATATAGTTCATTGGACGTATTTCTGCCAGATGGAACTATGCACTGGAAAAAAAAAGTTGCTTGGATCTAGAGTCCCGACTCTTGAAAACGAAGACAAGAAAAAATACTCTTGATTCAATCGGATTTTTGCTTAAATCAAGAACCAATCCTTTTAGCTTAAGCGGATTTCCTTTTGATCCAAGTAAAAATCCGATTGAATCAAGAGTATTTTTTCTTGTCACTGTTTTCAAGAGTCTGGACTCTAGATCCAAGCGACTTTTTTTTCCAGTGTGTGCATTGTGACGTGAGCCCTGTTATGCATATATTTCTATAGGTCTCAGGGCTCTTGTCTTAATGCTAATAGTTCCGTTTGGCAGAAATACGTCAAATTATCCTCTCATAAACCAATGCGTCGCTCCTTTCACGTAAAAGCGTATCTCGCATGAGCCCCAGAAAGCATGGATTCATATGTGGAACTGGGCTCACCTGGAAATTAAGATACGCCCTTACGTCAGAGGAACAACGAATTATAATTGGACCACATCTTGCAATTAAGAACTACAAACTCTGGCTTATTTTAGAAACATTATGTGTGCTAGTAGTTTCCCAATTGCAGATATGTGCTTCTAAAGATGAGTCAAATTTTGTTGTTCCTCACTGCAAAATGCAGTCCAATTGTTGTTCCCCCTTTCTTCCATTTTAGAGCCGATATACCTGTGTATGGACTGCTATTTATTGTGGTCACTTTTAATTTACAAATATTTCCTGCGAGATACGTTCATATTCTTTGTGTCATTTAATTACGATAATTACCTACAGCTACTAAAATTATTGAAAAAATCAAATTGTTGTTACTCCTCACGAATGAGGTATTATAGCATAGTCAAAGTTTGAAAATTGAAGGTGTCGCTGATTACTTATGTGATGTAATTATTGTTATTTATATCAGTTCATAAAGTAGATTATCCTATAGGTATTTCCTCATCAGAAAAACACCATGCGTGTGCACACCAAGTTGCCTGGTTTTTACTTAATTTTAAGATTTTCATTTGTATTAACTTTCTATTCTTCTCTCATTTGATTAAAAGAATAACTTCCATAATGACTGCTGTTGTTCCTTTTATTGATGAATTATTTTTCTACCTGATGACTTTTCTTACCTTACTATGTAACACTGGAAAAAAACACATTGGATCTAGAGTCCAGACTCATAAAAACATCGACAAGAAAAAATTCTCTTGATTCAATCAGATTTAAGCTTAAACCAAGAACCAAGCCTCTTAATTTGAGCGGATTTCCTTTTGATTTAAGCTTAAATCTGATTGAATTAAGAGTATTTTTTCTTGTCAATGTTTTCAAGAGCCTGGACTCTAGATCCAATGTGTATTTTTTTCCAGTGTGTGCATGAGACTTGTTCACTCGTTTTGGGCACATTTTTTTGTGAAAGCCGTATCAACACTAGCAAAATTTCACGGAACTATGAGCGAAAGTTAAGTTCCGTAAACTTCTCTCTAAATGGACAAGGCCTTCCATTTGTAAGAAATGAACGAAAAAATTATGAGAGAACAAACATAAATGTGCGATTTATAATTTTAACTTCTGCCGCGCCGCGTTGACCGCACTATGTTTGACGCAATGCTTGAAGTGCTCATGCAGTCTTGTAGGCGCTATGCGTTTCACGCAGACCGCTGCTGCTGACCACACCGTGTTTGACGCAATGCTTGAAGTATTCATGCAGTCTTGTAGGCGCTATGCGTTTCACACTGGCCGCACTGTGTTCTACGCAATGCGTGAAGTATTCATGCAGTCTTGTAGGCGCTAATATGTGTTACATGCCGACCGCCGCGCCGAGGGCTTCTCTCCTTTTCATCTCAAGTCCTCGTCATCATTGCTCTCTGCACCGCGCCGCTCCAGGCCAAATTGAGTGTTTGGTTTCTCTCTTAATTAGACTAATTAAAGGTGCTGTCTCTTGCATCACCGAAAAATGACAAAATTAGATATTACAATACTCTCAGGAGATAAGAGATTTTGCCGCCTTTTCTCGTTTTCCGAATCCGATTTTGTTTTGAACCTATATTTTAGAGTCGGAACTGTAGATCCAATAAGTTTTTTTTTTTTTTTTTTTTTTTTTTTTTTTTTCGAGTGAAGTATTTATTTTTATCGTATCATCACTATGAAATAGGTTGAGGGAATATATTTTGAAGCAGAGGGAGGATAGTATGGATGAATGTCAAACAATATAGAGCCTGGATGATATAGTAATACATGAATAAAGTCAGATGCGCTGATCATTGGCCAACCTGGGCGGTCGCGACATGTATTATTGCAAGAACCCTTCAAAATTAAGTCCGCACGTACTGGACACATAATGACGAGAACATTTGGCCCAGGAATTGGGCAGATTGTACTGAGCGCACCACGGAGGTTGTACATGAGGATGCGACCTTAGGAGGAATACATAAAATAATGTTAGTGTTTACCTACTCGAGTATCTACCCTGACGACATAGGGAAAGAATTGCTATCTCGGGCCCGGTTCAATACCAAGGCCCGATTTAGAGCAAGTGCAATAACTGCACCTGGGCAACAAATTTTAGAGATTGGCATATTATCAATTTTGTTTTGCTTTGGTTATTAATAATTCATTAAAATTACGAGTGTGATATCTTCACCAAAGAAGACGAAAACTTGACTTTTACAACTTAACATGCATTTAATGTTAGAAGTTACCTTTGAGACCCTTTAATTACTGATATTTTCCATTTTGTCTGTCTTACAGTAGTTCGCACCTATTCCAGTATCCGTTTTTTTGCGGGGGGAATGTTTCAGGCGATAGCGGGGGATGGGGGGCGCAAAAAACAAAAATCGGGCTCCGTCAATCACCATTTGTTCTTGATTCATCTTTTAGTTAAAATCTGACAAGAAGTACTCTGAGTACCTATCAAATTTTAACTCGAGGTTGAGACTATTCAGAGAGAATTCAACTATGGAAAAACTGAGCGACTCGCTGATAGCTGATCGGTTGCGTCATTATTCCTGTTTATTGAGCCCTTCCTCTCCTTATTTTAGACCGAGGTGCACAAACAAGATGACGAGAGATATCTACACGTAAAGATTTTCTAATTTTCAACCCTGAAATAAACTCTGACAAAACTTCGGTGGATATTTTTTGCCAAGAATTTTTCTGTGAGTACGTATCAGTAATTTCTCCATCGCTAGGACAAATTTATTTTCATCGAGTTTGTTTGCATTGACTCTACTAAATCAATTGATAACCAAAAACTGAAGATCCGATGAGAAAGAAAATAAGGAGACGTGATAATAATACTTACTATATGTATAATATGCGGTCATTTTGAACTCAGGAATATCTAGTTGTCAGTACTAGACCTCAGGGAGCGTTAGACCGAACTAGATTAAAACTGCAGACGTGCACAATAGCACAAGGTACAGACTGGTGGATTTCCATGAATTTTAATTACTAGTCAGAGATCTAGTAATAATTCCTAATACAGTTCTTTTTCCGTGAGCTCTAACGCCTAGAACGAAAAATTCAGCGAGATAGAGTTATTGACGTCGTGTGCTATAAGAACGTATTTCGAAGTCGCTATCGACTTTTTAAGGGTAAATTCTCCCTCTCTCGGTCATAAACCCGAAAAATGTAAATTTTATCGGCAAATAGGAAGCTGTTGTATTATTTAAGCTAACAGTTTTGATTGCGTTTTGAGGCAGTTAGAGCGCACGCGATAGGAGGGGGGTCAGTTGAAAATGAAAGGATTTTGCCGCGGGATATGAATATTAATGAGATAAAACTGTTTGAATACGGAAAAAGTCTATGGCTCGATTTCGTGAGTTATGTGCTCCACTCGATATTGTGAAAGCCACCTTTCAAAAGTCCTTTAATGGTAGCAGTGAACTTCCAAAAGTACCCTTTTCAAAAACTGGCGAGGCCGCAAATTTTCATTCACATTTCTCATAAAAAATTCAAAATTAAATTGTCAACATACAATTCAACGGAGTTACTTAAGAGACCAAAGAAAAGTCAAATTCAGTAGTGTGGCCACAAGGAGAGGTAAAGGAGTTCTGTGTCAATTTTTCCCAATGAATGTAATTAATTCCATGGTTTTTATGAGTATTATACCTTTTTGCCCCCTTCCCACCATGTGAAATTTTCAACCGGAAAATACCTCTCTCCTCGCCATGAAATATTTCTAGCTACGGTACTGATCAAACCAATGATGAGCGATAATGACTCTCTGAGTTTTGTCCGCACTTAGATACACGTAAAATAATTGACATATCGACCCTTAGAGTAAAAAAAATGCGTTTTTGATCCAACGTTTCAAAATCCTCGATTGAGTTTCATTTCAATTTATTTTTTTTTTCTTTGAGGATTAAATCGGTAAATCAGGGGTGAGACCAAGATAAAAAAAAATACTCCTTAAGGTGTTTCGACGGTTGCCATTTTGTGTGTCAGAGCGACGTGCGATATATCGCACCAATTTGTTCCATAATTTCAGCTACTTGTCATTTTTTTCGAATTTTGAGATCGCACTTCTGTTGTCATGAGACTGAAGGATTCATGTACCTTTGACAAAGAAATTTAACGTAATGAAGGCGCGGTCGTTTTAAAGGAAAAATATCGCATTCGATACTGATATCGAAACTGCACTCGAATGCGATATTTTTCCTCTGAAAAAAACCCTGCCTTTAATGCGTTGAATTTCTTTGTCAAATTTGTTACATTAATTATTTTGTCAAATTTGTTACATGAATTCTTTTGTCAAATTTGTTACATGAATTCTTTTGTCCCATAAAAATAGAAGTGCGATCTCAAAATTCGAAAAAAATGACAAGTAGCTGAACGAATTGATGCTATATATCGCACGTCGCCCTGACACAAAAAATGACAAGTATACTGATATCGAAACTGCACTCGAATGCGATATTTTTCCTCTAAAAAAAACCCTGCCTTTAATACGTTGAATTTCTTTGTCAAATTCGGTACATGAATTTTTCAGTCGCATGACAACAGAAGTGCGATCTCAAAATTCGAAAAAAATGACAAGTAGCTGAAATTATGGAACGAATTGATGCTATATATCGCACGTCGCCCTGACACAAAAAATGACAAGTATACTGATATCGAAACTGCACTCGAATGCGATATTTTTCCTCTAAAAAAAACCCCTGCCTTTAATACGTTGAATTTCTTTGTCAAATTCGGTACATGAATTTTTCAGTCGCATGACAACAGAAGTGCGATCTCAAAATTCGAAAAAAATGACAAGTAGCTGAAATTATGGAACGAATTGATGCGATATATCACGCACGTCGGCAAAAAACGACAACCGTTGAATCACCTGAAACACTTTCTAATGTGATATTGTGATAGCAAGTCGCATCGACCTTGCTGAAATGGGAGACAAGCTCCTTGCAATGCGCTGGACTATTGACCACGAACTGTCTTCACCTGTTATCATGATTTCGGAAGCAGCAGCGACCCAACCTCGCACTTTCGACTCCGGTTCCTCGCGATCATATTCCTGATTATTCCACTGATCTCGATCTAACACCTTAATATCAGACGAAGCGGACCTTCCTAGTATCTGATTGGGTACTCGATGATAACAATAAACGTATAAATACCAGCGACGGATCTGCCGCTCTTCAGATCCCAATTGTCTAGATTCAAGATGGCTCGCACAGTTCCAGATCGGGAGAAAAGTCCCAAAAAGAAAGCCAAGAAACGAATTCTCGAAAGTCCTAAGAAGAAGGCCAAGAAACGAGATTACGGATCTTACGCCTCGTTCGTCTACAAGGTCCTGAAGCAAGTCCACCCAGCAGTCGGCATTTCAAAACGGGCGATGGTCATCATGGATTCTTTCGTGGCTGACATTTTTGAGCGACTGGCTACCGAGGCGGGCAAACTGTGCAAGAAAAGCAACACTCGGACGATTTCCTCGCGAGAAATCCAGACTGCGACCCGGCTCGTCATACCCGGGGAGCTGTGCAAGCACGCAGTCTCCGAAGGCACCAAGGCCGTCACCAAGTACGTATCTAGCAAGGGAACAGCCTAGAACGGATATCTACCCGACCTCTCGAGGTCATTTTTTGAAAGG
This sequence comes from Bemisia tabaci, assembly GCF_918797505.1. Classification (NCBI taxonomy): domain Eukaryota; kingdom Metazoa; phylum Arthropoda; class Insecta; order Hemiptera; family Aleyrodidae; genus Bemisia; species Bemisia tabaci. The sequence continues at coordinate 16,792,981 of NC_092798.1, forward strand.
CTCTCCGAGTGCAGAGCTACCCCTGAAAACGGCCCTTTTTAGGGCCAACAAATTGCGAGCAAACTGTGATTCACTGAAAAATGAGGTTGGATATTCTTGATCCAAGATCAAATTGAAGAGAACTAAAGTAAGAAGTTGAGTTGATTTGTCTTTTCTATTTTTTTTTTTTTTTTTTTTTTATTTCTTTTTTTTTATGAAGTATTAAACATTGATCTATAAAACAATATAATGTTCAGACCTGAGAGGAGGGTCTTTTTACATTTTCACTTAAGTGGTAAGTAGGTATACAGTTTTTACAGGCACTTTTCCAAGTAAGTTACCGAAATATGCAATAATGAAATTTAAAAAAAATAAATAAATAAAATAAATAAATAAACAAACAAACAAGATAAATAAAATTGACTAGTTTAGGTTATTTAAAATAAAAGACTATAATTGAGGAGAGAATTGGTCTAACTAGATCGGGCATCACCAAACATCATCTGATTTTTTATTTTTTCTCATGGACAGATTATTATTGCAGGACAAATTAAAATAAGTTTCGAAGAAGTTTATTGCGCAATTTTCTTGTGAAAAAAAGAAACTAAGGGTTCCAAATCAGAAAATGTGGAATTGTAGTTAGGTTGATTTGGGTTGAATTCGTCTGAATAAGCGTTGCAAGCACGCTGAACAAAAAAGTCTCCATTAATACTGGCCTTTTTACGTTGCACCCTGTGTAAGGAGAAATTATTGCAACTTGCATCCATCGCCTGAGAAAGTACAAAGGTCATCTGTGAAGTTGTGCATCAACCCAAAATGATCGCGTCGAAACCATTGGCCATGAGAAATCGACACGAGATTATCCTTTCCCATCCAAAATTAATCATGAAACGCGAAGAGGTCAAATAAGACAAATTGCACACCGTTATATATACGCGTATAATTTTTTAGGGGGTTGCAGAGGTGTGTTATGATGGATGCGTCATAGAAGGGAGGAAAATGGTAAAAAATATCTGATTTTCAGCTTCCTTCCTGATTTTTCAGGTTCCTTTCTGCTGAACGCGATCCATGTCTAACTATGTACAGGAGATTCTCACAATCAGCGCCACGAACTTGGATACTATTCTCGAAGTTTCATCATAAAATACGGGATCCGTTGGCTTTCTGATCATAACTTAAGGGAGTATTTGTCGATGTGAGCGTAGGCGGCGTAGTTGGAGATGGCGCAGCGATTAGCGCCCCTTTTCAAGTACATGTAGCCCTTCTCTCCCCACTCGTCACTCCACCAGTTTCGGAGGATCCAGGAATCCTTCGTGTAGCCGACCAGGAGCATCGCGTGGTTCACGAAGTCCGATGAGCACTCTGGATCGTCGTATACTCCCGAGCTGAAATTTTAAACGAAGATAGTTCAGTTTTATTTTATTTTTTTTTATTTTTATTTTTTCAAGGGGGTGGAAAGATGGGATTGATGCAGTAATGCGCAACAGTACTCAATTTTCAAAAGCGTTATGGTTCGATACTGCCGTGCTAAGGAAAAACGCCGTATGAACATTCGAGAGTTGCCAAATTTCCCTTGATAAACATGTATTTTTGACGACATTCATGCACATTTTTCTTTGAAATTTTCAGATATTTTAGATTAAATTGCGTACGAAATCGTCTGAAAATTTTGGGAAAAAATATTCACAATTTTCCCTGCAAATTCGGTATTTATCGAAGGAAATTTGGCGACGTCTGATGGCTCATACGGCGCTCTTCCTTAGCATGGCAGGATAGGGATCAATGCTGCCGTGCTATGGAAGAACGCCGTGCGAGCATTAAGGTGTTGCCATATTTCCCACAATAAACGAACGAATCTACTGCAGAGAACGCTTTTTTCCTCCAATTTGTCGGACAATTTTATTTGCAATTTCATCTAATACATCAAAAAATTTCAAGGAAAAATGTGCATAACTTTCTTCAAAAATATATGTTTCATTTGAGGAAATTCGGCAACTCTCGAATGTTCTTACGGCGTTCTTCCTTAGCAAGGTGGAATGCGGTTATGCGCAGACAGGGTAAGGAATGAAACTGATAGTGATACGTCACTTTTAGTTTCATTCCTATATTTCTTTCATCCTTGAACTTTTTTCTGAACTCTCATGGTCAAGTAAAATTTACTGATTTTTCCTGATATTTCCTGACTTTGCAAGATCTCGTCACCCCAATGTGGCATTTCATGACAAAGAAAATCGTGACTTTTCTATCGAAATAATTCATGAAATTTCAGGAATACATGAAAAGATAATGAAAAACATCTCATATCGTGGATTATCAGCTCACGCTAAATAATAATCAAAACGCTGCCGAAATTTTCGAAAGGCATCACCTCACTCGTTTTTATCATCCATGTTTCCAACACGAGGGAAAGAAATAAAAATGTTTCAGGATGAAAAAGGTAACGAATTTCTGTTGTTTTTTGCGTTTTTTTAATGCGATTTGCTTATCTCGCTTCTTAAATGAATGTTTCGCGTTTTTTTTTAAAAAATAAAATTCACATCTTCGTAAAATCTTACGAGATATCTTACTGAAGTTCCCAATCATTCATAGCTTTCTTTCGTTGGAAATGATTTTGAGAGATACTAACTGGTAAAGTTGAAAAGTCGCCGGACTAGCGTTGAGGGACACAGCTATGGGGCCGACTTTCCACACAGCCACTTTAAGAGCATGTTCGTCTCGAGGAGGGAGGACAGCCCATGAGATGACCCGAACAACAGCTTTGTCTTTCTTGAACTGGCACGTTTCTTGCTGCAAAATTATAAAAATCTGTCAGAATCATCTGAATGGAGGATTTGCGTGCAAATTATTTATTGCTTCATCGGAAAGTTATTAAAGAGCTAATTTCACCGTATTTTTTATAATTTTTTTCTGATGTTGGAAATAGTATAAAAATATATTTAAAAGTGAGAAAATGCACCGCCTAGTGACGTCATCTGGCGGCATTTCCCATTTAAACACACGTATTTCAGCAGATTAGATCATTTTGTCATATCTTCTCCACTAATTGTTTAATTCATAAGCCAAGGGTATCCTCGTTTTCAGTTCACTCAGTAGTTTCCACTTAAACACGAAATTCGTCAAATTTCAGACACCTGCAAATTCTCTATTATGGTTGAGCTTCGACTATCAGAGCCCGACAGAAACCCGGCTGCACTACCGTGCTCTAGAAATAAAAGTCTCTTGGATCCAGAGTCATTCAAGACTCTGAAAGAATTCGAGATGAAAAAATACTCTCGATTTAATCGAATTTTTGTTTGAATCAGAAAGGAAACCGCGTAAATTAAGAGGCTGGGCTCTCGACCAAAGCAAATATCTACTCGAACCAAGAGCACGATTACCTTGTCGAATTTTTTTAGGGTCTGGACTCTGAATCCAAGACACTTTTTTTCAGTGTGCTACGTAAAGCACCCATTTAATACCCGCATTATGCCAAATCCCCCCCCCCCCCCCACACCCCCACCACACACACACTTAATAAATATTTCCGAAAAAAAAATTGTGCATTTTGCTTGAAATTAATACACACTGGAAATTAAGGTGAGTGTTAAATGTTCGGAAAAATTCCAAGAAAATTGCACGTTGCCAAAAAAATTCGTCCATCATCGAAAAACTTTTGGCATGTCTCTACTGGGCAGAAGTAGGTAAGTCCAATATTGAACTAATTGAACAACAGATTTAATTTATTTTTATTTTTTCCATTCGATTCATTTTTATTGTCTACAGTTTGGTCCCTAGTGTTACGCACACTATGCTCAACCTGTTTCCGCAAGTTTTCGAATCCCTTGCATCATAGCATACTAACTCACAAGCTTTAATGCACGACTCCCGATTTCAATCCGACCGCTTTACCGGCCCTGCTTGCCTAATACTTACACACAGAAGAGTGAGTATACTGCTATACTTGTGAGGATATTTGTAGAATCAAGAGAGAATGAGTTACGAATAGTTCGCCCAGCCCAGTGCGACGCGCGACGGCCGCGATGCTCCGTGCCCAGGCGACCGCTTTATTGCTCCTAATACCCTAATACTTACACACAGAAGATGGAGTATTTCGCTATACTTGTGAGGACTTCAAGAAGACTTCAAGAGGACTTCAAGAGGAGAGACGAGAGAGTGTATGTTCCGTGCCGAGGCGACCGCTTTATTGTTCCTGGTACCCTATTACCCTAGTAGCAGAGCTAAAATTCACAGTATAACCGTTATATAAAGAGCGTATAAAGAATGTATAATCAAAGTATAACGGTTATATAAAATATATATGAAGAGCGTATTTTAAAAGATGTATAACTGAAGTATAACGGTTATATAAAACATTTTTAGAAACAACTTTTCTATAAACTAATTATAAAGGTTATTCGCGCAATTTATAAAATTATTTGATTAATAACGGTTATACGACGGCGGTTTCTTTTGAACATCCCGTTACTTAACCGTTATATAACCGTTATATGAGTGGTATACTTTCGTTGAATTTTTTTGTTTAAATCTGCTACTAGGGATACTTACACACAAAATATGGAGTATTTCGCTATACTTTTGAGGATCTCCAAGGGAGAGTGTTGTTGTGTTCAAAATGGCCCGAAAGAGTCGCTAGCTGCGATCCCCCCCCCCCCCCTTTCAAATTACACTCCTCTCCGTTCTTTCAAGTCAATATTTTTTCGAACAATGTTTCGATGGCTATCTTTAAGTCATCAACAGCGTATCTTCATTGCACCTTGTAAAAAACTAAATATTCCTCATTTCTGCAAGAGAAAAACTAACAAAACTGTCCGTTTGAAATTTCATAAGCATATTTTGGATTCGCGGGGAAAATACATAGAGAATCTCAAGAAAGGCTTTTGCTTTATTTGTCTTAAAAAAGTATTAATTAGCATTAATGGCAATTTGATCATGAGTTCCTTTGCGGCTTCTCTTTCAAATGATTCTTATTTTATTTCTTCTCTTTTTCTTGTCTTTTTGTCTTTTTCTAATCCAAAATAAACAGTTTTGGGAAACATTACTTTCATCGAACATATTGGTTTGTTTTTAATCCTTTCGCTTATTTTTGTCCCATCTTACCTTGGCTTTGTATGGGTAGTCTTTGTATGTTTCGAGTCCACCGGTGCCCTGAATATATTTCAAGGTGTTTCTCAAGGAGCCTCCTCCACATCCCAAATTGCCCACATTCCCCGAGCAGTCAACGATTTGTTGAACACTAAAATCAATCAAATTGAACAATCAGTGAATCAGTTGTTAACATCCTGTTAAACTTTATTAAAAAATGACACAAAAAAAAAAAAAAAAGTTGTCTCATCAAAGGCTATCTTTGGTCCCAACTTCAGTCGAAAGTTGAACTGTCTTACCTGCTTCTAGAATATTGTCATGTATGCCCATTTCAACTCTTGATAATCTACCCTGTGAGAAAATGTCTTTGCTCGTGGTAAGTATTTTTGGAGGGTTTTACCTGATTGACCGGCGCAAAATGGGGAAGTTCTACCACTTTCTTCGAAAAAAAAATTTCCGGTCATAAAACAGCAATTCATATGTGAGCGCAAGCGACTAGTAGGTACCACTTTTTCCTTTAAATATCTTCTAATATATACTTGATAACTCACGATGATTATATCTCGCACTGAATATACTACAGAGTAACATACTGAAATATGAAAGTGGCAGTCCTTTGTGCTGACACTTAAAAGTGAACTTTCATCAGTTCACAATCATGCAGACGACAGTCGCCTCTTGCTAGCAATTTCGGGGATCTTATCCATACATCATGAATATCATTGGTATATCATGTGCAGGGCACGATATTTCTCAATTGAGGGGTTTGGAGGACAAGGCGCATAAGTGCAGTTTTTGCGACTTCCAGAGATACGTGTTAGAAGTTTCGAAATTACATGGATCCTTATGATGGAAAGAAAGTTCAAACTCACTTTTTGATGCTTAAAAATTTGAATTTGGGAGCGAAATTTTCACAGAATATGTATTAAGACTAGTTTTACTTGAAATCATCAACATCTCAATTTTTTTCAAAAACTGCGCTTATGCGTCTTGTCCTCCAAGCCCCTCCATTTTAATACAACTTCAAGCCTTTTATGGTGGAAATATGAATTAAGTAGCTTATTGTAACTTTTTCGTTGGAAACTTTACAATGTATTTGTTGGAGATCTTAATTTTTGATTTCTCCATCCAACTCGGCGTGAACCACTACACTAACAATTTTGTCCCTTTCCTTCTGGTCGGTCACGTTTCTCATGGTGACCGGCTGACCGCACGTATGGGGGAAGCTCACTTTCAGAAAAATACTGGGTCCAATTGCTGGAATTTTTACCAAAAAGAATAAATAAATGGTTGGAAAAATTGAATAATACCTCAAATAACGGAGGACCCCGGCTTCCTTGAAGATTTGCCCGGAAACAGTGGAGGATACTGCGAACGCATAACATGCACCACAGTCTTCCTGGTTCCAGGCAGGCGTCTCGAAGCCCTTCTCTCGCCAATCGAACTGGAAAAAATCGTAAAATATAATAGATCGTATTCGATAGTGGTTCGACGTATCGTTTGGTCCAAAACTATAGAACATAACGTCAACTAAAAACTTTAGGATTTCATTTGGGAAAGCTGAAAATGAGAAAATTCCTAACAATTTCACTTTTCATCACAAAAGACCTATTACCTTAGATCTCTGAATTGACTTTTGAGGCCATGTTTACATAGTGAACCAATCGATATTGATACAATCTCACCTGTTTGATGTATCAAATACGATCTATTGGTTATGAATATTTTGGATTCCATGATTAAACGAATACAGGGGACGAGGAGTGTTCCAAAAAGACCTCTCGGTAGGAGTGGCGTGGTGTGCTTTGCGATGTATCGCTTGATCTGCCGTTTACACTTATGGAAAAAAGATCGATGGACAAGGGTGTTCGCAAAGAACACTTTAATAATCGATTCTTTACAATAGCTTCAAATGAGGAATATCGATTATCCATGTTACACACCTCGACACTGCTCGGTAGGTAGGTATGCACTTTTCCCAATTATCGCTTTTCATGTGTGTTAAAATGAAAAGCATATCGTAACTCCAGTTGCCTGCAATGGAGATGTTGCATGTGTGAGGAATTTGCGATTTGACTGTTGACTTGTATGTAAAAGTTCGCGAGAAACACGATGGTGCTACTGGTTTTTTCTGAAATCAACTCCCAAGCTCAAAAAAAGCTCTCAAGTTGAGGCCAAAATGGAGGGGGTATCCCACCCTACCCTGAGAGTCCACCTCTACATCAAAACAAACTCTCCATGCAAAGATAGGGAGCAAATACATTAGTAGTGATAGCCGTGTTTTCAGTTTACAGAGTCCCCAAATAAAGTGGCAGCCTTGTCAATGTATTTGCTCCTTATCTTTGCATGGAGAGTTGTCTTGATGTAGACGTGGACTCTCAGGGTAGGGTGGGATATTCCCTCCATTTTGGCCTCAACTTGAGCTTGGGAGTTGATTTCAGAGAAAACCAATGGTACCATCGTGTTTCTCAAGAACTTTTACATTAGAATCAACAGTCAAATCGCAAATTCCTCACACATGCAACATCTCCATTGACATTGTTTAATTAAAGAATACTAAAATTGCAATCACCACCACTTGGAAAGTTTTATAGGTAAGTATACTTGTCTCCCCAGCAGGGCCGGATTTACCTACTTGCCGCCCATGGGCCGCCTGTATTTTGCCGCCCCCTTCTCATTCGTTTTGAAACATCAATAAAAACCATCAAGTGAACGTGCCAGCGGGGGTGGGGTGCATAAGACGCGTTTACTCGTGTTGGAAACATTTTTTGGGAAAGCCCTGTCAACACTACTAGCAAAAATTCACCGAACTTTGCGCGAACGTTAAGTTTCGTAAACCTATCTCTGCGTGGACAAGGCCTTCCATTCATAAGAAATGAACGAAAAAATTATGAAAGAACAAACATAAATGTGGTTTAATGATTTTAACTTCCGCCGCCGCGCCGCGCAGACCGCACCGTGTTTGGAGCAATGCGTGAAGTATTCCGACAGTTTTGTAGGCGCTATGAGTTTCCCACGACGCTGCTAACGCACTGTGTTTGACGCAATGCGTGAAGTATTCATGCATTCTTGTAGGCGCTATCCGTTTCACGCTGACCGCAGTGACCGCACTGTGTTTGATGCAATGCGTGAAGTATTCGTGCAGTCTTGTAGGCGCTAATATGTGTTACATGCCGACCGCCGCGCCGAGGGCTTCTCCTTTTCATCTCAAGTCCTCGTCATCATTTCTCTCTCAGTCGCGCCGTTCCTGGCCAAATTGCGTGTTTGGTCTCTCTCTTAACTCGATTAATTAAAGGTGCTGTCTCTTGTATCACCGAAAGACGACAGAATTAGGAATTACTATACTCTCAGGAAATGAGAGATTTTGTTTGTAATTTTTTTCTAAATCCGATTTTTTTTTTATACCTTCATTTAAAAAAATTGCAAAATTTGCCGCCTCCTAGATTTGCCGCCATGGGCCGCGTCCTATGTATGGCCACCCCCTTAATCCGGCCCTGCTCCCCAGTTTGTCTCTATCGAAAGGAAAAGAGCCGAGTAGTGCGTACCTCCTCCGGTATCTTTTCTGGATCGTGAACTGGAGTACCTAACGTTTCTTCTGGGAGTCTTCGACGACGTCCACTATGCCTCAGCTTGATCATTTTTGCTGCATACGTGTTCGGGTCCTGAAATTAATGTTAAAATAAGCATTTAAAAAATCCCTGAAGGATGTTGTTATGGTCTATTGAATAAAGGAAAAAACGTTCCAGTTGTACATAATACAAAGTTTATGGCTCGAGTGACCCATCCAGTATATTGTTCAAAATAATGTCTAAGAAACTTGTATCTTTGAACAAAAGTCCTTTTGGGATTTTTAGGATTTTCGAGCTCTAAAAATGGGAGGCTGAGCCATAGATGTACACAAATTATCAGCTATAGTTTAATCAGGTTTTGATTTTTGAAAATGGACGTGTCGCGGGCCCTGCAAGCGTCCTGCAACTTATTAGCTTTTTCTTTTCACTTCATTTTCCTTCCCACTCGTCAGCAAGTTCAGCATAATGGACCATTAGACAAGGTACGAATTTCAGCATTCTGATACATGTTTCTTACCAAAATTTACGTAAAACACGATGCGCACAACGAAAATTACCGAAATCAACTCCTACGAAGATATTTAATGATTCTTGATGCGTAAATTCAAACCACCCGCTCATGAAAACTCAATGCTCTACGTGATTCACATCGCGCGCTAAACGTTATCATGACAGTCTCTGCGATATAAAAATCTGGCAGCCTCAATCTTGACGCTTTGGCTCAGCTATAGCAAATTGCTTATAGTTTGAACAACACATGGTGGGAAATGAACATTGCTCGATTGAGAAGCTTGCTGAAACCGTTGTAGTGCGCGATTTGACTCACGTAGAGCTTTGAGTTTCTTGTGAGCGGGCAGTTCAAATTCCTCGTAACCAATGTGAAATAAAACTGTTAATATCTCTCGTTAGGAGTTGGTTTCAGTAATTTTCGTTGCGCGAATCGTGTTCTACGTGAAATTCTGGTTAAGAAACATGTATCAGAATGCTTGAATTCGTACCGTGTCAAGTGGTCCATTTAAACGAGAAAAGCAGCATTTATCCAAATGGTATCGTCTTCATCGCTTTCCTTGTAATCCAAAGCTCAACGACTTGTTCCTTCGATTAAAATGTGCACAAGAGGACTAGTAAACACATACTTACCGCGCACAGTGGATCGAGTCAATAGGAGAGATCGGCCAAAAGAGCCTCCCTAAAAATGCCCCTCTTCGGGAACCCGGGGATTCATTCGTATGTGGCTTAAATGAAACCTTATGATGAGACAAGCCTCCAGTAAAAATTTTAGCTTGAGTATATGTCTTGTTTCCGAGATACAGCGTTGCAAAGTTGGCATATTTGAGCTTTAAAATTCTCATATTTTTATGGATTTTCTTCCAAAAACCAACTTCAAAAATGACTTTACAATACTTACACGAGGTGCACACGATAAATTATAATATGAAAAGTCTCCAGTAAGAATTTTGACTCATGCGTAAGCCTTGTTTTGGCAGTACAACGTTGCTAAGTTTACATTTTTCAGCTTTAAAAAGCTCATTTTTTAAAGTTTCTCATTCACAAACCGCTATTACTGAAGATCGAACTGTATTTTGGGGCATAGAATCAACAATTAGTGATACTCGTAGATGCATAGTTTAATTTATAAAAGGATACGATAATACAGTGTTGCAAAGTTTTCAACTTGTATCTGGGAAAATGTCTATTTTGTGTTATTTTATTGAAGACAAGATTGAACAATGTTGATAAGTGATATTGTGAAACAAAGAAATGTGGAGGACTTTTGTCAATCCTAGGTGAAAATTGGAATTAAAATGGCACTGTTGCCAATTTTATTTAAGTTTCTATTAACATTCCATTATAAAATAAGTTTAAAATAAGGATACTTCCAATAATTGTCTGATTTTAAAACGTAATCCAAGTGAATTTATGGCATACAATGAATGGCTCAGCATCAGTGTTGCTTTCAAAATCTAAAAAATTCTACCTTGCCTTGGTTGTCAATTTTACTTTTTTTTAGGCAGAATGCAAAAACGAACATAAACTATGGAAACGCTCCAGTTTTTTGAGTACAAATAAATCTTGATACAGACAATACATTCATTGTTCCTTAAAGAATAGAATATCTTCGACTTAAGAATTACAAATGATGAGAAAATTAAAAAAAAAATTAAATAAATAAATCTATAGAAAAAGAAATTAAAAGAATAAAATACTTAAAATTATTAAAATATTGTTGCATGGATTTGTCAAAAATTATTATTTCGGCATAGCTACTAACTATTTTTTCATTAATAAGTTGTTAAAGTTCCATTTTTGTTGAGGGTTGTCCTCATAGTATTAAGACCTCTGTGTCACAGTGACAGCATTCCGAAGAGAATAGGACCAGGCTATTGTCATGTTTCATACTTGTATTTCAAAATGGATTTAAGCATTCACATTATGATCTCGGCACTGGATGTAAATTCTTGGTAGCATTCGCTGACCCCTCCATTCTGATAAAAAATACATCCATCTCCCAGTGAAATATATCTGGAAAAAAGTTGCATTTTCTCAATACGCAACGGTGCAGTGTCTTGGCAGTGCCAATCATAACAAGCTCATATATGTATAGAGCATGTTGAAAACATATCTTTGATCTAGATGCCTCAAAATAATTGAGATACTTGGTAAAAGTAAAAAATCGGCAACATGTTGAGGTACTTGCTATATATTTGAAGGCAAGACTATACTCACGTATCAATCGAAAAAAATATTTTCACGGATATTCATAAATAAATATAAAAAAATCACAAAAGTCTAAACAAATTACCAAAAAAAATTAAACAAAATAAAAAAAAGTAAAAAAATTAAATTAGAAGCATCTTTATTTTAAAATCATTTTATTATTTTTTGTTTGAAAAGAATTATGAATAAACTTGGCAGCAGTATTTTTTCCAAAACCAATCGTTACCTGGGACTGACATCAGCCCTTGATATTTTGCCTTGATACGAGTTAAGATACCCATTGAAGTCATGTTCAACAAGAAAAAATCATAATCCATACAGAGTTCAAAGTTTTAAGCATGGCAACGCTGTATCACCACCGGTCAAAGAATTCTTCTTCAAATACAAACATTCATCTACAGATGACATAAATGGTTGATTTCCTGCCTCAAATCGTGATTAAATTCTACAAAAGTAGCTTCTTAAACACAGAACTCAAAAATATAGACATTTTTAAAGCTCAAATATATAAACTTTGCAACCCTGTATCATTAAAACTATACTTGCATTTTGAGTTAAATTTTAACAAAAGCCTTAATCTATCATAAAATTGCATCTAAACCCCAAAAGCATATCTTTTAGCCGTCACTAAGTTCGTTTTTAAGTTAAGAAACTTGATAAAATGAACATTTTTTATAGGTTTTTATGTCAACTTTGCAACGTTGTTTTAACAGAATTAGTAGTATTAATGTTTCAATTGAAATATGCATTCGATAATAATACTAACATTTGATAAAATGTCACAAAATATCATAAAACATCCAATTGAATCGTTCTGAGAAAATAAGATACCTGAGAATATGAGAATTTTAAAGCTCAAATATGCCAACTTTGCAACGCTGTATCTCGGAAACTAGACGTATACTCAAGCTAAAATTTTTACTGGAGGCTTACCTCATCATAAGGTTTCATTTAAGCCACAAACGAACGAAATCCCCGGGTTCCCGAAAAGGGGGCCAAAAAAGGCCCTTTTTTAGGGAGGCTCTTTGGAAACTTTAAACGCTTACAACTCCGTTTTTATAAAACTTTGAAGTTTTAAAGGGGTTCCATTGGTTTTCCCTCGTCAAATTTCCTTCTAGAAAGTAGAAACACCCCTTAAAATTTCAAATGTAACGCAATAAAGATCAAAATTTACAGTTTTAGTCAAAATTTCATGAACGACCTCTCGAATTGACTCGATCCACTGTGTGGCGGAAACTTACCATATCCGAGAGGTGATTGTCGCGCAAAGTGTAATTGTGCTTCCCTGCAGCCGCCTCCTCATTGTGTTGGATGATGCGAATCAGATTCTGCTCCCACGCCAGTCTCCGGGCTGCTTCTGTATTCCTGTTGAATGTCTTGTTGTAGCGGCTCTATTAGAAAAACAGCGGAATTAAAACACTACAAGAAATCGAAGAAGTCGTAAGTTATCGAATGTGCCGTATTTCAATCCAAGTGAAGTTGAAGTTTCTCACTTTTTTTTCCGGTATTGCATTAGGTAGTTTTAAAATTTTCAAGGAAACGCCCAGATTCGTATTGGAACATTTGGCCTAACGACAAAACTGCACAACAAAAATTTGGAAGCAATTTGGAAGAGCTTAGCGAAACTGGAAAAATTATGCAGAGACTATATTTTGCAGTGAGGAACAAATACTTTTGGCTCGTTTTAGAAATAACATATGAGGGGCTTGGGGCTATGGAGGGGCATAAGTGCAGTTTCTTAAAAAATGTAGATATTCATGAACTCAGCTGAAACTAATTTGAAAGTATATTGTGAGAAAAATTAACAACTAAAATCCAATTTAAAAGCAGCAAAAGGTGAGTTTAAACTTCCTTTCTGCCACCAGGCTCCATGTATTTTGAAACTTTAACACGGATTTCTTGAAAAAGCAAAAACTGTACTCATGCGCCTTTGTCATGCAAGCTCCTCATATGAGTTATTAGTTTCCTTACGTAGATAAGTGTTTTTATGATAAGCCGGAAATAATAGTTCCTCGTTGCAAAATGTAGTCCAAATTGATTGAATCAAACAGATAGGAACTAAATGAAATATTAGAGGGGAAAATGAGCCAGGAAAAGTTTCAAGCTCATATTTTTGCCTCACTCACAGAAGCACTCATCTGTATGGGGAAGCTAACTGCACATACTTTAGTTGGTTATGGAATGAGCCAGAAAAACTCCTATCGCAAAGTGTAGTTTAGTTCGTCGTTAAAAAGCACCGGTGGTAAGTCGTGAGAAATGCATTCACCGAAGGATCTGAAGTTGATGGGAACGACTTTAAAATCTGTTAATGAATAAGTAGCTCCTAAAATTTCCCGCCGATGCCACTAATCTAACGTATGTGTCGTGAAATTGCATAGCTGAAATATTGAAGGAGAACACCGCGGCTCCCAGTTCCATGGAAATTCTATAATAGAATGTGCACGATACAAAATTAGCTGTGCACACTAGTGCACAAAGCATGTTGGATTTATTAAGCCGGCTAACTGTATTGTCTGATTGGGTATAACTTATTGAACGGCTCATGCAGTAAAATCACGTCCTCGACGTTTTTAATTTAACTGTCGCGATCTGACAATTTTCATTATTGATATCTTGTTTGTCAACTGAATGTGCAAGCATCAAACTCAAGTGCTCACAAAATAAGCACTGTGGGATTCGATTGGCAAACGAAAATAGTTTTTGGAGAAAAATCCAGAATTCCACTGTATTTATTTTAAAAAAATGTACCCTTGGTAGTACCAAAAACCGTGGTATTGGCACTGGTACCCCGTCTACAATCATTGACGGAAAAAAAGGTACACGGACTTTATGTCCACTTTTTTTACGTCCACAGACTTTTCGTCCACAATTTTTACGCCCACAGCACGCAATTTTTTTGTTCTTAACTTATTTGTACATCGACCTACTTGAGTCAAATACGTCCAATTTTGAGCGTTTAGTTGCGCTTACACCACGCTGCAGCAAAGTAAAAGCCCAAAACATAAAAGAATAAATTTGAATGCTTCGAAAATCATTAAATTTGACACGGAACCACTATTATATTTACAAAAAACACAGTATATTTTCCAGTAGTACATATTTCTTTTTCATCGGTTTAAAAGGGAATAATCAATGCAGAGAGTGCAAACATTTCAAAATCATAAGTTGAAAAACGCTGACTCCGCGAGTTTAAATATTAGAGCCTAACACAGAGCGGAGCAGCGTGTCCAGCAGCGCAGAACGCGCACTGGCGCCTACAAACCTAACGGGATACTTCGCGCATTGCGCAACGCGTGAAGTATCCCGTTAGGTTTGTAGGCGCCTATGCGCGTGTCACGCTGGTTGCCTGCCGCGCCGCAAAGCTTTAAGCAACTATTTCGCGTCAGAGGCGTTGCACAGTATCTTACAATATTGAAGGCGCACGAAATAACTAGTTAAAGAGGACTTTCAATTTTGACTGCATCTATTACTGAAAAATGTTTAATTTGGCATTGAAGCGTTTCTTAGGCTCCCGTTTTGGTTTTCATCTTATCAGATCCGTACAGTGTACACATGAACATATGTTTTTATCTGCTCTTAGAGACTGTTCTCTTTCATGACTTGATTCATGAATGAAATGTTTTTAAGAATGAAGGTAGTAGTAGTATGCATTTATTTTTGAGGTGGTTCCTGTCATTTAAATGAGAAGGAAAAAATGTGGACATAACATGTCCACAATTTGGACAATTTTGGACATATTCATGGTTGAACATTAAATCATGTGGACTTAATGAAGACCGGACTTAACGTTTGGTAGACATTAATAGTGGTGGACATTTATTTAATGGACGAAAGGTAGGTGGACATAAAGTCCTGGAAGCGAAAAAAATAATACGATAATGTAATGACACTGTCTACTACACAGGCAATCGCAACACTATTGGATACTGTCAACACCTCAGCATATTTTTTCCCTTACATTTTTCGATTTCCATTTTTAACTCTAGTTTCAGTCAATCCAGTCCTTATTTTCAACTTTTTCACTTTATCCCTGTACAATCTTTAATAATGTCCCATAAAATTAATTACTAGACTTGCAACTGATACCTACATAGATTATAGCCAACCAATCACGCGTAGCCTTGTTGTCTCACCACCCGTGACGTCAGCAAGACTATATAAGCGTGGGTTGCCTAAAAATCGAGGTCTTTTACCATCTCTACGACCCACGACCTGTGTAAACTCTCCCTTTGGTCTTTTTACCATCTTACGACCCACGACCCACGTCTCTCTCTCTCAGGTCTTTTACCATCCCCATGACCCACGAAACGTGTAACTCTCTCTCTGGTCTTTAACATCCCTACGACCCATGACCCGTGTCTCTTTCTCTCATCGGTTTTATTCCATCAGTAGTGCAACTCTTCACTTCAACTTTAACGCTGTGTAACTTAGTGACATTTAATTTGTGAAATCTGTGATATGTGCCTTCATCACGTCAATACAAGCTATTTCGTCTGAACTCTTGTTTTATCCTTTATCGATCATTCCTTAGTCAGTTTGTCAATCCTGACTCAAAAAGATTGACTGGTGCCGAAATAATTATCTCATCACAAACTTTATAACATGATTAGCGAAACCAATCGTTAATCATTACAGATACACAGACTGTTCGAGCACATTTTAACCATCATGTATTATGTGGCCATAATGAAACTTAATGATGATAGAATGATAGTAATCGTTTTAGGTTGAATTAAATGAGATGGTGGATTAATGTTTTTAGTGATGTATCTTTGCGAATCAAGGAAGTATTGTGAGAGAGCCACTGCACAGGGTGTTTCAATATATTGGTGATTTATAGAAGTGATGTTGATGATGATGATATTACCTTAAAATCATCCCAATGTGGATCTAATTCCATGTTGACTTGCGGTGTTCTCGTTTTTTCCGTGAGGTGTTCTTCAGTGAGGCTAAACAGGCTCCAAACTGAGGCCATAACAAGTGGGATGATCCTAAACGCAATAATGAAATGGTCGTGGCATATTAACAGGTCTAAATTCAAAAGACCAAATTTGACTTAACTTCATTATTTCCAGACACATATACCTTAATATTTCCAGTTTTCCGAAAATTGTCTTCTCGAATAGCAATGATCTTTTATTAGGTATTATAAACAGGACAAACTAATTTGTATGCATAAAAGTATTTTTTGCATTATATGCAAAAGAATTTCTTGGCATCTGGGATTTTTTCCCCTTATAAATTTGAGATCAATTTTGGAAAAATTAATGTATTTTTTATTTCTTTTTTGAATGTCTAGTCCATTACAAAAAACAGAAACAGCTGCTGTTTTGAGCTGCCGACTCAATGAGTTTTTGCACGTTTGATTGGCCGTACAGTCTTTATACCGATGACGTTAAATGTCGTCTCTGCAAAATGAGTCAATCGTATCAAAAACGTGCCATCTCCTATGAAACGCTGTTGAAGTGTTGTAATGTTTTAGTCTGTTCAAAAATGAATCAACTTTACGCATACCTACTCACTATTCTCCCCTGCGGAAAATGACGTATCATCTGACATCAAGTATCCACAACGCAAAAAAACTTGCACGATCTTTGCAGCGTTCCGGAAAAGATCATCATGCTTAATCCATATGCGAGTGAATACGATTGTTCATTTTAACATGTTTCTCGCAAGTATGAGTTCTCTCCAGGTACATATCTCAAACACAATTTATTTTAAAAAAGGATTCAAGTCATGTTTTCTTTCCTTTTTTCATATTAAGAATTCTATTTCGACCTAACTATCGAATACACGTTACATCCAATACTAGATCTGCACGAGAGAAATGGATATGTTTTAATAGCATCTCACTTAAACGTACGTTATTGTGTCCTAATTTAAATGCAAGAAAAAAGTCGTGAACCGTGAGCTCAAAATATGACGCATGCATTCAATCTGGAAGGTGTCTCAGAGCTCAAAAGTCTCTATCTTTCCCTTTCTTTTTAAGTAAACGTACATTGGATATGTTTAAGCACACGCTCCACCCTGAGTACAAATAATTTGTAAAATATCTCAAGCATAATCAAAAAAGCACCAGAATCTATTTATTTAATATTACATTTAAAACATTTTATTTTATAATATTTTTAAATGTAGGCATCTAATATTTCCTCCAGGAGGTTATCTACAAGCCCCTCCCCTCCCATCTTAATTACAATGATCGCAGTCTGTATGCAATAATCATTAAATGTCATAGGTACTCACGCCTTCCATTTGTTGCCGGAAGCAAATTCCATTTTTGATGAACTTAAGAACTACTAGAAAACAACCAACAGATCTGAAACTATTTTTGATAAAAATTACTAAATAAATACACGAACTATGTCGCTGCGGCACTTTTCACTATTAGTTCACTTTTCATGAACATTTTAACGCGAGCATATGCCTTCACCAATGGAACTTTCATATCGTCCTTCTCTCTCACTCCTGTACAAAACAAGCTCATTTCGTACATTAGTCATGACGTGCTCTGTTTGTTGTTACAAACTTCTCGAAACTTGTACTCACCTTGAGAGATTTGTTTGGAAAACAGTGGACTTTAGCGTAAGCGCCGTTTAGCGAAAATCTGCACAGTACCTGGGCTTCAAGTCTGAAAGCAGTATGGTGAAGCGAGGGCCACTTAATGTCCAAATTCCAAGACATTGGTCCACCTCCTCGGCATTTTCCAAGTGAGCTGAAACTATAGCTATGCAATTAAAAGTTTAGGAGAAGCTGCAGACCGGTAAAACAATTTTTACAATTTTTAAATTTTTCGTAAAAGTTGAGATACTCAGCAACGATGACAGTAAGATTGTCCCAAAAAGGTTGCTCGACACGATTTGATAAAGATTTTTGACATGAAATTCCTTACCTCAGCATAACTGGTCCTTCCATGGGGAAAATTGAAGTCGTTGCTCATTTTGACCGAAAGAAATCAGTTTTTGAAAAGCCTAGAATAGAAAACAGTGACGACTAACACGTACAAGATTAATGACAGAATAAACCATGAATTTCTGCATTCGGTACTCAGTAAGTATTTGTAGTTGTTACAAGTAAAACGGCTGTTGAATGAATTCTTAAAAGCAGATTTGATGTATGCTTTTTCCTGGGTTTTTCCTCCATCAATACATGGCTAAACATTCCTGGACGGTAATTCTTTGTTCCTCATCCATGGGGGACAGTAATCTCAGTTTAGTTCTTGAACACGATAGAGTATTAAAAACTAAAAAGACAGGCGACATTTCGAGCCGTCGCAAGATCATTTTCAGCTGAAAAAATACAAATTGATGAAAAATTATAAGAACACCCCAGATCCCAATCATTGTTATTACTACGCATTCATCAGGAAGTTCAAAGTCCGTAAATTATTTAATTCATAAAGTTAATTAGGTATTTTAGTATTATTTTAAACGTCTTAATTTTTGTTTAAACTTGAATGTTTTAAAAAAAAAAGGGGGGGGGGAGGGTTGGCAGTGTTTACGGGGAGGGATTTTATCTCTGCATCGAGTCAAAATGGTCAGAACAACGTCTCATCGTGATTTAAAGACAGCAGCAAGGTTTTGACTCATCTCATTTATAATCAGCAACGTCATTTCACTAAAACCTTGGGGTGCAAGTGAGCTGACATGTCCCCTAGCACGATACCTATGAGTAAAGAAAAAAATCAAGTTTTCGGCAATGCGATCAATTTTTTTCGTTTAATATCTGGCCTTTTTGAATAAATGCCGTCACTGTATATAATTCTACAATCCCTCAGAAGTAGTGATGTTTCTCGTGCACGAGATAGACGAAAGGACCCTGATAGGATGAGAGCCTCGAATAACTCAATCAAAATTGCAACTGGAGGAACGCACATCGGATGTCGAACCCCGGGCGATGTGCATCGTTGAAATGATCGCATACTTTGGCGTCTGCCATCGTCGAATTTCCATTAACTGATTCTTCGATGCTGCCCTCGTCGCCTGTCATCTATTGCACTGATGATTGAGGCTATACTCCTTCCAAAGTGTACAATGTCCATAAAAGTGGTTTGACACAAAAGCGCAAAAAACTGTTCTTAGTACTGTACGTTCTGCTGTGACCTACCTTTTTAATACTGCTAATTGAAAATGATTTTGGCTGTTTTGGCACACAATTAAATTATTTTTCGATTCTCCTCTAGTGGTTGATTAAGAATTCTTTCCTAACTCGATGTCGACCAAAATGGACACTATACACTTTGGAACTAGTAGCCTCAATTTAAAAGCACGGAGCACATTCTTTTAAAATGAAACTATTTTTAGAACTGGAAAAGTTTGTATATTAATCAGCCATGCATATGAGGAGTAATAACGATGAGATTAATGGAGCTTTGGTTGGAGCAAGGTTATGACATCAAACTAAGAGGGATGTTGGATCAAAATAATTACACATTTATTGAATATGCAATTTTAAATTACTAGATCTATAAAATATCGAGGACGACTGATTATGGATACAGGAGAAAAGGCCATAAAGGAGTATACCCAAACCAAATCGTTCAGCACAGCGGGAAAATCGGGAAAACCGATTGATTTGGGGCAAAGGATATAAAGTTTCAGTTTTTAACCCAAAGAGCTTTTTACTCTGATCCAAAACTCTTAAGAGCATTGAGTCAAAATTTGAAGCCATAATTTACACGATGCATGATGTTATGACCGTTTAGAATGAATTTTTCCGAAGCTGGTAAAAGGGCTGGCAAATTTAATTGTTTTTTGC
This sequence comes from Bemisia tabaci, assembly GCF_918797505.1. Taxonomy (NCBI): domain Eukaryota; kingdom Metazoa; phylum Arthropoda; class Insecta; order Hemiptera; family Aleyrodidae; genus Bemisia; species Bemisia tabaci. The sequence goes on from NC_092798.1 coordinate 16,813,086, forward strand.
CATCGAATGTGTCTATTATTTGGGATTTTAGTATAGTTATTTTGTATCAAATCGACTGATCTCTAAACGATGATATGATTATCTAATTCAATTTTTCCCCCCCCCCTACCTTTAAGGACTCCTTCGCATGACATGGGTAATCACATTTTGTGAACTTTTAACATCCAAATTACGAAGGATTTAATTCCAATTTATAAATTGATCTCCGAATTTATAAATTTTTAAAAGTTAAGGAAAGTCATAACTTCCGTTTTGTATGTTTCAAATTTTTATACTGGAAGAAAAACTCAGCGCTACAATATCTTGTAATTTTTAAATCAAGAAAGCAATTCCGTTTCGAAATTGTGGTGCTACATCCGAATTTTCAAGTAAAACGAAACAACCGCGCAGTATCTCCGGCGCAAGAACGTAACTATTCGTACTTCGGTGTGTTTTGAGGTATCAAGTGAAATTGAAGGCGGATTGTGAACCTATTCCCCGTTTGATGAGCCGGATCTTGCCCATTCAAGGACATAGCTCGTCTTCATCACGGAAACCTTTCATTTGTGATCACAAACAGGAGAGGAATAGGTACCTACTTCGTCCCCGGAAGAAACATTTTAAGTAGAGCGATTTTCTTCGAGCCAGATTAGTAAAACCAGATTTTAATACTGTATTGGAAAACTCTTTGTACTGATAGTAGAAAGAACAAGTTGCGAACGGTTTATACTCACTTAACGAATTTTTGTTGAAGGAACTATATCTGTTAATGAGTGAAAATAACATTAATTATGAAGTACGCAAATTCCATGCAACTATAGTCCCTTTTGACGTATATACTTTGTGAATAATATCTTCTAGTATTAATACGCCCATTTTTGTGTCAACGAAATGTATAAAAATACGTTACTATCCGACAATTTTGAGATTTGAACTTCTGTTCTTCAGTATTAAAAGCTCGAGATTTTTGCGTGACAACATATTTTTATGCTTTTTATTGACACAAAAACGGACGTGTTTTTACTGAAAGAAACAGTGGAAGTATTATTTGAATCAGAGGGAACTATAACATAAATTTCTGAAATAAAAATAAACAGTTTGCAACTTATTTTTCAAGTCGCCAGAGAGAGTTTTCTTACAGAATAAGTATTAAAATCTGATTTTACCACCCAACTCGACAAAAATCGCAATTCTTAAAATGTTTCATCCGTAGACGAATTTTCCCTCTTCCGTGTGTGACTACAAATGAAAATTTTCCGTGATGAAGGCGAGCTAAGTCCTTCAGTAGACAAGATCCGGATCATCAAACGAGGGAGAGATTCACAATCCGCCTTCAATTTCACGGGATACCGCTATATACTCCCAAGCACGAACAGTTACGTTCTAGCGCCTGAGATACTGCATGGATGTAAGCTGTAGTGTTAATAGGTAGACAAATGGAGCGATGGAGTTGATCATTTTTAAAATATTACCTCTTGCCCATGAATCGACGGTCCAAAACCTCTCGGCGAGTGAATATTTGTTGATCAAGCCTCAGTAGGAGTCGGTTTCACGAAGTTGTTCTGTCGCAGAGTGGAATGATCTACTAGAATAAGTCGGACATGAAATGTTCGGCTAAAATTTCAAATTTTGATGCTTATTTCGTCACAAATTCAATTTCAAGAGGTGTACCTCAAGAAGAGCCGGATCTACCTACTTGCCGCCCATGGGCCACCTGTATTTTGCCGCCCCCTTCTCATTCGTTTTGAAACATCAATAAAAACCATCAAGTGAACATGCCGGAAGGGGAGAGGTGCATAAGACGCGTTTACCTACTCGTGTTGGATATATTTTTTTTTTTTTTGCGAAAGCCCTGTCAACACTACTAGCAAAATTTCACGGAACTTGACGCGAAAGTTAAGTTCCGTAAACCTATCTCTGTGTGGACAAGACCCTCCATTTATAAGAAATGAACCAAAAAATTATGATAGAACAAACATAAATGTGGTTTAATAATTTTAACTTCCGCCGCTGCGCCTGCGCCGCGCCGCGCTGATCGCACTGTGTTTGGCGCAATGCGTGAAGTATTCCTGCAGTCTTGTAGGCGCTATGCATTTCACGCCAACCGCTCCTGACCGCGTGACCGCACTGTGTTTGGCGCAATGGGTGAAGTATTTATGCAGTCTTGTAGGCGCTAATATGTATTACATGCTGACCGCCGCGCCGAGGGCTTGTCCTTTTCATCTCAAGTTCTCGTTGTCATTCCTCTCAGAGCTGAGCTCCAGGCAAAATTGCGTGTTAAGTTCCTCTCTTAACTCGACTAATTAAAGATGCTGTCTCTTGTGTCGCCGAAAAACGGCAAAATTAGAAATTACCATACTCTTAGGAAAAAGATATTTTGTTTCCTTCTCTTATTGATAATTTTTTTCCTGAATCCGATTTTTTTATAGCAACATTTAAAAAAATTGCAAAATTTGCCGCCTCCTGAATTTCCCGCTATGGGCCGCGGCCCATGTGGCCACCCCCTTAATCCGGCCCTGACCTGAAAGGCAGTTTCACGAAAAAAACGATGGAACCACTCTTACACTTTTTTGTCTTATATTTTTACGAATATTAGCATCCAAAGTTTCCAGATTTTGTCTGACTTCTCCCATTGACTCGGTCCAGTGTTGTCGTGTCCATTCCTTGCCAGCAGTTTTTTGTTGAGGATACCGCCGATTTTCTCTGAGCTGCCACACTGTCGAGGTGCATAATGTCAAACCAAAAAGAAATTATGAACACTTAAGCAAATTAAATTTCAAGGGGTGTACCTGAAAGAAAATCTCACGAAAAAACCAATGGAACCACTCTCAAACTTCGGTGTCTTATATTTTTACAAATATAGCATCCAAAATTTCCAGATTTTGTCCGACTTCTCCCATCGACTCGGTCCAGTGTTGTCGTATCCATTCCTTCCCAGCAGTTTTTTGTTGAGGATATCGCCGATTTTCTCTGAGCTGCCACACTGTCGAGGTGCATAATGTCAAACCAAAAAGAAATTATGAACACTTGACAGTACATTAGCTTAGAGTCTCGAACACTGTCCATCCATGGCTGACCTGATGAATGACGTTGATAGATTGTGATGTGGTGCTTTGCGCTAGGTTACCAAGCTTGGTACATTCAATATGTGTGAATCGTTGTACTTGGGTCCCGCGAGGAGACTTTGAAAAGTACCGGAATGCTTAGAATCGCACCAGTGGCGAGGGGTGAATGGTCGATCTATCAATACTACCGTGCAATGCAAAAACGCCGTAAACGCCATTTAACATTTTTTGGAAACAACGTATCATAGCAGAAAAAAAGACTCTGATTATCACTAATTTTTGCGAGTATTCCACTGTCGAATTCTGTCTGAAATCAGTCACCATTCTGAATAGGTGATAGACATCTACCTGCGATTAACGCCAAATTGTGTCTCTCTTCACGTTCTATTCAACAAGGTGTCACCCGATGGAGGCTCCCGTTCGAAATTAAGGAATTGCTTCCCACACCCCCCCCCCCTCCCCCGGAAAAAAGGGGAGTCATAATTCCCCATGTAATTTGTACCCTCTTTCATTCAAAGAAGTTTCGTTCAAATCGCATGGCAAAATCTGCCATCGCTCTCGAGATATTAACAAGTATCCATATTTTGTGCACAACCTGTATAGATAACATGCCCCTCCCCCTCCCGGAAAACCAAAGGAGGCTTCGTGAAAAATACAGGAAATTACACCAGATATTCAGATATTCTTAATGATCACCGCAAACCGCTATTTCAATATGTATAAAAGGTCATTCTAAAGATGAAAAAACCGCACACAAACCCCAATGTCGCGAGCCCAAAAACGGGCGGTTTTTGGGCATTTTCGTGAAAACACTTTCTTTTTGGGTCTCTTTCGCCCTCGATATTTGTCAATGTGACTTAAAAGTTTCGTGCTAATTGTGAATCTCATTTGACTTTAATTTCGGGTTTTCGTAGGAAATTTTTCACCAGCTGAAGGACGCGCCTCTTCTGTCTTGTCTCTTATTCCGCAATGAGTGAGATGCAAAACTAGAGTTAAGTTGATTCGACGGTTGCCATTTTTTGTGACGGAGCGGCGCGCGATATATAGCATCAATTCGTTCCATAATTTCAGCTACTTGTCATTTTTTTCGAATTTTGAGATCGCACTTCTATTTTTATGGGACAAAAAAAATTCATGTAACAAATTTGACAAAGAAATTCAACGCATTAAAGGCAGGGGTTTTTTAAGAGGAAAAATATCGCATTCGAGTGCAGTTTTGATATCAGTATCGAATGCAATATTTTTCCTCTAAGGAAACCCTGCCTTTATTACGTTGAATTTCTTCGTCAAATTTGGTACATGAATTTTTTAGTCTCATGACAACAGAGGTGCGATCTCAAAATTCGAAAAAAATTACAAGTAGCTGAAATTATGGAACGAATCGATGCGATATATCGCACGTCGCTCTGACACAAAAAATGACAAGTATACTGTTATCGAAACTGCACTCGAATGCGATATTTTTCCTCTAAAAAAACCCTGCCTTTAATAAGTTGAATTTTTTTGTCCAATTCGGTACCATTCGAAAAAAAGACAAGTAGCTGTAATTATGGAACGAATTGATGCGATATATCGCACGTCGCTCTGACACAAAAAATGACAAATACACTGATATCGAATCTGCACTCGGATGCGATATTTTTCCTCCAAAAAAAACCCTGCCTTTAATACGTTGATTTTCTTCGTCAAGTTTGGTACATGAATTTTTTAGTCTCATGACAACAGAAGTGCGATCTCAAAATTCGAAAAAAAATGACAAGTAGCTGAAATTATGGAACGAATCGATGCGATATATCGCACGTCGCTCTGACACAAAAAAAATGGCAACCGTCTAACCAACTTAAGTCAAATCTGATCGATATGTCGATGGTTGTTTACTCCCTGAGAGAAATCACACGTGGGTCTATTATTATAAGAGAATTATGGCTCTGTTCCACATCGTCTGACTCTGTTGATAAATTAATACAATGCAATAAAGATGCGCAATTTTCGAAACGCTCTTGTCTTCGCATTTGGCCAAAGCAGTGTGCAGCATTTTATTACCGAGTTTAGACTTAGTGATTCAGCCCCATGGCAAACGTAAATTCCTCCGCGTCATTCACTTCCACAAGAGGGTGTAGTAGCATCACCTGAACGCAGATCCATACCTAAGTTTGACATTACCATTCAGAATAAACTACGCATTAAAAACCTTTGAATCCTCTGGCAAATAAGGTAGGTACGTATACATATTTTTGATTTAAAAAAAAGAAAAAAATTAAACTTGTCTTAGAACTCGTCATTAATTAAAACGTATTTTACGGTAAACCAAAGAAAATTAAAATTTTATGCCAAAAGAACGTCCCGAACAATAGGCATAATGTAGGATAAAGAAGATGTCCTTCTGCAAAAAAGTGGATATTAGAGGCGAAAACACTACACAAATACAAATTCTGCTGATTCAGCGAAATGATTCGTATGTGAAAACGCGAATAAATAGTCTTATTCATTTACGATAATCAGTAGATGTTCACAGACTTACGTGTCGCGTGCAAGTGTTCAGAACGCCATAAAATGGAATGACTAACATTCAGTTGAATGCATGTGCTAAATAGAGCATAGAATTAGCGGGAGAGAGTGTAAAAATCAATGAAAAATATAACTTAGGGTAAGCATAAAGCCGAGAAATACTAGGGGAGTTTTTTCTCCCTGCTCGATCAGTTTTTGAAATTAAGCTAAATTCTAAACGGGGTAACTTCGTTGTGTGTATGAAAAAAGTATTGAACACACGACCACGAACTATGAGCCAGAATTCTAATTCCAAACGAAACAGAATGAAAAAAAAAATTAAAATTATTTGAAAATTTTCGAGTGTTGAATAACCCGACTAGACGGACTAGACAGAACTGAAATTGAATTTGTGTCAGAGGGCTGGAACGCCCAAGGACTCGAGTAAAGATTGTAAGTGAGTGTGAGGCATACCATACGGGAGATAATCAGAGTAACGTGAGGAGCTATTCTAATGAACATTCTTGCACCCGGCTTGCTTGCAGAATTCTCTCCTCTAATTTCCCCCCGCCCCCCTACCTCTTCCCCTCATAATTAAAGCTTCAATTTTGCTGGGAATCAACACCTAAATTTTAAACATATTTATGCTCTTCGTCAAAAACTAGGAGGCAACGCCTCCTGTCCGCTTAGTGGTTCAACTCCCCGAAGCGTTTCGCGCCTCTGACGTTAGGCGTGACTCTGATGATTTTATATGAAAGAGTAACATTTATTTTTTCGGAAATTTTAATCGGATATTTCGGTCAAATCATTTTTTTTTTAATTGGAATTTTAGAATCTATCTATATATAGATACCCAAATTTCGAATTTAGCTATCTACACCACATCAGTCGTTGACACACACGCTTTTCCCACTAGACCGCATTCGGCAGGCAAGTTTTTTGACTTAAATCAATAACTTAATAACTCAGAGATGTAAGTTGTGCGCCTCTGGCTACTTGATGAGCAATGATTTTGTCATGATTTGTCACTAAGAAGTTGGAATAATACTGAAACGATGCAAATAGTATCTACTTCGGTAAAGGGGGTTGCGCTCGGTAAGGGTCAAGTGCGTCAAATTAAAAATAGCGCCTTTCCAAGTTGCCAACGTAAAAACAACCCGAGAGTTCGAAACGCAAACTACTCTTTTCTCGAATATAACTATTATTTCTTGCCTGAATACCATAAAAAAAAACTTCTTACAACTATTCCTATCACAAATATTGATATTTGCTTTCTCTTTCGCTTTTTTCTCCCTCTTTCTTTTACATTCTTGAGGTTGGTTAAAATGACGGCATGATTGTTTTGGTTATGGCCGGTTTTAGGTTAGAAAATCTAGAAAATCTAAAAGTGAGCTCATGAAAGAAATCGACTTGCATGGTGAGCTTCAGAGTTTTTGTAGGTGACAGAGCTTTTTGGGATAAGAAAAACGTTGAATGAATGTGGTATCTGTGGCAACATAAGTTCGGCGAAATACTTCAGTGTACCAAATAATAAGAACGTAAGTAACACGTTGAATTGAAGTCATTTGGATGAACACTTCCGATTTCACAAACTTACTTAATGTCTCTGCTAGCAGCTTCCTTTTAACGTAAGTAGTTGCCCCTATTCGTACATAATCCCTTTCTTTTCAGTATCTCAAAATCCCTGCAGGAGGTATCATGTCATTGCAAAATGATGGCTGAACTCAGAATGCATTTCCATTGATTGCAGTGTTTTAGAACATCTGCACCTTGATTTTATCTTTTAAAGGGGACAGTGGTAACTTTGTCTCTTGAAATTTTCAGAACATTTTCCCCAAACAGAAGAGAAAAATTCCCCGAAATGCCCTTGAGTAGCTCCCAAAATCAATAACCTCGCAAGACAGGAGCTCTGCAACGTTGCGCATTCAGATACTTACGTGGTCTCTGAGAATACCTAGTTGTTGAAATATAACGACGGTGTGGGTCGGCAATCACATATCTCGTTTGCGGTGTCTGAAAATCTCCGCCTCTATGTTCTTTGTTCAAAGGAGAATAAAGTGACATCATTCCTTGGAGTTTGTGTAGAATTTCCCTGCACAGAGAAAAATAATCACGGCAGTTTCAAAGAATTGCCATTGAGTAGTTTTCCGTTAAAAAAAATAAAGTATGACAGGAAGTCTGCGACGTCGCAAACTGAGTTATGTGATTGCCGGCTTACACTGTTGATAAGTGAATTGATTGGTTCACCCAAAGTTTTCTCTGTGTGTTTAAAAAGCTCACTCGGTATCATTAAGTACAGGAAAATAGCATCAGAGTCATGCTCTCAAATGAAGAACAGCTGATGATTTTTCTCAGAAGATGTCACACCTACACATTCACATGTGGATTACTTTTTCCAAAAAGGAACCAGAAGTATTGTAATGATGCTAAGATTGTGCATTTTCATCCTTTGCAATAATATTACTGAAATCATGAAAAAATATGAAATTTTAGATGGTAATTTTCGTCTTAAATTTACAGTTTTTAGTGAGTAAAGTAGAAACTGTCAATGGATAATCAGGTATTATTCCAAGACAAAAGAAGTTGCACAATCTTAGCAACATTGCAATGCTCCTGGTTCCTTTTTGCAAAATGCAATCCATATACTTAGGTCTCCGCTAAAAATTCTGCACCATATCCTGCAGCAATTTATTCATATGCAAAATATTTTGGCTTTTTACAAAGCACTACCATTTCAATCTTAGCATAGAGAAAAAAAGGAGGTGTTTGCATCTTGAGGATTGTTTACCCTGTGACATAGGTCGGATGAACATGGCGTCGATACTTCAGCAAAATCCGGAATTCGAAGTATGAAAAACGGACCATAATGTATGATTTTTTTGCTTAAATCAACTCATGATATAATCTCAAACAGTTATTACAGAAAGACATTTTTCCATAAACTACACCAACTCAAAGAAAATCGATGATATAAATCGTTTGGACCGACCTATGTCATCAAAAAAATCCAAGTTGCCTGAAATGCAAACACCTCCTTTTTTTTCTCTATACAATCATAGGACTGATGGCTATTAAGGAACAACTGTGTGATGCCGTTGCAGAGGAGTTAGTGTAATCATTAATTCATCACTGACAAGTTACTACTTTGAGACAGTCAGATATGTTCATTTTTTCAGGTAACAAAAAATGATGACTCACAAATTGCCCGGTGTCCTTCTGAAAACTGATTTAAGCTTCCTGAAATGTCCTATTAGATGCAAAGGACAAGGACCTAATCATTGGGTAAGTTGGTTTTTCATTTCTAAAATGGAGTTTGCGAGTACGGAAGAATTCAACCTCAGAAGCTTGTTTCGATTTAACTTGTATTTGATGTATAGCACTATTTTCACTCAAATAGTAGAAAAATGAAGATCAGTCATGATTAACAGGCTAAAAGAGTCCTAATAAATCAAAAATCGAGTTAGACGTGACATATCATCCCAAACACAGAGGACAATACGCAGAGTACCACCAACTCTAGATTGGTGAAACGTCTGAAACACAGCATCAGTGGTATGAGGTGGTGGCAGTTTTTTTTAAGAAAAAAAAAACCTTCTTACAGACCAAGAGAACTAAAAAATATATGTACTACAAAAATGCCTGTGGTCTTCAAATTAATCAATAATTGGAGACTTATCATGAAAAGCAGGCTAGGTGTCAAATAGTTGGTTTCGAGTTACATATTCACCTTTTTCTGAAAACTGCCACGGCTTGTACCACTGATGCTGTGTTTTAGACACCATGAGCCTTACTCTAGATTTAGCGGCACTTAGCTTGTTATGCAGCGTATTGTCCTTGGTGTTTGGAATAATATGTCACGTCTAACTCAATTTTTGTTTCATTGGCACTTACCTAGCTTGTTATTAATGATTAAACTTCATTTTTCTAATATTTTAATGAAGCTAGTATAGTACATTACATCAAACTTAAGTTAAACCAGAACAAGTTTCTTTTTTTTTAAAAAAAAAAAAGAAGAAAACAATGAGTTACAAATTGAAACCACAAATATCTATCAATTAATGGATAAAGTCAGTGACTTTCATCTGTTTCCCATTAACTTTTTGAGAGGCAATGAAATTTTCTGTGTAAAATATCAATTTGAAAATCGTATTATATTCATTGGAATAGAATGCAAACAAAAGAGATCCATGAACCCTCGTACAGAACGGGAAATGCTATGAGTTTTCAAGTGCTCGACAAGTGTATCAAGTGTCCCTGACAGAGATCATTCATGCTGAAGTGGCTCATTTTCACCATCCGTGTTTGCCTACAAAAGGTGAAAATACATTGAAAGGTGCTGGAAATTCCCCAGGACCAAAAAAAGTCGCTCTCATAGGGGATTGTCTGCCTCTTGAAGGTTTCTGCCACTGCAGGCAGTTTTTTTTCCTCTGGGGAGATGAAATTCTACTCTGAATCACCTGTTGTTTATTTACTTCTTTGTTCCTTTATTCATTTTTTGGGGGGCCACTTTAAAATCCATGCTTTAATTGATCCTGGTTTTGGTATTATCAGGAATTGTAACAGAGGGGACACCTTTCATCAGTAAATCTGTATCAATTTATGTAATTCTAAATTTTCAAATTTTCATGTATCTCTACATTTTAATTTTTTCAATTTCAGGCTGTTTTAAGGAGAACAAAATTCCCCAAAGATCATGCCATGGAACATTTTGATGATTTTTATGCCAATGTTTATGGTGCAAGAAAATGGAAGTCAATGCGTCTGGCACTGTTATGCCCGAAGAAATATTGTGCAGTTGTAAATAATTACAGTGATGCAGACAAAATTATGAATAAATTAGAGGTTTGTGTAATTCTTGGGCTTTTGTTCTAGATTTCTGGTGTCCCTGACATTTTAATGAAACTGTCATTTGTTGAGAAAAAAATCTCAAAATAAACTCTCTGTACACTCGAGATTTTTCATGTTTGACAACATAACTGTCATGAAGATTTGAATTTGCCACACAGACAACCTAATGTTTATTCTTAGATTTAATTAATTTCCAAAAAATTAATGGTATCGGTGATCGTTGTGCTAGGGAGTGGTGTTTGCGTAGCAGGTAAGTTTGCTTTCTTGCAAGGAATACTGAGCTCTTTAAATATACCTCAACATGAAAAGTAGATTCCCAAATTCAACAAAATATTTTGCCTAATGTTATGACCCAATTCAACAAAAATGTTGCTACAAATATACTTTTATCGTCCAATAAACATCCATTCTTGCTAATTCAAGCATTTATTCCTCTAAAAGTGATTACTTTTTAAAATGTATTTGTACTTGATGAATGATACATGGTTTATTCATTAATTTTCTAGAATAAAGGTGCTGTAAATGTAAGGCGAATGTTCGAACTTAGAGCTGAGAAACTTGCAGAGGAACCAAGCAACTACTTGGAGCCATTAAAGAAGGATGAAGTATATAAACTTGACCTTGATGCAAAAATGAACACCTTAAGGATTTCATCGCTAGAGAAAGAAGCTCAGAAAAAGATTCCAAATGTACCCTTAGACAAGACTTTAACGTATATGCAATCTGCTGATGTAGAGGTTGAGTCTCCTGCCGCTGAGAAGCCGTGAGTTTTGAGAATTATAATTATTCTTTCAATCTTACCACAACACACTGTAATTTTCTAACTATCCAATAAAGTGTGAAGTGCAATTGACAAAATTACTGCCTTGCCTCTAGCAAGGCTACATTCAAGTATTTGATTTGATTCACATTTTGGGCTCACCATCAGCTTTTCCTAATTATGGGCTTTGATCTGTAGCCCATCTCAATGTCACCAACTTCCCTCAAATAATGACAATTTGTTGTGACCATATTGCGCACCTCTTTGCAGCTTCATTAGGTTGCATAGCCGAAAAAATCTGTCGGGTTGGGTCAATTCGACTCAGGAAAGACAAGAATTGGACCGCGTTTAACAGAAAGGAACCAAGCCACATCAGCTATTGCCAATTTTAACTGGGCAATTTATTTTTTTACGAGAAAACGTTTGCTCGGATCCCTTTGAAAATGTTGAGGAATTTGCTTCGTACGATGGAGAAAATTCACTGAAATTTGCACGAAAATCCGCACAACTGTTTTCATGTAAAAAATTAAATTAGCAAATTCAATTTGGCAATAGCTGATGTGGCTTGGTTCCTTTCTGTTTAACGCGGTCCAATTAGTGTAATTAAGTGAAATGACTGACCAATCACACAACTTGCTTTCAATGTAATCTTACTTTGCTCCTGTGTCCATGAACTTTTTTTAAAAAATCAACCCCTTGGCTTTATGAAGACCTTTTTGTACTTCTTCATAAAATCTCCAGGGTTGCCAGCAGTCTGAAAAATTAGGGAATTTTTGACGATAGGGAAAAGCCCGGGCATTAGTGGGAAAAGTCAAGGAATCACTAACACATCTACTAATCACTGAAACACATCACCAATCTTCCAGTTGTTTACCTTTTCTGGTCATTTTAAAGGCCTCTCATATTTTTACCACTGAATGCCTTCATACATAAATTGATCTCTAAACAAGGAAAGTTTAGCCTGAGTTCAGACAAAGTCAACAAAAAAAAAAAAAAAAAAAATTGAAATTTTGTTTGAAGGTCAAGGGAAGTTAGGGAATAAGGGAGAAGCAAGGAATTTGAAGACGAAATCATGGCAATTATGAATCTCCCAAACTTATTAACTCTGGCTCTCTTATATTTCAGAGCTGCACTGATGAATACCGAAGATGATGAAGAGCCTCCAAGCCCCATTGATGATGGAGGGAATTTAGAACCCACTGAAGAAGAGATCAAAAGTCGTCTTGTGCGGTCTGCGGATGCTCTTTATGATTTTGTGCCTGCAACCAAGCTTCAGGGACTAGAGGATTATGTTCCTGAATCAAAACATTATGGGTACTATGAGACAGAGAGTGAGTTTCCAATCTACATCACTGAAGATGCACCCATCGTTTTCCCCTCTAATCTGAATATTTACACCTATGAAACAGGCAACATAGAAGATTTCAGCTCCCCAAAGCGAGGATCAACAGACCTTTTTGGTATGTATCTCTCTAAAACTTTATTCTTTCTTTTCAATTTAATATGTCTTTCATTCATAGCTTAAAAGGTCATTTGAATATGGTAGAATGCTCTTGAAGAATGCGTTTTATTGCTGTTGTCGTGCAGGGTTATAGGGGGTGGAGAAGTTTTACCTGAATGTAATACAGCAGATTTTTTTATACCTTTACAGGTTAACAGGAATATTACCAATTTCTTTGCTTTTTTTCGTTTATCAACTGTATTACCTTTTTTATTCCATAAAGCCCATGCCCCAGCCTGGTCAATTAATTTATTATTTGAATTTTAATCGTATATATGCCGGATCTCTTTTCAACGAAAAATAATCACAGACAATATGCTTTAAAGAGCATGGGAGAAGCTTTTAGGTGGTGGTTGCCATCAAAATGATTTCCTTGCTCTGTTGATGTAAGATAAGGTTAGGTTAATTTTAGAAATACCCATAGAAACAAGGTACGAAATTATCCTAATTTGAAAAATTTCAGATTATTATTTTTTACGTAAAGTCATTAAAAGCTTCACAAAATTATTCTCATTGACTTTACAGATATCTTTTGATTTCCATTCATGTTTTTATCGACTAGATTTTGATGTATTAGTTTCTTTTTTCTTTGCAGATTATTTTCTGTTGGACGGAGCCAGTTTGTTTCCTATCCTTGCATTAAATCTACAGCCTAATGACAGGATTCTAGATTTGTGTGCTGCGCCAGGAGGAAAATCGTTAATAATGCTCCAAACATTGTTTCCCAGTAAGTGAAGGAAGCAGATATTCCAGTCGATACTAACATAAAATATATTTTTGGATTTTGAATTCTAAAATGATTATTTTTCTTCATATTCAATGGGTCCCCACACTATTAATGTGTATCTTACCACTGGAAAGGAAGTGATGAAAACATACCATTATAAAATAAGGTCACTACTAGGGGCTGCATGTATGCAGTACCAACTCCAAGATGGGAGTAATATTAGTATGAGAGGAAGAGTTGAATTGAACTTTAGGCTTCTGTTTTGTACTCCTGTATTTTTCTGTTTTGAATAGTTCAGTATTCTAGTATGGTATTTTAGTCAATGAGCTCACAGATAGATGCCTCATCAATTGCCTAATTCATACTACAGATATTACAATTCATGGGTTAACTGGCAAGCCTAAGCCCAGTTTTTCTTGAACAGCCATTGATGGCTCATTCCATTTGGACATATTTATGCTAAAGGAACTGTGTGCATAGGGTTTGCATGAGATATGGTTCCTGTTAGCATAAATAGGTCCATTTAATGTTTCATGACAGGAACACATACTGTTCCAGTATCGTAGCTTTTGTAAGGATTGTTTTCATCCTGAAAAACATTTTTTTTGCTCTTCTAGGATTTCTTACCTGCAATGATTTTTCTGAAACAAGATTAAAAAGATTAAGGTATATACTGAAAGACTATTTCACGGATATCGATGACAAAGTTTCAGTAACTAATATCAATGGATCACAATACCAAGAAGAGACCAATTTTTATAATAAGGTAAGAATGTTTGAAGTAAGAACCCTTGCCCCCTTGCTGCATCATTTAGAAGTAACATAGCATATTCCAGGGTGTCTACAAGTCCGGAAATTCTGCAAGAGGTCCGGAATATTTTTCATTTTTTTGTCAGTTTTGTCTCAATTTGAGCGAGAAAAATTCAAATTTTTGAAATTATTCGAATTTTACCAAACGGAGGTACCTACTGAAAAAGTACTGAATTTTTCTGTTGAGGTACTGAATTTTTTGGGAATTTACTGAAAAAGTGCTGAAGAAGCACTGATTTTTGGCCAGCCTATTTTAGTAGACACCCTGATATTCCCATGATCTGTGTCTCGAATTTAAATCGACCGATTAAGTGATGATAAATCATATTCATTGATATCATCCATGAAAAAACCAATCGCTACTATACATTTGCGGTAAGATATTTGCTGTTATGCAGTGAAAACCAACTAATTTCCTAGCCTTTTTTAATTTGATGTCAACATTGTATGGAGCCTTTTCAATTTGAAATTTCATTTATCCTTTACAGCCAGGAAAGCCAAAGTCCTTGAAACTCCATCTTAAGGAGCATAATTCGTCATTTGCTACACTGTAATTCTCCCTTCATTTATTTAGCAAAGTTTTGGTGTCAAAGGTCATTTAAAGAAAGAGATAATTGGAATCCTTTAATTGTAAATGAAGTGATCTTTAAAGTTCAGTAACAAATCTGTAGCATTGTTTTTATTGTGTACTATTTTTCTTCTGTTTTTAGATCTTGGTTGATGTTCCTTGTACAACTGATAGGCTCAGTGTGAATGACAACGATGACAATATTTTCGCTCCGAACAGAATCCAAGAAAGGCTGCAGTTACCAGAAGCGCAGGCTGCATTATTAGTGTAAGTGCTCAAATGTACATAATCATTTAGTTTGGTATTTTTCATTGTTGTTTGATTATCTGGTAATTTCAAGTTTTTCGACAGTATTCTTACGGTAATTTTTGAAAGCAAATTTTGTGTAAAGCCTGCCTTTTATTTTCCAGGGAAGAAATTCACATTGATCTCAAAATTGCCCTGTGTACACTGGTCAAAACTTTACATAAACGTCTAAAACATTAAAACGTTTTCTATAATAATAACCAACATATAACCTCTACACAAAACTGTCATAATGTATCACAGAGGAACATCTCAAGCAACATGCATTTTTGTATTATCCTCAATATACTTAAGATTTAGTAATCATATGCCTCTATTTATCTTTATTCCAAATTATTTTAATCATTTATTTGATCGTTGATTTTCTTTGATACAGAAATGCATTGAAGCTGGTAACTGTAGGTGGAACAGTTGTTTATTCAACTTGCACTCTATCGCCAATCCAGAATGATGGTGTCGTGCATATGGCTTTGAAAAAGATTTGGGAAGAAACCGAACTCCAGTTTGTGATCAAGTAAGTTTCTATTTTCTGACCAGAATGGATGAGTCAAAAGTATTAATGCACGAAACTGAATAACTCACTTTCTAATGTTTTTCAAGATTTATCAAATCTCTTTTCTTTCTTTTTTTCTCACTGTAGTCAGCTTATACCTTCAGTGTATAATCTTATTGAGGATAAAAAGATGGCACAAGTTTTTGAACAAGTTTTTCTGTTCGCTCACTTATTTGTACATGATTGCTGTCCCTCCGACAGAATATTTTGCAATTTCCTTTTGATGTTTTGCCTTAAACTCTTTCAGATAGAATGGTTCAATTTGTTTGTCTAAGGAAAGTATTCTCTTCTTTTCTCTTAAAGTGATCTCTCCTTTTGTTCAACTACGCGCAGTCTATCCAGAGAATGTAAACACACCATAGCTTTCTACGATAATGATTTTATCTTCTTCCCTTATTTAAATGTATGCTTTTCGTAATTATTTTAAACCGTAACCCTGATCTTCTTATGTTCCCAGGGATATGTCTAAAGTTCTGGAGGTAGCAAGACCGCTCTTCCCATTGGAAACCAAATTAGATTTAAAATACGGGCACCTTGTTTGTCCTTACCTACCAGCAAATTTTGGCCCTATGTATTTTTGCAAGCTTGTGCGAGTAAAATAAGGAAGTAGGTGATTTTTCTCATTATTAAATCATAATTGAATTTTTTATTATTTTCCCATGATTTAGTACAGCTTTAGTACTTTACATTTCATTTTTGCATTTGATTTTGCGAGAGCTGAGCAGGAGGAAACTCATGAGCTAGTAACCTTTGATCTCCTAAAATATCGAGAAGTTGACGACCAATATTGATTCCCCCCTTCTCCATAATAAAATCGTGCAGGCCAACATCCACTTCTTATTCTGAAGGTTTTGTCAAGATTTTGTCTTAAAATTCCTAAGCAAAAATCTGACATTATCTAATTCTTAAATCATTGTTTCTCCCTGAAGCTCTGCTTAAGAGGCAGCTGTGTGGATTTTCCAATAATAAATGGATTGTGACTCAAAGATCACAGCTAATGTCATGAAGCCAGCTCTTTTGGTTAGTAGTAAATCCAAACTTTTCAACAATTAAAGTTGTTTGTTTTTGGATGGCAAGCAGATTGAATACTTTTTTAATTTCTATTTGACAGTAGTTGAATTTTTACTCTAATAAAAGACTTCTTCTGCCAACTACTGTTTTCAGCTGATTACTCCGATGTTTTAAAACCGGAGCCGACATCAATACAAATCAATCAATTAGTTCCATTTTTTCTGTCATTGTTTAATTGGATGCAAATTTTATTTGCCAAAAATAAATTGAGCTATACCGTGCTTTCACAAATTAATTTATTTATTCATTTGTACCCAGAAACTTTTTGAGGTCTATCATATGATGCTGTTGCAGGTTTTTCTTTTTTATAGAATCATTTTTGCCCAAAAATCAATGTGAGAAAGGCAAAATTCGAAATTTAGACGCAAACATCCGGCACTTACAATACTTGTGCATGTATTAAATCAGAGGGATTAGTGTATAATAAATAACGCAATTTGTGCACAATTTTGTGAATAGTTTTGAATTGATAACAAGTGATGAAACTCAATAATTTACGGTGGGAAGGGGGCATTTCTCAGGAAGAACCTTGAATGAAGGGATGCATTCAATTTATTTTCGTCTAAGTACAAATAAGTATACAATAAAGCTGATAAACAAATAACAAAAAAACAAAAAAAAAGAATATAAAACACTCACTAATGACATCTGTACCTGTATAGACTTTATAGAAAACACTTGTAGAGATTTAGGTATCTTTAGTCAGCTCAAAAATTAAACTTGAAAATTCAGGGTATTCTAACCTGCAGAGAGAGAATTTTTAGCGCGTTACGTTTTGTGATTTCTCATCAAGACTTCATGAAAATGAAGTTTGCACATTGAAAATTTCTCAAAGTAATCCTTGTAAGAGATCTCAACATTTTTCACATTCAAACGTCGTACGAAGAAACAAAAATTTCCGCCAGTCAAATTTTGTACTAGAGAATTGTTGGTTTGTTTTACAAAAATTGAAGTATAGGGTGTCTAAATTACAGATACACTGAATAAGCATGGATTATCAAAAGTTGATATAGAAGCACAGCAAATGAACGGATTCCTATGAAGAGCAGGGATGCAGAGGATTTTTGTGATGAACTTTAAAAATAACCTCAAGCAAAATCCAACATAGTCCATTTTATCAAGCTTCTGCCCTCCGATTCCTCATGTTTTTGTAAATTTCGCTTCATCTCTCATCATTCCTACATTCCAGTTTGCGAATCAGACTTTCTCAGGATTTCTGTTTTGCTGCTCAAAGCTTAAGATGACCTCGTTTTTCTCGAATCAACACTAAAGCTCTTATTATGTTTGCATTACTAAATATTAAATATCATCTGGAGCATTGAGAACCAAGCACTAATAGCTTTTTCATGGATCGATCTGTGAAATTTTTTCTCTATACTTTTGTCTTCATTTTTGGGGGCCAATTACCTTCAAAACTTTATCATGTATGTCTGATTGTGTTAGTGCAAGTCTTTAATCATGTTTTATATTTTGAAAGGAAACCGACCAATATTTTTTCCTCATTTTTTTCACTCGTTTGAAAAAAATTAACAGAAAATTAGAAAATATTTTGCCTAATATTACTCTAAAAAAAAAAAAATTGAAAGTAACCTGACATTTCTAAATGTTGCACAGAGATATGCATCATTCAACACTGACTATCCATATACTCTTGAGACATGCATCCACTTCCTGATAATCCAATTTTTAACATAAACCTTATAATAGCCCTATTCAATAATACACCAAAGTGGTGTCAATGCAAAGAACTATTTTCTGTAAGATCCTTTCTAGTAGAGCTAGTTGAGGAGGTGGCCATTTGAATAAATTGATTAGGGATTGGAGAATATAGTCCCTGGCAGATGGATATTATTTTCTGGGGCTCTCTCCTTAAAAGAATTGAAAAATAAACTCCCTCAGGTTAACAATTCAAGCAAACTCAGATCACATTTATTATATCTGTGATTGATAGCTGAAAAATTGACAGGCTTTATGTAAGGCTTTAAAACAAATACATATTTTTAAAATCATTTGTTTTGACCAAGAAAATAAGCAGAACCGGCAAAAAAAGAAGAAGAAATGGTTCATTCACTCTTATTGAATGTGGAGCTATTTGTCCTCACCCACCATCAATCAATCAATGATATCCATCAAAGCGCGCTCGATCAAAAAATATACCTGAAGTACACTAGTACCCATATAGAAAGAGTGCGGACATGTCGAAGTATGGAGCTCTTAGGGCCCAAAAGAGCAGAGAACATTTAAAAATGAAGAACAACACCGTCAATCTTCAGATTCCAGTATCAAATCAAATGGCCAAGTATGTTTTTACCTAAATGAGCGTTCACCCGCAAAAATGAGTAAATTCATGCAAAAACTAGGTCAAACAGGGCCGGATTTACCTACTTGCCGCCCATGTGCCGCTAGTATTTTGCCGCCCCCTTCTCATTCGTTTTGAAACATCAATGAAAACCATCAAATGAACGTGCCAGCGGGGGAGGGATGCATAAGACGCGTTTACTGGTGTTGAACACATTTTTTGGGAAAGCCCTGTCAACACTACTAGCAAAAGTTCACGGAACTTTGCGCGAAAGTTTCGTAAACCTATCTCTGTGTAAACAAGGCCTTCCATTCATAAGAAATGAACGAAAACATTTTGAAAGAACAAACATAAATGTGGATTAATGATTTTAACTTCCGCCGCCGCGCCTCGCAGACCGCACTGTGTTTGACGCAATACTCGAAGTATTCACGCAGTCTTGTAGGCGCTATGCGTCTCACGCTGATCGCACTGTGTTTGCCGCAATGCGTGAGGTATTCATGCATTCTTGTAGGCGCTGTCCATTTCACGCTGTCCGCAATGACCGCACTGTGTTTGATGCAATGCGTGAAGTATTCGTGCAGTCTTTTAGGCGCTAATATGTTTCACCTGCCGATCGCCGCGCTGAGGGCTTCTCCTTTTCATCTCAAGTCCTCGTCATCATTTACTCTAAGTAAGTCGCGCCGTTCCAGGCCAAATTGCGTGTTTGGTGGTTTCTCTCTTAACTCGACTAATTAAAGGTGCTGCCTCTTATATCACTGAAAGACGACAAAAGTAGAAATTACTATACTCTCAGAAAATTAGAGATTTTGTCGTCTTTTCTCGTTTATAATTTTTTTTTTCTAAATCCGAATTTTTTTTATACCTACATTTAAAAAAAATTGCAAAATTTGCCGCCCCCTATAGATTTGTCGCCATATATGGGCCGCGGCCCATGTGGCCACCCCCTTACCTAATCCGGCCCTGAGGTCAAATACGTGCTTAAACGTGCTTCACTGCTACCGGTCGTAACAATTGTAATAATGTATCACCGTAATAATTTGAATTCATAGGTTGACCACTCTTTTGGGCCCTAAGAGCTCCATCATTAAGCCGCAAAATCACCGACATGTCACACAAGTGCGTAACTACCTTCACGCTGCTCCAGAGACAGCATGCGTGTATCCAATGGGCCTGTTGCAAACTTTTGCTAGAGCAAAACTAAGTGTTGTTTCCTACAGATAATGCCTCAAAAATCACGATGAGCGCATCGGCAAAGTCTGAAATGCACTCATAACTTCACAATCTGCGTAAGAAATTTGCGTTTTTTTGAGCTTCCCGCTTCGAAAACGATACTACGGTACAGGTGAACATTTTGTTAGAGGAGTCGTTCCATTGGCGGCAATACTCATCATGGCCGACGCCAGTCCGCCAAAACACGTGTGATGGGACGAGATAACACCTGAACAGGATTAAACCAGATAACAATCGGCGTGTTTACGTTCAAATTTTCCTCGCCCGCCTTAATTGACCTTGAGTTCTCCTCGAATTACGCGAGGAACTGCGCAAGCGTCAGCCATGATGAATATTGCCGACGATGGAGCGACTCCTCTAACAAAATGTTCACCTGTGCAGTAGTATCGTTTTTGAAGCGGGAAGCTCCAAATAATGCAAATTTCTTACGCAGATTGTGAATTTATGAGTGCATTTCAGACTTTGCCGATGCGCTCATCGTGATTTTTGAGGCATTATCTATGGGAAACAACTCTTCATTCTGCTCTAGCAAAAGTTTGCAACAGGCCCATTCCATGCAGCAACCACTTCAACTTCGGTGTCGTGAAATTGCATAGCCGTCGAAAATGAAGGCGAACCTAGCGAATACGCCGCGTCGCGTTCATCAGCGTTCGCGGCGGTGCTTTCAATTTTACATTCCAGCGGGCTGATTATTGAAATTGATAGACAAAGCCGTAGCAAAGAAGACAAAAGATATATGGAAGGATCCTGTTGGTGGAAGCTGGTGGTTGCGATGGACAAAGGAGGTAGGTAATAGACTTACTAACGGCAACCCACAAGAGACCCTATAGTTAGTCCATCATTTCCTCCCTTAGTCTATAAGAACCGCCCATTTCAACCTATAGGATCGCTTCACACTTCCTATGTCTTCTTTGTCTATCGCTGTGTCTATCATCAATTTCAATAATCAGCTCACTGTGCTGCTTTTTACCGCGGGTGCGCGACTTGCCATAGATTGAGAGTGAGACCCGTTTCGAATGCGAGCGATTTTCGTATAAGCAAGACTTGAGGCTCAGGCATGGCAGCTGGTTCTATGGCTCCACGGTCAGAAGTAATCTCCTTGGTGCTGCTCAGAACATCAAATGTCAAACGATCATCGCCTTCGCTGCCGCACCGCGCCGGTCGAAGGAAACCAGTGTCGATTCGAATGGACATCACTTAATTGAGAGACAAAAAATTTAACCGATCTATATAGACCTGGATCAATCGATATAAGTGTGAATCGATCGCCAGTCGCTCGACATAGCCGTGAATAGATCGATGAAGCCTTGAACCGATCGAATTATGTGAGAATCGATCCATGAAGCCTTGAACCGATCGAAAACACCATGAATGTATCGACAAACCCGTGAATCGATCGGCAAACCCGAGAATCGATCGAGTGGCTGTCGTCGGTTCAAGTTTTCATTTTTCGATAGATTCATCTCGATCGAATCCGTACTTTCTGTTTTTGATCATGCGTTCCTACTTGCGGTGGTTTACCTTTCACCATCACCATTGTCCGATCCAAGAGGGGCAAATGGTACCATTCATAAGGAAGGAGCATTGGCAGAATCAGGAGAGAGACCACGCCCCAAGTAGCACAATGCAGCGGATTTATGGAAATTATTTTGCAATTCAGTTACATAAAATCGCAGTTTTTTTACCACAAAATTTCATTCCTCTTACATCCTTTATTCAATAGATGCCAATTTTGAACGATCCAGAAAAATGAGTTCCATGTGAGAAAGATGGGCACCTTGCAATGCAAAAAAAATAGCAGCTTACCCCAGTTTTATTTCAAGTTTCAATAAGAGGAGCCCCTTCAATTATTGAATAGGCAACATACACAACAGATACAAAAGCACAATTTTACCGTGCGACTACATCTATACTAATCTGTGCTACTTGGGCGGTGACAAATGATGCCAAAAACATTATTTTAAATGGATAACACCCGTCAATGTTCACTGTCCAGTTTTAAAACATGTAATCTGATTTTGTAAAAAAATGCGTCACTGTCCTAAGAAAAATCGTCCGGGAAGGACCTACGGGCCCTTGTCCTGGGTTGTGGTAAGTATATAATTATTCAGATGTTGAGCTAAGATCCCACTGCATCTGAGAGTCATCTCCTGAATGCACCGCTGAGATTTGATGCATGAAATGGCATTTCTCACTTCGTTCCTCGGATTCGTTTCGCGCGGACCGGCAAGTTGCTTCACACTCCCAAGTCCGCACCAAGGCCAAGACTCAACCAGTTTAGGCGGCACTTATTGTTGGCGTAGGTCAGTGTATCATCGACCAGGAAAAGAGGAAGGTGCCGAAATCCTCACGTGCGGTAAGGAAAATGATGATCTCGAATCTTTTTAGGATGGATCAAATATAGAGCATAAATGTCTACCTAAATCGGGCAAACACAGTGGTGTCATTGTGAGATGTCAATCGAAAACTAGCTCAATGCGCTGGTGAGGCGGTTACTATCTGAAGTCAAAACGCCTTCGCTTCCGTGCGTATGCAACACGGACGTCCATAGAGCCCGAATAGTTGCATCAAGGCGCTACAATGGAACTTGTCTAGTATTCTGCCGTGCTAAGGAAAAACGCCATAGCAACATTCGAGAGTTGCCACGTTTCCTTTGATAAAGTGTTTATTTTTGAGGAAGATTATGAATATTTTCCCTTGAAATTTTCAGGAACTTTAGGTGAAATTGTGTACAAAATCATCTGAAAAATCGAATGGAAAATATTAATAAATTTACCAGGTAACTCGTATTTTATCACAGGGAATTTGGCAACGCCTGAAGGTTCGCATACGGCGTTTTTCCTTAGCACGGCAGTATTGCACTATGTCCTGTATATCATATGGACTGCATTTCGCAATTTGGACCAAGGCCGGATTAAAGGGGTGGCCACATGGGCCGCGGCCCATGGCGGCAAATCTATAGGAGTCGGCAAATTTTGCTACTTTTTTAAATGTAGGTATAAAAAAAATTCGGATTTAGAAAAAAAAATTACCAACGAGAAAAGGCGACAAAATCTCTAAATTTCTGAGGATAGTCTAGCGACAAAATCTCTAATTTTCTGAGAGTATAGTAATTTCTACTTTTGTCGTCTTTTAGTGATACAAGAGACAGCACACTTAATTAGTCGAGTGAAGAGAGAAACCAAACACGCAATTTGGCCTGGAACGGCGCGACTTACCTAGAGAGAAATGATGACGAGGACTTGAGATGAAAAGGAGGAGCCCTCGGCGCGGCGATCGGCATGTAACACATATTAGCGTCTAAAAGACTGCTTGTATACTTCACGCATTGCATCAAACACAGTGCGGTCATTGCGGACAGCGTGAAATGGACAGCGCCTACAAGAATGTATGAATACCTCACGCATTGCGGCAAACACAGTGCGATCGGCGTGAGACGCATAGCGCCTACAAGACTGCGTGAATACTTCACGCATTGCGTCAAACACAGTGCGGTCTGCGAAGCGCGGCGGCGGAAGTTAAAATCATTAATCCACATTTATGTTTGTTCTTTCAAAATGTTTTCGTTCATTTCTTATGAATGAAAGGCCTTGTCCACTCAGAGATAGGTTTACGAAACTTAACTTTCGCGCAAAGTTCCGTGAACTTTTGCTAGTAGTGTTGACAGTGTTGACAGGGCTTTCCCAAAAAATGTGTTCAACACAAGTAAACGCGTCTTATGCAACCCTCCCCCGCTGGCACGTTGATTTGATGGTTTTCATTAATGTTTCAAAACGAATGAGAAGGGGGCGGCAAAATACTAGCGGTCCCGAGCCCATGGGCGGCAAGTAGATAAATCCGGCCCTGATTTGGACCTATAAATTCTGGCTCATTTGAAAAAAACACTTATGTGCATAGGGAAATTAATGGCTCATACGTTGTTTTTAAACCGGGCCGGAATTTATAGTTCCTAATTGCAGAATGTAGGCTTAGGACCGACCCCGCTGCAGAAAAACTCGTATATGCCGACGATATTCTAGTCATTTTGTTATGTTACAATAAACAATCATTGCTTAACAATTCCTATAGAATCACCAATAAAATCAAAAACAAATTAAAAGACAAAAGACTAGAGGTAGAAAGTAATAAGTCGGAAGCGACAATTTTATGGAGCAAAAAAGTAGATAGAGAAGATGCTGAGATCAAGGTAGGAGAAACCACCATCAAAACCAAGGATAATATGGGATATCTAGGTTTTCAAATAGGTAAGAATTTTAATATGAGCTGTCATATCAATTATGTATGTGAAAAAGCAAAAAAGGTCGCAAGAAGCTATAAATGTCTTTTACCAAACGTAAATGGCCCCTCTTTCTTAAAGAAAAAACTAATTGTAAATGCCATCATGTCAATTATTTTTTACGGAATTCAAATATGGGCAGATGGAATTAAATTAAAGAAAAATGTTAACACTATCAGAAAGACATTAAGACCCTTAAAGTTGTCACTCTGCAGCGGGTATCGGACATGTTCTGATTTTGCTTTGGATATAATCTCGGGCATCCCCCCCCCCCCTGAATTGATGGTTGAGGAGAGAGTACGAATAATGAATAAAATAGAAGATAAGGGAGAGATTAGACAAGATATATTGAGAAAATGGTACAATGAAATATACTGGAGAGATGACAGAGAGAGGTGGACAAGAGCAGTAATCGGTAGTAACTTTTTTGACTGGATGAACAGGGGACATGGTGTCCCAGATTATTATCTGACACAGTTCCTGACAGGGCACGGCTGTTTTGGATCATATCTACATAAGTTCAGAATTAGAGAAAATCCAGGATGTTTTATGTGCGGCGCGGAGAGGGATGATCCTGATCATGCATTCTTCCGCTGCGCATATTTCCGTTCGGAAAGAGATACGATACAGGCGGCCGTGAACCGCGAAATCAAAAAAGAGACAGTTATTAAGGTCATGTTGGAAACAAAAGCAAATTGGAACATGGTATATAGGTATATAAGGTTAGTTTTAGAAACTAGAAATAAGGTAACAAATAATAGGATGCCAACCCCCACACAAACCGAAGTAGTAGCCACGGCTGGTTCCGGTCTCTTAGAAAATAGATAAATTATACTGTAATTACTTACATTTAAGATTATTGAAGTGTATTGTTAATTTCTGATTTTTGAGTACCATTTATAATAATCGTGTAATAACTATTTTCTTTGAATAAAAAAAAAAAAAAAAATTGCAGAATGTAGTCCGTAGGTATGTGCTATTGCACTATATATCGCATGCAACACTAACTGAAGCTTAGGCTGTTGTTCTTTCTCTTATTCCAGCGTTTCTTTTAGTGCTGGTGAAGCAAATCTGATTTTTGCCGTATTCTTGAACAATCCTCTAGTTCACAGGGAGAGAGCTAAAAGCAAATGCTCATAAGGTCCGCACGAACGATAAAAATTACATCAAGGGCTAAAAAATCTCTCATTTTTATAAAGTGCATCAATAATAATTCCCTTCACTCAATCCGGTGTGAATAGTTAAATACTTTGTATAATTTGAGAATTAATTGAAATTCTCCGTGTCGAGCGATGGGACTCTTTGTGCAATTTTAGTCTGTCCTTCATGCTTTAAATTAAGTCCTTGAATAATGGATTGATGTCAAAAAATTCTTACAATGCATTCTTTTCGGAGGAAAATGCTTGATTTTTTTCTTTTAATTGAAGAAAAATCACTTGTTTCTAGTCTGACTACTCTGTTAGAATATTTTAATCCAAATCCTCAATTGAATTTGATTTTCCACCCAAAAAGAGCAAAATCTAGGTTCACCACTCTTAGGAAAATTAAAGTTAGTTGTAGAATTCCAAGTTTTTCAAGTGAAATACAACCCTTGGCAATTTTTATCTCTGTATGGGTACATCGGACCTCCGCCCTATTTTCAATTAATGCAAACACCACCGAGGATTACGAATGTATATTGAACGCGGGCTAAGAAAAATTGGACTTCTGATCGACCTTTAAGAAAAATCAATTTAAATTTTAAGCATTAATTTTAAATCTCACAAGAATAATCGTGCTTTTGAGTACTTTATAATACGCATCGGCTTCAGCACACGCAATTACTTATGCTAAGTAAAAATTGCCGCACATGTTAAATACGCCAGTCGAGTAAATCATGTTTCTATTTCCAGTGCTGCTATGTGAGAATTGGACCGCGTTAAGCAGAAACGGACCAAGCCACATCAGCTATTGCCTTTAAGTGGGCAGTTTAATTATTTACATACAAAAGACTGCGAATTTTCGTGCAAATTTCAGTGAATTTTCTGCATGGTGCAAAGCAAATTCTTTAAAATTTTCAAAGAAATCCGCACGAACTTCTTCTTGTAAATAATTAAATTGCCCAGGTAATTTGACAATATCTGATGTGGCTTGGCTTCTTTCTGCTAAACGCGGTCCAATGAACAACAGAGGAATGCATTTAAATTGACTATTATTTTTTATGTCTGAGGCATTGACATTTTGATCCTAGCTTCCCTCCCTTCCTTCAATTGCAATAAAACAGTGCAGGGAAATGTGCCGTTATCCTCTCTTAAAACTTTCTCAATGCCGTCTAGATAAAATTCATGGGATATCACTAATCTATGGTTCTAAAAACGGGTAAGCGGGGCGACACGGGAATTATTATTCCTTCAAAAACGAATGCAATTTTTTATGGCGTGTCTGATGGTCTGTAATGGAGAGGCGTAGCAAAATATTTGATGGAATATGCATGTAAATTTCAAGCGCCATCCAGCTGTTCCCGCGACTGTATATCAAATTGTTAGCATCAGAAACGTATAGTTTTAATTTGACGAAACATCGCTCTCTACGCATTTGTAGACAAAACAGTGATACAAAGGTGAAGGGGCAAGGGCTATAGGGGCTTATTATTTATGCGGCGTTGTAAAACCTCATTTCACAATATTCAAGGTCACAATTTCTTTTTGAAATTAGTTGTGAATTTCCTTTATTATTTCAATAAATTCTTCAGAAATTTCAAAAAAAGAATTTATAGTTTTGTAAAACTTTGAAACATTGCGATGCAATTCAGCAGTCAGGTAAAGTAAAAAGATCTAACCCAGGGCCGGATTTACCTACTTGCCGCCCATGGGCCGCCTGTATTTTGCCGCCCCTTTTCATTCGTTCTGAAACTTTAATAAAAACCATCAAGTGAACGTGCCGGAGGGGGCGGGTTGCATAAGACACGTTTACTCGCGTTGGACACATTTTTTGCAAAAAAATGTGCAAAACATAAATGTGGTTTAATAATTTTAACTTCCGCTGCCGCGCCGCGCCGCGCTGACCGCACTGTATTTGGCGCAATGCGTGTAGTATTCATGCACTCTTGTAGGCGCCATGCGTTTCCCGCCGACCACTGCTGACCGCATTGCGTTTGACGCAATGCGTGAAGTATTCATGCAGTCTTGTAGGCGCTAATATGTGTAACGCGCCGAGGGCTTTTCCTTTCAATCTCAAGTCCTCGTCATCGTTTCACTCTGCGCCGCGCCGTTCCAGGCCAAATTGGGTGCTTGGTTTCTCTCTTAACTCGACTAATTAAAGGTGCTGCCTCTTGTATCGCTGAAAGACGACAAAATTAGAAATTGCAAGGTATACTTTCAGGAAATAAGAGATTTTTTCGCCTTTTCTCAT
Organism: Bemisia tabaci; assembly: GCF_918797505.1. NCBI lineage: Eukaryota > Metazoa > Arthropoda > Insecta > Hemiptera > Aleyrodidae > Bemisia > Bemisia tabaci. The sequence goes on from NC_092798.1 coordinate 16,840,959, forward strand.
TTGCAGTTTTTTTCTGAATCCGATTTTTTATACCTACGTTTAAAAAAGTCAAAATTTGCCGCCATGGGCCGCGGCCCATGTGGCCACCCCCTAAATCCGGCCCTGATCTAACCCACTTGCAGTTGAACCAATCGCGTTGCCTATCTGTAGCCAAAATCAGGTTACCGATGTAAAATGTCTCATCGGATTTTATATCAGCTCAAAGCGCCTTTATTTCGGCGTGATACTTTCCGCTTTGCCACAGAGTTAGTTTGATGCGTAGTTGGCTCAAGCCCATCGGAATAACGTTTTCATGTCAAAAGATCCTTAGGAAGACACAAAGTCGATTTAAGCTCGGAGTGCCTTCATTTTGACGTTATACTTCAGGTTTTGCGGCAGAGTTAGTGTAGTTGCTTCGTCTACCGGCGCCCAACGGGCATCGAAATTAAGTTTCAAATCGAGAAACCTTGATTTTGAGTTGAAAGGCTTCAATCTAAACACGTACTTTCTATCATCCAATGCTTTTTAAAGGTTTCAATATTTTCTATTGTTGACAAATTGCAGTCCAATAAATTTTGAATATTAGGCCAGTAGGTATGCCCAAAACCAATAAAGATTTTGACCGCAAAAAAGGCGCGCGGGTAACCGCAACTTAATGAGGATAAAGGCCCCTTCCGAATTCGACGAATATCTGAAACGATGGGAACGAAAAGAAGATGTAAATGGACGACCGAAAGTGGTAAGTGCCGAGAATAGCCTCGCGTCAAACGGGTAAGAACAATAACAAAATCAGTTGACGTTTAAACGTGACATGCCTATCCTCAGATGAGCTCTCAGTCCCATAAGAATGTTTGCAAGGCAGGGCTCATTCGAACGTGAGTATGATAGATTTCTACATCAACATCGACCAATTCGACAGCCTCGTGCCTCGCGTCAGCCTAGCATTAAAACATGAAGAAGATGCCATGTTGTCACATCTACGCTCAAAATGAATTCGTTTCGAAAAAGTGCCCATCTCGAGAGACAACAAATGGGTGCGAGTTGCGCTGATTACAGAATCGTGTTTTGATGGCGTAAGCTTATAGATTAGGCAAAAAACATTAAGACCCGTTCAGACACCAAGTTTCAAGCTGAAGTATCTGAAAATTATATTTTTACATGTCGCATTGTAGCACCTTCTGGCGCTTTACGACACCTAACCGCCAATGTCCCATATCGAAACAACCGTATCAGTATCGCATTTCTGCAGTTCTTCTGCAATCTTATCCTTCCACTTCTGACTGCCCTCAAAGCATTCTCATGGGCGGGGGGGGGGGGGGTCCTGAGAGGATTCCCCCAGAAAATTTTTAAAATTTTACGACATCTACTGTGCATTTTGAGTCAATTTCGTCATGAACAACTATACCCTGGTAAAAATTGACAGTAGAATCTGTGTTCCAAAATACCATAAACCTACGGCCGGCTGTAAGATTTCCTATAGCTTCTATAGCCGGCTACACAATTTCTTATAGCCTTTTATAGCCGATGGCGACTAAGCAACTCACAGTCAGGCGATAAAGTTTATGCTAAACGTCACTAATTACGGATGCTAGGACGGATATGCTAGGTGAGTTTTTGGACCACTGCTCTCTTTTTGGGCCGTAGTATCTTGATTTATTTTTCGAGGAAAGCTCCGTACTTTTGATGGATGCCTGCCATTCCTAATATATTAGAGCGCCTTCAGTTTCGTTTGATACTGTGCAATAGTTCTGGTGTGAAATAGTTGCTTCAAGCGCCGTGGCACGCTGCGGTGCGGCAGGCGGGCAGCCAGCGCGGAACGCGTTTTGGCGCCTACAAACCTAACAGGGATACTTCACGCGTTGCGCAATGCGTGAAGTATCCCTGTTAGGTTTGTAGGCGCCAGTGCGTCGCGTCGCCGCTCCGCTTTGTGTTAGGCTCTAATATATTTAATCTAGCGGAGTCAGCGTCATTCAACTCATGAATTTTCAATGTTTGCACATCCTGTATGGATTATTCTCGTTTTAATTGATGAAAAAAATATGTATTAAAGGAAAATATAATGCGTGTTTTGTAAATATTAAGGTGGTTCCGTATCAAACTTAATGATTTCCAAAGCACACGAATTTCTACACAATTTCTTATAGCCTTTTATAATCGATGGCGAAAAAGCAACAGCCAGGCGATAAAGTGTAAAGCCTGGCGATAGGAACTATAGCCCGGCTGCATAATTTTTTATCGCTTCGTATAGCCCGGCCGTATGATTTTCTCCGCATTCTACAGCCTGGTATATGATTTTCTGTAGCCTTCTTTAGCCGGCTATAAGAATTCCTATGGTATTTTAAAATGCAGCTCTTATTGCCAATTTTTACCAGGGTAACATTTAATTATCTTCCCGTCTTCTTTCTCTTCATCATTTTTTTCGAGCGAACGAGGGGGGGGGGGGGCGTGTGCCCTTTACGCCCCCCACCCTTAGATCCGCCTTTGCGCCTTCTCCCAGAAGAAATCTAATCTAGGACCCTCTTCGGCAACCTGTCTCCTGCCATTCTCTAAACATGATCATACCAATACAAGTTGTTGTGTTATAATTTCATTCACAATATCTGAAAATTTCAAGGACGAACACTTAATGCTCTCCTGAAAAATGCGTATTTTATCGAGAAAATTTGGCAACAACCGAATGCTCATACGGCGTTCTTCCTGAGCACGGGCACGGCAGAGTTGAAGCATGGATATGCAAGCGATTGAGGTACACGCCGAGATGGGAAGGAGGAGTGTCATCGGTGGCAGATGATGATGAATTCCAGCGCTGCAGTTAATTTGAGCGTAACATGGTGAGTGATTGAGCGTCAAAGGTCGACCACTATTCGGCACTCGCTTCGTGACAGCGACAGCTCGCGCCTACAGCGACACTCGCACGTGGCGTGGCGTGCTTCGAGATACATCGATCTATCTGCCGTTTAAACCTATGGAAAATGATCGAAAAACAGGGTGTTCGCAACGAACACCTTAGTAATCGATTCTTTACCATAGATTTAAATGGGGAGATATCGATTATCGATCATTCCCGCCACTGCACTCGCATCGAAAAGCTCGCTTTGATGATGCGCCATGCCGTGCTTCCTGTCCCGTGCCCGTGTCCGACGCGTCGAATATCGACACCCGCTTCACCAAAAAATCCATGCTCCATTGCCAAGGTAGATTTACACAGGTATGGACAAGTTGAAAATTTCCCATGAGCCTCAGTACGTGTCACATGACTACGTGACGTAGGTTAAGGGGCCCGTTTTTTAATTAAATTACAATGAAATTAACATTCAAACGTTTGTGCGTTTAAACGTTAAAATTAATATCGCATTATCAAAATTGTAAAAAAAATCACACAAAATTTTGACGAACGATAAACCGAACATAATAAATCAAAATAATCAAAACATACAAAATGGCGGAAGTTAAGGGGCCGTTGGAGAGCCAATCAGAGGCCAGTTGTTTAGTTCTGTCCATACCTGTGTAAATCTACCTTGCTCCATTGCCATATCTTTGTTGGACCGCGTTGAGCAGAAAGGAACCAAGCCACATCAGCAATTGCCAAACTTAATTGGGCTATTTAATTTTTTACTTGAAAACGGTTCAGCAGATTTTCGTGCGAATTTCAGTGAATTTTCTGAATTAATACGAAGCAAATTCCTTAAAAATTTCGAAAGCATTTGCAAAAACGTTCTCTTGTAAGATATTAAATTACCCAGTTAAATTTTGCAATAGCTGATGTGGCCTGGTTCCTTCCTGCTCAACGCGGTCCTATCATTTTATTCACTCGAGATTGATAGCGCGATTTCTGTCTAAAACTTCACTTATTTTTCGATACTCCGTAGTAAAATTTGTGGAACGTTCACTGAAAAAAACATTTACGGGCTATACATATAGACATACCGTCCGTTTCGGGTTCAGAGGCCGGAAGTACCGGATGCTGGAGCCGTCGCATCGATTGCTCCGGGTGCAACGCCCGGAACTTCCAGCCTCTGAGCCTGGAACGGACGGCTGGAGTTTTTTTTTCATTATTCAATAGAAAATGTTCAATGGTTTCCTATGGCGCCTAAAAAATAAAATTGTGGAAGGAAATTTAGTAACGTAGGAATGTAGTTACAAAGTAACTAGGGTGTCTTTAAGCCCGGAAAGTCCGAAAATAGTACTGATTTTTATAAGGGTGATCCGGAAGTACTGAATAAGTGCGGAAATTCTGCAAGAGGACCTGGAATTTTTTCCTTTATACCACGCGTGTTTTTTAATAAAGCCTGGAAAGTGTGTAATCTTCTGCGCGTTGATTCTCAGGGTATTATTTACCTGCAAGATCGCGATTTTGCAGTCAGTCAATCTTCAAGTCACCGATGAGATTTTGTGGCCAGGTCATTTTTGTCGCAATTTGAGCGAGAATTTTAAATTTTCAAAATTTCTCGAATTTCATCGGATGCGTTTAAATATAAGAGCGAGGTGGAAATTTTAAAAAGTGCAATGGAAGAAATTGGTGCATGGTGAAAAACTTTATTTGACCATTTTTTCCTCATCCAAAAACGGTTGCTGCGTTTCTTTCAGAATTTTTTCGAGAATTTTCTTGATGTGCAATATGACGGAAATTCCCTAAAAGCTTAAATCGAGAAATGTATCTGGGAATGAATAGTGAGTAAATAACTAATTTAATAAACCGTTCCACAGTTACTGTACAATTAAACGTCTTTGACTCTGACCGTTTCCTTGTGGTGAACCTAATTAAAGTCGCAGTTTTTTTTCGATATTCACTCTTAAGTCATGCACGAATGGACATCCGGGTGTGCTTCCTTATTGATAGACTCAAAAAGAATGATTTTTTATATTTGTGGTCGTCCGAGGGGCAAGTAGACATTAGCCCGCATGGAGGCAAAGTTTCAAATAAGCGATTTCTGCCGAGTTGAGTAAAAAATCGGATTTTGACATTCCGGCGGAAAATCTCCCAAAGAATGAATTGCGAACGGTTTAATTTATTTTTTTGTCAATAGAGGGCGTGGCGTTGCATTATAATCCGGCTATTTTTTTTGCATTGAAAATGACAGATTAGAATTTTAAGCAGCTTTCTGTCAAAACTACGTTTTATGAACTGCAAACTTCAAAGTGCCTTTACGCCGATTCGGATTTTTTGCCCTAAAATTTTCCCAGAGTACTCCCGGATGCGCTGGTTTTATTTTGCGCAGACGTTTTTTTTTTTTTTTATATTTCTTCTCTTTCCATATTAGGAGTTACCGAAAATGAATGAGCCGCTTGGCCCCACGCTGAGTTCGCCCTTGAAATTTCAAAAGGCCTCATAAATTTCAATTTTTTTGAAAAATTGATTTATTGGCCCCTTAAATCCTTTTCTTCACTCATGTTCCTAAATTTAATAATAATACATTTTCTTATTGTTCCTCACGCCTGTTTTTTCTTTCTTTCCAATTAGCTAGTCTCGTTACTCTCCTATAAATAACATGGCATCGTAAAACAATTGTGTCCCTCAAAAAAAAGTCATGATTGTGCTATTCTTTTCAGTAGGTAATATTCTTCTCTAAGATTTGTATAAATAGTATGTACCTTCTTTTCTATTGCTCTAAACTTTATTTGCATTTAAATGGTAAATTTCAAGAATTATAGATGAAGAGCCCAGTACTAAGTGCATTGTATGTAACATTGGAGTACATTTTTCTGCTGTTTTTTATTTATTTATTTTTTTTTCTACCGTTTTTTTTGTTTTTTTATTTTTATTATTATTTTTTTTTTTTTACTGAAAATCATTTTCTTTGCAGTGAATACATGAAGTTTAGAGTCAAAAGAATACAAACAACGAAAAGTAAAGGTAGGAATTTTAGGACCATTTTGTCTTAGTTGACCGGCAAAAATCTACAGTACCAAAAATCTATGGCACGAATGCAGACAAAACAAACAACGACGGTTGAATCATTTCGATTTTAGCCGCCATTTTGTTGCGTGACGGCAAGAGGGCACGAGATACGACTCCCTAATACTCCCTATGCATATTCGTCTTGTTGTGGCAAGCAGTTGGGCAGAAAAAATTACTAGAATCAAAAAATTACTGAAAATCAAGCTTAGATTTTAATTTTTCACGGTTTCATTGAAATTTCATGAAATTTCAAGTGAAATTTCAAGTGAAATTTCAAAAATCTTATTTTTCATGAAATTTTCCATCTCAGGCCCCCACGATAATTGAATCAGTGAGTTCGAAAACACACCGCAACTCGGGTTTTTTTCGATTTTCACTTTTTTACGGTTTAGTAACACTTATGGATAGAAGCATCCGCACGCAAAAGGAAATTTCGAAATTGCAATCGGAAGTGCTCGAAACAGCGACGGGAAAAGGGAAGAATCGAAGTATTTCATTGGAAGCACCAATTTTTGGCCATTTCAAGGGAAACGGGTGACCAGCCGATTTTGCGGTTTTCTTTTTTCGGTTCAGTACACCTTGTACCAACAAGTTATATAAATAATCAAGCGTTATTCAGGTCGAAAAATATCAATTTTTCAGGGCCGACTATAAAAAATCAGTATCTGAAAGTCGGTGAGAACGAAAACACACCAACTCGGAAATTTTTAAACGCTTAATTCTCTGTCATTAAACATGGTGTATCGATCTCAACTTGGTGCTTTACAAAGTCTAAGTACTTGTCATTTGGCACCAAAAAGGTTTTTCTTAAACTAACTTCTTCGCCCGCTGCGCAGTTTTAGGTGTTTCCTGAACAATTTTTTTTTCCGAGTTGGTGTGTTTTCGAACTCACCGATTCAATAGATATGCATGGTCGCCGACGAATTGTTTTTTAGAGCTTTGTCTTATTTCATGCCAGATTAACCCACAAGAGGTGCGCGAAGCGGACCTTAGAGGCCGCGAAGCGTCCTCTGGGGGTTGGGCCGTGTAGCGGTCATCGGGCGTACCTCCTAGTATTTTATGTTTTCTATATGACCTTGCATTTGTGTGCGCTGATAGGGAGAATATTCCTGCAAGGGCTAAGAAAAGTCCCACGAAATCAAGTTAAACAATGAAATCTGTCTCTTTTAAAAAGAGACTTATGAAAGGCAGTTCAAACCGCTGCAGATCGAGATATGTGGTTTATACTATCAGCTTTGATATACCTACCTTTCAGTATCTATAAACCGCACCGATACTCCCAGAATTCTAGTTTTTAGGCAAGTTGAAATTATCATGCATAATTGAGCGCAAATTCCTATCGGATTTTCCCAATTTGAACTTCGTGAATCATCGATGTCCGGTTGTAATGTAATAATGCCAATCCATGTTATAGAGGGGGGAGGGAGCGAGCGCGTCCAAGGACACAAGGGTTTAAGAAGTGCCCTTGATCAAAATCATTAGCGCTTTCAACAGTTTTTTGCAGTCTAAAATAATTCAGTTTGTTTCTCTTTTGGCGTGGAAATGACAACTTATTTCGGTGCGTGTAACAAAAAATAAGCTATCCGGTTCGATTTAATCTGTGTGAATATTCTACAGAGGAGCGTTAATTTAAGAGAATCTTACGGTGGGCAAAAGTTGTTCAGGCGCATTGGCTTGGAGGATGCATACGTGGAGAAAATTTTGATAAATACTCTAGAATTTGTAAAAATTAAAATTGACTTTACTTGCCATCGAATGGTATACATTAATCCCCCTAAAATACCTAGAATTTTCTTAACCCCAAAAATGCTCTAAGGTTCAATATCAAATTGAGGGGTTAGTATGGTAGGAGGAACGAGGAAAACTGCCCTGCTACCCTCCCTGCTCAAATGGCCGATATGCTGCTTCACCCCTCTCTTCCTGAGGTTGAATATCTAAACCCTGAGTTAGGTTAGGTTTCATTTTTCAAAAATGTTGGGTAATGGATGCCATTCCTGTGGCGACAACTCTAAAACTAATGAGAGTTCTTGTCAATTTTACGGGAGGATTTTCTTAGGAAGGGGGAGATTACTTTTCTGATACAACGATCCACAAATGAGCTCCTTATAATTTTACGGGCAGATTGAGTATTTCTCTCATACGAAAACTCTCAAATCGCCGTTGCCCTTACGAAAAAACGTTACTGCATTTCAATGTTGCCAAATTTCCCCTCGCAAATCCAATTTTTCCCAGGAATCTGGGGCATTTCTGACCAAAAAGTTCACTGATCTTTGCTCGAATCGCATGCGAAAATCAGACAAATTGTGGACAAAAATTGTTCAAGTACATTCTTGTAAAAAATTAAATTGTTTGAGTCCATTTTGCAACCTTGGAATGGAGTTACGTCTCTTCTTCCGAAAAATTGACAAAATGAGTTCCTTTCAATTGGACGTATTTCTACCAAACGGAGATATGTGCATTATGTCATGAGCCTTGTTATGCATTTATTCTTACGGGTCTCCAGGCTCATAGCGTAACGCACAGTTCCGTTTAGCAGAAATATGTCAAATTATATATTACGTGGTCGTTACGTTACGAACATTGCGTATTTATCTTTTTTAACGAGTCCAAGTAAACCAATAGCCTAAGGTCTGCCGAGGAGGTAATGCTGAAACGCCGCACACTGGACCGAATCAATAGGAGAAGTCTGACAAAATTTGGAAACTTCGAAAGCTTTATATTTTCGAAAATATGAGACATAAATGTCTAAGAGTGGTTCCATCGGTTCTTTCGTGAAATTTCCTTTCAGAAACACCCCTTGAAATTGAATTCGTGGCTAAATAAACATAAAAATTTGAAATTTTAGCCACAAATTTCATGTTCGACCTCCTCTATTAGCTCGTGCCACTGTGCGCCGGCAAGCCTGACTCAGTTTCTTCATTCCTCGTCCGCGGTTTTTTTTATTTCGCGCGGAATGAGTCATCGAAGGGTGGCGGCGAAAGGAATTCAAAAAGCCTTATTTTTTACTTTAGTTAAAATTGCGCGATAGCTCCGTCCAATGTCCTCGAGCCTCGTCCACTTTTATCTCCCTCCTCCCTCCACTCCCCCTTCTCTCTGGCCCCCTTCAATTCCTCATTCCTCTCCTCATCTGAGTCTTTTCCTCAGAGATTTGCTGAACTGAGGTCAAGGTCGGCGGCCGTCGGTCAGTCCACCAGTACTCCTCAGAACCCTCCAATTTGCCTCTGCAGATCAATTGGCCTGAGGATACATCAGCGAATGAAAGTTGTAGGCAAGGGTTGCAATTTTTCATGAAAAATAAAATCTTGAAATTTCAGGAGAATACCGAAAATATTTAGACATATTTTTCGAGATTAAATCATACATACATAAAGTCGCTTTTTATAGCGCCGCCTCGCGCTCTGCGACGCCCAATCGCCATTGCCCCCTATCCTCCCAGAGATCATCAGGCAATTGGCACCTTCTGACCTCCTCCTCCACCCCTTGTCGCCAACCTTTCACAGGACGTCCACGCCGTCGCCTTCCGGGATTAAATACAAAATTAGATTTAAGTCGACTAGTTTTTGCTTCCTGGTGCTTTTAAGTGCGTGTTGCATACCCAGCCCCTGAAAATACAATTCATATTTTTCTTATTTATCACATCTTTGTGAAATTCATGAGATATTTCACGGAAATTTGCAATATATCATATTTTTTTATTTCACCCGTGCAACTCTAGTTGCAGGGACTGGAGAGTATTTCACTACGGCGCGGCGAGACGTGAATGATCGATTATCGATATTTCCCCATTTATACCCATGGTAAAGAATCGATTATTAAGGCGCTCGTTGCGAACACCCTGTCTATCGATCCTTTTCCATAGGTTTAAATGGCAGATCAATCGATACATCGTAAAGCGCGCCTCGCCACTTGAAGGATTGTGTTCTCTGGGTCAATATAATACCGGTTTCTTGCGTCAAGTCCTTTTTAGAGTGTCCTCCAGTGGCGTAACGGGCGCCCCCGCAGACCCTGCTATGCAGGGGGGCCCAGGCGCCTAGGGGGCCCTCGGCCGCCGGAATTTTTTTCTCTCTTTCTTTGATGCTCAGCTTTGGTTTCAAACTTTGGGCCTTTACTTACCAAGATGGGGCTTCTTCCTCTGATTTTCATTGTTAGCTTGGGGTTTTTCATACTTTTCTTAGACTGTTCCTAACTTTTTGTTTGCTGGAGGGCCCCTGCCTTCCCATGTCCACTCAATGATTCCTAAATAATTTTCTCTTATTTTGTCATTTTTCGTATTTCGGGTTTTGGGAGGCCCAAGAATCTAAAAGCCTTGGGGGCCCTTTGATTCTTGGGCCAGGGCTGAGCCCTCGCCTTCCTTTAGATCCTTGATCCTTTAGGGGCTCCATTTAATCGGGTACTTTTACGTTTTTTTTTTTTTTTTTTTTTTTTTTTTTTTTTTTTTTAATTTATTTATTTGCGCAAACATGCAATTGAATGAAATTTCACCTCAGAACATAACGTAAAAGTAGGCTAAATCCTGCACATACCATACCTAAAGGAAAAAAGATATAAGCTACTGCCATTTTGATTTTTGGTGGTTATGGCAGATTTTCTCAAAAAATGTTCGTGCTGCGGGCCTAGACCATAAGAGAAAAAACGGGAAGGGGTTAGGGAGGGAGAGGGAGGGAGGGGGGAGAGGGGGGATAATTTTGGAATTTCATCGACATGGGGGGCCCCAAGAAAAAATTTTGCGGGGGGGCCCAGCGGAAGTTCGTTACGCCACTGGTGTCCTCAGTCGGTGCCACGGTCTCATTTCCCAAATTTTTGGGGAAATAATCGTTCGCATTGAATTATAATGACTTTTCCGTGTGACATAAGCTGTGACGACGGCTCTAGACCAAAAACTCATAAAAACTAGCTTTCCCTACTCTCACCGCTGAATGCATTTATACGATCACAAACATATCGACGGTGAAACTACCAAACCACGTATCTCGTTTGCGGTGTTTAAAAATCTACGCTCACATTTTATTTTTTTGAAGTAGACCAAATCAATATCATTCCTTGAAATTTTCACGGAATTTTCTCCGCACAAAGAGGAAAAATCACAGAAATTTTCAAGACTGGATGTTAAGTAGTTTTTCATTTAAAAAATAAAGTATGACAGGAAGTCTGCGACGTCGCAAACCGAGATAAATGGTTTGGTAGTTTCACCGTCGATATTTACAATTCAAGTTAAAGAGGAGTTCAGAGAGCCCTAGATATTTCAGGGTTAAAAAATTAGTTTCTCAAACGTGAAATTCTTGGAAACTATGCAAAAGCTATAATTTGGAGTGTTGGTCCAATGGTCCATAACCGTTATCTTTTAAAAATAACTCTGATTTTCCGAGAAGCAGCTGTAGGTGAAACAGCGATCAACCTATTTCCATATGCTGAATTTTTATGGTGTTTTTCCATTCACAATGTGGTGACTCATTTTCCTCTATTTAATTTTGACGATGTCTCCCTTTAACGTTACCACTAATTTGTCCCTTCTTGAAAAAGGCTAAAAAAACAATTTTTTCTGATTCCTCCTCCTCCTTATCCTGCGTATCCACATCCTCCTCCTCCTCCTCCTTATCCTTCGTATCCACCTCCTCCTCCTTCTCCTCCTCCCCCTTTTCCTCCTTTTCCTCCTTTTCCTCCTTTTCCTTCTTTTCCTCCTTTTCTTCCTTTTCCTCCTTTTCCTCCTTTTCCTCCTTTTCTTCCTTTTCCTCCTTTTCCTCCTTTTCCTCCTTTTCCTCCTCCTCTTCTTCTTTCTCCTCCGCTTTCTTCTCCTCCGCTTCCTTCTCCTCCGCTTCCTTCTCCTCCGCTTCCTTCTCCTTCGCTTCCTTCTCCTCCGCTTCCCTCTCCTCCTCTTACTCCTCTTCCTCCTCCTCTTACTCCTCTTCCTCCTCCTCCTCCTCCTCCTCCTCTTCTTTCTCTTCCTTCTTCTCCTTATATAGTATCTTCCTCCTTCTCCTCCTTATAGTATCTCCCTCCTTCTTCTCCTTATATAGTATCTTCCCCCTTCTCCTCCTCGTTCTCCCCTCTTTTTCTCCCGGTTCTTTTCCTCCTTCTCCACCTCCACTTGTTTTTCTAGTTATTTTTTATTCTTCTTCCTTCACCTCTTTTCACTTTTCTTCTTCTTTTTCTTTCCTCTGATGTTTCCGATTTCCATTTCATTCCCACCTGACATCTGATAGAGGTCCTCCGATCTGAGTTTGTCAAACCAGGGCTGTGCATGAATTCAAAGCAAAGGGTTTACTCCACAAAAAAGGCTCCTGAAAAAGAGAAAAGAAAAAATATTGAGGATCTCTAAAAATCGTTGGTGGATTTTCAGTCACCTCGTGGCAAGGTTGAAAAGTCATTAAATGCGCTGAGAGATTGGAAAGAGACAACACCCAGACCAGGATGACGCGTCTCCGTCTCTCCCTCCCTTCTGACGTCATCAGTTGTTTATGGATCCCCCGATCAACGCCACTGGCCACCGCGACCGGCGACAGGGAGCTCATGCCGCGCTTCAGCAGTTGCAACGTTGAGCTCCTATCGTCACCATGTCGCGTCGCGAGGAGTCTCAACCCACGCGCGAGTAAATCCAGCATCCCTTAGTTTTTCGTCCAGTTTCTACTTAAGTCGTTCTCTTTAATACCGTGTTGGTTTCAGTTTGTTTCGAGCTTTTTTGGATACCAGACGTGACGTTTTTCGAAGTTGGTATTACATGCTTTCATTAATGTTCATGTTTTCATGCTGTGTCTCGTATGAAATTGAGTAGTTCTTTAATAGCTCGTCTTTTCCCAGTCGGAAGAACGCAACACAATTCCGAGGTTGCAAAATTTACTGAAAATATCAATTTTTTGATTGGTAATGATTACGTAATTCTTGTCCACATTTTTTCTCGATTTTTGCGCAAAAAAGAAAAAGAAACCAATGAAATGTTCTCTTATGGACATATTAATAGCTCTAGAATAAAAGTTCACTTTGCAAATGGACATTTTGCAAGGACAAAATTTTGTTAGCTCCTCTTGTTCCTCTTGTTCTGGGAATCTGTGAGATGAAGAGTGGAAAAAGAAAAAAAAATGACGTTTTCGGTAAAAGCCGTAGTGCTTTGATTGATAGCGTAGTAATACAACATTCTCTAGCGCGTAATACAATGCCGCGTTGTCCTAATTTTGAAAATATTAGGCACGATCACCCAATTCAATTCACGTTTTTTTTTGGTTCACCCAACTGGCTTACACTGTACACCATCTCTATGATGGTTTGCTCTCCGTGAATTGATCTGAAAAGAAATTCTGTTTGAACTCACGGTAGATCACGAGGACATTTCATTTTTTCTTTCACGATAGGTTCCCAAAAATTTCAGCACGTTATTACATCTCGAGGAGTGCCCAGGAAATTGCCGACGCAATACTTCGACGGGTTTGAATAAAATATCCTCCCCGGCGGGGAATCGAACCCCGGTCTCCCGCGTGACAGGCGGGGATACTGACCACTATACTACCGAGGACAGCTGTCAGTTCTTGTCGGATTTAAACTTTCTGTGGGAATGGCACGGGTCAAAATTAAAAGTATTATAATTATATTTAAATGAAATGGCTACCCCGGGAAGTAAAGAAATTCAGGAGGAAGCCGCCCGGAGGGGGGGGGGGGGGGGAGTTCTTTTCCACCCCGATCCTACGGAGAAAGTAATCTGTTACTTTCAAATGTGATAGTCTTCGCAGTCCACTGTGAAATTTGAAAGTGATTTTTTTTCAGAATCTGATAAAAAATCTGAAATTCAGATTTTTTCAAAAATAGACCATTATTAGAGGAGGCACACATAGATTATGTGCCCGCATAGTGGTTTTGGTCAGTAGTGTTCCTCAGGAAATATAGCATAGTAAGCCATGACGTGCAGGGCTGCCGATTCGTGGGTAATTACCCATTTCGTGGGTATTTTAAACTCCAGTGGGTAATGGGTAATTCGTGGGTAATCCGGGTAACGGTGGGTAATCTATGGGTATTTTCTTCGTCACTAAAATCCAAAGAAATAACCTTAAGAAAATTCAAATTGGACGTATTTCTACCAAACAGACCTATGTGGAGGTGAGAAATATGGGGTGTGCTCGTGGAAGCTGCATAAGAAGCAATGTAAAAGTGGGCGTGATTCCTTTTGAAGAATTGGAAAAGCGAGATTTTACATTCTATCAAACAGACCTGTGTGCCAACTGAATGCGGAACTCATGAGCCGCGGGCATGGCAAGAGAGCCTTGTGGACAGGGCTCATGAGTTAAAGCGTCCCGACGACGATGTCCCCGCCGCCGCGCTCCCGAGTCCACCCTCGGTCGTTGCCGCTGACGTCACTGGCGCTTCATTATTCTCATTCACTTTTACGGCCAGAGAACTGACGAGCACACCCCATATTTCTCACCTCCACATAGGTCTGTTTGGTAGAAATACGTCCAATTTGGCAACAAACGGTGGGTGAACAGTGGGTAAACGGTGGGTAAACGGTGGGTAAACGGTGGGTAAACGGTGGGTAAAGTTGAAGCTGGTGGGTAAAACTCGAGTCGGTCGGTAAAGTGTGAGTAAAATTGGAACCGGTGGGTAATCGGTGAGGGAGAAAAAATCCAGTGGGTAATCGGATCGGTAGCCCTGATGACATGGGATTTACAAAGAGTGAAAAAGGGTCGTGAACCTTGATAGGATATCCGTATTTTATCAAAATAACTGCATTTTTATGGAAATGAAGAAATAAAGAGCCAATAGTCGGAAGGGTGTAGCTACATGATTGTTACTAAAACACCTCAGTAGTTGTATCATAACGGGGTAGTTAGCATGCTGCAGCCGTATGGTATCAGGGGTTATGAAAATGAGGCACACAGTGGCTGGGCGTGAATGATCGATTGATTATCGATATTCCCCCTTTGACGCTATGGTAAAGAATCGATGATTAAGGTGTACGTTGCGAATACTCCGTTTATCGATCCTTTTTCATAGGTTTAAATGGCAGATCAATCGGTTTATCGCAAAGCACGCCACGCCACTGGTTTTCTGTGTCCAAACGCGATTCGCGTACGCGGAGACTTTAACGAACGGGTAGGAAAAAAAAATTGCGTCGGATGATATGCTACCAGAGCACGTGTCGTGGATTCCGACGTTACTTATATTTTATTTTTTCAAGAAGATTGTCATCAAAATCTGTCTTTAAAATTTTTTCGCTGTTCTTTGAAAAAATGAAAGAAACAATGGTCGAAATAGCAACTGAGTAAGCGTGAATTTCGCGCCGGGATTTTTAACAGTGCAGTGCCTCATTGCAAAATGTACCCCAGCTCTTGCAGACATCTTAAATTTTCAAGATAAGCGCAATAATATAAATCCTGTTTATTTTGCCTTTATTATTTTTGTTTTGTTTTTGTTTTTAAAACAGGGGGGAGGGGGTGCGCATCTTCTCGAAGAGCTGTTACGAAAACAGGCACCGGGAATTGAATGAGCCGGCTAAGGCTTGTTTGTACCTTGGCTTTAACGGTTTTCTGAGAAAAAGGGTGGGCACGATTTATGCAAAGGCAACCCGTCTAAAGCTTTCAAAATATGCACGAAAAAGAATTTGAAAAGTAATCCCACTGCTACGTTGAATATTAATTTTAAGTTCTGTCACTTGCGTTTTCGAACTTTCTTCAATGTCATTATCTTAAATCAGAAGGTATTCGCTGATCATGTCGTAAAATGACTCACTGCAATATTGAGAGCATTAAAACTTGTTATATTCATAAGTTGGCGGAGTATAAATAGACTGCGAAATCTCCAGAGAAGGAGAACTTACGCTGGTGGCCTCTGGCGGCGAGGCGTTAATGATCGATAATCGATATTTCCCCATTAGAGCTGTGATAAAGTATCGCTGTTGAGGTGTTCGTTGCGGACACCCTGTTTATCGATCATTTTCAATACGTCTAAACGCCGGGTCAATCGATGTATCGCAAAGCACGTCACGCCACTAAACAAAAGATGAGTAATAAAAACATAAACGGTGATAAGTATTTTTGTAATGTGACGGTACACTCAAAAGACACCAGGGCAATCACGATTTGTTTCGCCGAAACAAATCTAATAGTAAAATAATTTAGTTTAACATTCCATGAAAATGTTTTTCCTTTGAAAAAATCTGAATTTGGATTTCTACGATTTGCATATCAGGATTTTTTTCAGTGCTATTGTCAAGGATTTGACACTTGTTAAATATATTCGATGAAGTATCTTAGATGACTTAAGGGAATATTGATGCTTGAAAAATTATTTTATTCGTATGATGATGACAAAGTCTTATATTAGACTGTAAAATCTCCAAAAAAGGAGAACTCATATGAAAGAAAATGCGAACACATGTTTTGTATAAGAGGAGCGAGATGAAAACATAAATGGCGATAAGTATTTTTTAATATGACGGCACACTTCAAAAGACAGGGTAATCACATTCTCTCGTGCATTGAAACTAATCTCACTGTAAAATAGTATTTAAAATGTTTTTCTTTGCGAGAAAACACTTCGCGGGTCACTTTTATCGCTCGAACACGATAACTTGCTTTGTCCTCGAGGGTTTATTGAAGAAAAAGTTGAAAATATCGGATTTTTGGCTATGCCAGTTCCAACCGTGATGAAACTACGATACCAATCTGCCATGATAATTTCAGATTCAAAGGCCATTAGCGATTTGACAGCTTGTCAAATCAGACAATCGAAGGCCTCCAAGGCGATGAATGACAACTTTAGTCGCATACTCATACCCAGCGCTCAACTGAAGCGGGCAAAAAGTAGGCCGCTTTAAGATGATGACGATGCTCCAGCGCATAACAGCTCGCACATTTTTTGAAAGTGCACACGCATATTTGCACAATTTACAAGTGCCCGGATTACATGTATATTTGTGGAAAATGCACGACTATTAATACTCAAAATTGAAACATGTTTTTTTTCTTTTTTTCTTTTTTTTTCTTCCTCTTCTTTTCACGAACGGATGCATTTGAAATTGCATTTTGATTGCAATTTGGATACCCAAAAATCCTGAAGGCTAGAGAAGAAAAAGTGAAACACCCCCCCCCCCCCTCTACCAAAAAAAACTATTTTTCCTGGTTTCCCTTGGAGAAAATAAATTGTGACGGGGCATCTGCAAAGTCGCAAATTGAATCTCGTGCTTTTCAAATTTTAGCATTAGTGTATCCGTCGAAGGCAAACAGTCAAGTCGGGTATTTTGCTAAATGCCTAGACAAATAGTTAAATATTCTTGCTTAGACTGAAATTCTGATTATTTTGCTGACCGTAGACAAAATAATTCTCTGATCACGTGGAAATGAATTTCCTTTGAAAACTTGTTCCATACGATTATAAATACGTTTTTTCTAGTCCTTGAATGCAAATTCTCAAAAGGCAGCATTTCGTAAAATAAAGTTTTCATCATTTGAGCGGTTGAAGAAATATGAGGAGAATTTTTGAACGGAAAATAAAAAGACAGTTTGTACTTTGACGGATTTTTAGTCTCAAAATATTGAAAATGAGAGGGGTATTCGTAAAAACATAAAAACCCTCGTAAACATTGAAAATTTGAATATCCGCAGGCATTTGATAAAATGCCTGATTTGACTATTTGCCTCCGACGTATCCATTGTGACGCGCTATTATTATATGTATGACTTTAATCTTTGTCTTTTTTTATTTTCAGCGAGGGTTGAGCTGTAGTTGTGCATTCATTTCGAAGAGGGCTCATCCATCTTCTCTTCAAACATGCTGCCGGAATCAACTCGAGGGCTGAAAGGAACTCCATAGTGCTTGTGTCTGCAATAAACAATAAAAATTTTAGAGTTTATTCGTGTAATATATTTGAGGTCGTTCGCAAATACCGCTGTCTTTCAACTTTTGGACCATTTCCTCATAGCTTTCAAAAAGGTCAAACAATGGTCAGTGTGCAATGTGACGGGTGCCTGTCGCGTTGGAGTGTATCTATTTCGTCCTAGTTCGTTAACCTATCCGATCAGTGTGGTGGCGTAACGCTATTAAATTCCTATTCAATCTCAAATTCTTGCATATAAACGGTTCCATTTCAGAATCGCGGAATTGTTCTCAGTAGACCACCACATTTACTCTCGCTCATTTTGGTGATTCTAGTTCGCAGCTCTACTGTTCTTCGTGCGAGAAGTCTTCTACGAAAGAAGCACCGTGTTCAGCCGCAAGCAACCCGGTATATTTTTCTCGTTATGTAATTACAGCCAGACATTTCAAAAACGCCTTGACATTGTTTCTCTATTTTATTCAAACCGATAAGGATTAATTTATTCCCTTAAAATACGTCAAATTTTTGCTGGGCTTCACCGCGAGTTATGTGTAACCAGAGTTGGTCCGACCTGCCGACTTCGTGTTCATTCGCCGGTTTTTTCGCTTATTTCACTTTCAATCTGCTCCATGAATAATAGTGAAACCTGTAACGCACACCTCAAGTAGAAGTGTATCTGTTGTGCGCCTAACGAAACGCGACTGTGTTCATGTGCTAATCCAATGGTAACCATGTGTTTGCGCGGCCCGTAACTAGTTGCCCCCAACCCAGAACACTAAAATGAAAATTTCGTTGTGAGGAATCCTCAGAAATCAATCTCGGGAGTCTTATCGTTCATTTTTTCCGACAGTTAATCGCCTTCATTTTCACGTGATACTGCTTGTTTTGCCCCGGAATTAGTTTAATTGCCTACCTGACCCGAAAGCAACCGAGGGCATGAAAATAAAAATATCAAACTAAGCGCTCAGAATAATACCGCGCCTTCGTTTGCACGTGATACTGCACACATTGTCCTTCAGTTCCTTTACTTGCCTGGTCGACCCAAACCTCATTTTAAGCGATCCTAGGCATCCATCGAGAGCGCCTTTATTTTCACGTGATACTGCACGCTTTGCCCAGCGGATATTTGGTTGCCTAGTCAACCCAGATCCTCATTTTAAGTGATCCTAGGCCTCATCGAGAGCGCCTTCATTTTCACGTATTACTACAAGCTTTGCCCGGCGGATATTTTGGTTGCCTAGTCGACCCAGACCCTCATCTTCAGTGATCCGAGGCCTCCATCGAGAGCGCCTTCATTTTCACGTGATACCACAAGTTTTGCCCGGCGGATATTTTGGTTGCCTAACCAACCCGAGCCCGAATCAAAGCACGGAAATGAAGGTTTTGCATTGAGGCATCTGCACGAAAAAACCACAAAGAGCTCTCAAAACTAACACAATCGCACGATGGCGTTCCTGAATTACAGTCTGGCCGGGAGCGCGTACCAGAACGCTCCGATCGACTACGGGGTGAGTCAGCCTCTGCCGTTCACACCGCCCCCAGCGGCCTACGACAACGGTTTCCAGCAGGCGCCCCCGAGGCCTACTCCACTGCCGGTGCCTCCGCAGATCCCCCAGTTCCGGACGCCGAGCCGGGATGTTCCGGGGCCCGGGCCCGGTGGCTCGAACCGGTCGAGCACGTTCCAGCGGGCCAAGGCGGCCATCCCGACCGGATTCTACAAGCAGATCTCACCCGGCGGCGGGTCCAAGACTTCGGTCCACGCTGTCATCGACTACGACGACGACTTCGGTGAGGGTGACCTCGGTAACGGGGTAGGACCCGGCCCTGGTGGACCCATCGCCCTCCGTGGCAACTCCACGCCCGTCGTCCCTAGGTACGCCTATGATGTCTACAACACCAACGGAACTCTCATACAGATCCCTGTAAGTAGCTTTCCTCCTTCATATCAGTGTTCCTAAATTCACTCACATCGGCGGATCCAGCGAATTGGCAACATTGTCATTTGTCCGGTTAAACCTATGGAAATGTAGCGATTCTTGAAGGGGCCAGGTGCTCGGACAAGAATAGATTATTTAGCATAGGTTTGAACGGAGAAAATCCAGTGTTGCCAAATTGCTGGATCTTATTAATTTAAGCTATTCTACAAGAAAAAAACATCACAACACGATTTTGAAATGTTATTAGACATAGCTTCAGTTCTTCTTCAAATTGCCACCGACCATTGAAGACTAAAAAAAATTATGTTTGGATGATTAAAAATCGACTTTTTAACTTTCACTATAAAATACCACATAAAAAGGGTATTTTTCATTTAAGACACCCGTAATTGCTATCTTCTACGTGCTTTTGTGCTTAATATATAATAAAACCTTTGATCGTTTTAAGTATGGTTATCTAATGTTCCTGATTGTGAGAATCGTACGACTTCAGTGATCTTAGTACAAATAAGCGTCGACAGCACACTTGCCCGTCAAAATTTTCAAGGTCGATTAGTTTAAAGCAGAGCCGGATGAAAAAAATTTTACGCCCTGTAATAAAAATTCCAAAAGAATCTCTGTAAAAATTCCAAAAGAGCCTTTTAAAAAATTCCAAAAAACCGAGGCATATTTTAAACGCGTGGAAAAAATTCAACTTAAAATATATGTATGCAAAAATACGCACTTTAGGAGACAAGTGTCAATAAATTGCCGGCATCCCGGTGTCAAATTAAAACTGTAGCAGTGGAAATTGAAAAGATCGTGATGTTCTCGAGGTAGCCGAATTTCTTGCGTGCTCATCGCGGCTGCCTCTGAAGTTACCGATAATTATTGGGCGATTGAATCGTGGGGCCACACTTGACATTAGTCAGGTAGCCAAAGTAAATGTTCCGAGAACAGTCATGATGTAATCGGTCGCGTTCTAATATCCATCAGCGAAATTGAGACTTTCGTTGGTCTTCTTTCTCCCCTTCATCACTTTTAATGACCTGTCAGCCCTGTCTCCACAATATCGCCACTCCACTGACGTAAGGACGTATCTCTAGTTCTTCACGAGCCCCAGAAAGCATTAAGTTTTACGGAGGATAGGGCTCACGTGGAAATTGAGATACGCCCTTATGTTGGGAGCGACGGTATGAGTAAAGAAAAGATCGCTGTCGTGAAATATCGTCGCGTCGACAAAGCCAAAATTAACTTTTCCTCGCGCATTTTTAAGAAAAAGTATCGCTCGACTCATGAACGGACTACATTTTGCAATGAGCAGACACTATTTTTAGCTCATCTTGGGAGCAAAATATGTGCCATTAGTTAGCCTATACGGAAAGGTGCTCTGATGGATGAGTCAGACGTTGTGGTTTCTTACTGTAAAATGTATAGTCTTTATTATTTTGCTATTGTACTTAATAGATTTTTGCATCGAAATAACTTTCTATCCCTATTTTTACATGAAAGACGCCAATTGATTTTCCTGACGAATTCCGAAATCATTTGTGTCTCTTATTAATCGACTTTTCCTTTCCAACATACTATCGTTTATACTGGTGTGCTGAGGTAAAACGCCGTATGAACATTCGAATGTTGCCAAATTTCCTCTTGGAAATTATTTATTTTTAAAGAATGATATCGATATTTTCCTTAGAGATTTTCATACTTTTTAGTTCAAATTGCGAACAAAATGTTGTAAATATTCAGAAGAGAAATATTTCCATTTTTCCCGCAAATCCGCACTTTTTCAAAGGAAATTTGGCAACGTTTGAAGACTCATACGGCGTTCTACCTTAGCACGGCAGTATAAGTCTTACCACCATATGCATTTTTTTTAAATTGTACGCTCCGTAGGCTTCTTAAAGTCACGATCAATTTCCACGATGGTTTGTGAAGAATAACCGTTATAATACTGAGAAAATTAAAGAAAAGGAAAATTGTTGGAATAACTCTCGATATTGGTACAGTGCGCCACTGAACTGTTATTCTAGTATTGTGAGTACCAGCGTACAACTTTAGAGCACCGCGTCAGTATGATCAATGATCATGAAGGCTCCAGTTTCACTTAACCTTTTTTATTTCGCTTCATATCATTTTGAGTTTTTGCGATTATTCCCTGTGTACAGAGCAGCGCGAAAATCTTTTGCAATTGAAATGTGCACGGAGTTGTTCTCGTCGGACACATTAACACACAGTTCGGGAAGCAGCCTTCGATTGTTAATACGATACGTTATAATGTCACCCGGTTAAGTTGCCGACATTTTTTTAACCAAGTGACATAACTGAGAGAATCGTTCAATTTATCGATATATCCAGTCCATCTGATCCGTTGAAACTTTCCAATGGAGGAGATGGAAATGGTTATTGAAGTTGATAGAACTTAAGAGAAACCGAGGTTAAAGTCAAATGAAAAAAATGGGATTTTTCAACCCCCCCCCCCCCCCCCAATAGTCGCTGCTTTTTCTCTTCAGAGGATTCGAGACACTTCTTCCGTGTTTCGCGTGATAAATGGAACACATTTTGCGACAAGGAACTGCTATTTCTGGCTCATTTAAAAAATAACATACGTGCCATGATCCCCGTGCAAATAGGTGCTTTTATGGATGAGCCATAAATAGTGGTTTCCTTTTGCAAAATGAAGTCCAATAATGAGTGTAATACCATTTCTGATCACACCGTATTTACCGGACTAATGTCACTGGACAATGGAGATGTTGCATGTGTGCGGAATTTGCGATTTGACTGTTGATTCTTGTGTAAAAGTTCGAGAGAAACACGATGGTGCCACTGGTTTTCTTTGAAATCATCTCCCAAGCTCAAAAAGAGCTCTCAAAGTGAGGCCAAAATGGAGGGGATATCCCACCCTACCCTGAGAGTCCACCTCTACATCAAAACAAACTCTCCATGCAAAGATAGAGGAGCAAATACATTGACAGGGCTGCCACTTTATTTGGGGACTCCAAAACTGAAAACACGGCATCACTGCAAATGTATTTGCTCCCCATCTTTGCATGAGAGTTTGTTTTGATGTAGAGGTGGACTCTCAGGGTAGGGTGGGATATCCCCTCCATTTTGGCCTCACTTTGAGAGCTTTTTTTGAGCTTGGGAGATGATTTCAGAAGAAACCAGTGGCACCATCGTGTTTTTTGCGAACTTTCACATAAGAATCAATGGTCAAATCGCAAATCCCTCACACATGCAACATCTCCACCATTCGCCGACAGAGTAATTTCCCGCCAAATAAATTTGAAGATAGGCAGACCCCACAGAGGAATCAGCGTGCATTCATGTTAATAAGGAGCCCTAAAATTGAGCTACCTACCATTCAATCACCCGGACCTTCCCTCTTCTCAAATCTATAAACTTAACGCGCGGTGATAATTAAAATCGATCCTTGACTACATCAGCAAGTCAACGTGTCCTGTCCATGGCAGTTTAAATGGTAATTTTAAAATTGCAGTTTTGAGTCCCTAGCATGCGCCACGTCGGTTTTGTTGGCCACTTTAATACTGCAGTTCGATACACCAAAGGCAACAAGGCTATTGCTCTGCGATATATCGCGATTGATCTGCCATTTAAACCTATGGAAAAGGATCGATAAACAGGGTGATCGCAACGAGCACCTTAATAATCGATTCTTTACCACAGCTTCAAATGGGGAAATATCGATAATCTATCATTCGCGCCTCGCCACTGTGCAACAAACGCGTCACATCAGTTAATGTCCTCGTTTCAACACGCCCTCAAAGTGGGCACACCTTAATGTGGTGCACGTGGAGTACTTTGGAGTGAATGAAGATGGAAAAAGAATAATGAATTAACTGTAGATTCAAGAGGAATGGTACCCCCCCCCCCCCTCTTGAGTAAAAAAATAGGGAGGGAAGGGAGAGGGGTAGAGCGAGAAAGTGACAAGAAAGGATAAAGAGAGGGAACGCAGAGGAGAAATAGTAGCCTTTTGAAACAAAAATTTAAAAAAACGAAAAACTGAACCGTCTGAAAAGAGATATTATGCGTGTTGGTGCGGCCACAAGAAGAGAATCATTTTGCAAGCAGTTGCCCGAAAAAATGTTGCTCAGTCTGTTAATCTATTCTTATTTTCAAACTTTTTTCCTTCTGGAGATCTTCCGGGCCGATTTCCAGGATTTATCAACCTGAAAACTGTTTTCTACACATGATGACCCTGCCACGTGCCATCTTCTTCGGATTTTGATCTCGATTATGGACTCAGAGTGCCCGTTAAGGGCGAAACCGCTGGACGGACAGAGGACCCTCCATATTATTTGATATTTATCCTCTTCGAACAAAATGTCTCAAATAACTATTGAATTACTACTCTGCCGTGGAAAGAAAGATAGCCGTATGAGGCTTCAGATGTTGCCGAATTTCCTCTCATTAAATACAAATTTTAAGGGAAATCTGAATACTTTTCTTCCAATTTTTCAGAGAATTTTATTCGCAATCAGATCTAAATTATCTGAAAATTGTAAGAGAAAATACTCATAATTTTCCTCAAAAATAAACATTTATCCGGGGAAATTCGGCAACTCTCGAATGTGTATCTGGCGTTTTTCCTTGGCTTAGCCGTATTGTACGGCGTATGTTTCGGTATCCGATTGCGGCTTTTTCGGTAGTGCGTCAAGCAATCAAGTAGGAGGTCTAAATGAACGTATTTCCTTTCAAACGGAACTATGCGCATTAAGACATGAGCCCTGAGACCCATAAGAATATGTGCATAACAGGGCTCACGTCATGATGCATATAGTTCCGTTTGATAGACATACGTCCAAATAATGCTATCCTGGAAACATTTGAGTTCGACAAATTTGCCCAAAATTCAACTTAGCTTACATCGAGGACCCTGGAAAGGAAAACCCCTGGTTTCCCGCGAACGTAAGATCTCACGGTCGGATGATTTTTTCCGTATGCGAAAAACTTCCGTAAACCGTGCACGACGTCAAACTGCGTTAGCCGAAAAATAAATGCGACGGCCTTTGATGAAATTAAGCGATAATGAAAATACGCGTCGATCAGGCGCATCGATCACTCATCGATTGACGTAAAAGTTAAGCTTGTTCACTCAGTTGGAATCGGTTGATTTGCATTAATGTTCTGGTGAGCAATCGGTGAATGTGTCGCACACGCGAGCTTCGAGCCTTGAGGCCAGATTTTTTTTTTTTTTTTAATTTGAAAAACTTCCTCGACCTGAAGTATCATTGACCTGAGATTTTATTTTGCACATGGTATGTATCCCAGAGGCGGATCCGGCAATTTGGCAACACCGGATTTCCTCCTTTTAAACCTATGCTAAATAATCGATTCTTGTCGGAAGACCTGGCCCCTCCAAGAATCGATATATTTCCATAGGTTTAAATGGAGGAAATCCGGTGTTGCCAAACTGCTGGATTCGCAAACGTGGCAATCACATTTTTTTTTCTTTTCTTTTTTTCTTTTTTTTTTATTAAAAAATCACTTTCAGTTTTTTGTCCGACAGTGCAATTCAAAACTAGGGTTTAAACCAATAAGTAAATAAAGAATCGACGAGTCAATTTTTGGCGTACGATGCAGTATCATGTATGTCATTAAAAAAAAAAAAAAAAAAACCTTACAGTATCACACCAAACAAAAAATTAAGCTCTGAATCCATTTTAAATTACTTATAACTTAAGTATCAAAAATTTGGATGCGATCCAACGCATTTGGAACGTATCCGAGGGGGCTCCAAGAAATTGTTTTCAGTTAATATAAACCAAGCATTGTCTTCATGATTCAATATCCAATAGTCTCCGATACTATCAAGATGAAGCAAAGTTATTGGAATCAGTTGCTATCGTGTCCTTCCACCCTTTTCCTGATTTGCCAATCCGCCTCTTACTTTTTCATACTCTCATTTCACACTCATGTGATTAATGCTAATGCACTGTTGTCAAAATATCTTAAAAAATCCTGCTCTTATTGATAATGAAAAATACTATGTGATCACATTAAAAACTCTATTATTATCAAGATCATGTGGGATTCTTTTTATAGGAGGTCAAAAAACCGTTCAACCCATGCCATCTATTATGGTCAGGCTGGAATAATTAGAACGAATCAGCGTCTATAGACGCTATTAGTGGTGAAGTCTAGTCACCTGAGGGATTCTCTGTTGTATCGAATTGATCAAAAAGAAAAATAGTTACTCAAACCTCCTTCATCGCCACAAGTGAGAATAAATCGATCTATATCGCTTATCTGTGACTTAACACTAGCAGCATCTTTTGTCTGGAACATCACGCGATCGATGAAAGAAGCAGTAGGTATTGAGGCAAACGCCGTGATACAACTATTAGTGCTCGAGTGATGTCAGTGTTGCATACAAGTAAAGTTGAAGGCGCCTCGGTTTTTCCACCTTGCTAATTCAGTGAAGCTATCGGGCGTCGCCGTTGTTACATTTCAGCCTTCAAGTTGCGATTTGGAATCGACTGAACGAAACAGACTCTGTTCTTGACTCATGCTTGCCGAGGAATATCTCAAATTTTTCGCAAAATTCAAACAATTACATGAAATTCCGTGAAATCAAACAATAATTTTTCTTGAAAATATCGAATGGACCTTAAGGCTAAGTAACACTTGAAGCACTTGGATACGCATTCCCTCGTCAAATTTTCGAGCAAAACGCGTTCAGTGTGTCAAAGATGTTTAAAATGAACTCAAAAGTGACAAATTAATGTTTACATAAGTAGATATATTTTAAGGATTAGCCCCCATGAGTTTTTACTTTAGCCCCCATGAACTTCGGAGTCAATGAGGATTAGCCCCCGTGAATTTCATAGAACCTTTTTAATATATCTACTACACTAATTTAAGTAAACAATAAATTAGTGTAGTAGATATATTAAAAAGGTTCTATGAAATTCACGGGGGCTAATCCTCATTGACTCCGAAGTTCATGGGGGCTAAGTCCTCAATGGGGGCTAATCCTTAAAATATATCTACTTACATAGTTCCCATTAAAGTCAGTAAATTCAAACTTCTATTTCCAAAAAACCGAAATAAACTTACCAATTGGCCCTTTCTCAACCTACATTCATGTTTAGCCGTTGTTTTTTTCACAAAAATCTCCTTTCTTTTTTTTGATATACATACGTCATACTTCTCTTGGAACAACAAATATTTCAGCATTTGGAGAAAATCATTCCATGGTAAAGCACAGTATAAATGAGAATAAATGCCGGTATCGACAATTCTGAATATAATCCGTTCATCTATCTAATATAGGTATAATCCATACGAACCTAAGACAAAAATCAATAGCAAACCGATAAAAACCTCGCTACTGTGCGATTAGGACGCATAGCAGTTTTCTCCGAGCCGATTCCTACCATTTTTGGCCAAAGCGAGTCGTAAAGTTTTAGAATGCGTGCACAGTTTTCCTATCAGAATAATTTAAAGTATGATTTCCGCTGACCCCTTTCTTATAATTGTATGCATCGCATTCACCAGCTTTCATGCAACTTATTCAAGACTATGGGAAAGCATAAGCCCTAAAATAACGGATTATTGCTGGAAACCCAACCGCCAACCTGAGCGTAAGCGAAGAGATGCATTGTTGAGAAATGCCCACCAAATCGAAGATTGATCGTTGATTTATTCGTCTGTTGTAAGCTGTCTTCCAAAAATGGAAGAACGTAACTACATTTCAGCGTGGTAAAATTTCTATTCGCAAATTTTATTTTCACCAGAAAACTATTGAGCGTCTCTGTAATTGGAACTTTCACCGATATTGCCTTTGATTATACACGCAAATATATTTATCAGAAAATTTTTAGACGGAAATCGCACGATCGTATTCTTGTGAAAAAAATAAATTCTTTGAGTCAGTCTGCGAACCAGCCTGTTAGTCAGCAGTCATCATTCCTACCGATACCGTAACTTGGACGCTTTAAAAAAATCGTAATCGTGAAAAAAGCGCTATCCTTAGCGTGACTCGCGCTTTAATCACTGACCGAAAAAAACAACGAACAATCTGTCTTCGACTCCTTGCTGTGCGGTGTTCAGCTCGTGAAGTTTGCAAAAGCCGACTTTTATCAAAAAAAGGTTTAAAATATTCGACCGGAAAAGCTCATTCCCTTCTTCTTAAGTGCTTTTATAAGGAGGGTATGACCACTAGGAGGACCCAGTGGAGACCTAGTGAAGAAGACTCCACGCACAAACGGAGACCTCAAAAAGGCTCATCGATGTCAAATAATTATTGACTGTTGCCTTCCAAAGATCGTCGCCTTGGGGCCAAATTCTGTCGGCTTTTTCACATAAAGTTACATCATGGATCGGCGAGTCCAAACCGCACCACCGCACCGGACAATCAGAAGCGCTAAGCTGGACTCCAGTGCAGTAGAGACTCGTCATAAGTATATTTAAGTACGGTGGAAGGACCAGCAAATTTTGGCCCCTGCGATCTTTGAAGGTAACCGATGTAATCAGAATAAATCATCAGATCTTGAGATTTTCAAAGAATTCAGTGCAAAATCGGCTGGGGAATTCTCCAGTTTGAGAGCCCCAGTGTGCACGCTGAGAAGAGCCTCATACTGCCGCGCTAAGGAAAAACGCCGTATAAACATTCAAATATTGACAAATTTACCCTTTTAAAAACATTTATTTAGGAGGAAAGTTATACATATTTTTCGTGAAATTTTCAGATATTTTGGGATGAATCGCGAGCAAAATTATCTGAAAAATTGGTAAACGCATATATTTACAACTTTCTCGATAAAGTCGTATTTTATCACAACACCTAAAGGTATTCATATGGTGTTTTTCCTTGGCACGGCAAAGTAATATTCCTTCAGAATAGTTCAGCCTCTTCGTACACTGAATAAAAAGTTACTGGCTATATAGACATAAAGCGAATTTTCTTCTAAGTTCCGAACCTCTTTGGAAGTCCTGTCCGGTTGTTTTATCAATCGCCAACACCAGTGGGACACCGCTGTTACCGGATTCGACCAATCAGATCCGTTGGTTTCCGATAGGTCGAACCTTTTTTCAAAACCACCTCGCGATGTGGTACCAAAATCACGCACCAACGTTGCGATTCGTTAGTCACCGAGTCGGAAGTTCCGAACTCAAACAGAATGGCAGCTCGGAGGTTCGAGCACAAAAGTAGTACCGAACCTCTAAATAAAATTCGCTTCTGTACGTTCCGGGCTCAGAGGCCGAAAGTTCCGGGTGCTGGAGCCGTAGCTTCGATTGCTCGGGTACTGCGCCCAGAACTTTCGGCCTCTAGAGCCCGGAACACGGACGCTATGTGTATGTAGCCCGTAAGTACGGCTTCCACGGCCGGAGTTTTTTTTCATTTTTTCAGTCTATGTCTCTGCTGCGCTCAGCAGAAACGGCAACGGTGATGGGTGAGCGCCGAGCGGTGAGTGTACCTGTCGGCACGAGCGCGGGTGCGGGTGCAGCTCGGATCCTTGATCATCCATCACTCACCAGTCACCAGTCACCAAGTCGGCGGCGCGGGAGCTTTCAGCACTTCGTGTCCGTGTCGCCGGGCCAGCGCGACCAACGGCTGTCGATCCGTCGTCGTCCTACGCAAGACAGCAGCAAGCCACTCTCAACATGACCCACAATCGACACACATTCGTATACTATCCGAGGACCACTCCGAACTCCACTTATTCCTGTCGATGTTGATCTATTCGCCACCTTGAGACGGTGGGCGCGATCCGCGATTTGCGGTCTTCCGCGAGAGTGCTCTAGATTGAGACCTTGAGCTCTGCCCCCCGCTCCCGTCATTTCTCGACGGTAGCACTGCCGCGAGCGGCGGGAACCGCGTATCCACGGGTGGTTTGCGGTGGGTGTTGTGTGGTTTTTGACGAGGGGTTTTGATAAGCGATCTGGAGTCGCGCGGAAGTCGGGGGCTGGGCTTTTCCCGGCCACCCAGGCTCCACGCGTGCCCCGCGTGGACACTGTTACAATTGTTACATGTTCATTCATGACCAAAGCTCGCGAGAAGTAATGATCGCGAGTTGGGTATTCTTTGAAAGCAGAGACAATATATCGTCACTCCTCTGACGTAAGGGCGTATCTCGATTTCCGCATGAGCCTCAAAAAGCATAAATTGATATTTAAAACAAGTCTCAAGTGAAAATTAAGATACGCCCTTACGTCAGAGGAGCGGCGATATGTTCAGGGTGTCTTGAACCACCTGTGCCGGGCTTTTTTCTCGGTTGCTCTAGGTCGCACGAAGTCAGGGACCGCGGGGCTGAATAGGGTATCGACCCCAAGGTCTCGAAACACTCTTGTGGGGAGGGGGGAGTTGAAGGGGGGTCAAGATCCTGAAAGTCGGGTTTCCCAACCGAATCGATTAAATTGCATTAAACCCGAAAAGTACTACAAATTGCTCATTGGATTGACCCCTAAAAATCCAAAATCGTTCCACCCTCGGCCCAAAAATAATACCCCAAAGAAGGGGGCAGTACCCCTCCGTTATTTCTCTGTGATCGAGAAATTGACGTATATTCACGGAAAAGGATGGTGCCCCTGATAGTCGACCCTAAGGAATTCGAATTTTATGGTTTCAAAGCCCCCCTAGCTTTTCTTGAGGGGGTTAACGAGGTAAATCGCGCACAGTGGGTCGAGTCAATTCGAGAGGTCGGACATGAAATTTGTGACTAAAAATGCAAATTTATAGTAGAACTTCTTTTATCGGACTGCATTTTGTTTGTTGATATTACCTTTCTCCCGACACTTGTTATCATATTTTAGGCGATGGCTATTTCGATGTTACGTGCACATCATCATCAGGCCACTTGATTTGGCAAACACTCAAAGTCACATTGTAAGATTTTAGTAAATTTTAATATATACAATGTGACTTAGTGTTTACCAACATCCAAGTGGCCTGAGATGATGTGTACGTAATATTGAAATAGCTATCGCCTAAAATCTGATGACAAATGATCTGGAGAAAGGTAATATCAACAAAAATGTGCAAATATTTATACTTATTTCATCGCATTTTAAGTTTCAAACGGTGCTAATTAGACGAAAATTTTACGAGGAAAGCAATGGAACCACTTTTAGAATCTCAAAAATTTAAATGAATGGAGTTAAAAGCGTTTAAAGTTTCCAAGTTTCGTCCAACCTCTCCGATTGACTCGGTCCACTGTGACGCGGTCCATTTCGATTATCAGCGGAAGGTGTGCCTTCCCAAGCGGGTGCTGGATGCGCTGAATGCTGAAGTCAGGGGAAGCCGGCCGCGTCTGTCGGCAGTGCCGCAGTCGCGTCGGTTTCTGGTTTTAGATTTATGCGTTCTCCGGCTGATTTGTGAGTTTGCAGACTTGTTAAGCGTCTTCGGTGGAATACATTAGTGTTTAATAAGCATCGCCGTATTATAGTGTCGCATAATCACAACAACAGATTCAGATCGCCTCGATCGGCGGCATGATGGCGCGGCCGCCACTTCCACGAAATCTATTAGCGCCTCTCGGTATAGTTGTTTATTGCTCCTCGAAAGTTTCCTTTTTCAAAGTCCCATTGCCCTTTGGTTTTTCTCCTTGCAAAATGCGATCTGATCAAAGGTAAATTCAAACTTATGCCGAGCTGCATTTTTAAGGTGAATCGGCAGCATTTGGAGAACGAAACGATAGCCGATCGATCAATTTATTGATAATTCCTGGACGTCACCCAGGACATTTCCTCAAAATCTTCGACTTCAAGCTGTAGTGTATCAGATATTTGTACAAAAAAAATTTTCTTGGTTAAATTTTGTGTACAAACATCCGGCAGATTACAGCTTGATGTCGTAGATTTTGAAGAAATGTCCTAAAATCTAGAAATTATCGACTGATTAACCGACTGTCAAATTAAGTGGCGTGGTGTGAACGATCAATTATCGATATTTCCCCATCTGAAGCTTTGGTAAATAGTTGATTATTAAGGTGTTCGTTGCGAACACCCTGTGTATCGATACTTTTCCATAGGTTTAAATGACCGATCAATCGATAAATCGCAAAGCAAGCCACACCACTGGTCAAATTCATCTCCTAAGTGCTGAAGAACCACCTCAAGCAATTGAGCTACGATTACTACACAAACTTAAGGCTGTAATTTTAGTCGTTACGTAACGGCTCCTTTCCTTTTGGAGGTTCCATTATGGTTTTTTTTTATTTACGAAGGTCTAAAATATAACATGATTAAAATAGGCAAATTTTACGGACTTAAGCAAAACTCAACACATTTGGGTAACTTTCAAGGGGTCACGGACGGAGTACCTGCTTTCACCCCTCCTCCCTCCCCTCTCAGAAAATTAATGCAATAGAAATTAGCCCCAAACCCGGAACACATCTTTGCTTCAATAAATTTAGCGCGATTAAGGAAAAAGTTTAAAATGTTTTTCGAGAATTATTATATAGAGTTGATTTAGGCTTTCAGTAAGCGCTCGGCTTTACATTTTGCGCGGAAGCTCAAAGTACCCTCAAAATGCTACCTAAAGAGGTCAGTTTTTCATCAGTTTTTGGAAACCCCCCAAAACCCTCATTGGTCTTGAAAGACTCAAACTCACCCTGAAAATTGGGAGTGTGGCAACCGCTATCCCCAGGAAATTTGCCCAGCTACGCATATGACTCAACATAATAACTTTGGAAGTAGATCCTTGCTATGGGATTAAAACGATTTGAAGTTGGAAGAGAGGGGGAGGACAAAAGACAAACGATGGCAAAGGGAAAAACTGCAAGATTGATAAAAGGTAGGTACGGACCTACCTCAACATTTGCATACCCTGCAGTATTTTGTCCTTGACATCATATATTTTTCTCCTTCAACATCTTACGCACCTTCAAATTATAACAGCTAACTCGTAAAGTTCACGCAATCGTTTTAAATGGAACTTGTTCAAAAATTATGAGCTATTAAATTTGCACTTTGACGTGCATATGCAATTTAAATCATGCAAAAACATGATGAAATAATCCTGGTCTTCCGGAATCATTCTTTACTGTTGAGAATGCCGCTTTAACTATAAAATCACCAAAAGTCAGATTACGCCTTCAGAGAGCAATCCTTTCCAGCCCCTGAGAGTCATTCCAGAATCCTGAACTTTCCGACCTTTCCGGATTGAATGCAATGTTTCTCGGTAAATAGGAGACTGTAACGTTAAGGGAAAACGTCCTATGAACATTTCGAATGTCACCAGTTTTTCTTTGATAAAACATTGGTTTTTGAAATGAATCGAAAAAATCTCCTTTGAAAATGGCGAATACACTACACTAGAGTGCGTATGAATCCTCTGAAAAATTGCAAGGAAAAATATTTTAAAAATATTTTTAGAAATGTCGTATATTTTCAAAGCAAATTTTGCAGTTGTCTGAAGGCGTTTACGGCGTTTTTTTGTAACATGGCAGAGTTCTTGAACGTTCCCTAGAGGTTGGTGCGTCGCATTTTCGCTCACGTGGGAAGGAGCATCTCTGTTGCACATTATAAATAGACAGAGATTATCCATCATGACAAAGTACATGACATGGATGTACGCGATGCTGTACAGATATGTGATATTTTTAAGGTTTAAACCGATCCAAACTAATATTCAAACCGGTTGGAAAGCTTTACGTGGATGGAAATGAGCATAACCGTAATTCGCAGACGGATTTTCGTTGGATTTAAGTTATTTTCATCTGTCGATTTTTATATCATCACTATAATAATCTCATATTTGAGTGGCGGCCTCTCTAGGAGCTGTTGGACAATGTGACGAGACAAACGAGAC
Source organism: Bemisia tabaci (assembly GCF_918797505.1). Taxonomy (NCBI): domain Eukaryota; kingdom Metazoa; phylum Arthropoda; class Insecta; order Hemiptera; family Aleyrodidae; genus Bemisia; species Bemisia tabaci. The sequence goes on from NC_092798.1 coordinate 16,874,333, forward strand.
AATTGTGGAGGGTGAAGCAACTTAATTTACACATGAAGATGAAAAGTAGATATGAAGGGTATTATTTTAAAAGTTTTTAAAAAATTCTGAATTAGGCTTTGAAAAAAAAACATAGTTTTTCTTGTTCTACTTTTGTATGTTGCTTACTTGATGCAATGAATGTCTCCTAAATCTAAGATCGACCTCCGCTTCAAGGTCAATGTGTGCGGTGCAGTCTTTGTTCGATGCAAAAACGTCATGCGATGCAATCACTTTCACATCCGCGAAGAAAAATCGGCCTTTCAAATCCCGTTCCCCTCCTTGGATAGTTAGCAGAAAAAATCAGGCTAAAATAAATATTCATGAACTCCACTGCTTCAGAATTCCTGACATTTGATCACCATCAATTTCCTCTTTGGATTTTTTCGTTCATCAAATTAACCACTCCGATTTGAATTAAGAAAAAAAGGGCTCAAAGAAGACAGCTTCTTTGTATGTGAATAAAACAGCCACGAACTGTATCTATACCACAATAATTGCTTATTATAGTGGTACATTTTACCAATTAATTCTGAGACTAGCAATTGAAAAAGAAGAAAAAAAACTCTCGGTTCGAGAAGAATGTGTGCGAGTTTTTAGCATACTGACACTCACTATAGGGCATTAATTTAAACGCAATAATGTGGCAAGATTATTTCACACAAAAACTTAGCAGAAATAGCGAAAAACCGCTTGCTGGGAAATTCATTCTTAAGATACTTATCAATGGCTACAGTTTGGAACCACGTATCTCCAATGCAGTGTTTCAAAATGTCCGCTTCTATTTTATTTTTTCGAGGAGAAACACGCCACACGGAAAAAATTAAATTGCTGATTCAACAATTTTGTACCTAGAAAGAGTGTCTAACATGTTCCAATGTAGTTTTTACAATAAAGAAATGCTAATTTTGCTTCCCGCAATTGTAAAATGCACATTTTGAAATATGTCGGACATATTTTTTAACACTTTGATTGGGAATCCATTTTTTCCGTGCAACTTTATAATTTGAAATTTTTACGGAGAAGAAGAAAAATTGAGGAAGTATGGATCGTTTCCGATAGTGGTTCGATGTATCGTTTGGTTCAAAACAATAGAACATAACCTCAAACGAAAATGTTCGGATATTTGTCAGGAAAGCTAAATATGAGAAATTTCGTAGCAATATCACTACTTTTGGCCGATTAGTACTCATGACGAATCTAAAATCAATCACAAAAAACCCGTTCCGTCAGATTACTCAAACTCAATTGACTTTTTAGGCCATGTTTATGTTTTGAACCAATCGATATCGATGCAATCTCACCCGTTTGATGTATCGAAAACGATCTATTGTTTGATGCGAATTACGCGTGGTGTATAGTTATTCAAGGAAACCATGAAGTTTGACAGGAAGTCTGCAACGTCGCAAATCGAGAAACGTGGTTTCACCTTTTGGCCATCGCTATTGCCCATATTAAAATTCCAACAGTTAAAACAAAAAAATCCATAAATCAAATACAATTTTCTTAAAATTTAAATTTAGATTTAAAAAAAGAGATAAACCATTTTTCAAGCGCGTTCAAATGATCTCAGTCCGTTCCAGTCACTCAGTCACACCATTTTATTACACCTAAATCAAAGGATTATTAGGGTAATAGAGTGAAAATATTACGATCGTACCTGACAGCTAATAAACACGGTGACGAGATCGAAAGTGTCGGGTGCGGGCGGGCCGCGGAAAGACGCGTCAATACAGATGGGTATGTTTCGGCAAGGCCGGGGCCAGATGTCTCCTAAAATGGCACTGGTTAACCCAGTAACACTGAATTCGATGACACGCATCGCATCCGCCGGAATGCCGTCTATTCCTATTCAAATGCAATCGCTTTAGAACCTCCGCACTATGCAAAAACCGCGCATCACTATCACGATGGCAAAATTTCATGAAAATTAAAATATTGAAATTTCACGTGAAATATTTCATGAAAGTTCAGAAATGTATGAATTATATTAAAAAGTACAGGTTCCTTTTCAGATTTCGCGAAATGTAAAAATTGTGACTCTCTTCTTTTTTTGTATGTTTGAGTGCGGGTTGCGTACTCTGGCCCCTGAAAGATATGAAATATTTCTCAGCCTCGTGAAATTTTATGAAATATTTCACTAAAATTTCCAATTTTTCATTTTTTTCTTACGTTTCATGCCACCCTGATCTATATCAATGACGATCCGCGAAATTTGGCATTATTTGGACCGCGTTAAGCAGAAAGGAACCAAGCCACATCAGCTATTGCCAACTTTAATGAAGCTACTTAATTTTTTATATGAAAACGGTTTTGCGGATTTTTGTGCAAATTTCGGTGGATTCTCTGCATAGTACAAAGCGAATTCCTTAAAATTTTCGTAGGATTCTGCACTACCGTTTTCACGTAAAAAATTGAATGGTCCACTTAAGTTTGGCAACACATCTGATGCGGTTTGGTCTGCTTAACACGGTCCATTCGGTTTCGTCCATTTAATGCAATTACGCATCATAGACCTTTGGGGTTTTTCATACAGTGAGAGGTGACCTGTATAATTCTTATGTCTATGTCCAAAGTGCGAAACCACGTATCTCCATCGCGTTTTTTTTCAAAATGTCTGCCTCTATTTTATTTTTTCGAGGAGGAACAAGCCAACTTTATAACTTGAAATTTTTACAGAATATTCTGCCGATGGAGAAGAAAAATCAAGGAATTTTTCGATGAATTACGTTGACTAGCTGCAAGGAAACCGTGAAGTATGACGGAAAGTCTGCAGCGTCGCAAATGGAGATACGCGGTTTCGCATTTTGACCATCGATTTATTTGACAGCCCTGAGCGTGGAAAAATCATCCATACATCCAATATATCATCATTTAAAACATCAAACATTTGTGAATGTTAATCTATGTGCTGATCTTTATGCATGTCGTTATGGGAAATCGAGATGGTTTATTTTTGTAACCCTGCGTTTAAGTCTCTGATAATCATTACAAAGCCTCTTCCAATACATCATCGTTTGAAACATAAATAATTTGTGAATGCTTTTCACCGTGCTTATTTTTGTGCATGTTGTTATGTGGAATCGAGATGGTTTATTTTTGTATCCCTGCGTTTAAGTCTCTGATAATTATTACACACAGCGCTCCTCCAACACATCATCGTTTGAAACATCAAAAAAATATGTGAATGTACCGTACTTACCGTACCGTGCTTTTCCCCAATATTGTCCAAATTGGTAACTTTTAACAATGTTATGTTCATTTTTGGCCATAATTGTCAGAAAGCCAAAAAGAAACAAGTAAATCGAAACTTAGTGATTGCAAAAAACCTTGATGTTATGGAATTTTCCGATATTTTCTTCGAACTCATCAGCGCTTACAAATACATCGGAAGAAAATCAAGTTATACGTCTCACAACATGACATGATCCAAAATTTTCAATTTCCCGTTATCGATTCTATGTGGGGAAGCTTGCTTCGATAGATATGCATCGATTTTTTAACACACCCTAAGGGGGTAAGGGGGAAGTAAAAGGGGAATATTTTATTGTTACCAGTTTGGGAGAATCTCATCTGCATGTTGCGCGGTTTTCGACTCATGCAGCGAAGATGTTTTTACTTTCTCGGTTCTCATTTTCATAAATTGGTATAAACTTCGACCTCCGAGCAATGAGCGGCCATAAGTGTAATAAGATTTGTTTCGTGCAATCGAAGTGCTTGGAGTTGCTCCGTCCATGTATTGATGACGTTAGGCAATTAATTTAGTTTTTTAACGTTCCTGCCCTGCCCCCTGTCAGGAACCTGTCAGACTCCTCTAATGTAATTTTTGGCACATGTCAGGCTTCTGAAAAACCCTTTTCTCTTTGATAGGTCCTTGAAGTCATTCATGAACGGCACCTATTTGTCTGAAGCACTTAACGTTTTTGCCAGACAGCTCTCTGTCGATTCATACAGTTCTAGTCCAGAGTCAAGACGAGTATTCACCATCAGATGGTTTCGGGTACCGGGATCAGGGAAAAACAGCAAATAACATCGGGTTTTGCCAAATTTCATCACGCAATTTTTTCCTTTATAAGATACACTGGAAAAAAAACACATTGGATCTAGAGTCCAGACTCTTGAAAACATTGACAAGAAAAATGACTCTTGATTTAATCAGATTTAAGCTTAAATCAAAAGGAAATCCGCTCAAATTAAGAGGCTTGGTTCTTGATTTAAGCTTAAATCTGATTGAATCAAGAGTATTTTTTCTTGTCGATGTTTTTAAGAGTCTGGATTCTAGATCCAATGTGTTTTTTTTCCAGTGTAGCAATTGGCATGGAAAAAATTGGCATTCCTGAAATTTCAGGGTTTCTTTGTAGCATGTATCGAACTCTTTGAAAAATTTCAGGGAAATTTCTTTGTAGCGTGTATCGATTTTTTTTTAAAATTTTTAAAATAATCAGCACAACCGTTTGCCAGAAAATAATACATTGACCAATGAAACGTGGCAATCGCTAACATTCTTTAGTTAATTCTCGCTAGACGATATACTGTATGTACCTATTCTTATTAATGGCATCGTGAGAAGCTTGTGTTATGATATTACTGAGGTCTAAATGGACATGATTGACCAGATAGATGAAGAGTCTAAACAGGGCGCCAGAGCCATTACTACTGTTATAAGTTCTCTAACTCCTGAAATTTGTATTTCTTGAGTGCTTCTTTGGCTGCACACGCACACGACCATTTCCAGTGGTGATTCTCCCAAGTTTACATCACTTTTTTTTTTCCATTTGAATCCATTATAAATAATTGATCCTAGGCGAGGCGGACTACTTCAATGAATTTACATAGATTTTTTTCTTCCAAATATTACAATGGAAGAATCCAGCGTTGGCAACTTGCACGAATCGTTCACGGTCACTCCTCTAGTTCAATATGATTGGGAAAGTGAGCAGCGTATGGAATGTAGCCTGTCCTGACACCTCGAAGGAGCTGTCCACCAATTACGTATTGCGATTTTTCTTATTTTTTAACACCCACCCACCCTCTTTAACGGGATCGTAAGTCGCAACGCCAGTCGTGACACCACTAAACTACTTATACGAAACTTTTGCGTCAATACCCCCCCCCCCCCTTCTACAGAAAAAACATCGAAAGAAGTTTTCTTTTGTACAGCCTCCATAAGTTGGCAGTGCTAATAAATCAAATTCAAATATGATTGGAAAAATGAACACTTGAAGCACTAAATTGAGAGTTTGTGTGTATTTAAATAAAGAATTGTACAAAATAAATGTTGTGAAAAATACGGGTGTAAGCAATACGAACTCTCGCGTGGTCAAGCACTGATATCACAGTGAAATGATAAGTTTAGACGGAACACACACATAATAAATAGCCGTGTTCTCAATGCAAAGACGCAACGCATGAGGTGATTTTAACGCAATGTCAGTTCGCCTCCAATTTCTAGTGTAGGCAATATGAGCTCCCACGTGGTCGAATAGTGGTATCACCTCTAATGTCACGTTTATTCGGCCTACCTCGCAGAATTGTTAATTTTTGTTTTAATCTGGGTTCTCGTAAGTTATACCCCCTGTCTATAAGGAAATGTGTAGCAATAGGACGTGGCTATATCTACATTTTATCGGAGAATAACGGCTCTTTCGCTTTACATTTTCACAGTTTGATCTTGATTCCAATCAAAGATTATCCAAGGGTTTGAGCAAGCGATTACTTACATTCATATACAAGTGCCATGCGTGCAGTATTCATAAAAGCAATGTATTCGTAAAAATGTGCATGTGAAATCGCAGTTCAAGAGGTTGACGTAAAACTGGTTTCTTTTCCGAATTATAAATTCAGAATCTTGAGAAGAACGCACATTGGATTGTGAACTGCTTTCCGCGTCTTTTGACGGGATTTTCTCTTTTCTCGGACATTATTCAACCACGTGTGTGATTTATGTGTCATGCGCCATGGGATGCTCCAAAGATTCATTTTAAACTTTCAAGAGGCATTAAGTTTTTTCCTCCCTTCCTTTTAATTTTATCAGCGATAAAATCGTTTTGAAATTTTGTACCTTGGATATATTTTCAAACACTCTATATAACCACATTGCTGCCAATCTGAGCTGGGAAGGACGCCAAATGAGCCTTCAGACGTTACCATTTTCCCGGAAACTTTAAGGCAAAAAATGTCCAATTACCACCCAAAAAATAGATGAACAATGATAAAAATTGAGAAACTTTGGGACATTGTCATCAAGGCGCGTTTTGCAGACCTCAATACAATAGTATGTGTGCCGGTCAGGTTGGCCTAGTGGTCAGCGCGTCTGACTCTAGGTCAATAGGTCCCGGGTTCGAAATCCGGTAGTAGCGTCATATTTTCACGGAACTGACGAGTAGATCTACTGAAACAAATTCTACTCGGCCTCAATCCCTGAAAATTTGAAAAGCCTGGCTCATAGATGTGCTTAAATCCCTTGATGTCCACGGGCAATAAACATGGCCTAAAGTTGGCTGAAGGTGCTAGACACAAAGCTATAAGACCAGCAAAAAAAAAAAAAAAAAAAAAAAAAAAAAACAAAAATGAAATGAATGTATGTGATAAATATTTAATGGCCCACTCCGTTCCGATAGTGTAACGACCGAATTTTGCATGCGGAAGTCACATCATATTCAATCGGTGAAGAGGAAAATACGTACATACATGCACCGACCAGCGGCAAAATCCCCACTATGACGTCATCGTTGACTGACCGACGGATTTTCGGGGACCCGATGCTCCCTGTGCGGTCAGCGGTCGGGTTAAGTAAACGCTCATTACCGCTGGCGAACCGACCCCGCTCTGCTCATTACCGCGTGTGGTCAGTGCTCAGTGGTCAAGCGAGTGCCCTCGGTCACCGGTCGGCGATCACCAAAGCGCGGTGGAGGAGGAAAGCCCCGAGAAATACATGAATGGTCTAATGTAAATAATAAAGCTGTACAACACGACCGTTACGATCTAACCTGATCACCTTCATACCCCCCCTTCTCCCCCCCTCGGATTTTACTCACCTCCATCCTCCCCCGCGGCCCCCTCCGTCTCCCCGAGTTTGAGCCACTCGCTTAAAATCATCTCTGAAAGGCACTTTCCGCGTCGCACATGAGGCTGGCCTGGCGATTTTTAGGATCACGGAAAAAACGATATGGCGCTGACAATTACTAACAGTTTAGGTCAAATGGAGCCAGCTAGTATGGCAGTAGCGCTGAGCCCTACATCTTTAGGGTCCAGCCCTACAGATTGTACTGCTGTGCTAAGGAAAAACGCCGTATGAACCCCCAGGCGTTGCCAAATTTCATCTGATAAAATATGAATTTATTGGGGAATTTATAAATATTTTTCTTCCAATTTTTCAGACTATTTTGTTCGTAATTAAATGTAAAATATCTGAAAATTTAAAGGAAAATTATACCTACATTTCGTCAAAAATACATGTTTTATCCGGGGAAATTTGGCAACTTCCGAATGTTCATACGGCGTTCTTCCTTAGCACGGCAGGGTAGGTTTCAGCTGTACTGTCATATCAGTTGGCTCCATTTGATCTAAACAGTTAGTGCTTAGCACTATATCGTTTTTTCCGTGATGTTTCAGCGCTGAACAAACTGACGCTTTTTATAATTTTAACACTCTTGAAGATTTTATAAAATCATTACCATGAGTTCGAATTATTCTAATTAAAATAGATAGACCAAGAACTCTTTCTGTAATCATTAAAATAATGAAGTATAAAACGTTGTGATTTTCCATATTCACAGTTTTAATTAAAATCATTATTGTGATAATTACTATGATAGAGATGTATTCAATTATAATTAATCTGCTAATTATATTTATCTTTGAAACCAGATAAATTATTACTATTAATAAAATGGGTAAAACTATTTCTTCTATTTTCATAATTTTAGTAGTTTATAAAAAAATGTTGATTTTGTAATTCAATGAAATCTTTTCTAGGTTTAAAGTATCAGTAAAAATATCATTATTTCTAATTTCCAAGATTAGTATTTTATCTTAAATTATTTACTGATTTTATGACGAGGGGTAAGCCCCCGGAGCGCTACGTGGCCCATAACCCCTCCAAGACGTTTTGCGCCCTAAAATGGCTGAATTCTGAGTTTCAACAAAACCAGCTCAACCAGAAATTATTAGCTGCCAATACCTGCAAAAATCATTGATTTTGGCTAAGTAAATCTCCAGAACGAGCCATGGTGAAAAAATGAAAATTTACTTCGTGCAAATAGACAGCTTAAAAAATCAACAGCGGGCGCATCTATAAGGTACCCTCCGATTTTCGCTAAAGTGGTCGCAAAAAATGGTGGTTCTATAAAAAAAAACCACATGAAAGTTAGTGCACTCATCTGTTGATGTAGCCCACATAGCCGCGGTAGAACTATAGAAGGTAAAAAATTCGGATGAAAAAATGCCTGAAAATTAGTAAAGAATTTTTTTGGGGTGGCAGAATCTTTTTAACCTTTGAGGCTGCATATCTGAAAAGAATTTTCACCAGAAAAAAGTCGATACCACGACAGCCTTTTTGCAATTTTCTTAATTGGTTTAATGAGGATAATATATTTCTAAATACGAAAATTGCATGTATTTTGCTCGCAAAAAATGTATTAATTTTGCCGATCAATTGTATATCTACATTAGTAAAGGTTAGCAGCATTCTTCGGGTGATCTTTGACTTACGATTTTTTTTTGTTTAAATGCAATAATTGCTGCTAGCCTCAAGAAATTTTCTTGACCTCATTTTGCTCTTAAATTGACATTTTTTCGAAATTTACAGTTTGGACTATGATCTTATGACCTTTGCTTTTCGACTCTTAAGAATATTGGGTCAACATTGGAAACCGTGATTCGCACTATCAATGCGTTTGAAATAAATTGTTCTCAAAGCTGGCAACAGCGCCGGTAAATTTCAGCTTTGTTTTTCTCAAATTCGCGATTTTTCGTTCTCTGACTAATGCTCTCTAAGGCCCAATTTTTTCAATGGATGAGTCTTCCTTGCGCTGAACGATGTAGTAGTAACCTCTCTGAGCTCTTGTATCGCTCTTCTTTTATTCTTTTTACCACCCTAGTGACCCAATTGCTTGAATCCTTCGCAAATGAGACCGCATTAAATCACGAGCAGTGGCAAGTTCACAAAATCGATATTTATATGAGATTCAAATGGAGGAAAAAAATGAAAAAACTTGCAAAACTCGTCACTGCCACAGATGCAAAATTTAGAGTAAAACTATTTTTGGCGAGTCGGGTCGCAAAATTGGATTTCGCCTCCAGCCTGAACATGACCATGAATCAATATTTTAATCAGCATTTTCTGAAATCTGTTTTGTAACTACTTTTAAACTCCCAGAATTGTCGTTTAATTTGCCGTTTTTGAGCATTTTTGTCTCAAAATGTCCGCGAAACACCCCTCTTCCTTTTTATCCCTTTGAAAGGCATTGGATTTCGTCTATCTGAGTAATATTTTGCAACGAAAACATTGACAGTTTTGCCGTTTAAAATTCAAGTTGCAATTTTCGCAGTAATTTTTTTTTTTTTTTTTTTAACCATGAAATTGCAATAATTTTGCGCATCATTTCGTCAAGGAATGTCGCTTTTAAACGACCAGACGAGCAGATGAAAGACAGGCATTGTCCAATGTGATGAAAAATGCAACTCATTTCAATTCCATTGAAATACATTTCAACACAGAAAGCCCCTTCAATTTGAAGATAGGCAGCATACACAACACTCAAATGCGGTAGCAATAATTTTCCCACCTGTGCTATATCTGGGTTTCACTGAAAAAAAAAAAAAAAAAAAATCACAATATCCACTGTACCCCGGGTTGATTTTGCCGCCAGTTATAAGAGTAGTTCCACCAGACAGAGGTATGGTTGATCGAACCACACTTTCGACTGACTCAACTGTACCTCCGGCTGGTGCAACTACTTTTATAACTGGCGCCAAAATCAGCCAGGAGTATAGTTGGGAGTGTGATACTCTTTTTCCCCGTGACTGTAGTGACAATTACTCAAATTTGAGTTTTTGGGAACCGAGGTCCCTTTTTTCGTAGGCGGTCATAAATCAGGCCACAATATCGAGAGCCCGAAGACTCGCGTTAAGTTCGCGTTAAGACTCACCTAGACCTGAGGTCACGTGTGCGCCCGGCGTTGGCGTGCGAGAATCCTTCCGCGACGGATTCGATTCATTACGAAGCTAACGAGTTTATTATAACTCATTATTCCTCCTTATTTTTAAGTGCTTGAGAGTCTACGACTACAATTATCAACATCTTCGACCATCATCGTTTTATTTCTTGCCCCGCGCTATCAAATCCGCTCCGACCGCGCCGCCGCGTTGTATCTTTCGCGTTGACCGAAGCCATCCCGAGACTATCCTTTCCAGCCATGCAGTATGCCTGACAACTCACCCACGCTTCGTTTGGTGCGCATTTTTTATTTACTTATTTCTTCACCGAAAAAAATGAAGGTGCTACATTAACAATGCTAAAGTTTGTGAAAAATACGCCCGGTCTGGTTGTTGCTTCAATGACTGAGCTTGTTATGGTGGCACGCTTTAATGCTGGCATTAGGTAACGATTTCAGAGGGTGTTGATTTTACATCACACAAATTATGTTAGCCTAGCAATAATAGATGGCAGTCTAAAATATTCTTGGAACGTTGACTGCGCAATCTCTAAGACTGTTGCGTTCACATCTTTCAAGACGTAAATTTTACGTCCTCAATTTTTGCAGAAACACATAACGAGTGTTTAGCAATAAAATTAACTGAGGCTGGAAAAGCGTATGCCATCCTGGCAAATTTTCCGAAACAACTTCCAGGTGTTAAATTAGCAGCGTCATTTTTTTCGGTGTTCTATCGCTCACTTTAGCTTTCAATTTTTAAAAAGAGGCCCTGCCAGGAGAGGTGTGCACAGTGTAGGGACAAAGATCGTGGTCAAATCGCACTTCCCTCAATGGCAGCACGAAAGAACCATGTAAGAACAATCTGTGTAAGGAGTTCATCGTAAATCTTTGATATAAATATGATCGGCGCGCTTGTAATTGAAATTGATAGTCAAAGCTTCAGACACTGAAAAAAAAAGTCACTGCCTATATGGACATGCCCCGTCTATTTGGTCTTTTTCGGGCTTAGAGGCCGTAAGTTCCGGGTGCTATGCCCGAAGATTTCGGCCTTTAAGTCGGGAATGCAGATGGTATGTCTGTAGAGCCCGTAAGAAAGGCCTCCATGGCCGGAGTTTTTTCTGTGCAAAGACGAAAAATAACAAATGGAGCGGTTCTATTGGTGGAAGTGGGTGAGTGGGCCCTGTCAACCCTTGACTGCATTTTCACACACTTGCGGAGACGCGAATATAGGAAAAACGATGTAGAGCATGCTGAGCAATAGTGAATCTCGCTGAGTGGCAACATTCCTCCATTTAATGCCATTATAAATATCGATTTTGCCCTAGGCAGCCAACCTCACTGAAAAAATCGATTGTTCGATAAACCTTTAAATGGAGAAAAATCAGTCTTACCAACTTTCAAGAATCACCATCACCGCTGGTACCAAATGATGATGTTGGAGAAAGTGAGACTGAATCACGAAATCGGAGAGCAAAGCAGTCAGAACTCAGAAAGCAGAGACAAATGGAAATCTTAAAAATCACTGACACTCTGGTGGTGGTAGATGATCAAAGACCGATGAAAGCCTACATCGATCAACTTGATCTTTTATTGTTTGGGAGTGATTTCCATAATTTTACTTTTAGTAGATATTTTCTCTTTCCTCTCTCGCTTCTTCATTACCATAAATTCCTCGAATAGATTATCTTGCTTATAGACACGTGCTCTGCTAAAAATTTATCACCTCATCTGTGGATCAACCGTTATTCTATTTCTAGAGCCTTTGCACTGATAGTTAAGTTCATTCCAATAAGAATAAGTCGCTGCACTATTTCTTCTTCCACTACTCCCCCTACTCCCCCCCCCCCGGTCCACGCTACTTTATGATGAAAATCAAGGCTGAAAAATTCCAAAAATTAGCAAAAGACTCGAGCTTGTGTAGATCCTCTCCTGGCTTCTCAGCTTCGTAAGCCAATGCATCTACTTAAGCTGAATAACCCCCCCCCCCCCCTCGCAGTCTTAAACTGGTACTCAAGGGCTCATTTGTTTACCCTACTGCTAACTTTTGGGATTTTTTTGCCTTGATTTCCCCAAAAATAATAATGTGGACCTAGCACTATTCGATCGCCCTGTTAAATTTTCAGTGGCGTAGACAAGGGAGCCCGGTCCAGGGGGTCTGGACACCCCCCTCCCTTAGCCTCGTTAATTGTACCTTTTTTGACCTTTGGAGGGCGGACATAAAATATTATCAGGGGCGTACACAAATAAATAAAAGTTACCATCACGTTTTTCAATGGGCCCAGGACCCCCCCCCCCCTTAAAAATTCCTATACGCCACTGTTACTTTTTGTGCTTGAGCTATATGTTCGGTGTTTTTTTTTTTCTCGTAAAAATAAGGCTATTTGTGAATTGTTCGCAGATACTATGGACAGCGCTGTCCCTTGCCCTAGGCTACGAAGTTAGAGGAGACTTAATACGAGGACTACCATGTATCAAACGCAACCATCAGCTATTCTGTCCCACAGCAGGAAACAGATACCCGGCGTAAGTTTCTCTGACAATTATAATTCAATTGCATTTCATTATTTACACTCCTTGTTATCGTGTTCCGATGCGCACATCTCGTTTTTCATCATGCAACAAGTTCTTATCTGCCAGTATTTTCTGATGTCGTGCGACACAACAGCTCTTTGGTGACGCGATATTAGCTCACATGCGCTGGAACATATGTGTAGTTTTGTAGTTGAAGATCAATCAGACTTGCTTGCGAATAGAAAATTCACGAATTGAAAAGTTGAGACAAGGCGATTGTCGTGAAATCTTCTGTCATTTTAATGGGGGTAAGAGGGAGGATCTTTGTCAAGTGCGCCTGATGACGTCTTCAGTTATTGATTCAATGGCATCAATAGTTCATTCGTCACCTTCCGGCTAAAGTATCCCAAGCGTAATGCGACGTTTAAAAATTTCTGCGGCCATTTTATTTTTTTTACAGAGAAATTGTTCAATGTTCAACGAAGCTGTCCGAAAATTTCACCGAATTTGCTTTGTGCTCCCGATAAAATTCAGGATTATTTTCGAACAGATTCAACCAACAATTTCACTGTGAAAAAACAAAATGGCGGTGGAAATTTTGAAATGTCGCATGTCGCTTGTGATACTTTGGCCGGAAAGTGAAGATTCGACGAAATATCAAAAATGATGCAACTAAAAAATTGAATAGAAACCTTCGATGGGGAATTATCGATAATCGATAATTCATGCCTCCCCACTGTTCAGTGACTTCATAGAACTAGAAAATTTTTTGAAAACACAAACAATTGAGGGGCTTGAAAGACAAGACACATTTGGGCAGTTTTTGAAAAGATTGAGTTAGTTATAACTACTTTAATTAAAACTAGTCGTAATGCATAATCCGTGAAAAACTCGCTCCCAAATTCCAATTTTTAAGCATCAAAAAGTCAGTTTGAACTTTCTTTCTGCCATGTGGATCCATGTAATTTCGAAACTTCAACCAAGTATTTCTCGAAATAGCAAAAACTGCACTTATGCGCCTTGTCATCCAAGCCTCTCAATTCGGGATGTTATGGGTGTTAGGAGACGATTTCAATATTTTCGTTTCACTGTGCTACTCTGCCGTGCAAAAGAAAAACGCCGTATAAGCATTCAGGTGTTGCCATATTTCCTTCAATAAAACACGAATTCCTAGGAAAATTGTAAATATTTTTGCTTACATTTTTTTGACATTTTTTCGTAATTTAATCGAAAATATCTGAAATTTTCAAGAAAAAAAAGAAAAAATATGCACAACTTTTTTCAAAAATACATGTTTTATTCGGGGAGGTTTGGCAACTCCCGAATGCTCATTTAGCGCTCTTCCCTAGTATGGCAGTACCAGGTGTTAGTGTGTTTACGATGAAATATCATCACTGACTGAAGTTTACTGTTTTTCAAATTCGTGATTTCAAAATCACACTTATGTTCTGAACTTTACGAAATTCCCTGATTTTGATCATGGTTGCAATTTTTCGTGAGCAAAAAAAATCTTGAAATTCACGTGAAATATTTCATGAAATTTCAGAAATATATGAGAGATATTGAAAAATATCGGTTCTTCTTCATGTTCCGCAAAATGTAAAAATTGTCACTTTGTTATGTTTGTGTGTGTTTGAGTGCGGGTTGCATACTCTAGCCCCTGAAAAATATTAAATATCTCACAGCCTCGTGAAATTTCATGAAATATTTCACGGAATTTTCCGCAATCTCTCATATTTTTCGTTTCACGTGTGCAACCCTGGAGTATATGGATACGAGTCTGATTTCAGGGAGGAGATCGAGAGATTCATCGATGAGAACAAGGCCCTGGTGAAGCGGATGTACGGGGAGTTCGAGTCGACCCCGTACGGACAGTCGGCGTCGCAACCCTCGCCCGGGCAGGAAACGTTCGAGCCGTACCCCCGGACCAAGAGGAAAACAGGGACGAAATGGAAGTCGGACGCCGACTGGGGCGGGACGCCGGCGCCCGGGCCGGACATCCAGGGATCCAGTCCCGCCGACGCCAAGTCGCGATACTCCAGGCAGGCCCCCAAAAACCCACCCAAAGACGACTCCGGCAGGTTAGTATGCATCTTTCATTAGTATAACGTCTTTCTCTCCTGCACTGGAAAAAAAAAACCACATTGGATCTAGAGTCCAGACTCTTGAAAAACATCGATAAGAAAAATACTCTTGATTCAATCAGATTTAAGCTTAAATCAAGAACCAAGCCTCTTAATTTGAGCGGATTTCCTTTTGACTTAAGCTTAAATCTGATTGAATCAAGGGTCCTTTTTCTTGTCAATGTTTTCAAGAGTCTGGACTCTAGATCCAATGTGTTTTTTTTCCCCGTGTGAATCCAGGGCTCCCATTTTCCGGAACTAGTACCGAATTCCGGAACTTTTGAGATTTTCCTGAATTTTTTCGGAGCTTTTGTAATTCGCGAAATATTCCGGATCTTTTGCATTTTCAGGAACTTTCTCAAAACTTTTGACAAAATGTAAAAGGAATCCCAGAACTTTTGACGGTCATGGAGGGGGAGAAATTGGGACAAGAAAATTCCGAATCCCGGAACTATTGACGGACATGGAATGGGAGCACTGTCTATCTATGTTGAGCACCAGCGGTGATTCTTGAAATTGATAGACAAAGCCATACACGAAGAGGACAGAAGGGGTTTGAAGGGATCCTATCGGTGGAAGCGGATGGATGCAATAGACAAAGGAGGTAGGTACAGTGAAAGGTCGCTAAGTCGAATTGTGTAGGGACCGACAAAAAATTCGACCTAGGCGGCATTCGTCCTAACCGATTCTCCATTTAACTTATGGACGTGTCCAGGGACCGAAAAAAAATTCGACTTGATCGGCATTTCGTCGTAACTGCAGTTCGACTTAGCGAGCGTTTACTGTAAATAGACTCCCTGGTAAAAATTGGCGATAGGAGCTGCGTTTCAAAATACCGTAGGAGTTCCTATAGCCGACTGAAGAAGGCGATAGACAATCATATCGCTGGCTGTAGAAAGTGGATAAAATCATAGAGCCGGGCTACACGAAGCGATAAAAAATTATACAGCCGGGCTATAGTTCCTATCACCGGGCTTTACACTTTATCGCCTGGCTGTTGCTTTTTCGCCATCGTCTTTAAAAGGCTGCAAGAAATTGTGTAGATATGTGTGCTTAGGAAATCCTTAAGTTTGTACGGAATCACCTTAATATTTACAGAACGCATATTATATCTTCCTGTACTACAATTTTTTTTTCATCAATTTAAATGAGAATAATCCATACAGAGTGTGCAAACATTTCAAAATCATGAGTTGGAAAACGCTGACTCCACGAGATTAAATATTAGAGCCGAACACAAAGCAGAGCGGCGGCGCACTGGCGCCTACAAACCTAACAGGGATACTTCACGCATTGCGCAACGCGTGAAGTATCCCTGTTAGGTTTGTAGGCGCCAATGCGCGTTTCGCGCTGGCTGCCCGTCCTCCGCGCCGCAGCGTACCACGGCGCTTGAAGCAACTATTTCACACCAGAAGTATTGCACGGTATCATACGAAATTGAAGGCGCTCCGACATATTAGGAATGGCAGGCATCCTTCAAAAGTACGGAGCTTTCCTCGCAAAATAAATCAAGATACTACGGCTCAAAAAGAGAGCGGTAGTCCAAAAACTCACCAAGTCCTAGCATCCGTACGTATTTT